>NC_044296.2:2269717-2944687 GCF_004027225.2 Strigops habroptila
GCCATTCAACAGAACCAGCTTCCCAACAGGAGCATGAAACTGAGAGAACGGGGCCTGTCCTCCTGCAGGAGAATCGTTCTTTGGGGGACGGAGACCCATGCCCCCTGAACAGAGTCCTGACAGGACAGATAAAAGCCCCAGCTGTATAAAAGTTTATTTCCCATTGCTAAACCTGAGTGCACAGGTGAAGAAAAGAGCCTTGGCACTTGCCACAGGACTAAGAGGTACCAGGACAGCAGCTGCCCCTTGTTCTGCCCCCACTTTCCCCCCTTTACTCTCTTCTTCTCCAAGGGGCAAAAAAATCAGCCCAGCAAGGCGATTGGCTGGGTGAGCCAGAACAGCCCAGTGTCACAGAGGTGACACTCCTGGTTATTGCTAGAATCCCAGACTGGTTTGGGTTGAAGGGACCTTAAAGCTCATCCAGTTCCAACCCCCTGCCATGGGCAGGGACACCTTCCACTAGAGCAGGTTGCTCCAAGCCCCTGTGTCCAACCTGGCCTTGAACACTGCCAGGGATGGGGCAGCCACAGCTTCTCTGGGAAAAGTCTGTGCCAGCGCCTCAGCACCCTCACAGGGAAGAGCTTCTGCCTAAGAGCCCATCTCAGTCTCCCCTCTGGCAGGTTAAAGCCATTCCCCTTGTCCTGTCCCTCCAGGCCCTTGTCCAAAGCCCCTCTCCAAGTTTCTTGTAGCCCCTTTAGGCACTGGAGATGCTCTAAGGTCTCCCCTTCAGGAGCCTTCTCTTCTCCAGGCTGCCCCAGCCCAGCTCTCTCAGCCTGGCTCCAGAGCAGAGCTGCTCCAGCCCTCGCAGCATCTCCGTGGCCTCCTCTGGACTCACTCCAACAGCTCCATGTCCCTCTTGTGGTGTTGTCCCAAAGCTGGATCAGGACTGCAGGGGGAATCTCCCCAGAGCACAGCAGAGGGGGAGAATCCCCTCCCTCGACCTGCTGCTCATACTCTGGGGGTGCAGCCCAGCACACAGTTGGCTTTTGGGGCTGCAAGCTCCTCGTGGAGCTGTTTTTTCTATCTTAGCAGCACATTTGCTTATCTAAAAAGCAAGACGCACACTCCAAATGCCATGCGGGTGCAGCACAGGACAGAGGAATCCAACAGAGAGTTATTTTCCTTTGAACACAAGCTCTCCCCTCCCCAAGTCACCTGCCAACAACAGCCAGCACCGGTGCAGCAAGTGCAGAGCGTACATGGCGTGGCACATCGCCAGCCCTGGATGGCGGCACAGACGGATGTGCCGGGGACTAACCCTCGCTCTGCCACAACTAGAAGGGACTTCTCCCTCCAAGCTGCTTACCCTGCTGGGGGAACCCTTAGGTCCTGTTTCTTTGAAAATAAACAGCTCCTAAATGCAGCTAAAGGTTTCCAGGATACAGCAGAGCAGAGCGTGGGGAACACAAGTGTTCAACTCCTGCAAAAATAATGTGCTGGAGAGCTTGGACATGTTTCAAACTGTGACAAAATAACCTGTGGGAGCAAATGTTTAATACTCTGGATCTGGGGAGAGGAAAAAAGCTTGATTAATCAGCTACTGAAGTTGCATCTTTGCAGGGCTTCAGAAGTAGTCAGCCAGCCCATTTTGCAGTGAGCATTTAAACAGAGAACACACAACTCCCTTGTATTTCTCCAGACGTTCCCATCAGAAAAAAAAAAACCAAAAAACCACCACCCCCAACCCACCTCTCTGTGCTCCCTGCAAGGAAACAATCTATGTTTGAGGGGAAGGGATGGGGGAGAGGAGGGGTAGAGGCTTTGCTTTAACTTGAAAATAAACAAGTTGCAGCACATGTGCAAGCACACAAACACCACACATCTGAAACCCATCATGTCCAATTTACAGGCTCACATTTCCTCCCTTCTGCAGCTCCAAAACACTCCACACCCGCAAACCCCGGGGCCTTTCCAGCCCCCCCCTACTCACCATACTGAAGTCCAGCAGGTCACTGAGCTCTTTGTCTGTCCCAACTGCAGCCATTCTCTGCTGCTGCTGCTGATTCATACTCCCACAGACTCAACAGTGGCAGTCCTAGAGCAAGCGAGGGGGAGGGGAAGGAGATATTTTAATGACTAGAGCAAACTACCCACCCCATTGATGAATATTTTAAAAAGACGGAGCAAGAGAGAAAGGGGCGAGCAAAGAAAAACCCTTTGCGTGTCTCCAGCATCCAGCCGGCGTCCTCACACAGCACCCAGAGGCAGGAACAAGCGCTCTATTGACCAGACACACTTGTATGTTAGTTTTTTTGCTGCCAATTCCACTAGTTCGGGGCCAATTCTGTTCCTGGCGTGTGGCGAATGAAGGGGAAAAAAAAATAAAGGGGGGGGGGGAGAGTCAACTCATTTATCAAAGGGTTCAGGCAAGTTATCACTCAGGCGCTTGTCTGGCTTGGCTCCCCCCTTCCTCCCCCCTCTTGTCCTTGCTTAGTTTTGCTTAAAACACCCAAGAAAAATAAAGAAAAAGGTCTGATCTTGGGCCTCTTTCCTTCGGGTGGCCGAGCACCTGCAGCTGCTTGCTCAGGGGCTAAAGCTGGGGGCTGAGACCTGAACCTCACTGCTCCCCAAAAGTAACTGGGAAGAATGAAAAAGATAGTTTGTTTTCAGAAGGATTTGGCAAAAATAGAGCCCTCCAGGCAACCTGGCAAGATCAGGAAATATTATTCTTCCTAATTTTACTGATTCTTTTTGGTTTGTTTTATTTGTTTTTTTCTTAAAGGAAGATGTTGAGCTTTTTTGGCCAATGATAGAAAAATAGTTCTTTGGAAGGGAGGCTTGGGATGAGACAAAAGATTCCGGGGGGGTGGGGGGGGGCTTTTTTAGGATCTCATTCATGGTTACAAAGGGCAGCTGGCCAATAGATTTAACTCTTTAATCATAAGCTTAAAGGAAAAAGAAGAAAACTCCACATGATCCAAAGCGTTTGCGGGCTTCAGGCTCCACCACATTTCAATGAAGTTCCTAGAACAACGCAGCAACCAGCCCCGTGTGTATAAATCCCCTTTGCCACTATAAGACCCATCCGGGGGGGTATTTATCTTATTTTTCGTTTCTTTCAGTGTCATCCACAGTCAAATCGCTTTTAAAGCATCTTACACACAACCCCAACCCCGCTGCTGGGCGGCCGGGGGACACCCCCTCGTCCCCGTTAGACCCCCCCCACAACCCCGGACACCCCCCGGGGCGACTGGCAGCCGGTGCCGAGCTCGCCAAACTTCCAAAAATACGCCCACGCACCGTAAATTCAGTCCGGTATTTATATATATATTCACACACACACATATATACCTTCTCCCCGCCCTCTCGTTTTTACCTCCCGGCCCGGGCGCACAAAGCCCCAGCCAGGCCCCGCCGCGGCCGGGCTAACGCGCAGCAGATGTCCGCCGCTACTCTCCCCCCGTCCCGCTCGGGTTTCCTCCAGCGGGGCCCAGCCCCAGCGGCACCTTCTCGCCTCGGACAAAGGCCCGGCCGCCCCGTTCCCCCCCTCAGCTTCAAGCGCGGCCTGGGCTAGGGGTTGGGAAGGGGCGGGGGGTGTCCCAGCGGCCGCCCCTATCCCGCAGAGAGCCCCGAGCAGCCCCCACAGTCCCGCTCCCCGCCGCGGGGGGAGCCTGGAGCACCCCCTGGTTGCTCCCTCAACTTTTGCAGCCGCCCAGACGAGTGAAAGAGCTGGATGGAGGAGTGGGGCGGGGGGGGGAGCTGAAGTTCGCTGCACGACCGGCGACAGACCCACACACCCCCCAATGTGGGAAGGGGGGGAGCCCAGCGGGGGACACTGGGGGGACCCCACACACACACTTCGAGAGACATCCCCCCCCCCACCTCCCCCGCCTGTGGGGACCTCAACGGCCCGCGCTGCCCGGCCCCAGCAAACTTTACTGGGGGACAATGGAGCCGAGCCCGGGGCAGCCCCCGCCGCGGGGGGGGGGGGTTGGGAAGGGGGGCGGGTGAAGTCCCGTCCCCTCAGCGGCTCCAGGAGCGGGGGAAGGGCGTCCGGATTTTATCACTTTATTATAATTGTTATTAATGTATTTTTTTATTTAATTGGGATTTTTTTACCTGTTCCGGGGCAGGCGCGCGCCCCCCGTGCGTGCGGGGCAGGGGAAGCGCATGAAGGTCCCGCGCTTGTGGCGGGCCGGGCCGAGCCGAGCCGGGCCGGGCCGGGCCGTGCTGTGCTGGGGGCGGCGGCCGCGGCGCCCAGGGCCGGCGGGCGGGCGGCGGATCCTATTGTTCTCGCACCGCCGGCGGATAGAATATCGCGAAGAAGCGGCGCGATCGCCCCGGCCCGCCCCGCGCCCCGCCCCGGGTCCTAACGCTGCTGCTGCTACCGCCGCTCCGCCTCCCGCTGCTGCTGCTGCGCCCGCCGGCCCCACTGCCTCCGCATGGTCCCCCCTCGGCGGCGGCGGCGGCGGGGCGAAACGCGGCGCTTCCCCCCCACACACCACCCCCTTCGCCTCACGCCCCGCCCCTACGAGACGGATCACCTCCCTCTACGCAGTATCCCTCCGCCGTCCGCAGGTGATGGAGGCGCGCTGTCGTCCGTCCCCCCCCCCCCCCACACCCCGCTGCCGTCGAGGGAATCGCGGGCGGCTGCTACCTCGGAGGGACGAGCCCCTGTGGCAGCGCAGAGGGTGGCGGTGGGGAGGAGGCATCCCCCAAATGTAGGACTATGTTTTCTGGCGGAGGGGACAGTACAAACGCACCGTCGAGGGGAGGGGCGGGGCGGCAGGGCCGTGACGACACGGGAGTTCCGGTGATGGACTGATAAGGTCGCTGAGTGCCTTCCAATGGGAGGGCTCCGCCGCTCCGAGTGGCAGGTGGCGCGGCCAACCAGAGCGCGCTCCGTTCGCGTCCCCGCCCACCTAGCGCGGCAGTGGCCGGTGGGCGGCCACAAGTCCGCCGCTTCGCCGACGGGGTGGCCCCTGGGCGCGGGAGTTGCCGCCGGTCGTGGGGCGCTCCAGGAGCCCGCACCCGGCTGCAGCTGCCCTGCAGCTGGACACGCTCTCGGTGTTCCCCTTTGGGGTGGCTCCGCCCGAGGCAGCGCCGCGCGTGGGGCCGGCGGGACCAGCACGGGGGCCGCGGCCCGGCCCCTCGAGGTGCCCCGGACACCCTCCACGGTGCTGGGGACGTCGCGACCCCCCACACAGGGCAGCCTCTCGCCCCTACCGGGAAGTGCTGCGAGGCCTCGGGCCGTGACACCTGCCCCGAAGCCTCAGCCGGGGTCCGCTGCACAGTGGAGTAACGTCAGTGGTTTATATCCAGATGCTCATATCTTTCCACCTGTTTACCCGCCCGGTTTAACTTCCAAGCTGGAGCCGGCGCTTGGAAGCCAGCCGGCGGGTGCTTTGAATCAAAGGTGCCGCCCGGCCAACCCCTGGCACCTTGTGTAACGTGCCGCGGGGCGACCAGTTCACTGGCGGGGGGGGGAAGCTGCTGCTCTCGGGATCTCCGTGGTGCCCAGCGAGCTGCTTCCCCCATGGGGGCTGCGGGCTCATTCGGTAGTTCTTTAAAAACATCACCTGGGAAGAATCACAGAATCATGGAATGGTTCGGGTTGGAAGGGACCTTAAAGCTCGTCCAAAACCAGGGCTGGAGCTGCTGGAGTTTGGGGATGGGATGGGAAAGAACCCCGGGAATGGGACAGTGAGCAGCCCTGGAAGCAAAGCTCCAGCATGTTGGCTGCGTTATATGCAACAATCAAGAGACTTTTTAAAAGGGCCTATTGGGACAGGACAAGGGAGAATGGCTTTAACCTGCCGGAGGGGAGATTGAGATGAGGTGAGAGGTGTCCCTGCCCGTGGCAGGGGGCTGGAACTGGATGAGCTTTAAGGTCCCTTCCAACCTAAACCATTCCATGACGATTCTGTGCTGTCTCTGGAGCCACTCATACGTGGCCAGTGTGCCATCAGGGCACCTTGCTGGGAGTCCCAGGGTGAGGAGAGTGATGTGAGCTTGGGGCTTCGTGCTGCATCCCAGCAACTTTAAGGAGCAAGTTTGAGTTCATATTTGCATTTAGTCACAGTGTGAGTCAGACATTCCAGCCCCGGCTGCCGAAATGCCTCAGCTCTGACTTCTGATTTCCCACTGCAACCTTGTTTTGTTTGGTTTTGGGTTTGGTTTTTTTTCCTATTCCCCCCCACCTTCTCCTCTTTTTCTTCCCTTTCTGGCCAGCCCGTTTCAAAAGCAGGTTGGGTTCCCAAGGGAGCAGAGTTGGCACTGGGCACAGGGCAGAGGGGTGAAACAGGACAGAGGGACAGCCATGGACATCCCAGAGAGTTTTTTTTCCCTGTAGCAGTGGGGAGCCAAGGTGGGGATAAGCCCTGCCAGACTTTGCAGCCATGCAGGGGGGTTAGACAAGGAGCCCCCCACACCCCTCCAGCAATGGCTGGGGGTACATGAGGGACGGCTGAAGCCACCAGCAGCTTTTGCAGTAGCAGCCATCGCAGGGAGGCCCCAGAGAAGGGCAAAACGGGGCAGGAAGAAGATGAGAAGCATTTTAATTAAGAAAAGACCCACAGCTCAGCCAGCACAGAGCTGGGTCCTGCCTCCCCACTGTGCTCCCCATTGGCCCCCATTGCCCCTTGCTGTCCTCCTGCAGGCACCAGGCACCTGGAACCAGGTCCTGCAGGAGCATCGGGGATGCTCAGGGCAGACTTTTGGGGGTGCCGGACCTCCTGAAGTGGGGCTGGGGGAAAGGGATGTGCTGAGTATTTGGCCAGAATTTGTTGTTGGTTTCCTGAATGATACATTCCACATGGCATTGCATCACACACAGCTGTTACATCACTTTAGCCAGGAAATTTAAAACAAGTGGCCTCGGCTGGAAATGGGGGTTTAATTTTCTTATGGACAACAACAACAGGGACAGAGAAAAAAAGGCCTCAAAAGTCTCTCTTTTTGGTTGGTCTGTTTTTGTTTTGTTCTGTTTTTAAAACCTGCCCATCTCTCCCATTTCAGCCACTTTGTCCCCAGCTTCCGCCCAGCCTGTTGACGGTGCAGCAGCCAGGCAACCCCGGCGATGGGCTCTCACTGAGAGCAAGGCACTGGGCTTGGCTTGCGCTTTCTGGACAGCGCAGCCAGCAGTCATGAACCCTTTGGCCACGCTGTCCCATTCTACTCCAAGCGTGTCCCCTCCTTCCTGGCAACCCTTGCAACACAGTGGTTGCACCCTCCTGCTCCCAGCCCCTCCACAGGGTGATGCTTGTCCCTGTGTTCAGATGCTTCCTCGATCAAAGGGCAAGCATGTGCTACCAGCAGCACTTTGAAAGCATCATTAGCTTTGCCCACCATCCTCCCTTCGGATGCTGTTTGTTCTTAGTGATGGTCCCCAGCAGCCCCCACAGCACACACCACTGTTATAATTCTATCAGCCAAGTTACAATAGTTGGGATCTCCTGTGGGACAGCCAGGAGTCACAGATCCAAATTCATCCCAGCCCACTGGGGCTGCCTGCTTGACACTCAGGGCCCGGCCCTCGGCACAGCTGTGGGAGAGACCCTGGCACAGGGTGCCCAGAGAAGCTGTGGCTGCCCCATCCCTGGCAGTGTTCAAGGCCAGGTTGGACACAGGGGCTTGGAGCAACCTGCTCTAGTGGAAGGTGTCCCTGCCCGTGGCAGGGGGTTGGAGCTGGATGAGCTTTAAGGTCCCTTCAACCCAAACCAGGCTGGGATTCTGTGAGTTTTCCAAAGGGCTGCTGTGAAGCTTTTCGAGCAGTTGGGAAGTTTCCATCCCGGCTCTGCCACTGCTGGGAGGGGAGTGGAGGTGGGTGCCCTGTCCAACCTGGCCTTGAACACTGCCAGGGATGGGGCAGCCACAGCTTCTCTGGGCACCCCGTGCCAGCGCCTCAGCACCCTCACAGGGAAGGACTTCTTCCTAATGTCCAATTGAGGGTGCTCTTTATTCTCTTGGCAGCAGGATTCAATCCCCATGGCACCGCAAGGCCTGGAGATGCTTGTGTATGCCTGGGTGGTGCGATCCTGCACAGGGGATGTGGAAAAGTCTTAAAATCTTGCCTTAAACTGCCTTGAAATCAACCAAAACTGAGCAGGGGTCATGAGAAAGCCCTTGGCCTGGTGTCTCAGAGGAGCAACACGGTGTCCCCAGCCCCAGGTGGAGTCCCCGCTGCTCCCCACTGCTGCAGCCCACAGCCCAGGGTAGCAACCGCCTACCAACAGGAAACCCTCAGTATGTTTGTGTGCTGGGGTGGGGGCCTGGGGAATCTCCTCTGAATGGAAAGAAAAGGCACCTCCGCACCCAGAAACCGTCTTAGCACCTCCCCTGAGGTGTAGGGGGATCTCCTGGGGTGGCCGGGGGACACCGTCTTCCACCACCAGGATGCAGGGATGAAGGCTGGGGTCGGCTGAGATGACTCATAGGTGGGAGAAGGTTGATGGGGGATGTAGGAGATCCTGCTGGGAAAAGGCCTGATCCCCGGCTGTGCAGGCAGCCCTGGCCTGGGCAGAGGCACAAGGAGGAGGCCCAAGGGAAGGGGGACAGGGACAGGGGGAGGGAAAAGAGGGAAGGAGTAAGTTGGAAAGGAAAAGGGAGGTGGAGAAAAAGAAATAGCTGCTATGGGAGTTGGGTGCGGAGCAGGGGACAGGGATTGGAGCCTTGCCCCACATAGGTGCTGTCCTGGATGCTGGATGGGGTGTCCAGCACCTTTTCACAGGTGAAAACAGCAGGATCTGAGGGCAATTGTCAAACCTTGTCCATGGAGAAGGAAGGTGGCAGAACCCATCTAAAGGACTGCCAATATACCCCTGCCAGCTGGAAAAGTCCCCTCCACCCGCCCCAGAAGTCCCAGTGAGGAAGGGACAAGAGTAGATGGCAGGATTTTGCCTGGCTGAGCTGGGGTTTGGAGCTGGGATGGACATGTCTCTTTAATGGGGGGCCTTTCCAGTTTCGTCAAGCTAAACAGCCAAATACATCACTGCAGTGGGTGAGGCTCAGAACATTTGCACTTGCAACCATGCCCCAAAGTGGAGCTGCTCCAACCCCCAAGGACTGTGGTGGCCTCTGTGCCTTTGCTGCGGGGGAAGGAGAGGACACAGGTGGGACCAGCCGGGGGATTTCCCTTCCCTACCCACACTTCTTCCCTTGGCGGGTTTTGTGATACAACATCAAGTTTCACCATCATTTCTGCTTTGCTCTGGGGTGACACCCCTGCAGTCCTGCATCCAGCTCAGGGGCAACAGCACAAGAGGGATGTGGAGCCGTTGGGGCGAGTCCAGAGGAGGCCACGGAGCTGCTGCGAGGGCTGGAGCAGCTCTGCTCTGGAGCCAGGCTGAGAGAGCTGGGCTGGGGCAGCCTGGAGGAGAGAAGGCTCCTGAAGGGGAGACCTTAGAGCAGCTCCAGTGCCTAAAGGGGCTCCAGGAAACCTGGAGAGGGGCTTTGGACAAGGGCCTGTAGGGACAGGACAAGGGGGAATGGCTTTAACCTGCCAGAGGGAAGATTGAGATGAGCTCTGAGGCAGAAGCTCTTCCCTGTGAGGGTGCTGAGGCGCTGGCACAGGGTGCCCAGAGAAGCTGTGGCTGCCCCATCCCTGGCAGTGTTCAAGGCCAGGTTGGACACAGGGGCTTGGAGCAACCTGCTCTAGTGGAAGGTGTCCCTGCCCGTGGCAGGGGGTTGGAACTGGATGAGCTTTAAGGTCCCGTCCAACCCAAACTGTTCTGTTTCTCTATAAACTCCTGTGCTGCTGGCAGGGTGCCTGTGGGGGCTGCACTTCAGTGGCCTGGGGATACAGCAAAGGGCAGTGAGGGAAGCAGAGCTCCTTCCCCGTGCTGTGCCCTGTTCCCACCCATATGGCAGGGCAGAGGCTGCCGCCGAGAGGGGATGACCCCAGGGTGCATGTTCCCACGGGGGAGCACCCAAAACTCCCGCAGTGTGTCTGTGGGTGCCTGTTGTGCAGCTGAAGCTGTCAGGTCCCTCCCCAGCATTTTGCAAGGTGCTCCTGCCCCCCCACAGCTGCAGCTTTGCAGGGTCTTTGAGGAACAGTGGGGCGCAGAGGGGAGATGGGGCAGCATCCAAAGGCGGCTTAAGGGAGACCAGAGGAGGAGGAGGCTGAGGAGATGCTCAGCCCTGGGCAGGTGAAATGATGAAGCAGCAAAACCCATCTCCTCATGGCCATGGCCAGCAGGCTGTAGAGGGGTTTGCCAGTCCAGGGGGATAAAGAATAGCTGTGGGCACCCAGGGGTTGGCCTCAAGCTGCACCAGGGAAGACTGGATATTAGGAACAGTTCCTTTCCAAAGGGTGCTCAGGCATTGGAACAGGCTGCCCAGGGCAGTGCTGGAGTCACCGTCCCTGGAAGTGTTCACAACCCACGTAGATGAGGCCATCAGTGCCATGGGTTAGTGGTGGCCTTGGCAGTGCTGGGGGATGGTTGGACTTGATGCTCTTAAAGGTCTTTTCCTACCTGCTTCTGTGATTCAGGCAGTGCCCAAGTGTCAGGGGACATTTGAGACGGAGCAGGGTGCTCTGACTCTGGCTCCCAGCAGCACTGCCAAAGGCTGGGGACCCCAATGACCCCCTGTCGCTGCCTGTGTCCCTGCAGGGCCCTGCAACCCCTCACCATGGCAGTGGGGAGGTGGGCTGGGGGTGGGGGTGGAGGGGGCACAGGAAGCCACATTAACGGTGAAATCTAGGGCAGCCCCATCTGTCAGGCGTCTCCTGTGCGGATCCGCTGTGATCCCCCTGCAGTGCCCCCCCCCCCGCATCCCCTCCCCACTCCCTGCCAACCCACATCCGGGGGCTGCGGGGACCGTCCTTATGGGGGAAGAGGAGGCCCCGGGGTGCTGGAGGGGTTTTTACCCTTATTAAACCCTGGATGTGCCTTTTGTTCCCACAGGCAGCCCCTGGTCCAGGCTCCAAGCTCTCCTCCAACTCAGTTCTCGGACATCTGGCTGTTTTCTCCTTTTTTGAGGTTTCCAGAAAGCTCCAGGTCAGGGTATTGGGGTGGGTCATGATAGTTTTGTTTAAAATCAGGAGCCTAAGGAAGAAAAAAATTCACATTTGGAGGGTGAAAGGGCAGAAGGGTGACTGAACCCCCCACTTGTGCAGCCGAGCCCCATCTCTGCAGTTCCTGGACATCCCAGCTCTTGAAGCTGCTTTCAAAGCTTTCAGTGAGCATTGGTGGCATTGGAGCCAGCTTTGCCAGTGCCAGGAGGTGCCAGGGCTGGAGCCCAGAGGAACCGAGGCAGTGCGAGGAGGGGAGGAGTTGGCAGGACAGTGCTGTGACAGCTCAGCTCCACTCTGGGAGGAGAAGCCCCCGATGTCTTGTTTGGACTGTGAAATAGAAGAAACCTTCTTGCCCAAGAGCCTGCCCCTCTCACACAGAGCAACTGCACCTAAAGAAACCTGCAGAGGGGCTTTGGACAAGGGCCTGTAGGGACTGGACAAGGGGAATGGCTTTAACCTGCCAGAGGGGAGATTGAGATGAGCTCTGAGGCAGAAGCTCTTCCCTGTGAGGGTGCTGAGGCGCTGGCACAGACTTTTCCCAGAGAAGCTGTGGCTGCCCCATCCCTGGCAGTGTTCAAGGCCAGGTTGGACACAGGGGCTTGGAGCAACCTGCTCTAGTGGAAGGTGTCCCTGCCCGTGGCAGGGGTTGGAACTGGATGAGCTTTAAGGTCCCTTCCAACCCAAACCAGGCTGGAATTCTATGAGTCTATGATCCTAAGTAAGAAGTGGCTTGGAAACCCCCAGCCCTGCCATCAGCTCTGCTGGGTGCTCCATGCTGTGGAAGAAGTGCCTTTTTATCAAGATGTGGTGGATGCCCCATCCCTGGAGACATCCAAGGCCAGGCTGGATGTGGATCTCAGCAACCTGATCTAGATGAGGATGTCCCTTCTCATTGCAGGGAGTTGGACTAGATGAGCTTTGAAGGTCCCTTCCAACCCAAACTATTCTATGATTCTATCAAACTGGGCAGGATGGCCAGGTGGAAGGACATAAACCTTCCTGAAAGGAAACTATACATCTGGCTGTCTGTGTGTAACTGTGGCTGCAGGGACACATTCACCTGCCTGGGTATGTGGTGACCTCGGTTTAACTTGGCAGTAGTCAGACGCCTTATCTTATCTCTGCATCGAGCTGTGCTCACAGCTAAACAAGTGCCAAGTGCTTTGGCTTCCCCTGCTCCTGCCTACCAGGGCACACATCACTGTGCTCCACACAGCGACTCTGAGCTGGCAAACACCTTTCCCCTGGATTAATTCAGGCGAACAGGGAGTGCTCCCAGCCCTGCATCCCTCCTCCACCCCCAGCATCCTGGGAAGGGGAGGTTGAGATGCCGGGTGTCATGCTTTGCTTTTCATGAGTGGTGAAGCTAAAACCAGCTGCGCTGTAGTGCTGGAGGTGCTCAGGGCATGTGGGTGCTGTGGGGTGGGCAGCCGGGATGCCCGGGGCTGGGTGGTGGGCTGCAGGGCAGACCCTGGTGTTTCTCTCTAGCTCCCAAAATAAGGGTGATGCAAAAGGCACAGAATCATAGAATCCCAGACTGGTTTGGGTTGAAGGGACCTTAAAGCTCCTCCAGTCCCAACCCCCTGCCACGGGCAGGGACACCTTCCACTAGAGCAGGTTGCTCCAAGCCCCTGTGTCCAACCTGGCCTTGAACACTGCCAGGGATGGGGCAGCCACAGCTTCTCTGGGCACCCTGTGCCAGTACCCCACCACCCTCACAGGGGAGAACTTCTTCCTTATATCTAACCTAAATCTCCCCTGTTAAAGTTTGAACCCAGGCTCACCTGCTCCAATGTCACCCTGATTTATAGCTTGCTGCTTTCCTTTCATTGTAGCTTTTAAACCTAAATATTGGCAGTTTTTTCCTCAGAGTAAGTGAAGGAGACAGGGATGGGGAGCTCAGGAAAGCTCCTTGCCCTGCAACGTTCCCCACGCAAGGAGGGTAGGGCGGTCACTGGACTTGGCTCATCTTTGGTGTTGATAGTTGCCACTTTTCAGGTGCAGGCAGAGCTGGATGGGGGTACATGCCCCCCCCAGCCCTGCTTCTGATGCCTCTGCGGTTTCCCTACCTGCTCCAGGGGCCCCCTGGGCCAGGGTGACAGCAAGACGCAGAAAGCAGGATGTCACCTCAAACCTCAAGAGGAGCTGCCACTGAGGGGGAGGGTGGCCGGGATGCCTGGGGGGAGAGCTGTTTGCAAGCCACCGTGTGTTGACATGGGTGCTCCTCTCCCAACTGCCATCTCCCGCAGCCTCCCAGCCTTGCCTGGCAGCTCTGGTGTCCCCCTGAGCACAGGGAATGACCATGAGCTCTCCAAGGGATTGGGGTGACAACCTTTTGCCAGGGCCATATTGGGACCCTGCCATGATGATGACAAGAAAATGCCCTGATGCCCTCAGGGATCCTTCTCGGGGCAGTGGCAGAAGGGTGTCCCCTTCTTTCGGGATCAGCATAGCACCACAACTCCTCAACCTCTGCCATCTGCTGTCAGATGGATCTGGTAGCACTGGGGCAATGGCTGGGGACCCAGCAGCCCCCTAAACTCCTGGGGGAAGGCGGAGGGGGTCTGTCCTCAGGGCCAGGGCAGTAAATCGGGGACTCAGCCCTCAGCTCGCTCCGTTTCTGGGCTCCTCAGGAGCTGCTTTGATTTTCAGTTGCTGGCCATCACCACCACAAACCTCTTTTGCTCATCCATAATCCACGTAACCCTCCAAACCCACTCGTATCCCTGAAAGCTGGGAAACCCGGAACCCTCTGTGATGTGTGGCTGGAAAACAGCAAGGAGGGAGCCACATGTCATTCCTGAACCACTCTGTGCTCCCCAGAGCCCTGCCAGCACCCACCAGCCCTCATGGGGCTCAGGAGGGTGTTGGGGATGGGGGACACCCGGGTATGAGAGTGCCTAAAGTGGCTCCACATCTCCTATGCTGCTTGGTGGAGGTGTCATACAGGGAGAGAACCCGCCTGTGCAGCACCCACAGAGCACCCAATGCACTCACCTATGCATGCACCCAGAAAGCACCCACAGCACTCGCCTGTGCAACACCCACAAGGTGCCCATCTCCCCAAGGATGGTGCATCCCGGCTACAAGCCTCCCCTGGGAAAAGACAGCGATTTCCCTGTTGCCTGATGACAAGAGGGTGAGCCTGGGGAGGAGGAAATGGAGGCACCCATCTGCCTGCACCCCCTGTGCCCTGGCGCTCCAATGGGGAGATGAAGGTTTGCGGCTTCACAGCTGCACTGAGTGTGGGGTGGGGGGGACCCCAGCGGGTGGAGGCCATCGGGGACACTGCCCTATGGCACCCATGGGACGCCTTGGGCACATGCCTCATCCACACAGAGGATGAGGCTGGTCCCACTGGGGACAGCAGGCCCCTTTCCACCCACCCTGTGTCCCCAGCCAGCTTCGAACCACACAGTGGGCAGGGAGGACCCTTCCCTGCAGGTGAGCCAAGGGGATGTGTGGGGATGGGGACGAGCTCAGCTCCGGGTTTCCAGGCCCTCAGATGGCCACCAGCTGCCTGGTGACCCTCGTCACACTCGCCTGGCATGGGGCAGGAGGGGCAGCTGCTCCTGTCTGACCCAGCAGACAGGGAATGAATGACTGGAGTTTTGCGTCCAGTGCTGGGCTCCTCAGGACAGGAGACAAGGAGCTGCTGGAGAGGGTCCAGCAGAGGCCACAGGGATGCTCAGGGGTCTGGAGCATCTCTCTGATGAGGAGAGATTGCAGGAGCTGGGCCTGGTTAGTCAGAGAAGAGCAGACTGAGGGGATCTCATCAATGCAGATCAATAGCTCAAAGGCGGGTGCCAGGAGGATGGGGCCAGACTCTTCTCAGTGGTGCTCAGTGACAGGATGAGGAGCAATGGCCAGAAACTAAACCACAAGTTTCACCTCAGCATGAGCAAGAACTTCTTTCCATTGAGGGTGTCAGAGCCCTGGCACAGGCTGCCCAGGGGGGTTGTGGAGTCTCCCTCTCTGGAGACATTCCAAACCCAAATGTGTTCATAGAATCCCAGACTGGTTTGGGTGGGAAGAGACCTTAAAGCTCATCCAGTTCCAACCCCCTGCCACGAGCAGGGACACCTTCCACTAGAGCAGGTTGCTCCAAGCCCCTGTGTCCAACCTGGCCTTGAACACTGCCAGGGATGGGGCAGCCACAGCTCCTCTGGGCACCCTGTGCCAGCGCCTCACCTGTGTAACCTGCTCTCGGTGTCCCTTCCTTGGCAGGGGGTTGCACTGGATGATCTCTGAGGTCCCTTCCAACCCAAATGATTCTGTGATTCTGTGACCCCGCACCCAAGCACTGGTGGCCCTTTGGCTGGTCCACTGTTTGCCTGGTTCAGTGGCCTGGCTGCCCCCTGTGCCCCAAACCCTGAGGGTACCCGCATGTCATCCCCCCAGTTTGAGGTCCCCACCGTGCTGGTGTCCAAGGGTCCCTGCACTCCCCCAGTGCCAGTCTCTGTTGGGTTGTGGCCCTGGCACACTCACGGGGTAGGAAGAGATGGACGGACAAAGTGTTATCAGCATCCAGCTTTCCTGGGAGCTTGGCCAGGAGCAGGACAGGGGGATCCTGACTATTCCCTCCCACCATTGCAAGTCCCCACATCCCCTGGCTGTTGCCTTGCCTTGGCTTTGACACCTCTTGGGTGCTGTTTCCCAGTGCCCACTGCACTCCCTCCCCATCCCACACAGGCACGGAGCAGTTCTGGGCAACTTACTTTGTCTAATGGAAAGAAACAAGAAAAACCCCTCATTAACTCTACTCAAACACCCCCCACTCTCTAATACCCCCCATTCACCTCCACTGTCTGCTCCCCCATCTTCGTGTCACCCCTGCTCTGCTCTAATCCCCCTGGCACCCTCAGGCTGGCTGCGAGAGCCCTGCGCTTGGTGGGTGGCTTTGGCAAGATGCTGCCACCCCAGTTCATCCCAAGCTTCTCTGCCCTGGCAGGCTGGGACGATGCCAGCTCCATCCCCACAACCCCTGCACTGACCATGGGGCTCGATCTTGATGGTGCTCAACTCTTTCAGGCTCAGGCTGGCATTTGTGGTCTCTGGGATAGCGAAATCAGGGCTGAGCAGCTCCTTGGTCACTTCAAGGTCCGCAAGGTGTTGGTTCTGGAGGCAGCAGAGGGGCTGGTGGGGGACGTTGCTGCCTGGGATGATGTTACTGCCCAGAGGTGTCCCTATGGAGGTGGCTGTGCCGGAGATGTTCATCCAGGCAAACCACCCCATCACGCGCCCGTAGCCAGGGATGGACGTTGGCAGCGCTGGGGGCACTGCTCTGCCCTATTTGGCTATGGGGTGCACAGAGCTGTGTTGGGCCCTGGGGGAGGTTCCGTGGGCTGCCAAGGTCGGGAGGGTCCTGCAGGGCAGCCCCCAGCAGAGCAGCAGCGCCCTGGCCCAGTGTGGAGGAGGCCAGTGGGGGCATGTTGGTGACTGTCCACAGTGTTGGGAAGAGCTGGGGTGCAAAGAGGCAGCACATGGAGCCCTCTGCAGCCCTGTGAGGGGCAGTGGCAGCCGTGCTGAGCTGCGGGGACCCTCCAGGGCCACCCACCGACATCTCTGTGCCAGGCATACGGGAAGGTGGTGGCTGGGGCTCCCTACAGGGTGAGGTGCTGTGCCGGCAGGATGGGCTTGAACATCAGGAGAAGGCTCGCTGCTAGGAGGTGGAACAGGAGAGATTGCCCCAGGTCTTTGGGAAGTTCTCTGGAAAGGGGATTTCCTGGGCACGCATCACCCAGGCCAGGGCAGGAACACTCACCCCGTGCTGTATCTGCCAGGGGACAGGGGTGGTGGATGCCGGGAGCACCCGGGGATGCTGGAGGTGTGGAAGGTGCCGGGTGCCAGAGCTGCTGGTGGGGCCAGGGCTATGGGGAAGGGCAGCTCCCGGCCAGGCTGTCGGCACAGGTTGTCTGAGCCTGGCAAAGAGATGGGAGCCACGGCCGGGGGTCACCTCTGCTCCTGCCCCCGGAGCATCCCCCGGCTGCAGGTTGGGGTCGGTCCCCACCTCGCAGGGAGAAGGTTTTGGGGGGCACAAATGTCTGCAGGAGCTGGGGAACATGCTGCGGGAGCTGCTGCAGTGGCAGTGCCATGGTCCCTGCTGGCTGGTGCCTGCTCAGGGCTCTTTGACCCCAACATTCCATCTCCCAGGGCGGAATGTTTGGGCTCCCTGAGTTCTGGCCCACCCCGACAGCCTCCCCAGGAGGTACTGGGAAGAGAAGGGGTTAAGAGCCCTATCAGTGGTGCTGTGCATACAAGTGCTTTTTGCTTTGAATAGTCATTTGAAGGGGGAAAAAGGAACGGTTTGCTTCAGCAGAGCTGTGTGGTGACCAAGCTCCATCTGCAGCTCCTCGTGCCACATGGTAAATGCATTTGCGTCTATTGCCTGTGTTTCTGCGTGATGCGTTGACTGGAGTGATGCAGAGGGAGATAAAAGGACCTCGGGGGTGTGAGGGATGGTCCTGCAGTGTCTCTCAGTGGCTGCATTCCTCCAGCCCTCCCTCTAGTAGTGTTGTCAGGTCTTTTTGTTTCCTGAGCCAAAAAACCCTATTGCTATTCCAATGTCTGACATTTCTGAAGATGCCAACTAATATAAGGCGCTTTCCAGCACTTATTTGCCAGCCGATGCTTTAAATCGTATTTGTTTTTCAACTTCAGCAGGAAGCTGCTGTAAGTTCCCACAGATGGAAGCTGATTTTACCCATTTCCAACGAGTAGTTTCACCAAGAGGAAACTTCTTGTGTTTTGTGTTTGTTTAAGTTTGGGGTTTTTTATTCCTCTTTTGCCCTTGCAGCAATAGAGCAGAGATGCTGAAGGGGAAACACAGGCAGGGCTGTTGCTGGGCATCACCTTTCTCTCCTGGCACTTTAGGTGGCTCAGCAAGGGTGGATCTCCATGGCAGTGGGGATGTTCCCCTGCTCGCCGTGTGTCATCACAGCATCACAGCATCATTAGTGTTGGAAGGGCCCTCTGGAGATCATCCAGCCCAACCCTGACCCAGAGCAGGTCACACAGGAACGTGTCCATGGTGGGGTTTGAATGTCTCCAGAGAGGGAGACTCCGCAACCCCCCTGGGCAGCCTGTGCCAGGGCTCTGACACCCTCAATGGAAAGAAGTTCTTGCTCATGCTGAGGTGAAACTTGTTGTGGTTTAGTTTCTGGCCATTGCTCCTCGTCCTGCCACTGGGCACCACTGAGAAGAGTCTGGCACCATCCTCCTGGCACCTGCCTTTGAGCTATTGATCTGCCTTGATGAGATCCCCTCAGTCTGCTCTTCACTGACTAACCAGGCCCAGCTCCTGCAATCTCTCCTCATCAGAGAGATGCTCCAGACCCCTGAGCATCGCTCTGGCCTCTGCTGGACCCTCTCCAGCAGCTCCTCGTCTCCTGTCCTGAGGAGCCCAGCACTGGACACAGTGCTCCAGATGTGGCCTCACCAGGGTCAGTGGAGGGGGAGGAATCACCTCCCTCGACCTGCTGCCACGCTCCTCCCGATGCACCCCAGGACACTCTTGTCCCTCCTGGCCCAAGGGCACAAACTGCCGGCTCACGGGCAGCTTGTCACCCACCAGCACCCCCAGGCCCTTCCCGGCTGAGCTGCTCCCTGGTGGGTCAGCTCCAGCCTGTGCTGGTGCTTGGGGTCCTTCCGCCCGGGGGGGGGCAGGACCCTCCGCTTGCCCTTGTTGAACCTCCCCAGGTTTTCTCCACCCCATTTCTCTGCCCCACGGGCTCCAGCCGGATCACGACCCCCGGGCTCTGCTGTGACGCCAGTTCTGAGCCCGCCTCGCCGCCCGTTCATCTCAGCCCCGTTCCCCGAGCCCACCGCAGGAAGGCCGCCACCAGCTCCCCACCCGCAGAGCTGGGCTCTCCCCATTGCTGGGGGCACGTGGCGGCTGCCCCCCCCCACCGCGACGGGGCGGGGGGAGGGCAGATGGTGACCCCCAGCAGAGCGCCCCGCCCCCCCCACCCCGCCCCCCCTGGTGTCGCCTGCCCGAACCCTGTTGGGTTGGTCAACGGGGTCAAAAGTCACGGAGGTAAGGGTCGTAGGGACAAAGGTTAAAAGTCATGGGGTCGATAGGCAAAGGTCACAGGGTCAAAGGCCAATAGTCACTAATTAAAGGTCACAGAGCCAGACCAGTGGTTACGGGGTCAATGGTCACAGGGTCAGAGAGCCAATGACACAGGGTCAAAGGTTGCAGAACCACAAAGGTCACAGGGGTGGGGGTCAAAGGTCAAAGACCGTGAGGTCAGAGGTCGAAGGACATAATGTCTTAATGTATAACGGCCACTGGGTCAAGGGCAATGGGGTCAGAGGTCAAAGATCACATGGCCAGAGGTCAAAAGTCACAAGAGCCATGAGGCAAGAGGTCAAAGGGCACTGGTTCAATGTTCAAAGGATCATGGGACTGATGGTCAAATGCCACATGATCAGAGGTCAAAGGTCATGGGGCCATAAATCAAAGGTCACAGGCTCATAGGAACAAAGGTCAACGGTCAGTGGGTCAAATGCAAAAGGTCACGGGATCAGAAGTCAATGGTCACGCCATCAGCGGCCGCTGGTCATGGTGCCAAAGATAGGTGGCAAAGGTCAAAGGGCGTGGGATCGTGGACAAAGGTCACTGGGTCAAAGGTCGCAGTGGAGGCGCGGGGTCATGGCGTCCGCTGCCGGCAGCGCGAGCTCCAGCGCGGCGGGGGCGGGGCAGCGCCGAGTGCGACCGGCAGGGGGCGCCAGAGACCGGGAATGGCCCGAGCCTGCGCCCCCACCCTGCACCCCCATCCTCACCCCCACCCCCCATCCTGTACCCCCATCCCTGCACCCCACCCTGCACCCCATCCCCCACCCTGCGCCCCCACCCTGCACCCCCATCCTGCACCCCCCATCCCCCATCCTGCACCCCCACTCTCATTCTGTAGCCCCTTCCCTATATCCTGCATCCCCCACCCCCCATCCTGCACCCCATCCCCCCATCCTACATCCCGCACCCTTCCACCCCACACCTCTTCACTCCGAGCCAGCACTCCTGGCTTCCTGCCGCACCACCCGGGCATCCCACTGTGCCTCAGTTTCCCCAGGGAACACACCACTCCTGGCAGCCCCCCGGCATTCCCTGTCCTACTTCCCCGGAAGGGACCTGTCCCTTGTGGTGCCACCCAGGCTGCAGATCCAACCCTCGCCCTCCCCAAGCCAGCAGCATCCCACTAACGCTGCATTCTTGGCACACTGACCTGCCCCTGCACCCCCTGCATCCTGGAGCCCCCCATCCATCCCGAGGGACCGTGAGTGTCACCGTGGCAACCAGTGCTGGTCAGCAGCCGGTGACCCGGGTGCCCTGGAGGGAGCCCTGGCCCTGGCTGAGGTCGCTGGGGTCAATCAATCTCATTGCTATGCGCAGAGCCCTTCGCTGCCGGACGGAGTGCCAGGCTGGCAACGCACGGCAAGGGGACAGCAAACGGGACAAAACGGGGGGGAAGTGATGTAAAAATGACTCAAAGGGGGTTGTTCCAAAGGCCGGTCCCAGTCTCACCCCATTAGAGACACCCCGAGATGAGCCCCTCCGCAGGGACTTGGGGTCTTGGGGTGCCTGGGTGGGGGTCTGAGGCTGCGGGGAGGGTGTTCTGTGCTGCACTGGTGGCTAGGGCCTGCCCATTCCCGATCCCCCCTGCCCATGCCGGTAAGCCTGGTCCCACCGGCATTCCCACATCCCACCGGAGAGGGTGCAGGAAGGGGCTGGGGACAGGGGCTGGGGACAGGGGCACTTTGCTGTGGCTCACAATCCGTCCTCCTCCTGCCCCATCCCGGGGGGGGAGGGAGGCAGCCGCCATGTGCCCCCAGCAATGCGGAAAACACCCTGTGGAGAGCTCAGCTCTCCGAATAGGAAGCTGATGGCAGCCTTCCTCCAGCCCGCTGCTCTGAGCCTTCATCACCCTCCTGCATCCCCATCCCATGCAGGTCCCTGCCCGCGGCAAGGGGTTGGAACTGGATGAGCTTTAAGGTCCCTTCCAATGCAAACCATTCCATGATTCTCTGATACACCCCTGGGCTGGGAGCCACGGCTGTGGGACCTCCTGACCTGGCTGAGGCCCAGCAGACTCATCTCCCCAGTGGGATCACCTCCTGCCTGCACTTCCCGGGCACTTGGCTGGGTTTGATCTGCTGCTGCTGGCTCTGGGCCGTGCTGGGATGAATCTGGGCAGCAGGAGCCCCCTCCCAGGCACAGGGGATGGGATGGGGCACCAAAGTCTTCCCCAAAATGGGATCCTGCTCCTTGGAGCACCCCAGCCTGGCAGGGCACATGGGATCATGCCTGGAGGATGTCCGGGACACCAGCCAGGAATGAACCCAGACGTCTGCCACCTCCCATGTCGAGATGCTCTTTAGCACAGGGATGCAGCCCCCCGGGGTGCAGCCGAAAAAGGCCACCAGGTGCCATCAGAGGTTGCACAGGGCTGGACCCTGCATTGCCACCTCCTGACTCCCAAACTGAACCCCAACAGACAGCCCACAGCTTGGGGGGCACGAGAGTAGCTTTGGGAGGGGGCAGTGGCCGTCCCTGGAGCTCTGCTGCTGACCACCGTGATCCCTCCCCTGCTCCGGTGTGGGGCTGGAGCCTGCGGAGGACAGACACAGCGTCTCCAGCTCACAACCACACTCACCTCGGAGAGGGGGGCTTCTGGGAAAAGGCTCCCCCCGCCTCTGCCGGGTGGGGCAGTGCCTGCATTTACCGGTACTGGGTTGACAGCACCGTCTGGGGGCCTTCCCAGTTCCTCTGGGCCCTCCCAGCGGGTCCAAGCCCACTGAGGGTCCCATGTCCTAAGTGTGGTGACATCCCAGTCACTGGATGCTCCTGGGGACCCTCCATCCCTCCGCTGAGGCATGACAGAGCAGCAGGGTGGGAGCTGGGTGCCAGTAGTTGCTTTTTTCCCCTCTTACCATTGCCCCAAGTTCCCATTTTGGCTCCAGCCCCAATGGGACACCCTGGTGAAGCCCTCCCTCACAGTGCCGGGATGCTCCTGCTCCCCCTCCATCCCCAGCATCCCGCCTGGAGCCGCACGTGAATGGCAACGAAGGCAGATTGTAGCTGACGGCTGGAAGATGGATTTATTGCAATGATGCAAAAATTAGTTTATAGAATATATATAAATAAAGATTTCCTTCCTTGATGGGCGAACTCAGCACAGCAGCAGCTCTTCTGGCAGGATTTATTAATCACCCCAGCACACTGCTGGTGCAGTGGTGACTGTTTCCCTGAGCAAACAGGGCTGGTGGTGACCTGAGAGGGGGTAAAAGATCTCAATTTTAGGTCTCTCCTCAGCCCAGCACCGCTTATTGCTGCTGTGAACAGGCCTGGCCACAAAGCCGGACAGCCTGACAGAAAAGGGCCTCCCCTCACCTCAAAACCAGCTGGCAGGGAGGCATTGTTAAACTTGGGGAAACTGAGGCACGGATGCAGAGTGACTTGTCTGAAGCTGAAAAGACAAAGCTGAAAAGGAGGGATATGGGAGCTTGTGTTGGCTGGAGCGTGAAAGGGGGATGTGCTTTCTCTCAGCTTTGGGAAGCAGCAGGTTTTGGGGGCACCCCCCCCACCAGACTCCCTGCACCCACCGTAGGTGAAACACCACATCCTAGCCACCCCGCTTTGTTGGAAAAGGAGGGAATACCCCCCTGGGATGGCTTCACCCCATCACCAAGCACCATCGCCCCATCCTGCAGGGGACCGGGGCACAGAGGGGCTGCGGTGGGGGTGGCAGCGGGGTGCAGGCTGCTGCTCTCTGTGTCTCCTTGTTGTGCGGTCGATCCCCAGACAGACTCCTCGCCTTGCTGCGTGTGCTCTTTGGAGCCCATTGATTTCCCTGAGTAAGTGAGTTTGTATGGATCATGCAGCATGCAGGCCAGGCTGCCCAGCGGTGCAGCAGCCGGCAGGGGGGAGGGCGGCTGAGGAGGGGGGAGCCGGGCAGAGAGTAGAGCCGATCAATATGGACAGTGTGAAGTGAATTAATGGAAGACGTAGAGCCCGGCTGACAGCACTGCCGGGGCCGCGCTGCCCTTCGGGGGCTGCTGTAAGGCAGCTGGCGATGCTGAGAGGAGCCCGGGGGGACCCCGGCTCAAATCCTGCCCTGGGAATGGGGGGCGCCAGTGGGGCAGGGAACGGCTGTGGGGATCTTGTGGCTTTACAGCTTCTCCCTGCCAAGAGATTTGGGGACCTCTGGTTCCTGAGGCAGCCTCATGTGCTCAAAGCCTGGCGCTGCTGCAGGGCAGCAGCACTGGGTGCCCAGCTCTGAAAGAGCATCTGTAGCTGCGTTCCCTGCAAGAAAGCTGAAGAGGGGCTTTGGACGACGGCCTGCAGGGACAGGACAAGGGGAACGGCTTTAACCTGCCAGAGGGGAGATTGAGATGAACTCTGAGGCAGAAGCTCTTCCCTGTGAGGGTGCTGAGGCGCTGGCACAGGGTGCCCAGAGAAGCTGTGGCTGCCCCATCCCTGGCAGTGTTCAAGGCCAGGTTGGACACAGGGGCTTGGAGCAACCTGCTCTAGTGGAAGGTGTCCCTGCCCGTGGCAGGGGCTTGGAACTGGATGAGCTTTAACGTCCCTTCCAACACAAACCAGTCTGTGGTTCTGTGATTCTTCACAGCCAGGCATCTTCAGTTTAAAAAATGATATTTTCTTGTGGCAAACAATAAGCTTCCAAGGAGGCTGTTTGTCCAGGATTTCCATGAAAACATTTGGGTGTGTTGAAAATAAAAGGAGAGAAAAATCCCCAGCTCCTGGTTAAAATGTTGTCTTTTCTTTCAGGGGGGCTCCCCACATCCAGAGGGCAGAACCAGGACCCTGTCTACAACCAGCCTGGTGCAAGCACGAGAGTTTCCGACGTCTTATTTGCCTTTGCAGAGCATTTAGCAGAGAGCTTCTAAAAAAACAAAGCCTCGAAAATCCAGCCTCAAAAGTGCCAAGGAGCTGAGATGAGCATGGGGAAGCTGCCAGGAGCATCATTTCTCTTCCATGGTTGAGGCAATTTGCTGCTCTGCCCTGGGTGATTCCTAGTGTGGTGGCAATGCACGTTCAACCCAGCCGCCTGCAGAGCACCTGGCCAGTGTAGAAATCTCCCAAACTCCACCCAAAATGAGTCAATCTGCAGGCCATGCCCATGCTGAGGCTCACTGGGATCTTGGGGCACAATTACTCTTCCTCTTTCTGGCATGTTTTTGCTGGGATTGAGGTACAGAGAGGTAACCTTGGCTGGCGTCATCAGATTTCAGTGTTAACACACTCAGGGAATGGAAGAGTTCCCACGGATACAGACTCCTGTGGGGTTGTCTGGCTCGTTTTACTCAGGCTGTGCAGTGGGGGGCTTGGGGAGGCACCACAGCCGCTGGAGAAAGTGTCTCCAGGTCCTGCTGCTGCTTCTTTTGCTTTTATAATGGGAACAAATTGGAGGAGCTGGGCTCAGGGGTGCGTCAGCAGAACCAGTCTGTAAACCTACTCCAGCTGGAACCACAGTGCTTGAGGAAGGGGCTGGTGCCTTGAGGGCACGGTGTTGGCTCTGGTAATTCATGGTACAGGATGGGATTTGTCACAGTGATGCCCCTGTGTGCAGTCCTGTGCCAGGTTGCTCTCAGGACAGTTTTTCCCAGCAGATTTTAAAGCCAGTGAGGGCTGCAGGGAGGCATTTCCCATTTCTGAGGCTTTTGGAGCTTTTCCCCCCTTGGTGTTGAAGCAGGACTAAAAGCCATTGCTAGTGATGCTTCAGGAGCAGGGCTGGAATTGTGCCTTGGGGCTTTCTGCAACACTTGGAGGTCCCGGGTACTTTGGCACAGGAGGGGCAGCTCCCCAGGGGCAGGGGCTGGCAGGGTCCTGATGTCCCCATAGTGACAGCTACAAGGAGCTGCTGGGCAGGTACTGGAGTGACACCCGACTGTCTAATCCAGTTGCAGCCCAGACACCATCAGCTCCTGGGAACTGGAATGAAGGCAAATCCTGTTGAGCAGGTGCAGAGCACAACCTGCTTTTTGCGTGCTTTGCCCACTGCTGATGTGAGCATGTGTGGCCCATCCTCGGGCTAGGTCCATCCTTGAGGATGGGACACAGTAGGACCACCCTTGAGGATGCTGTGGTCCTGCTGAGGAGGTGTGAGCTGTGTCGACGGCGGAGCTGCAGAACAGGGAAGATGCTGCCCAGCAGCAAAGGCAGAACCGTGCCCTGGAGGTGGGCGCCCACCTATCCATCACAAGCTACACAAAGGGGATGTGATGGGTAAAGAAGGGTGCCGCCACCAGCCTGGCATTGTGTCCTTCTTGGGAACTCCTGGAATGCAAGACCCGAGGGCAGGCGGCTCCTCTGGGCCCAGCACTGGGTAACATGAGGCGGGTGGGCCTGGGGAGGGTAAGGAAGAGGTGTGCTGGCCCTTTAAGAGAATAATTTCGGAGCTGGCCTACTGAGTTATTGATTGGCGCTATGGTAACGTATATTAGATTATGTATGGCTGGAAATGTGTTGTGGACTGGGAGGCTTGTTTGGGAAGCCAGCACTCTTCTTCTTGTAAACCAGCTCCCCGCAGAGGGTTTGGGTTGTGAAGGGTCTGCAGCACGTCAGCTCAAGTGGAGCTGAGGATGGACAGCACTCAATGCATGTGTGAGACCACAGATCCGGTGCCCTGGGTGCGGCTGGGGGCATCTTTGGGTCAGAGGGATGGATGCTGAAGGGTTTGTGATCAAAAGGGTGCTATGGGATGGATGGGAATACTTGTGGATCTGGTCAAAAATGGTTAAAACCCACAGACAGCCCTGTTCCTTCCAAACCAGCCACTGGCAGCTCCCGCTTCATGTCTTCCTTGGAAAATATGAAACACTCATGGGAGGACCCAGCCCTGCTGAACAGTCCAGGTGAAACATCTGAGTTCACTCCAGGCTCTCCGGCCCATCTGCCAGGGCTTTGCCTTTGGTTTCTTTGTGTGAGCTGGCAAAACACAATCCCTTTCCTATTGCAATGGCTCCGAGGGGGCAGGTGGGCTTCAGTGGAGGTGGATTCACCAAAACCCTCCTTTGCCAACCAATTGCTGATGGTGATATGGGTCACCCAGTGAGCCCCAGCCCTGCAGCTCCACATCTTGCCTTGCAGGGGAGGCTCCTTCCAAGCCCACACCATGAGTTTGCACTTGGGAACAAGAAGAGGAGATACGCTTCTTCCCATGCCCCTCTCCCGGGAGTGCCAAGAGAGAGCAGCTCCTGTTTGGATGGATAAAGCTCCCAAATCCCAGCAAAAGCCCTTCATGCTCATTCCCTTGCCAGCAAGCTGGTAGGACAGGACAGCCTATTGTGCTCCTGCGGGATGGTCCTGTGTAGAAGGAGAGCCCAGAGCTGTGCGGACCCTCATGCACAAATGAAGGCACCACATTGATCCCGGCGTCTCGCCGTCACCTTTCAGCGCTGATCCCAGCCAGCCGCGGGGCAGCTTGAGGAGGCACCGGACCGTGCTGAGCGTGGTCAGGGGCATTGTGCTGGAGTCATTAGGCTTAGAAAATGAGAGGCTTTGTGATCGTTCAAGAATGGGGAGGGGAGAGGAAGGTGACAGGGAGAGGCAGCTGGTGGGGGAGCTGAGGGAAGGAAGGGGGAGCCCAAGGGACGGTCACAGAGTAGGATGCCCTTTGGAATGCCCCTGCAGCAGCCTTGGTGCCTGGGTGGGGTCTGTGCCTGCTCCCCACTCTTTTCACTCCCCACTGGAAGCCATCACTGTGCCCATGAGGGACCCTCCCAGTGCGGGGGTCCCCAACCATCCCCACCGGTGTGCTGCGGCCAACCCTTGCCATGCCCAGGGTCAGGCCAGCAAACCCAGGCAGAGACAGGGATGCACTGGGGACAGTGAGCAAAGGGAAGGGGTTGGGGTGTCTGTGCACGGTGCTGGGGCAGTGGGAGACTGGCTGGAGATGGGACAACGGCATAGAATCATAGAATCCCAGGCTGGTTTGGGTTGGAAGGGACCTTAAATCTCATCCAGTTCCAAGCCCCTGCCACGGGCAGGGACACCTTCCACTAGAGCAGGTTGCTCCAAGCCCCTGTGTCCAACCTGGCCTTGAACACTGCCAGGGATGGGGCAGCCACAGCTTCTCTGGGAAAAGTCTGTGCCAGCGCCTCAGCACCCTCACAGGGAAGAGCTTCTGCCTCAGAGCTCATCTCGATCTCCCCTCTGGCAGGTTAAAGCCATTCTCCTTGGCCTGTCCCTACAGACCCTTGTCCAAAGCCCCTCTCCAGGTTTCCTGTAGCCCCTTTAGGCACTGGAGCTGCTCTAAGGTCTCCCCTTCAGGAGCCTTCTCTTCTCCAGGCTGCCCCAGCCCAGCTCTCTCAGCCTGGCTCCAGAGCCGAGCTGCTCCAGCCCCTGCAGCATCTCCATGGCCTCCTCTGGACTCGCTCCAACAGCTCCACATCCCTCTTGTGTTGTTGCCCCAGAGCTGGATCCAGCATCTCCAGCTCTCTGTGGGACCATGAGGTTGCCAACTTGATCTTGGGTCAGACCCATCAAGCCCAGAGCCTTGGCCCTGCAGCCATGGGGCTGGCCTTTGTCTTCCAGGGAGCCACTTTGTCTTCCAGGCTAGTGCCGAGGTTGTGGGGAGTCCTGAGCTGCTTTGGGAGCCGAAGTTGGTTGGAAAGGGATTACCTATGGCCAGGTTGGGGTTTGGCTTTTAAAGCCCCAGGACCTGAATTTCATGATGTTTCTAAGTACACTTCTGGCTTTCTCATGCACAGGAAATTGCCCAAGTAGTTCCTTGAAGTGCTGGGAACTCTGGAAGCCCTCCATGGGTTTTGTGAGCTCAAAGAGCTGGGATGGGTCCTGGGAACCACAGCCACAGCAGTGCTGGGATGTGCGTAACCCTCAGTTCCCAGCTCCTTCTCCGCACCAGGCTGGCGGTTCCAGTGACTTTGGGCGAGTGTCTCTAAACTCCAAACTCTTGTGCAAAATGCAGATCCCTGCTTGTCTTCCCCACCCTGCTCCCTGCCCCTTCCCTTCCTCTCCTATTTTAATTTGGTTTTTCCCCCTTGTGTTAATTCTCGTTTCTGCATTCTGGCTGTGTCTGAGGGCTGGAGGAGAATTCAAATAAAAAAGAAAGTGAAACAAAATGAGGAAAAAACCCACCCCTGTTCTCCTTGGATAAGTATATGGAGACATCCATGGGTGCTCTGCCACACATACTCTGCCCCAAATCCTTGTGGGTCCTGGGAAAAGGTGTGTGGTTTAGGGTGGAATTTTGGGGGTTTGTTGGATTTTGGTTTTACTTCCAGGGGACTTGAGCCCCAATGGGGGCAGCAGGTCCTGGGCTGGGATGGGAGAGGAGAAGAGAGGACCATGGTGATGGATGGAGGAAGGTGATAGCACTTGGCTCCCCAGCACATCTCCGATACACAGCTTGGAGCACTTGCCAATCAATTCAGCCAACGCACCAGGACTCCTTCAGATCTATTTAAAGAGTCTGTCTGCCTGGGCCTGAAAGGGAGAAGCTTCTGATAATCCCCTTCCCTCTTCCCTCTTCCCTCTTCCCTCTTCCCTCTTCCCTCTTCCCTCTTCCCTCTTCCCTCTTCCCTCTTCCCCTCAATCCCCCTCTCCTGGGAGCTACCAGCCGAGCAGGAGGGGAAGGATTCCCCCAGGGTCAGCTCCACTCTGCCATTGAAGGTGTCACTGCCCATGGCAGGGGGTTGGAACTGGACGATCTTAAGGTCCTTTCCAACCCAAACCAGCCCTGGATTCTATGGGGACCTGCCAGCCTTTCCCTGATATTCCCAAAGCTGCAGCTCTGCTCAGTCCCCCCTGGGCAGTGGCAACTGCCACTTTGTCCTTTAGCTCCAGTCCCTGACATGGGGCAGAAGAGCATCCCTGCTCAGGTGCCCCATGGTGTGGAGGAGCTGCTGACGGCTGCTCCAGCCCAGATGCCACACGCTTGCTGTGGTTGCAGCTCTCAGAGTGGGGAGGACCCCTTCCAGCTGATGGGACCCACCAGCAGGAACAAGAGGGGTCCTTCTGGTGACCCCTGTCCATGCGAGAGGTGGCCAAGATCTGAGACCCACTGGGGTTAATTCTGCCTGACGGTCTTGTGGAAGAGAGAGGAGCCTGGAGGCACCTGGGGGCATGGAGACCCAGCCCCAGCTGGCCATTAATGCACCCAATGCAGTGGTCTCAGGCATGGTGGTGGTGTGGGGCAGCTCTGGATCCAGCCCTGGCTGGGCAGTGGGTGCAGGCAGATGAGGAGGCTCTGAAAGCACCCAGCTTCAGGGATTTCTGGAGAGGCTGCCCTTTCCCCCGCTCCTTCCTTTTTCTTTTTGCCTTGTTGAAAGGGATCTGGCAGCTCCACACCCAGCAGGGCATTAGGGGAAACAAATGGGCCAGAGCAAAGAGGGAGAAGGTCTGGTCAGGCTGTGTTTGTCAAGATCCATATTGGCATGTGGCCCATCCCTCAGCAGCCCGTTACACCTGGGAATGGAAACAGGGGAATGACGGTGGGGAGGAAAGGGGGTGAGGAAGAGGAAAGGGACAAGGAGAGGTGAGGGGTGCTTGGGGTGGCATTGGTGTGGGGCTGAGCTGCCTGCAGGGAGGGCAGGATCTGCGCCCTGTGGAGATGTACAGGGGATTGCAAGGACACCCCATTGCTCACTAAGCACA
Organism: Strigops habroptila; assembly: GCF_004027225.2. Classification (NCBI taxonomy): domain Eukaryota; kingdom Metazoa; phylum Chordata; class Aves; order Psittaciformes; family Psittacidae; genus Strigops; species Strigops habroptila. Next base: position 2,299,312 of record NC_044296.2, read on the forward strand.
GTGGTGCCACCACACCAGAGCAGCTTTCATCCATCCCATCTCAAAGGGCCACTGAGACACAAGGACCAATGGGGGCCCTGGCGAGGGACCTTCTGGGCTGATGGGGTTTGAAGTGAGACCATTTCTGCAGTGATGGCACAAAGATGCAGCCCCAGCCTGGAGAAGGCAGCACTCCCCCTCCACCCCAGCACCGCGAGGTGGTGGCACTGGTGTGCCAAAACAGGATTGAGAGGATGGTGCTCCCAGCTCCCCACAGCAGCACACGGAACAGTGCCGGGGCTGCCATCAAGCTGATCTTGGTGACATAAATGGGAATGGACGAGGACAGGAGGAGGAGGGAGGTGAAGTGGGGGGTCCAGTGGTGCCCCATTAGTGCTCATATAGATTTTCAGCCTGGGGGTGGTTGAGGAGGAGGCTGGGAGAGGAGGCAGCATGATGCCTATTTGTCATGCTGAGCATCCAACCTTCCCCAGGAGCATGGTGAACTGTCCTGGTGCTCCTTTCCCCCTTGTCTACCCCAAGGAGAGGGGTACAAAACTTTGCCTCCTGGGGGAGAAGGGCCAGTGGGGCCGGTGCTCATGGTCTGGGGACAAACACAGCCAGGGGGAACAAGAACAAAAGGGAGGTTAAGTCCTTTTTTGGCTTTAAATGCTTATTTTGGCTGCGGGGCAGAGGTGTGCTGGGGAGTCACTCGTGATTGCATGCGTTTGATATCCCCATGGTGGGTAGAGACTTGGACCCATCAGCCTTCATAGACTCCCATGCCACTCCTCAGCACTGCACTCCAGCTCTCCTCTCCTGATCCCCTCATTAGCTGCAACACAGAAAGTGTTTCAAAACCCTTTGCAGAGGGGTCTTCCTCCTCCCTCGCAACTCCTCCAGCCTCAGCCACTCTTCCCGTCAAGCTCATTAGAGCCCTGAGTATCAATCAGGTGGAGATGAAAGCCAGCTGGGGATACATTACAACACCTTGGAAAGGGATGAAAGGGCCTCTTTAGTCCTAACAAACCTCTCAAAGCCGAAATGCATATGGATGCAGCCTCACACATGCTGCCTTTCATCTCAATTTTTCACCTTTTGGGTTGTTTGGCTTTTGCCCCACAGCAGAGGGGCACGGCCACCCCAGTGACACCACATATGTGACTGGCACAGTGGCCTTGCATCCCTGGGGATGGGTGGCACAGGGGACATGCTGGAAAGATACTAGGATGTTTTATGGGTTTTGCTTTGCCCATCTGCCCCTTCTGATATCTGAGGACAGAGAGAGCATGACCCAAAATGTCACCAGCCAGAAGAAGCCTCCATGGACACCTCTGGGTGCAGCGTCGGTCCCATCCCAGCTCCAGGGACAGCTCCCACTGAGGGAGCCGGCAGGATCAGGCCCTTGCTGTGTTGTGCTGTGCAATGGATTTTAAATTTAGAAATTGTTCAGATTTGTACTTTGAAAAAAATCCATGGGGCATTAAATATTTACAGAAAATCAGCAGCCGTGTAAATAATAGAAAAATCCAATATTCTGCCAGTGGACCAGTTTTCAATAAATTTGAAAATTTTATTATATTGTTATTATTATTTATTGCCTATTTTATTTGTCAGTGTCTCTTTTCATAGGCCGCATAGATTGGGGTGTTTGACCACCTCATGCTGCTGACCCAGTGTCCAAGCTTCTCTGTCCAAACTTCTCTTGCCAAGGGCCACTGACACTGCCCCAGCTGCTAAGACCTGGCCATGTTGTAGGATGGGCCATATCCCACATATTCCACTCCATGGAATCACAGAATGGTTTCCATTGGAAAGGACCTTAAAGCTCACCCAGTTCCAACCCCCTGCCATGGGCAGGGACACCTTCCACAAGACTAGGGTGAGGCGTCCTCTGCCTTGTACCATCCTGGCATGGACATGGTGGCATGGGGGGTCCCAGTGGGGCTGAGGGTGCAGCAGGAGCCCCGAGCAGGTTCAGAGCTGCAGAAGGGTGAGGGCGATGTAGCACCTACTCTAATGGGATCCTCTCCACAAGTAATTAAGCCTCGGCTAATGCTAACCGTAATGTGATGTATGTATGCCTTTAACTAATCATTTATTAGCCCCGTTGATGGTTTGTCAATATTAATTCATTTATTTAAACAACTCCGAGCTGTAATGAAGATGTTTGCTTTAAGGGGGGTGGGGGGGGGAAGAGATGGAGCTGCCAGGAGATTTTTTTGTTGACTCGATGGATGTCGCCCTGCCCCGGGAGATGGGGCTGTGGTGGGATGAGGAGCTGCTGCCAACAGGGGCTGGGGCCTCTCCTGCAGCCCCAGCGTATGTCGGGAGTTGCCACGGTGACTGGGGACCACACATACTAGAGGGAGCTTCCTGCACCTCCCAGAAGAGCAGGATCAGGCCCTGCTCCCTACCCCTGGAGTGATGGGAGCAACCCAGGGTGATGCTGGGCTCCAGCACAACCCACTGCACCAGCTCCCATGGAGGAGCTCCAACACCCAGCACCTCCAGCTCTGCCACTGGAGCAACTTGGGAAGAATTTCCTTCATTTTGACCTTAAAACGTTCGAGACATACCTCAAAGTTCAAAATCAAACCCAAATGTGCTGCCTGACCCAGAGCGATTGTGTTTTTGCTTTGCCTTTCGATTTACCAACGATTTGAAAATGATTTTTATTTCAAATCAAATTCCTTGAATAGGAAATTGCCAATAAACTGAAAAAAAAACCCAAATGTATTTTTGGTCCCGTTTGATAAGCCCAAATTGGATCAGGTTTTGCCCTTCTTCTGTACCTTTTGGGTGTTAAAGCAGATGGGATGCTCAAGAGGGGAATGGCCTTTCCTGGGAGTATCCTTGGGGCAGAGGGGGCCTGCCCTGGGGCCATACTGAGCAGATCCTAACACAGGGCCTTTGGCCAGATGTTAGATCAGCTGCTTCCAGCCTCCTTGGCAGCTTCTTAATATCAAGTAGATCACAGTATTAAAGTTAACTTTCTCTTAAACAGGCTTAATTAGCATCCTCCAGACAAACATAAATTAATCCTGGGTTGCTCCGGAGAATGTGGAGTTTCCCTTTGATCAATTCCTAGCCCTGGCTCCAGATAAACTCCATGGAAAGCCAGGACTCAATCTGGTTGTTCATAACACTGCGCCTGGGAGCTGGTAAGCTGGTGGCATTCTCATGTCCTTGGCAACCAGCCCTGCTCCAGGCTGTGGGCACAGGGATATGGCTCTGGATGTCGCCACAGCCATGTATGACCATGCATGACCATTCGCCATCACACAGGACAATGTATGACCATGCATGACCATGTTGAACCATACACTACCATGCACAACTGTGATTGACCACATATAGAATCACAGAACCACAGACTGGTTTGGGTTGGAAGGGACCTTAAAGCTCATCCAGTTCCAATGTTCTGCCATGGGCAAGGACACCTTCCACTAGAGCAGGTTGCTCCAAGCCCCTGTGTCCAACCTGGCCTTGGAGCATGCATGGCTGTGAAATGACCACACACCACCACCACACATGCAGCCAGCCTGCCACAGCTATTCCCATGCCCCCCAACTGCAGGGATTCCCTTGCCGGGTTGGTGTCTTGGCTATGCATGGTCGTGGATGGTTTGTCTCCCATGAACGTGCTTCTTGGCTTACAGCATCTTGCCATTATAGGGTGATGTATCAGTGGCAAGGACCTTCTCCTTCATGGTTTGATCCTGCCACCTTCTCTTTTCCTTTGATGCCCTTCATTCTACATGAGGAGGGCCAGAAAGCAAGCTTTCCCTCATCTCCTCCTCCAGGGGAAAACAGGGGAAAAAAGGATGAAGGTTTGGTAGGAGATCAAAGGAATATAGGGGTAAAAATCACTGTCTTTTGGGAAGCTGCTGAAGGGCTTCTAGCACAGCAGGAACCCACATGGACCCCTCCAGGAACCGGGGATGGAAGAAACCAGGTTAATTCAGCTTGAATTGATGGTGGCATTTGCCTGTTTTGATAAAAGCAACACGTAGAGCTCCTTAAGCCTTAGTTTTCAGTTGCCTCCAGTGCATAAATCTGCAGGAAAAGGAGGGGGGAAGATGCTTACTTTGCAGGCAGGGAAACTGAGGCACAGAGGATTTGATGGGCTTTTTGGGGTGCAGCACCATTCCAGCCCCAATGTCCTTGAGCATGAAATTCCTTGAGGGCCATGAAATTCACTCAGACTAGGGCAGGATTCCCTTTGGGATTCACCCAGTGCTGTGCACAGAGCAGCTCTGAGGTCATATCCTGCTCAGCATCACCCATAGAAGCATCAGGGGGAAGGCGACAGAGGGCTAAAGGGCCCATGGCCATGGGAGGACATGATGCCTGGGTCCCCATAGGGTGTCAGGAGGGAAGGATTGAGGGATCCCATCCAAGCCAGAGGCAGAGGGATGAACCAGAGAGCAGGCAGGAGGATGCACAGGGCTGCTGGAGGCGGAAGGGGGGCTGCCCAGCCTGACACCAGGTCATGGAGCTGGGAGCGTTGCGAGGTGCTGAAGGGATCAATAGCAATTCTAATATCATACGAGTCAATTTTGACCTGTCATGGGCAGCTCGGCAGGCTGACTCCAGAGCTGCAGGACCTGATAAATGGGCTCTCAAAACCATATTTATAGCAAGAAAAAGCTCATAAAATTGAAACAAGGGCAGAGCACAGGGAGGAGGCTGCAGCTCGGCCCTTACGCTGACCACAGGAAGGGGAAAAGCGGGATGCAGAGTGTGAAGGGGGTGGGAAGCTACCCACCCTGAGGGGCTCTTTAGGAGTAGAGACCCAGCCCATGGGGTAGAGGAGCACCAAGAGATGTCTCAAGTGTGGGGCAGGGATGAGCTCGGGGGGACATGGCCATGTTGGGGGGGGGTTTGGGTGCTAACCCCAGCAAACTCCTGCGCCCCCCTGGCTCTTTGCAAGCCCCCATCAGCCCCACACAGCCCGGGACATGGCTGCTGCAGGGGGCAGAGAGCTCTGGGTCCAGCCAGAGCTCCTGCAGCTCCCCTGCGGTGGGTTCCTGACCTCCTGCTGGGGAAGACACATGGGGATGGTTCCTTTCCCCCCTTATCGTACTCAGGGCAAGCAGGACCTGCAGCCACTTGTCCCTGCTCCCCTCTCAGAGTGGCTGCCAGGATTGCAGCTTTCCAGTTCTGTCCTTCTTGCCTCCCCAAGAGCAAATCCTGCCCGGCACTGTCAGGAGCTGCAGCTTTCCTCCAGGCCTTGGTGTGGAACGACATTTATGAGAAGAATTAGGGGGAAAAAAAAGCAGGATAGACAAGCTTGTGTGGCGCAGGGAGCAGAGGAAGCCTAGCTAGGCAAAGCGACATTGGCCCCTCCGTGCCACAAAAACATGTGTCTCCCCTGTCCCAGGAGGAGACCCCAGGGTGGGATGAAGGAGATACGTGAAGGGCCATGGTCCCCATGCGGTCCCCCTGGATTGATTTACTTCCTCATCCCTCTCCTTCTTCCTCATCCTCCTTTACCCTGTTTCAAACCCCACATGCTGTGGACCATGTTTCCCTTCCCCATCTCTTTTGGTGCTTTTCCTGCCGTAAATCCTCCCCCAAATATTGCTCCAAATTAGCCAGGCAGATTTATCCCTCCAAAACAGCCCTCGCAGGAGGGCCCTGCTCAGCACCCCAGGGGTGGGAAGGATGAAGCAGGGGGGTGCTGAACACCCCTTTATCCTCCCAGTGTCTTCCCAATCCCTCGATGCCTGCAGGCACTCAAGTAAAATCCAATGGTCCCAGACACAGGGCATCCTGATGATTTATTCCTGCCGCTCATGAAGCATTAACTCATGTTGGCCAAGCGCGGTGGCTTCATTGGGTCTGTAGCCCACCATGCCCATGTGTTACAGGTGTGATGAGTTGGCTGGTCTCAGTTTGAGTCCTTCGGGGGGGAAGGGTATCTATGGGGAAGGGGGAAAGGGTGTCTGTGGGGGAAAGTTTGAAGAGGAGGAGGAAAAGGTGCTGAGGGTATAAACATGAACAGAGCTTGAATTTGGGGCCCGAGGTCCCCCGTAGCTGGGTCTGATGCCTCTCAGCTGTGCTCTTTTCACCAAGTCCTCTGTGTTTCACCAAGCCTTGTGGTTGGTATTTTCGGGATGCTCCAGGCTGGCACTGGGTGGGTCTGGGTTTTTTCGCCTTCTTCTAGAGCAATAGAAGGCACAGGAAAACACCCCCCTCTGGATTTCCCCCTTTTCTTGCTATTTTCTACCTCTCTTCCCCCCGAGATTTTCTCCCCCTCTTTCTGCAGCAAATACAACATCCTGATAACACCGGGATCAATGCAACCGGAGTCAATCACCCCCTGGGCTGGTGCATGGATGGGACTGTGAGTCCTGGGGAGCTGTTCTCCTGCTCTGTGCCCTGGTTTCCCTTATCCCCCAGGAGGACGATGCGCTTTCCTTCCTTACAGCCTGCACTGGAGGCAAGGTAGGACTCTGCTCTACAGAGATAAAATCCTCCCAGGAGTATCCCCAGCAATTCCCAGTCTGGCGGTAACACAGGAATCGTTGTAAGCTGAAGCACGGTTCTAGCTGGGATGGCTGCAGTGAGGTCCAAGCAGGTTTTATATGTACCAGCAGCTGACACCAAGCAGGTTGAGTCCAGAATGAATAAAATAACACAAAAATCAGAGGGATTCAGAGGCGAGATGGTGCTGGTGTCGCTGCTGCTGCAGCCTGCTCCTGGCCAGGAGGAGGGCTGAGAGCTCGCAGCAGCAACAGTGGGGAAGGAATCAACTGTTTGCTCAGGTTTTGCTTCAGGTTTTCTTCCAAAATGGGCAATTTGGCTCTTCAAATAGGAGAGGAGAAAGGAAAGATCAGTGTGTTGGAACAGACAATTGCAGTCCTGTCTTCCCTCCTCCCTTCCTAGAAAATCCACTCCTTTCCTTAGCAATTTGGCTCCCAAAGACCTTGGTGCATCTGGTGTTTTTTAAGTTCAAAAATTTCCCTCAAAAGCTTTGTATATGGATTTATTATTTATTTATTTTTAATAATTCCCTATGTGAAAAATGGGCTTTAAAGCCTCAGTTCTCTCTGAGCAGGGATCTAGGCACCAGCACTGGTGCTGCCCAGGAGACACGTGTGAGTCCAAGCACAGCCCAGGTCTGCACAAACACATTTCTGCCTTCAAACTGTGCACCAGGGAGGAGCTCCCTCCACCCCCCACCTCCCTTAGGGAGGAATGGTGGGGGGCTTCAGATGTGGCTTGGATGCTACTCTGATTGACTGGGGAAGGCTGCAAAGAAGAAACAAGAGGGCAAGGACAAATGCTTTTCCCAAGCTCCCTGCTCATAACTGCCAGGAAAAAGGGTCTCAAAAAGGCAGACGTGAGTTGGGCAGCCTTTTGGGATGAAGCAATGTTGTAGGACTGGATGTTTGGTCTTGTTCAGTGTGTTTATTGCATTGCAAAAGCCTCTCCAGTCCTGGCTGGAGACCCGGATGCACAAAAGAACGTGTCTCAAGGGGCTCAAACGCCCTTTTGGAGAGGGAACCCTGGTTTTCCCATCTGGTGAGGAGTTCAGAAAAGCATCTGGATCATCAGGACTTGGTTTCCCCCTCTTGGTGGGTTCCTTGAGGACCTGCAAGAGGCTGCCTGGCTCCGTGAGATATGTCGGATGGCCACCCATCTGCCATTGGGCATCAAGAGCCTCACCCAAGAGATGGCAACACACAGGTACCAGCACCCTGCCTTGTCCTGTCATCCTCCCCTCCATATTATTACTGCAGACACAACCCAAAGGTTCTCAACAACCCTATCCCCACTCCCATCTTCACCGTGCCCCATGTGCTTTCCTGATGTAAAGAGGTTATTTCTAGATGGGACAGAAAGAAGACAGGAAATACCAGTTTGGAGCTCGTATCTGGAAAGCCACCACTGTGGTGGGAGATGAACTGATGACCAGAGCCTCCTGACCCTGAATGGAGCATAACAGCTTCTGAGTGTCTCTTATTGCTGTGCTCATGGGGACTTCTGAGCATTCTTATAACGGTGGTGGGCAGCTCCCTATCACCGTGGACTGTGTCTACCACCAGCTGTGCTCCTCTTGCTTAAAGGGTCTTCACCTGCATCAGCCCAGAACCAGCACCCCAAGGACTCAGCACCACAGCAGCTCCTGTCCCCAGTGATGGAAACAAATAGCCCAAGGCAGGCAAAGGCCAGGAAGAAACCATTTCCTGCAGTGGTGAGAAGCTGAGTCCAAGCTCCTCCCATGCATTGCTCCCACCACTAGGCTGTGGAACATTCCCTTGCAGATGGAGATGTATCCCAGAAGTTCTGCTCCATCCCTCTGCTCCTTGTTCACCTGGAAGAGCATCTCCAGCAGTATAGACAAGTGCTCGAGCCTGGGCTGTTGGAGACAACCCAACCACCAGCATCCCAGGCCTACATCCTCCATGTAGGCCCATTCTCCAGGTCTACATTGCCTCCATCATCCATTACCTTTGGGGCCCACTCTGCCAATGTACCTCTGGAGAAACAGGGGCAGCCACATAGAGAACCCATGCATGGCAAACAACGATGAGCACTGGGAGAGGACACATCTGCATCTAGCCGCTCTGCCAGCCCTTATCTGGGGAAGGCACATCGGAGGAAACAAGGAAGACCTAAAGGGGACATCTGGTGCCTCGAACCCTTGGCCCCCATCTCCATGTACCAGGGGAAGCTCCTGGCGTCCTCTTGACTGAAGCTAGGCAGAACGGCTGCATCTCCAGCCTTCCTATCTCCTTGCAAAGCGTGGCAGTTCCTGAATTGCCCGGCCGCAGCAGGCCCTAATGGCCCAGAGCTGATGTTTTATTGCCGGGTTTAAAAGTGTAATTAGTTCAAGTGTAAACAGAAAAACCTTGCTTAATTAAGAATTTTTAAACAGGGCACCGAGAGATTCCGGAACCATTAATGAACCCCAGGCAAGCACCATAAAATTGATCGAGGGAAGAGAGACGGCAGGGAACGGGGGAGGGCTGGGATGGGGATGTGTGATGAGCGGGTATTACTGCAGTCATCGCCCTCAGTTTACTTTGGCCGCTTAATGCCAGAGTGCATTTGGAAGCTGGTGTTTATGGCGATGGGTCTCCATAGAAATACCTAATGATTTTTTATGCATTAATGGGAACGATGGACAGCAGTCATATATTGTTTAAGGAGCCAGAGAAGATCCTTTTAAGGCTGACATGTGATAGATCAAGAGTGACGGGATGGGCCCTGGGTTGAGGTTCCCCATGCCACGGCCTGTTGGGCCCCATGTCTTAACAAGGATCAACTACCAGCCTTTACCTTTAAGAGTCCATAAAAAGAACAGATAAAATCAAAGTGTTGTTTTCCCACCACCCCATCCCTCCCTTCAATGCTCTTTTTGGCTCATGCCAAGAGAAGTTAAATATATCTGTCTTTCCCGTCTGTGGGGATCGGCTGAGTGGATGGGAAGACGGTCTGAGTGTTTCCTGTCCAGACAGCTCCCAGGACCAAGCGGCAGATGTGTGTCTCTAGGCTGGTACGTTTTCTGTAGGTTTGAGCCCTCTGGAGCAAGGCAAGGTGCCTGGAAAGTCCTTTTTCCTGTTGATTGGGAAGCAGTCGAAAGTCCTGTTGGGCTCTGCTCAAGGCCAGTTGGCCTCTCCCTGGCAAGCTGGGTTGTTTGGCATGAGGTGCTGGTGAAGGTTGGCAAAAGGAAGAGCTTTGAAGACTTTCTGTGCATGGATGTCCTCTTGAAAGTGATGGATGGGAGAGCTGGGAGGCTCTAGAGTAAAATGAAAGAGAAAGAAAAGTCAACTCCTGGCTTGGGAAAGGTCATCCCTCTTATTGTGCAAACACGGGCAAAGTGCCCTCTGCTCAAGGAGTCCTGCTGTCTGTGCTTCTGGGGCTGAGAGTCCAGTTCAGCTCAGAGTGAAGAGCAGCCCATGCTGTTGGCATTTGAAGGACTTTGAAGATCAAGGCATGTTCTGGCTTTTCCCTTCCTGGCCCAGCTAAAGGCCCCAAGAAGCTCTTGCCCAATCCTCTGGAGCAGCCAAATAATGGAGAAGTTCAGCAATTTTAACAATTGTGTTTGGTGCCACCACTGGCCACCAGAAACCTCAGAAATTGGCTCCTGCCTGGGAGCCCACCTTCAACCTTGTATGGCTTCTCCTGTCCTCCCCTTAATAGAGATGAAGAAGAAACCAGCCACTCTCCTGTCTTACTAGGCTTGCTGCTGCTATCTTCTGGAGCACATGCACTCGCTGCCTTCTACGTACTCTTCCTCAAAGACCCTGTCTTCCAAATGTCTTGTTCTTGCTCCTTCCCTCCATGGCTCTCCAGGTTGCCTACACTTCCCTTGTAAATCTGGTGCCTAGCCCGGGTGAGCTGCTCCAGTGGGAACCTCGCTAAAGCTGAGTCAAGCAAGAGGGTGACTGCCGGGTCTGGCACCTTGCCTGGCCCCTGTGCATTCCCCAACCTGCTCAGCGCTTTTCCCCACAAAGCAGGGCATTACAGACTCCACTGAGCAGTCAGGACTAGCTCCTCACCTCAAGGGGTGGGAATGACCAGGGCCACCAGGTGACACATCAGTCCTTAGTGAGACCCTGCTCTGTGAGCTGTCAGCTCCACAGCAGGGCTTCGCTGGGCAGAAAGAGGGCTTGGATTAACAATGTGAGAGAAAATAAATCCTCATTAGATGAGGACTTACTCATTCTCCAAACAGCTCTGGAAGGCCTTATCTAGAGATAGGAAAACTGAGGTCTGGGGAGTTTAGACCTTGTCTACTGTGTAGGTAGGTACACCAGCAGCCGTCTGGGACAGGCTGTGCTGCCAAGGGAGGGATGGCTGCTGACAGCAGAAGGAGGTGGAGTTACACCATGAGGTGGTGGAAGAGGAGATCTGAGCTCAGCAGATTATTTTGTATATGCTGATTGGGTCTTGCTGGGGTATTTTTGGCATCAAAGCAATGTTCATTACTTTTCATGCTCCTGGCCACAGTGAGTGAGGAGAGACAATTTAGCAGTACTGGTACAGGGCGTTTTGCTGTTGCTATGACGCTGAGGGTGCACGCACACCTGCAACAGTGACAGATCCCACATCTTGCATTCAAAATGGGATCCTCAAAAGAGAATTTAGATACTCGTGTATGTGCCAGGAGGTTCCTTCCACACTGTCACCCCTCCTGCTCCCGACAGACCCTGCGGCACACAAGATATCAAGGGCCACGTGCCACCGCGGCACCCATGGCCGAACTCCCACAGGCCATGTTGGGCTCCACAGGGCTTTGTCCTCCCTCCTCCTCTTCCGTCTTCTCCTCCCCTCTCTGCCTCTTCCTTCATTATTCCTGTGCTCCTCCCACCCTCTCCCTGCCTCTCCTCCCTTCCCTTGGCTTTTGTTCCTTCTCTCCTCTTCCCCTCCCTCCTCCCAGAAGCCTTCCCCCATCTCCAATCCCTGCTCTGGCTGCCCAGGCTGTGTCAATTAGGTATCGATCCCCTGTTCTCTATCAGTGGTCAGCTGAGCTAACCAGTCCTGCTCGGTGCTTTGCACAGTGATGAATAATAACAATAATAATAAAGGGGTAGGGGGGAGGCAGCTGCACTTTGTGCCTACAGCCCTTCACCTCTCCCTACCCCGCGCACACCCACCCTCACCCCCTCCACAGCTACAGGCAAAATCGATAGTGCGTGGAGTCAGGAATGGAATATTTTTATCCTCTAATTGGGAAATGTGCTTTGACAAAGCCCAAGGAGCAGGGAGGGGGCCGGGAGATACTGTACCGAGAAGCAGGGAAGGCAGCGGAGCCCAGGCGAAGCGGGGACACCGGAGGGTTTCTGCTGCAATTGGAACAGCTGGGAAGAGGTGACATCTGTAGGGACTTTGTCTGGGTCCAGGGTATGGCTCTGGAGGACTGGAGCAGTGTTGGTCCCATGGAGGAGCCAGTCTTGACCCAGGTGGTATCAATGCATGGATAAAAAGAGGACAAAAAAGCCCGTTCCCCACCCGAACTACCTGCCACTGCTTTACTTTTGCAGTTGCAAGGAAGAAGGAGTGTGCATTATTCCCTGCTGGCATCCAGGGGCTCTACATCCCCTGGCATGATGTGCCACGTGCTTGCCCAGGCCTGCTGGTGCTGAGCAATGTGGGACAGTTGTACATGGGACAATGAGGTGTCCCAGGAAGCCATCAGCCCTCCCTGGGCTATCCTTGAGGAAACCCTTATCCTGCAACATCCAAGGCAGCTGGTACTGATGTGCCTGCAGAGGTGCAGATTTGACTCAATGATCTTAAAGGTCTCTTCCAACCTAAATAATTCCATGATTCTAAATGATTCTATGCCCATGTGAGTGGCAACCCTGCAATGGGCCTCATGCTGCAGCTCTAAGTTTATCACAGCTAGAAACATCTTCCTATCTCCAACTGTGTAGGCCAGGTGAATTGCAGTGTCTTTAAATTATCCCCTTCCTCCAGTCAGACCAGCCACCAGTGGGCTTTCCGGCACCACTGGGTCTTCAGATACGACTGGGTCTTCAGGCACCACAAGCTACATCCTGGTCCACAACCCATGGGTGCAGTTCACTTGAAATAAGCACAAGAACCACACAAGATGGATGTGGAGCTGTTAGAGTGAGGCCAGAGGAGGCCACAGAGATGCTGCGAGGGCTGGAGCAGCTCTGCTCTGGAGCCAGGCTGAGAGAGCTGGGCTGGGGCAGCCTGGAGAAGAGAAGGCTCCTGAAGGGGAGACCTTAGAGCAGCTCCAGTGCCTAAAGGGGCTCCAGGAAACCTGGAGAGGGGCTTTGGACAAGGGCCTGTAGGGACAGGACAAGGAGAATGGCTTTAACCTGCCAGAGGGGAGATTGAGATGAGCTCTGAGGCAGAAGCTCTTCCCTGTGAGGGTGCTGAGGCGCTGGCACAGGGTGCCCAGAGAAGCTGTGGCTGCCCCATCCCTGGCAGTGTTCAAGGCCAGGTTGGACACAGGGGCTTGGAGCAACCTGCTCTAGTGGAAGGTGTCCCTGCCCGTGGCAGGGGCTTGGAACTGGATGAGCTTTAAGGTCCCTTCCAACCCAAACCAGTCTGTTATTCTATGAAAAATCCAACATGATCCTAGCAAGGCAGCCATAGCAGCAAAAAATGGATAAACAAACAAAAAGCAAACAAATGGATAAACAAACAAAAAGTACCAAAAAAAAAATCTCCTTATCCAGTTCTGGGAAGGAGCTTCTAAGTGGGCAGACCAAATCTCACCCATTTCATTTACTTTTAGTCTCAACCAACAATTTCTTTGAGGAATCTGAAGTGATCTGGAGAAGCCTGGGCTGTTTTTACACCGTGTAGTGGTTGTCATTTTGGTCTGGTTTGAGGTTCACTTTCAAACCTTTTAAATGTTTCATCTTCTTGCATCCAGCCCATGCCTTTGCCATAAAAGCACTCTTCATCTGCCTTTGGCTGGTTTATTTTTAGGAATCTCTGTCTTGTTGTGACCACGCACACGAAGCCATTGCACCGATGGAGAGGCACCAAACCCACAACTCTTCTTTCCACCAGCTACAAAAGCTTGGAACCCTAGATTTTTCTTGCTTCTGGCTGCCCCTTGCCCTGCCAGCCATGCCCAGGGCTCGCTTTGCTGCCTGAGGGTGAGATGCCAGTTTGCCCACCCAAGGTGAGACTGGTTTGGTGCATGCCTTGGGCTGGGCTGAGCCAATCTTCTGGGAAATAAAGACAAATCGGCAGCTCTGCCTCCCACAGCAGGGCAGGGAGTGATTGCAGTTGCCATAGCAGTGTGCACAGTCCTCTCCCTCCAGCCTTCCCTGGCAGTCTGGTTTATTTTTGGCTATTGTTTTCCAAGTTGTTTTGAAAAGGGAGAAGCAAAGCAAAGCTGGATTCCCCTTCTTCTGCCCGTGTCAAGGGGCACACAGGGAGGTGTATGGCAAAGGTTACTGGGCAAACTAGTTGTGGGGGCTGCCGCATCTTTCAAGACATAGTGTGACTGAAAGCCAAGGGAAGGTGATACAGCATCTCCATGACTGAGTCAGGAGTGGAGATGAATTGGGATGCCTTCGTTCATAGGATGGGTAGGGGTAAAAATCCCAGTCCCCTCTCTTTATATAGACCTGTGAGAGCAATTAGATCCAGCTTTGGGGAAAAGATGCCTGGATTAGGAAAGTATTTGCCTTCACCAACAAAGCACAGGCTGACTCCATCCTGTTATTCCAAACCTCCGAGTAGCAAGGAAAGGACAAACACTTGTGCCAGGGAATATAGGGTTCTCAGGCCACAATTTCTCACATGGGATCCCAGCCCAGGGGTTAGATGAACCAGACAGACTGATCTCAGGACAGACATGCCCGTGTAGGACAGCAACAAGGGCTTGAAGAGAACATCTTCCCAGGCCTTATGTCTGGGTGAAGGACCTTCCTTAACATTCCTGATTATCCTGTAAGACCTGTTGTTGCTCATGTCCATGTTCTCCAAAATTAGACACCTTCTTATGCTGTGTCCTGGGCTTGGAATAAGTTTGCTTCTCCTGGGGAACCTTGGACTGGGAACATGGCCAGGCAGTGTCTGGCTATTATTCCTTGAGTCTGAGACCGACCCTCATGGAGCACTTCCCTGTGGGATTCACAGGGATCAGTGCTGAGACCCACTCTGATCCACATGGTCTTAAATAATCTGGGAAAGAAGAAGAAAATACAGTGATAAAACTTGGTGGGGAGGCAGAAATTATCAAGGTAGTTGACACAAAGAATGCCTGGGAATGTTTACAGAAGGATCTAAGGAAAAGAGGAGTCTGGGCAACAGAAGGGCAGATAAAACACAGTGGTGATAAATGCAAAGTCATGTGCATGAGGAAAACAACCTTAACTACCTATATACCATGATGGGCTCGAATTAGCTATTACTGCTCAGGGAAGAGCTCTTGGAGTTAATGTGGGTAGTTCTCTGGAAATGTCAGCTCAATGTTTGGCTGCAGTCAAAAAAGGCAAATCGGATGTTAGCAATGATTAAGTGAGGAACAGAGGAGAAATCAGAACACGTCATTATAGTCCCTTGTCAATCCATATTCGATACTCCTGTCCCCTCCTGCTCTGAGAGCTGTGTGAGGAGAGGCACTAAGGTTGGGATTGCCTGGTATTCACATTTGGGGACATTAAGGGGCATATGAAGAGTCCTAAAGATTGTGAGCAGCCTGGAGAAGAAAGGAAATGGTAATTTTTCTTGTTTTCCTAACAGAAGAATGATGCAAAGCTCCAAATGTCTCGATTGTAGGCTCAGAGCAAATCAAAGGGACTCCTCTTCCTTCTTTTTCCTTGTGTTGGAACCCCTTGTCTCTGGGCTCTGAGACACAAAGCATACACGTACTTGGAGGGCCTGGAGGGCAGTTCCATAGGATGGCCAGTGCAGCCTCAGCTAAATAAGTCATTAAGCTGAAGACAACGAGAAGTGGTTCAGCATGAGAGGTGTCACCTCATTTCTTACCAGCTTCCCCCTAGCATCTGTTCCCAGGGATGTGGACGTGCTAAGGGTCCTAAAGGACTCCTAAAGGACTCAGGGGAGGGAAGAGTGAATCTTTGGGGCGGAAGAAGGGTGGCAGAAGGAAAAACCTTTCTCCATGAGACAGACTCATGGAAGCCCATCGCTTGTCCAGGCTGATCTCCATGCTGAGCTGGGAGCAAGGGATGGGTTTGGCCTGTGCTGCCAAAAGCAAACTCCAAATCCAGGAGATCCAGTCCTCCCTTCCATAATATAGTTGTCCCGTTCCTGATGTTGAGCAGACATTGGGCTTGAAAACTAGGAAATCGGCTGTGAAAATTCCACATTTCTCTCCCACACCTCACTCGTCACCATGCAGCAGCAACAAGGTCCCCCTTGCAGACAAAACTGAAAAGCTTTTATGTGCAAGGAACATCTGAGCAGAGGCCTGAGGGGTATCCCTCCTTTCCCAGCCATTTAGAGCACCATTTAGCTTCTCTCCTCACCTCAGTTTACTCATTTGCATGGCAAGGAAGACCATAGGATGCAGGGTAAAAGCCAGAGGAGAGACACTGCAGGCTCTTCTGCAGGAGAAGAGGGCTTTGGTTTGTGCTTCTGCTCCTTCTGTTAGCTCTTTGGTTAATGCCTCCACACTACCTTGTCTTTCAGTGGCAAACAATAAAGCTCAAGGTGAGCATCACCTCTGCCCTATCTCTTAGATTCGCCTCTCTCCTGTCCATCCATCACATGCTTGCTCTCCTGCAGCCGATTGCAGCCAACCTGCATCAGCTATTGATTTATTGACAGAGGCCGGGTCTGGAAGATTCAGGGAAGCAGCTCCCCACAGAAACGCTTTTCAGAAGTAGAGATTTGATTTTTTATTTATTCTTTCCTTCAATGTATGGATTTAACAAGCTCTAGGCAACAAAGAACTTACTCCTCCAGCATGCAGGCTCTTACACTTCCTCCATTTCTTCCCCTTCTCTGGCAGTAAAGTCATCTTTAAGGGATTACTCTTTAAGGGCAAAACACAGCTCTGTGGATAGAGGCAGACCGTGGTGTCCTCGGGGCTCAGATGCTACATAACCTCTGTGCTGATATTTTTGAAGGAGTAAATGTCTCCCTTGGTCTCCATATTTGTTACGTGTATGTGGTGGTTGTCAATGTAAGACCAAAATTCCCTTTTTTTTCCTATATCATGATGGTGAACTTCCCAGGCATTATGGACCAGAGGCACCCATGGGTGCAGCGGTTTCCCCAGAGCCACTCCTGGCTCTGGGTTTGGAGACACTGAAACCAGGAGAAAAGACTTTTACCCACTGTGCTTGCTTTTTGCAAGCTCCAAAACACCGGCCTGTCACCCAGGCTTCGATCCCAAGTGATTCTGCTGCCACACCAGCTGGCAGGTTACTATGGGCTTTGCTTCTCACAGGATATCCCCAGCATGTCCCTAGTCCCATGTGTCCCTTCCTCCACCCGCACCTATGTGTGCAATGGGGCTGCCCTGGAGCTGCGGGATGGGGTGATGGGTGCGCAAGGGTTGTGACAAGGAGGAGGTGATGCTTGTGGCCAGCCCTGAGGTGAGGGATCAGCAGCATTCATGGGGCCAGGGAGATGGCTGCTTTAGCAAACTCTGCAAGGCAATTCCCCAGGGACCCAGCAGGACCAGACACCCGTTGCAGGGGATGGGACCTGGCCTTACTGATGCCTCATCCTTCCCAAACCAGTATTTTTTGACAAGTATCTCTGATTTTGCTCCAAATACACCAGCTGAGCTTTGGCTCAACAAAACCATTCTCCTCCACATGCTTTTCAGGCTGGTTCGAACCTCACACTCAGAGCCCAGCTTTTGGTGCTCCCAGGTGGCCCTGGTGTCCCCCATCTCCATCACCAGCCCATGGCCCTACAGAGGTGACTCCAGCCCCTCTCTGTCTCCCCTGCCCTCACTGCAGGGGGGATTTATTGGGCAGATCCTTTACAGATCTCTTGGTTTGAATAGTTAATGATGTGTGATTTCATTTGCGGCTGCATTAACCATCTGATTACTCTCCTGTGGAAGACTCATTTACAGACGATGGAGACAAATGCTTCCCAAACTATCAGCCAGAAGGCCTAATTCCTGCACAGCCAACTTTTTCAATTCACTTTGTGGCTCATGAGAAAAAAATCTTTTAGGCAATAGATGCCCCATCCGTGGCAGTGTTCAAGGCCAGGTTGGACACAGGGGCTTGGAGCAACCTGCTCTAGTGGAAGGTGTCCCTGCCCATGTCAGAACGTTGGAACTGGATAAGCTTTAAGATCCCTTCCAACACAAACCAGGCTGTGATTCTGTGATTTAAATGGTATCAGCAGGGGCCAAACTGGTGCTAAGGCAAACTCTGACAGAGTTGCATTGAAGCCAGCTCTGACCACAAGCTGCCAGCACCCAGGGCAGCTGCTGTGGGTAGCAGCTCTGGTGACTCCAAGGGTGGGATTTGCCATCGTGGAGGACAACTGCCCAACTTCAGGGTTGCGTAGGTGATGCTCAGGAGCTACTCTTGAAGCTCTAATCCAGTTGTGATTCTGTGTGCTCCAAACCAGCTCCTACCCACCCTCCTCCCACCACCCCATGCCCCTTCCTTGCTGCAGGAAGGATGTGACTGCTTCAAGAATGGGTTGGCCATGATTGCCACCTTGAGCTCTTTGACTCCTCGCAAGGAAACCTGTCTCACAGCCATCGCCCGTGCCCAAATTCGGAGGAGGTCTGGAGCCAGCCGCCTGGTGTTGCCTTGCCAAGGTCAGCCACTTTCTGCAAGGACATTTGCAGCAGCATCTCACTCGCTGTCTCCCCCAGCTCCGCACAAGCTGCATCGCTCGTAAGGGCTTAATGATTACCCTTAGATAACTTTATTGGCTGAGAGTTATTGGCTGGCTTTGCTGCAAAGGCAGCCTCCTGCCTCTCCTTGCAGCCAGCCACAGGTGAAGCCCAGCGTGAATGGTGGGACCCTGTGGCCTGGACAAGCCCCAGTGCAGGGGTTTGGGGCTCTTTGGTAGGATACATGGCCCAGGGTGTCTTTCATTGCATGGAAACAAAGCGGGGGATGTCCATCCTTGGCTGGGCAACCTCTGAAACCGTTCGGTTTTCTGACCACTTTTCTCAAGTGCTTTTCATTTCCAGAGCACTTTAAAGACCTGATCTAATTAATTCCTCCGAGCCCCCGGGGAACGAGGCAGGTAGGGAGGTGGAGCCGGGAATCCTGCACTGCTGCAGGGATGGTTGGGAGCTGCAATCTCAGCTGTGGCCTGTTGGAAGGAGGAAAAACAGCATGAGGATTTTCTCTGCTGCTGGCTGTGATGGTGACACCCCACGTCACATTATGTCAGGGGCCTCATCCCAGACAGAGACAACCGGGGTGGGGGGTTGACCCCCATCACCATGGCCTTGAGGGAGCTGGAGCCTCGTCACCCCTCA
Source organism: Strigops habroptila (assembly GCF_004027225.2). NCBI lineage: Eukaryota > Metazoa > Chordata > Aves > Psittaciformes > Psittacidae > Strigops > Strigops habroptila. The sequence goes on from NC_044296.2 coordinate 2,318,179, forward strand.
CTGGAGAGCCCAGAAGAACAGCTGCCGTGCCTTGGGGTGCTGAGTGGTATCCCCAGCATCTCTGCAGAGGACGGGGTGGCGGGAGAGCAGCCTATCACCATGGAAACGGTGCATCCTGTGGCGATGCGCATCCTGACAGGGTGTGGGGGGGTTCTTTTCCCCTCCCTTTCTCTCCTTCTGTGAGACCTCAGCATTGATCCAGGAACGTGCTCTTCGCATGTATGATCCATGCAAACACCGTGTTCCTATTGATCAGGCTCCTTTGCTGCTTGGGGTCTGTGCTGGCAGGAGAAACAAAGGCTGGAGGAAGGAGGAGAGAAAATTACACGCCACCGCACCGAACAAATAGCATTGGCAGTGTCTATGGGGTCTCTCTGGAGCCACCTCCTCATCCCTTTCCATTCCTGTCATCCTTTGGTTTCGCCCTCGTTCATCCCCTCTCCATCTTCCCTTCTGCTTTCTTTCTCTCGCTCTTGGCCACCAGAAATGGCCAAAATCTCCCCCCTGTGCTCCAATGGGGACTTCCATCAGAGGGGCTACTTCCAAGAACCAAGGAGCTGACCTGTCCCTGCATGGCAGGGGACTAGTGTTACTGTCGTTCCCCTCCCAACCCAGCCCTGTCTGGAATCGGGGGGACACATTGTGTGGGGGTGTCCCAAACCCAACTCCTTTTCCAGCCAAGCTCTGTATGAGCCTCAATAATTACAGTGATGAGTCAATAACAATTACGTCTAACAGCCACTCAGCAGAATTGACGCAAATTATTTTAATTTTATGTTTCTATCGATAAACTTTTCCAGGTTGGCACCTTCTCCCCCATTCCTGCACCTCCCGGCCCCCCACTCCCTGGGGACACCCCACTGCTTGTGCCCCAGCTTGGGCAATCACTGCTAGGGGACAAGGTGAGGCTCCACGAGCCTCTTCTCACATCCTTGCTCCAAAAAGCCGCATCCAAAGCTGGAGCTGCCTGCAAGGATGTTTGTGCATGGGCAGGTTTCTTTTCTCAGGAGGAAAACCTCTGCTTTTCCCAAGAAGGCAGTTCCCAGTTGAAGTTGCTCATTCAGGCACAGCCAGAGGCTGGTTTCAGGCTTGGTTTGCTGGGGAATGGGCACCAGGCTTTGTTTCGCAGAGCTGAGTGCAACCTCCTACAACAGCATCTTTGTGATGTTTTAGGCACATATCTTCTTGTTCATGATGGGGATACACCACGTCAGGCTTTGCCGGTATGGGGTTGTGCGGTTTTTTTCCCCACTATTCTATACAATTGACCCATTTTATTCTATACAATTGACCTATATTACAGAGAAATTATAATTCATCAAATCAAAACGATGCCTCAAAAGCAATCGTTGTCATGATTCCGCGTCTAAAGCTGTCTTAAATGGCCTTGTATGGGAAGTACAACAACATTCCCACTACCCAGAGGTTGGGGCTCACCCTGCAGGTTCAGGTTCTGTGTCTGGGAGTTTACAACACCTCCACCTCTTCCAGTAGCCCAAGAACCCTCCTAGCATGTGATGTATACACCATGGGCAGCCATTCATCAAAAGCAAATAAAAAAGCACAGATAAATAACATTTGTTACGCTGGCTGATGACCAGTGAATTATTCCTCAGATTTTTTTATTTTCCTGTTTACAGGACTGACCTGCTTCACATCCCCTGGGATGCTGGAAGCTGCAGAGCTCCACGGACCAAGGGGTGACTGTCAAGCTGTGGTCATCGAGTCTCCCACCCATTCCATGAGGGGCCCCTGGGGAGACTTCTCCTGAGTCCTTGCCTCCTGCTGCCTCTTTGAGTGTTTTTTTCCCCCCTTCTCAGTTCTGGGAGCTGGCACTACAAAGCTGTAAATTGCCAGCATCCCATCACTGCTGACCTGCAGCTTTTCTCTGCTCCTATCGTTAGAGCAAAGCAGCCCATTGAGTGGGTGACAGGTGCTCAATTGCTCTTAAGTGGCTCCCAGATAATTGGGGAGGTCTTTAGCTACTTGTAACTTCCAATAATAAACAATGTGGGGGGGGGGGAATATACACATGGAGCACTTAACCTACAGCTTCATTGTCAAAACTCCATTAGGGCTCTTCTCCTTCCTGAGGGCCAGCCCCAGGCTATCACTTATATGACACTGGCCACCTTGACAAATGAGAACCACCTCCTTGCTGTCACTTTGAGGTGGTGGATGATGAAGGATCCCACCACTGCTGGGTGTTGGGAGCCAGGGGGCTGCATGGGAAGCTTGGAGGTGGAGGTTTGTGAAGCCTGGACTTCTTGGGGTGGAGTGGTCCAAATCTCAGACCCCAAAGCCAAGATTTACTTCTCAGGAAACATTGTTGAAGGAAAAGCTTATCTGAAGTCCCTCATCTTCAGTGCAGTTTGCAGGTGATTGAGGTCACTTCAAGATCATTTCTTTCAATCTAAACCCAGGGTATTGCTTTTGCCAGCTCTGAGCACAGTCGATTGCCTTGTGAGGTCCCTCTTCCCAACCCAAAAGGGGCTAAGAAAGGGCCTTTTCCCAAAGCTTCTCAGTGGGTCTGCAAGAGGACCTGTCCATGAAGCTTTCACCCAGCTCCTCTTGTGTTAGTCCAGGGAGCTGCTGGTGGGGGCCTCATCCTTTGCAGGGGGGGAAGCAGAAAGGAAGAATTAACCCCTTCAGAATTGCTCAGCTCAGTGGGCAGCTGTGTTAAAACTGCAATCCCTCAAAAAGAACCACAGAATCCCAGACTGGTTTGTGTTGGAAGGGACCTTAAAGCTCATCCAGTTCCAACCCTCTGCCACGGGCAGGGACACCTTCCACTAGAGCAGGTTGCTCCAAGCCCCTGTGTCCAACCGGGCCTTGAACACTGCCAGGGATGGGGCAGCCACAGCTTCTCTGGGCACCCTGTGCCAGCGCCTCAGCACCCTCACAGGGAAGAACTTCTGCCTCAGAGCTCATCTCAATCTCCCCTCTGGCAGGTTAAAGCCATTCCCCTTGGCCTGTCCCTACAGGCCCTTGTCCAAAGCCCCTCTCCAGGTTTCCTGGAGCCCCTTTAGGCCCTGGAGCTGCTCTAAGGTCTCCCCTTCAGGAGCCTTCTCTTCTCCAGGCTGCCCCAGCCCAGCTCTCTCAGCCTGGCTCCAGAGCAGAGCTGCTCCAGCCCTCACAGCAGCTCCGGGGCCTCCTCTGGCCTCGCTCCAACAGCTCCACATCCCTCTTGTGTTGTGGGTCCCAGAGCTCTCAGAAACATGTCTCCAGCTCATCAGCTGGTGTCAATTGGGCGGAAGAGTCAATGAGGAACTGCTGATTTCCACTGTCAGGATGTGGCCTCTGTGCTTACACAGGCCAGGCAAATGGGAGATGTGGATGCACATGACGTGAACCCCCGTGGGCAAAACCATCTCCTGCCCATTGGAAAAAATCCTTCCACGAGCAGCAAGCTGACAGAGCTGCAGGGTTGGGGTTTGTCAGACACAGCAGATGCCAATGCTGGAAAACATACCCTGCTTTCCCTTAATAATCTAAGATTGTGTCTGCGTTTGTGCCACTGCTTCATTTTCTAATTAAGAACCAACTCTTGGGAATCACACAAAGAAATAGCTTCATTCACTCTGGCTTGGGCGGGGAAAGGAAGGTTGCACCACCTCATCTCCTCTTCCAGTGACCTGAGAGCAGACCAGGGCTGGGGATGCCAGGGATGTGATGGGAGGGCATGGCATGGAATGGCATCGAATGGCAGGGGATGAGATGGCATGGGATGAGATGGGATGGGATGGGTCATCACAGCATACCTATGCAGAGACAGGAATGAGATTTTCCCTTGCCCTGCTCTGGGCTGAAGGAAACACAAGCTGAGAGCTCAGAGCCAGCAGCAGAGCTGGGAAGAGGGTCCAGGTCTTCTCCCAGGAGTTTCCTTGGACTCTTGCTCAGCAGTACTTTAAAGCAGTGGAGTACATGCACTGTGTAGCTTTCTCAGGAGCACCGCTCTGCTGTAAATTCCTCTAGAGGAACTTTCTCCCAGAGTTAAGCAAGGTGGCAGCCCCAGTTTCCTAAATAAGCCATTGAGGATGTGAAGAGACATCTCGAGTAACACTGGTCTCTGTCAGGTGACCTCTGAACACAGATGTCCATAAGCGTTCCCACGCATGTGGGGCTCCCCCCAACGTTCAGTTGTTGCTGGGGGGGTCTGCAGTCATCCCTCCCACCATGGAGCATCCTCCCCTTCTGCAGCTCTGTCACCCCTAGGCAAGGGAATGCAAAGCTTGACTTTGGCCAACAACGAGTTGTTGGCCACAGCATCACTGAACTGTTAGGGCTGGAAGGGATCTCAGAGATCATTCAATCCAACTCCCTGCCAAGGCAGGGCCACCCAGAGTAGGTCTCACAGGAATGTGTCCATGGTGGGGTTTGAATGTCTCCAGAGAGGGAGACTCCACAACCCCCCCAGGCAGCCTGTGCCAGGGCTCTGACACCCTCAATGGAAAGAAGTTCTTGCTCATGTTGAGGTGAAACTTGTTGTGTTTTAGTTTCTGGCCATTGCTCCTCGTCCTGTCACTGGGCACCACTGAGAAGAGTCTGGCACCATCCTCCTGGCACCCGCCTTTGAGCTATTGATCTGCATTGATGAGATCCCCTCAGTCTGCTCTTCTCTGACTAACCAGGCCCAGCTCCCGCAATCTCTCCTCATCAGAGAGATGCTCCAGACCCCTGAGCATCGCTGTGGCCTCTGCTGGACCCTCTCCAGCAGCTCCTTGTCTCCTGTCCTGAGGAGCCCAGCACTGGACACAGGACTCCAGGCTGGGGTGAGGATCTCCGTGCTCTGAGGCCCAGCGAGAGGGTTGCAATACCCCAGTTTTTGCAAATGCTGCTGTCCCCATAGCTAACAGTCCCCCAATAACAGGGACCCTCTACCATAAATCACCATTGATTCACCACGAGAAGAAAAGGGCAACAAATATTATTCCCAATGAATAATTCAAGCAGCTCTAAGCCATGCGTTGCGTGTTCATTACCCTCCACGAGGACCTGGGGGATACAGCTTGAAAGGCCCTATAAAAGGAAACGGGGGAAGATTTATTTGTAAGGTTGGGCAAATCCCGATAACCCACTGCGGGAGGGGTCGTGCAGGGTTTGCTCCAAGACCATCGCACTGCTTATCCTGAGCTCCATCCTCTGTCTCACTGATGCTTTGTTAAAAAAAGAAAGCACTTACGGTGCTGTTGGGGGATCAGTCCATTTGCCTTTCTTCCCCGCCGAAGCTTTCAGGGATGAAAGCACTCTAAAGTGCTGGCTTCAGTGTTTGGAGCTGAGTAGTGAATAATCCCTCTCCTTCATCCCTCTGCCCACACAGGAGGCAGTGGCAGAGCCACCACACTCACACCAGCCTTTGTGGCTCAAGCCAGGAGTGAGTCTTCACTCCTTGGCACACCGGAGCCGATGTGGGGTGCAGTCGGTGTCTGATGGAGGTGTTGAGCACAGTGGGGTGGTGTGACTTACCCGGTGCCACCAGGAACTGGGTACCGAGAGGGGGAACACTGTCAGGCAGGAGCATCTTTCTGCCTACCCCAACTTGGGACAGTGATTTCCATCATGTCCCAGGTGATTCCCATCGCAGGCATGCTGCTGTGGGGCACGGCTTCACGGTGCTGCCTTCTCCACGCAACCTGTTTAATCACCTTTAGCCCCCTCCCCAGGGAAGCAAGGACACTGGGAAGTTTGGTTTTTGGAGGGGGCTTCCTGAAGCCACATGGAAAGGGAGGCACTTTTCCTCAAAAAGTTGCCTTTTTCGTTGCAGGAAAGGTACGGAGTTTTGCTTTTTTACTTCAAGAAAAGTAGGTAGAAATGTTGTGATGAGATTTGAAGTTAGGTGTCAGCTCTGGCACAGAGTCACTCATTGGAGCCATCAGCTCCAGAGCTTGCTGGTCGTGGCCATCTGTCCATGCTGCTGAGCTCCTCGGAGCAAGTGCTGCCTCCCCCTGGGTACAACCTCCTCTCAGGATGCTCCCGTAACAGAAATATCAGCTTCTGGTGACTCCCCTTACCTGCCCATTCAAAGAAGCAGCACCATTTCACTAGAGCTGGTCTTGCCATGCCCAGATGGACCGTCTGGGCTGAGATGCTTTTGCTTCCCTGACTTGTACTTCTAGCTCTCCTCTCTGTTTTCTCTGCCAATAAAACCTGCTTCTGAGATTGAGCCCTTGATCAATGATGGCAGGATCCATCTCCCATCACCTGAGTGGGATGAGACCGAGGTGTCCAGGGTGGCTGGTGGGGAGACGCTGCCTCCTCAAGAGGACAATTCATCCTGGCTATCAGACACCAGCTGTCAGAAGGGACAAATAGCTCTCTGAAGGTGGCAATCCTTCTCTGCCAGCCACCAATGCGGGTGACCAGTCTGAATTTAACACCTTACTTTTGGGCAGCCAAAGCCCAAGACTCAGCTGGGAAAAGAAGCTGCTCACCTGACCTAGTGGAGGTCCCCTCCACTAGCACTCCCATGATTCAAGGGGACAAGTGTCACCCAAGGGCTCAACTTATGGGGTTTTCGGTCCTGACAGTCCTGGACCAGTGGGAGGACTGTGCCACCTTCCTCCAGTGTCTCACTAATGCCTTTTACATGGTTCACTAAGGCAGCAGATATCTTTGGTTACCCACATGTTGTTTGACCCATTATCACTCATCATCATCCATCTGATCCACCTGTTGAAGACAAGGGGACATCCCCCATTGCTCCCACACCCAGGCTCAGTGGTGTGAGGGCCACCAGGACCAGCGCAAGAGACCACCGCATGTTCATCTCTTGAGCCATAATTTCTGTCTGAGCCAGGGCACACTCAGCGGGAAGGTGCCCAGTGGTGACTTAGTCTCCTCCAAGTGATGGAGAACCCATCTCTACCACTAGATAACTGGTGGTGATTAATTACCCTGGCTATTAAGAGCATTCACCCTGTTTCCAGCTTGGATGCCAGCAGCACAAAAGCCTCATTAGGTCTCTGCCACAGAGACCCCACGTTGGTATCTGCAGAACAAACCCATCTTTTAACCTGTGAAATAGCCTCAGACTCATGACGTGGATGTCAGCCTTTGCCAGAGATGGTGCAGTGGAGGCTCAGCAGGGGGAACAGGGACAACTGTCCCTCCCTAACTAGGCTGCTGGAGTGAAAGCTGTCACTCGAAATGCAAACTCAGGCTCCTGCCCATCCTGAATCCAGGCACTGCACTCCATGGGATGCTCCTGAGGCCTGGCCTCCATCACTGCTCCCCCCAAACAGCACAGCATGGACAGACCCATCAAGTGAAAGGTGGAAAAAGGTAATTAATCTACAGAGAAAAAAGTGTTAATACCTCTAAGACACCGGGGACACTGGCTGTCAGCTTCCACCAATTAGTCACCTAAAACCCTGCCTGTATGATCTCTGTGGTACAGCTGAGTTGATTACTCTAATTAATTTTGCATTGATCTGCATGGATCTGCAGCACCAGGGCCTATCACGGACGAAGGAGGAGATGGATGCGTGAGCCCTGCTGAAGTGTGGAGGAGGGAGAGCATCCCGGGCACGCTGCTTTGATGGCTCATCCGAGTCCCTGCTGACCTGGGGCTCTGGAGGTGACAGGTCTGTCCTCAAAGCAGATGGGTGAAGAAGCAGACACTCATTTTGGGAGCACCGTGCCAGGGGTGGGACATCCTGGCAGGTCTTGTCCCATCCTCTTCCACCCCCCCATGTCTATCCCTACACACATTCCCACACCCTTTTGCCAAAAATTTGCTATTTCCACTATCTCCTAAGTGGTATGTGGGGTGGTTTTTTTTGGAGCAAGGATGCCCTTTGCCATCTCACATGCAGCAAAGACCATGGGGCTGCTGCTTTCCACCTGCCTTGCTGTGTGAATCCCACCCCTCCTGCTGATGGAGTCCAGCTGGATCCCTCTGTGCATAGTGCCTAAATGCTGAGGTTTATCCCACCTCAGGCAGTCTCAGCCTCCCCTTTGGGGCACCTTTCTCCCTGTGTTTGTTGGGGGGTGGGGGGCACATTATTATTTGGGGGGACATTGGAAAGGGAAACATTTGGCATTTTCTAATTTTCTTTTTTTCCCCACACATTTTTGCCTCTCTCCCTGGCTAAAATTAACAAACCTACTGTGAACATCTCATAACCCCTCCTGTGCATCCTTCCTGGGCAGGTAGCACTGGCAGGACCCACATAGGGCAGGATCTGGCGTGATCCTGCTCAGCAGAGGTTCTCCTCCTATTTAGGGATTATTTTCTCCCTTCCCTAACCCTCTCCTGAAGCCTTGCAGCAGGAGGGATTGCTGATTCGTGTGCTGGAGGTTTCATGGCTTATTTTCCCGTCTCCTGGAGCTCTGTGCATCCTGTGCTCTGACTGGGTACAGTGCTCTCCCTCCAGCCCTGCCCTGATGGCACGCATGATGGGCTGCACAATGGTTTGCTGGAGGAGCACATCCTGGAAGCCAGGATAAGCAGGTCTGCAGCTTCTTGCCTTGCCCCAAGTGGCTCCCCGTGTCTCAGGGACCTCTTGCTGCCTTTGATGTGGTTTTAACCAGGGAGGCAGCAGCAGGTTTGCAGGAATGCCGCTGCTCTTGACTGCTCTTTGATCTGCTCTTAACACTTCAGGTGTGCTGAAGGCTGTGGCCATCTCTCTGCTGCACTTCCTTTGGCACAGAGACACACAGTTCTCTGCTCTACATCATCCCAGAGCCACAAACCATCAGCCAGCATGAAATCCCTCCTGCAGCAAACCCACCCTCAGGCCAAGGTCTTGCAGGAACCCCCTAGCAGTCCCCATGGCTCCCAACACTCATCCCCAGCCGTCTCTTTGGCAGTTCATTAAAGGTCCAGTGCTAACAAGAGCTCCTCACTCAGTGCTTTCACCAGTGCCACTTTCAGCTCAGGATTTATTAATCTTGAAGGAGGAAAACCAAGACATGGAGAGGTTTAAACCACCCAAGGATAGGATGAGGCAAGCGAGCAGAGCATCCTCCTCACACAGCCCCAGTATGCAAAGGGTTAGCCACTGCCTTCATAAACATAATTTCCCGGGATTAATATTAAAAATGTTTCTAATGGCTCCCACTTGTTTACTAAATAGCCAGCGAGGAGATAAGTTATCAACTGCGGCTATAATTTGCTATTAATCAAATATTCAAATCAGTGCTGCAGTTGGCCACAACGGGACACACACATAATTCTCCAGCTCTGGTAATAATTAATCTTTTTCCCCCCTTTTCTTCCCTTCACTTTGGACTCTTGCAAATATCTTTTGGTGTTAAGAGGTCCCCAGAGAGACCTGCCTCTAAATGAGGTGTAAAAATCTAAGCCGCACAAAAAATAGCATGCGGCTGGGATCGATATTCTCTTCACAGCTACATCGATTAACAACAATATTCTTCATTTATTAATTATGAAGGGGAATTTTCCATCCTTGCATCTCTTTCTCTGCTTGTTGCTTGGGTGGGTTAGCGGTACCTCGGTGTGTCCTGCCATCCCTCCCTCCACGTGCATCCTCTGGATGCTCCCTGTGTGCTCTGTCCTCTCCAGCAAAGCTTCCAGTTCCTGCAAGGGCTTTTGCTGCAGAGCTCCCAGCAGAGCCCAGCTCTTGCCGTGTGTTTTACTTGGACCAGGCAGGGAGATCCTGGCTGGATAGACAATACTTCAAGCAAGACAATTCCACTAGCCGAGCCACTGGACAATCCCCCTGTGGACCATGCTGGCAGCTCCCATGGGAAAACCCTCTCTTCAGCAGAGGGCTTTGCCAGGGACACAACACTGTGGAACCAACCTGGCTTTTTCGGGGTGCACCAGAATGCTCATGGATCATGGTTTGGGGTCAGGGAGATGGGAAATAGCAGGGGCAGAGAGCAAGAGAGGGCAGAGGAGGTGAGAGGAGGCAGGAGGCAGGGTCAGAAACCTCAGGGGCTGAACCCCTTTCATTTTGCATCATTGTTTTCTCAGGGTGCTTGTGGGAGCCCTTCAGCACTGCCTGGGAGATGCTGCATTGAGCTCTGGGTTTGAGAGATGCTCCTTTAGCCAAGAGCAGCACTGCAAGCAGTGGTGGAGCTCGTGGCACAGGCTCTACTTGGTCAGCATCAGGCCTGGTGTCAGAACTGCCAAATAAAAAGTTTGTCCCAAATCCCTCTTTATCAGTTAGTGCAGCAATAGGACTAGGGGGAAAGGCTTTAACCTGCCAGAGGGGAGATTGAGATGAGCTCTGAGGCAGAAGCTCTTCCCTGTGAGGGTGCTGAGGCGCTGGCACAGGGTGCCCAGAGAAGCTGTGGCTGCCCCATCCCTGGCAGTGTTCAAGGCCAGGTTGGACACAGGAGCTTGGAGCAACCTGCTCTAGTGGAAGGTGTCCCTGCCCGTGGCAGGGGGTTGGAACTGGATGAGCTTTAAGGTCCCTTCCAACCCAAACCAGGCTGGGATTCTATGATTCTATGATTCTGTCCTAAATATAAAAAGGACTCACATAACAGGTGCAAATAGGAATTGCACTCATGGAACACCGAGCACTGTCACTTGGGTCCTGCCCTGAGTAAAGAGAGCAGCCAGATACTGCTCCTCAGCACTGGCAGGGGTGCTTGGCCCAGGCACACCTTGTACTCCAAAGCGTGTAATCGTTATTTAAAGTGAAAATTACCACCGAGCTCTATTAGACTTTAAAATAAAAATTAGAGATTTTTAAAATAGATTTTCCCTAACGAGGAGCGTGACGGATGGGGGTATTGGAGACCATGCGAGCCGAGTGCTGCTAAGTGAAATGAAATGGCATTAGGTAGCATCCCTCACTCTCCCCATGGCTCTCCTTGAAAAATCCATACCGGCACTGTCCTCCTGGCCTGGCATTGGGACAGGGGCCAGGACACATCCTTCCCTCCAGGTTAAAGAACACAAAGACATTTCCCTCCTCTCCAGATACAGGCTTTTCCCTTCTCCTAAATCAAAGGTAGAATTGAAGAGGCAGGTCCATCCCTTCCTCTCTAAATGAATTTGCATGTCCTGGAGCAGCCCACGTCCCCAGGCACAGGGAAGCAGCCCTGGCTCATCTCTTTTCCCCTCCACCATCCATTCCCAAACACCCTCCGTTTTGGAACAGAATTCTGTTCGGATGGCAAATTTCTATTAAAAATTCAGCAGGGTTAAAAGGCAGTTTGTTGGGGGTTTTTTCTAGGTGACCAAACTCTGAAACCTTGAGCTGTGTGAGAGTGATGAAGGTCAAATCTGGGGGTGTGGAACAACATTAATTTTTTGTTTGGTTTCTGCTGATTTTCTTGCTTAATGTGCATTTTGCAAATCACCGTGTGGGGCTTTCATATCTGTTCCACATTTTCATGGGGAACATGGAAATGAGGTCTCTGCAATTCCAACAAAATACAATTGACGTTTTCCCCAGTTTCATTAAATGTGCTATTTTTACCTTGCAAGGTGTAATATCTATCCATGCCTCAGTAGCGAAGGGGTTGGGACATGTTTAAAGCAGCAGCTTTTAACATGAGAATCTGTTTAATTTCTGTGTTATCTTTCCAAGCACCTTATCAGCCACTCTGGGCTATCTGCCTTCCCCACCCGTCCCCTCATAGCCTGTCAGCCAGCCGGAGGATGCTAAAGGCAAAGATCCTTGTTCATCAAAACCTCAGTCTCTGAACCCCACAAGTTGTCCCAGAACAAGGTGATCCCCAAGACTATGTCATGAAACTGAAAGAGGGGAGATTTAGGTTAGATAGGAGGAAGTTCTTCCCTGTGAGGGTGCTGAGGCGCTGGCACAGGGTGCCCAGAGAAGCTGTGGCTGCCCCATCCCTGGCAGTGTTCAAGGCCAGGTTGGACACAGGGGCTTGGAGCAACCTGCTCTAGTGGAAGGTGTCCCTGCCCGTGGCAGGGGTTGGAGCTGGATGAGCTTTAAGGTCCCTTCCAACCCAAACCAGTCTGGGATTCTATGATTCTATGAACTCACTGTGAAGAAATGCCCCTGGGAGCTGCTAACTCTCCCCTTTCCCTCCAGCCAAAAGTGCCACCAATGACTCGAGCCTTCAAGGTCTCTGCTTCCTCGTGGGAGCAGGCTGGGTGCTCCTGCCAGCCCGGAGCTGTGAGGGGGAAGCAGAGCTGGTGTTGGGGGTGATGATGCTGGGGGACAGAACATAGCTTGGGGCTCCGGTGTGAGGTTAGCACTGAATCCGCAAAAATCACCGTACCTTGCAAAGTGCTCAATACGCCTATTGATCAGTCCTTCTGCCTTGATCAGTTTGCTGGTGTGTGCTGCCGCAGTGCTGCTTTCGGGAAGGGAGGGAGAGGCAGAGGAGGGGGCAGGGAGGCGAGAACACGCCTGCGCCGGAGATGCTTCAACTTCCCAAGGCCAACTTTCTGTTCTTCTGATGGCCTCAGAGCCTTTCAGCCCTTCTTCAGAAGGCAGCTTGAGTTCCAGCCTTGCACGTTGACTCAGGGGGTGTTTTCAAGGCAGGAGGTGGAAAAAGCAGTCCAAAAAGCCTTCTTCCTCCTGTCCAGCAGCCTTCTTGCCAAAGCCTCCTTAGATGCCTAAACTGGGCATCTATCCAATGGCAAGAGCAGAAGCCAGAAGCCAGAAGCCAAAAGCCAAAGAGGGGAGAGGTAGGTTTGGTCTCCGTCCTGGTTTGGAGCCCAAGTCAGCCTGGGGAGCTGTGGGGCACCCATTCCTGTTCCCTAGAGGGCCCATGTCTCTTTTTAGGACAGTTGCTGTGTAAGAGCAGATATGGGGTTGAGGTGTCCTATCCTGCTCAAGGACCTGCCTATGGCAGTCATATACTCAGAGGCATCCAGAAAGGTGTAGTGGTATGGAGCAGAGCAGGGAAGGTAGATTGGCATCAGAGATACCCTTTGGATTCAAGTGTAGGGGTGCATGAATGCACACCCATGGGGCCAGGACAACTTGGGATGTCCAAATAGCCTGGGCATTATGTGCCATCCCCATCATCCCATCATCCAAACACCCTTGACAGCCTTAGGGACATCTGCTGGGAGCTTGTTCATAGGAGCAGCCCTGTTCCTGCTGAGAGGACTGGTAAAAACACACTACGCTGGAGAATGGAGGGAGGCAGGAAGGTAAAAACCTACTCCCAAAAGTCACGGAGTTAATTCCCAGCTCGTGTCCCCTTCTCACACCTCGCTGATTAATAATTGAAGAAAATGTATTTATTTTTTGGTTTGGCACAAATCAAAAATAAACACGGCATCCAGATTCTGCCCCAGGGAGGGAGCAAGTATGTGGGCTAGAAGATGCTGAGCTGGCTCTGCAGAGTGGTCCCCCTGGCCCCTCCGAGCTGCCTTGGAGCAGGGGGAGGATGGGATGGTGATGGAGGCTCTTTGGAAGAGGATGGTGTTGGCTTTGAGCTTCTCCCGTTGAAATTAGCACTAAAAGGCTTCTTTGGATGAGACCTGAAAGGGACCAGTGGAGTTGGGCTGTGAGCCCATTGCCACAGGGACAGCCTGAGGTGTTCTTGGGCACTTCCCAGTGCCTAATTTCTGTAACCCTCCCGCTCCCAGGTCCTCCATCCCTTCATGTTTCCAGGTCCTCCATCCCTCCTAATCCCAGATGTTCCATCCCTCCTGATCCCAGGTCATCCATCTCTCCTGATCCCAGGTCCTCTACCCCTCCTGCTCCCAGGTCCTCTATCCCTTCTGATCCCAGGTCCTCTATCCCTTCTGATCCCAGGTCCTTCCTGCCCCCAGCCATGGTTTACCTGAGCTGCTGTCAGCCTCTGGAGAGACAATTTTTGGTTGCTGGAATAGTGCTGGGGAAAGTGACCAGCAAGAGCTGTCATGTCAGTGTCTGCCACCTGCACAGTCCTGGAAAACCTGGAAAGGAAGGAGAAGAAAGGGTAAGGACACTGCCCTGCCTCCACCAGGGCCACCTGCCTGAGCAGGTCTCGAGCACCAACCATTCCTCTTTGCCACTAGTTCCTTCTCCCGTCTCCTAGGATTCTTGCCCAGGAGGGTTTTGGCTGGAGCACAGCCATACTGCACCTTCTGCTCCCTCCATACATACTCCCGGGTGACCCTGTCCCCGGATTCCTTTTGTATTCCCTCTGCCTGCACTGGCTCCCTGCTGCCTGTCCCCTGGGCTTCCTGTAGGAGCTGGGCCCAAGCATTTTGGGTTGCTTCAACACTGATCTGCTATGAACAGGTTGAAGGACTCCCCCCACCATGCACAGGCAGCCTGGGGGCCTTGGCCGTGTGCTTTAAACATAAAAGGATGATTGCATCTTCTTTCATCTGAGCAACAGGGAGGCTGAAAAATGCAATTGGGAGGGAGGGGTGCAGAGGATAAATCAGAATCACTTCTGGCCCAGCTCGTGCACGGGTGCCAGGGCTGCTGGCGCCGTGATGGATGCTCAAGGAACGCCCAAGGATCCTCAGCTGGATCCAGCTCCTCCATATTCATCTTCCAGTCGTCAGGGGGTGTTGACGTGTTGCCTGTAACCTCACAACTGGGGAGGGGGTTGCAGTGCTTCCACACGCACACATCATTATGCAGAGCCTCGTTAAGGTGGAGCTTAATTTTGCCCTTCCGGCAGCAGTCGGAGCCCTTTGTTCAGGAGATGGAGTTGTGCAGGTACAGCAAGGATATGGTGGGGAGAGACCTTGAGGTGGAAGAGTGGCTGAAGAGCTGGCTGCTACCACCAGCACCCACAGCACTCTCCCATCAGGCCTGGGACCCACAGGGCTGTGGGTGCATCTGCATCCCCCAAAATACCCCAGGGAACCTGTCCCCTGCTCCCTGGAGCTGGGAGGGATACAGGGATACAGCTGTATTCAGGAGCAAGGTTGCTCTGATTTCTGGCAACCACCTGCCAGCTCCCTTCCCTTTTTGGTTAAATAAAGCTTTGGGGCTGTGATGAAGCCCGTTAAAAGTCAGAGGCAAAGGTGTGGGATTGAAATGTAGGACAGCAGCCACTGCAGAATGTGGTTGCATGGGATCAATGGGAAATCAATACCCAGCTCTGCTTCACGGGCTCCTGCCAGGCCCCACTGCTGCTGCGCTCCCCAGGTGCTCCCCAACTTCCCAGCCCCTGGCAAGACCCCTCTCAGCCTGGCACCTTCTCAGAAGGGAGAAAGAAGGAGGAATTTGGGCATCCTGGTGAGAAGCTCCACCAAGCTGCGAGTGCAAGGACAAAGCTCTATGGGACAGTGGGAAGGTCTGTGCTTTTTGGGGAGCTCAGTGCTTTTTGGGGAGCTCTGTGCTTTCAAGTAGGGTTTGGATGGAGCTGAGCCGTACCCTGAATTCTCAGTGAGACCAGAGGAACCAGACTCACAGTCAGGCTGAGCTGCTACATTTCCCTGGTTGAATTAGGAAGGTGCCAAGGAGGCAGCCCAAACCTGCAATGGGGGTCAGGGTTTGGAGCTGATGCCACCTCCAACATGGGGTCCCTTTTCCCTGGATGGGCACAAAGCAAAGAGCTCCCAGCATCTTGGGGAGTGGATGTTCTCGTTGCTGAAGCCATGCTTCAGAATGCAGGAGCAGTGCACCAGTATCCCCATAGCTCCCATCTGCACCTTGGGAAGCTACAAGTGGTCCCCAGGGCTTGTCCTCTCTTGGGCTCCAGAGCACAGTAGCCAGTCCATGGCATGGGCCATGAAGGAATATCCGCATCTCTATGAATCCAGCATGGATCTGGCTGCGGCAGGAGAAGAGAGCACCCTCTGAGCCATCGACATTGCCCTCGGCCAGAGCAGCCTGGCAGGGAGACGAAGACACAAAAGGATCTATCAGAAATGATAGTTTAATTGGAGGGAGGTGAGCACAGCACTATTTAACCACCGCTGTGCATTGATGGATTGATCCAAGTCTAGTTACACTGTGTTTGTGACATTCAGAGGGCTCCCAGCCAGCGTCTGCCGGCTCCTGTGGTTTCCACTTGGACAGAGAGCTGCGCATCTGGGGCACAACTGAGAGCCATGAGCTGGGAAGGGGCCACTGACCGCCCCAGTTCTGCCTGTGGCACACTGTGGTGACACCCACCCTGTGGTGACACGCACCCCGTGGTGACACCCTGATGGGTGTCATCCTGATGCCCTCCGTTATGGCAAGGGTGCCCATTCCGAGCACTGCTGCCACCCACTCTGGACAAACACCCTGCTCCCAAAGGAACCAGCCCCCCCGAGGCCCCACCGTGCTGTCCCCCTCCCCAAATAGCTCCTTGGGTCTCCTGGGAGGTCCCCTCTATCCCCCCTACAGGAGAGGTGACAGCCCTAAGCAGGGCTGGAAACGGGAAGGGATCTGCAAGTGCACCATTAAACAGCCAGCTTTATCATCCCAGCTCACGTGAACACAGCAAAACCATGACATGATCAATCAGGGCTGAACATTAATTATGATTACACCCTGGGATCTTGATTGTGATTGATTAATTGATTCCTGGGCCCCTTGCAGCAGCCACTCCATAGGAATTGCACAGTGGTGAGGTGGCTGGGCTGGCTGTAGCTGAGATTTGAGGATGGGGGGTGAGGTGATGCTTGGAGAGGAGAGAGGGGGATGTTGCTTTGGAGAAGAGGAGAGAGGGAAAAGCCAGTATTCCCTCTCCGGCTGTGCCCAAGCACTGACACCACAGCACTGGCTGTGGAGCGTCACATCCTCCATGCAGAGGAGGGACAGTGGGGACACTGATGAGATGCTGCGAGCAGATCCCAGGGTGGGATCCCACTGAGCTGCAGGCTGAGGAAGGCTCTTTGTTGCAGGGTCTGCACACACACCCCCATGCTGATTTCCATTGACCTGCTATCGAAATCAATGCTGGCCATACCAAGCCCTGCTCCGGCAGGGAGGAGGGATGGGTCTGCAGCACCCAATAGGTATTTTTCCATCATTAGGCTCCTGAAGGAGATGCCTCCAGGATGCACTTGCTTGGTACATCCAGCAGTGCTTCCCAGCCCAGCTTGATTAGCAAGGGCAGGAGAACAAAGCC
This sequence comes from Strigops habroptila, assembly GCF_004027225.2. NCBI lineage: Eukaryota > Metazoa > Chordata > Aves > Psittaciformes > Psittacidae > Strigops > Strigops habroptila. The sequence goes on from NC_044296.2 coordinate 2,335,093, forward strand.
ACTGCCGGTGCTACAATGGGGTCCATGATGGGGATGCCGGGATGTGGGACTCCATTCCAGGCATCAAGGAGATGTGCCTGTAGGGCTGTGGTCCAGCATCCTCTTCCTCACCTCAGCTTTAGGGCCACCTTTACAGCTTGGCATCTCATCAAACCACCCGAAAGAGCAGTTCATCATGTCCAAACTGCTCCAGGCTGGCACTTAGTAAGGATCCAATCTGCTCTCAGAGCAGTATTGGCCCTGAATAAGGCATGGACATGTGCAGGAAGAGCAAAGCCATGAGCAAGTGCTTGCTGAGCTCCCATGTATGCTCCTCGACCCAGTCTACAGGTTGTTCCTGGCCCTCACCGTGATCTCGGGCACTGGGTGCCAGCTCACCCATCCCTTCCAACAAACAGCTGCCAAATGATGTCCAGGTTGCTGCCAGCCCTGGTGCTGAGCTGGGCCAAAGCGATCACTTCTGGGGACACCAGTGGGAAAAAAAATGATTTCAAATAAACTGGTACTAACAGGATATTGATAAACTGACCAGGGCAGCACTGAGGGGAAACGAGCAGGGAAAAAAGCTTCCAAGTGAATCTCCAGGGGAAATTTTTGTAAAGGTTAAAAAAAAAAGTAAATAAACAAAAAGGAAACAAACAAAAAAAAAAACCCCAACCCACCAGCTGAAAAATTAATTTATTTTGATGGTAATTTTTCTGGCTGCCATTTAAGGTGGACACTTGGGAAGTGCTGGGGTTATCGACGTATAGACCAAGGAGATGGCAGGACCTTCATCCCCCTGCCCCTCTGCAGCAGGCTGTAAGTGGAGGGCCTGTGATTTATTTAGTATCCATGAATACTGAGTGAAATCAGAATAATGGGGCACTTAGCCATGTTACTGAGAAATCGCTATTGTGATGCAATTTACTTCAATTAATTAAGCCTTTTTTGTTACCATTATTCCTTGTTTTACATTTTGTTTTAAATTTCAAACGATTGGGAGCATTGTGGTGGGAAGCTGATAGCTCCGGTTAGAGCCGTGCAGCCAGAGGCCATAAATCCCCCCTGAGCTGTCTGCCCCATGTCCCAGTCCCACACAGTCCCTGCTGCCCACCCCAAAACTCAAGAAATGCTCCAACCTGCAGCTCCCCCAGCTGTGCCCAGTTGGGTGCTCCAGTGGATTTAACGCGATGGTGATGCAGCCCCTGAGGCTTCTCTGGATTTTGTTTGTGAAGCAAAAGCCTGAGCTTTGGGTGGCACGAGTGAAAAGGAAGGTTTTTTCTCCCAGTATGAATATGGAGATACTGGCTCAGTTCTGGCAGTGTGGTGGGAAGGGTGCACCCCTCTTCTGTGACTGCAAAAATAGCTTTTTCCAGGGTTGGAAGGCAAGTTTCACCATGTGTCATAGAATCACGGAATCACAGAATGTTTTGGGTTGGAAGGGACCTTAAAGCTCGTTCAGTCCCAAACCCCTGCCACGGGCAGGGACACCTTCCTCTAGACCAGGTTGCTCCAAGCCCCATCCTTGTTGTCCTTGGTGTTGCCATGCTGCTCCTCTCCACGAGACCTTGGCCAAAGCCAGAGCTCAGGGATATGCCAACAGCAGAGCAACCACCAACAGGGACGTGGAGTTGGGCTGGCCCTGGAGGGTTAACATCTCCCCATGTCATTGCTGAAGGGCAGTTACCTGTGTCAGAGGAGCAAGGTGAGAGCTGGCACCACGCTGGTCTCCTCCACCACCAGCCGTGCACATGTCTTTGTGTATGTCGGGAGAGGACACTCACATCCCATGGGACACAGGGGCTTCATGTTTCCCAGAACCCTGCATCCCACTGCCTTCAGCCTGGATCTGTGGTCAGGATGAGCCCCTTCTGTAGCTGTCAACTCCCCATAAAGGAAGCAGTGATTCAGCTACAAGGCACCCAGCTTAGGTGAATCCTGGCACCACAGGGACCACAAAGTATTTTGGTCCTCCTGCATCTCCAGCTCAGCAGCCCTGGGACCTGCTCAGTGCCTCTTCCCCACATCATCTCTGCCCCTCTCCCTGTATCCCCAGCCACCAGCATCAAGCAGAGCCAAGGGATACAGAAAGCCACTGGCAAAATAAAGAAGTTGTTTGCTGTAGCTGGGAGTTTTCCTTGCAGCCCTCCGGGTGATACCATTTCACCTTTTTTACCCCCCTCCTCCCCCACGTCATCATACCCACCGCTGCAGTGTAACTCCGGTGACGGACACATGAGGGGCCTCTGCATTGGGCTGGTGCTATCTCTTTAATGGAGGGAAGAGAAAATATTGGTGCCTCGGACTCCCCTGGGAATAAATTCATACTGCCATATCGATTTGATTTTTTTTCCTTTTTCCTGATTCCTACAGCCTTCTGGGTAACGAAGATTAAGCTTCAAGCCCTTCTGATATTACTTTGAAATGCAGAAACCTTCAGAAAAAGAGACTACATTTTTTCTCTTCTTGGAAAATGGAAAATATCTTTGGGGTTTGGCCAGTGCTTGTCCGTTTTCTCCTTCTCCCGCCTCTGGAGTAATGGAGACCCACACTTGCAAACACACGCACATGCACCCACACGCTTGTGCACGGAGGTGCCCATCTCCCTTTTGCTCCTTCTCACTGTGGGTCACGTTAAAGATTCAAGGATTCACTTGGTTTAACCGGTGTTGAACTGTGGTGGGGAGCTCGGGTGAGCACAGAAGCCAGCCACCTTAATATCAGATCAATTAATTATCAACCCTGTTATGATGAAGGCTGCTGAAATGTGGGTTGAGAGAACTCAGAGTGCAAGCAAAGAGCTCTCATTTCCCCAGTCCCCTAATCGCTGTGGGTAGACCTGGCCTGTGATCTCGGTTAAACAGGCATAAATCCAGAGCAGCTCCAGTTATTTAATTGGTGTCACTTGGGAATTGCCAGCAAGGCAACAGCAGCATCCAGCCCTTTGGGTGGGATCCTTGTCCTCCCTGCACCGACTGCAGCAGTTATTGGGAGACAGCAGTGGCTGGAGGCTTCACTGTGCGCAGAGCTGGAGGTAGAAATTTAGGACATTTAGGAAACTGAGGAGAGAACAGGTAAAGCTGAGGCACGGGGAACAGGAACTGGAGGGTTTTGAGTCCCTGGGGCCCCTCGCTGTAGGGACGTGAAGGCTGGGGAAAGAAGCGAGGATGGTAATGCTGCAGGAGGAGGCATGGGGATGGACCGGGGAGCAAAGCAGCCACACACAGAGGGGTAGAGGGGGTGTAGGGACAGTGCAGCAGGTTTTCGCATGGCCATGGGGTGTTTGTTTTCGAGGCTCTTGTCTGCAATGGGCTGGTCACTGCAGCCCCCAAGTAGAGGACAACTGGGAAACCCCAAAAAACAGAGGTTTTTGCACAAGCCCAGCCTTGGCTGATTGTCTGGGACCCTCCAAGTCAAGTCTTCAACAATTGAGCTTATTTCGGCTCTTCCTTGGCCTCAGCCACACACTTCCCACAAAAGGAGGTCCTTCAAGCTTGGTTATGTCCCCCAAATGCTGCTTTGTGTTCCTTTGATATCAAAGTCCTGGAGCACTCCAGACTCCTTGCCTGGTTCCACTCTCAGCTCCAGCATCTCCCTGCAGCAAACAAGCCACTCTCACAACCAAGGCCAAGTCTGCTCCCTTCCTCTTCCTGAACATCCTGCAGCTCTGAACGTGTCCTTCAGGCTCTGCAGCATTCAGACCCAGCTTTGCTGCCTGCTCTGGAATCTACAAAGGAGGAATTTTGCTGCTCCTAGCCCCTTCCTGAAGGCTGGCCTGGGTTTCGTTTCCCTGCCAGGAGGTTTAATCTTCCCTTTCCTGCCACGGAGATCTGGAGGAGACTTATCATCTGAGTCCAAACTCCTGAATGTGCTCACCTCCATGTCAGCTTCAAATGGGCACCTCTGGACACATGCATTCCCTCATGAACCTGTCCCTGGCAAAACACGCTGTGAAGGACCTTGTCATTGAGCCTTGGACATGCCCAGGGAAGCTCAGGAAGCTGGGAACCATGTTCACCACATGCGTCCATGGGTCACCACTCTGCAAAGCCAACGTGGATATCTGAGGCAGGGACTTTTCCCTCACAGGCTGCAAACAAAGTGATATTCTGACTCTTTATTTTTCTATCAATAAAGTTTATTGTCCTTTTCTTGCAAACCCTTCAGCAATTAAGAAGAAAAAAAAAAAGGAAGAAGAAGAGGAAGAAGAAGACAAAGGGAGTTGATGTTTGACTGCTGGGCTATCACTTAAGTCCTTGTTCCTGTTTACTCAGGACTTATTAGAGCTCATTCAATGCCTATAGCATGGCTGGATCAATACCTGCTGGGAGCAAGAGAGATTCCGCTTGGCCACTGTAGCCCATGTTGCAGAATTGATCTGCTTGGCTGCTGCAATCTGAAAATCCATCTTTTTGCGCTCTCTGCCTCCCTCTCTGCAGCGGGTTGCTAAGCAACGGGGGCTCCTTTGGGCGCCCATTGGTCAGTGCTGTGGCCGGCGCTGTGGTCCTCCCTGGTCACTTGGCCACTTTGGGCTGCAATTCCTCCTCCAAGGATGGCTCTGGGACGCAGGGAGGTGGGGAAAGGGCAGGGAGGAGGGGAAGGGGCCGGAGGGGTGGTGAGAGGAGCGATGGGGAGAAAAGGGAAATCAATATCACCTCACATTTAACCTTTCTTTAAGAAAAAAAATCTTTGAGAAAACTATATTGACCCATTCCTTATCACTTTGTGCCACTGCAGCCTGCTCGAACGGGCTTCGCTGCCTGCACATGTACTTCAGAAACACTTCTCCCTCTCCTCTTTTTAGGGTAGATCACGGCACCTTCTTCCCTTGTCCTTCTCCCTCTCACCTTGGCTGGACACAAAGTTATGCCAGTTTAGCTAAAGGTGTGGTTTTAAACTGATTTCATTAAACTGGGGCAAAACCTTTGTGCGGATGTACTGAAATCAATGTCAACCCCATTTGCATCGATTTCGCTTCGCTTTGGTAAAGGAATCGAATTATACAAACCAATACCAACCTGCTTTAAAATGATTTAGGAGTGTCTACACAAGACCAATTTTGGCTTGCAATTTTGTGTGTAGACAAGGTCCATCCCTCCAAAGAGCCATTCATTAGGCAGATCTTGCTGCCACAAAAGCCTCGGAGCTCTCGCTCCAACAGCCTCCCCAACAATATCACCTCTGCAGCCTCCAACAGCTCATCCTGAAAGTGGTGCCCAGGCTTTGTTTCTCTTCGATGATACAAAGAGCAGGGGTGGGGTGGTTGTTTCCCAGGTGCTGTAGAGTATTTACTGTACAGATATTGATCCTGCTCTCAATGCCTGCCACTGTAGATCCATGCATCTCGTATGTGTATGTGTGTCTTCTAACAATGCCTTTTACTATGGTCCCTAGATGATGTCATATCTAGATCCCAAAGTCTTTGTACAAGAGTTTTACAACCTTTATTTTGTGATTATTTTCACACAGCTGAAGGACAGAGGGCTTAATACTAGACCACAAGTGCTCACAAGCGGACACGTCCCCTTCTGAGACACTTATGTGAAGTGGCCTCATTTCCACAAGCGCAGGTCAGCTCCTTTGAAAGCCAGGAAAAGCCAAATTCCTCCAGGGTCATCAAAGCCAACTACTTGTATTAACTACCACAAGAGGCAATTCACACACAAAGATGCTTCCCAGACAGAAAACAGGAGACTGATGCTTGCTCAGCAAAGATGGACTTCTGATCCAACCAACCTGGATGACCTTCATCCAACCTGGCCTTAAACACTTCCAGGGTTGTGGAAGTCCCATCTCTGGCAATGTTCAAGACCAGGTTGGACAGCGCTTGGAGCAACCTGCTCTAGTGGAAGGTGTCCCTGCCTGTGACAGGGGGTTGGAACTAGATGAGCTTTAAGTCTCTTCCAACACAAACCATTCCATGATTCTATGATCCCAACCCTCAGCCCTTGCCACAACCTATTTGGCTTCAATTAATCTGCAGGTTCCCCAAACGGGTATATCCATATTATCACTGGGTCAGGTGTTCTCTAGGTCACCTCTTTGTTTAATTTTTGGGTCTAACATACAACTCTGGGGCTTTCTATCATAACAGTTCAGGGTCAACCTGCAGCGGAGAAGCTCACTAACCCATTCCTGATGGAAAGGGAAGTCAATGAATACCTGTATTGCATCTAGGTGGACTACTGATGGGTCTTTGATATGACCCCCAGATACTGTGTGCAGGTTGATGGACCCTCATCTCACCTTGCATCTTTCAGCGAAAGGAAGAAGCATCAGAGGGCAAGCATATTATTAGCTTTAAAAATATTTTATTATCTTGATGTAAATTAAAAATCCCAGAAATGTTGTCTCAGATAGAAGAACTGAACACGACTCAGCCCAAGGCACGTGCAGTTATGAGCTCCAGCTCAGACTTCACACACAGGCGTCCAGGTAGGCCTGAACTTCATCTGTGGGCTCCATCCTACCACAGGGTAACAAAAGGAGCTGAGTTCTTTGCCATGAAGAGTCGTCCTGACTCTGCTGCTACAATTTTCTTTTCCTCTGCAATTGCCTTTTGGAATTTTCTCGTCCTACACTATTTTTCAGATGGAGGAAGGCAGGACGCAAACCTTGGAAGATAGGGATGACAGCTTGAGAGCCCTGTCAGTGGAGGGCTCTGGTTTTGGGAGCACCCGAAGCCCTTCCCCACCAAGCAGACATCAGGGATACTCCAAAAGTTTTGAAAATCAGAACAATGTCGCTTCATCAAAATGGATCTTTTTCCCACAGGAGCCAGCCGCTTCATTAAATCTCCCTTTTCAAACATCTCATTGGCCACATGGAAAGAGTTGGAGTCATCAGATTGTCCTGCTTCAGCATTTTGCGAGAGATCCATTTTCCTCTTCCAGCCCCAGGTGATTTTATTTTTGTTTTAAAATCATGATTCATTCACATTAAAAGGAAACTTGACAAACCGCCCAAGCTTAAATTTAGCCACAACTTTCAAGCTTGTCAAAACCTCCTGCTTTGACTGACAATGTCTGTAATGGGTTTGATTATTATTTGTTTTTTTCAATTCCTTGCTTTTTTTTCCTAACTGAAGAAATTCAAATTCTCACAGAGGAACCCATCTCACATCACGTCCGAAAACTCTTCTCCAAATTCCCAGGGAGGTTTAAGCGGATACTTATGGACTCTGATGAATAGCACCACTTTCTCAAATCAGGGCACCGCTTCCTCTTCCTGCTGTGATTTTTCAGATATATGGTTTTATACACATGGTAATGGTTGTTGAATGATCACTTTACTAAGCAGCACATCAACCCCTCACAAATCATCCACCTCAGGTTCTGTGAGGACTCCCCACGCCAAGAGGACAGCTTGGGAAGACCATTAACTGATTTTTGCTTTCACTTAGAGCTTACAACATTGACGAGCCTGCTCGATATCTGACAAGCTCTCCATGTCTCTGAGAGCTGAGCAGCGTCTTGGGAAAATATTCCTGGTCTTCACCACCACAGAAACCTTTGGGCTTGATTCTTTGCACAACATCCTGGTGGGGCAGATACTCTCCTGCTCTCCCAACCGCCTCTCCCCAGCTCTCCGAGCGCTGCAGGCTCTGAAGAGGCTTGCCTTCAGGAGCCACTGGATTCCAAAGTGATGGGGAGTGGGTTTGACCCATAGATGAAGCCCGTCATGGTGTCCCCACAGGGAGCAGGACTGTGGTCATCCCTGCCCTAGCTTTCGCCAGTCTTCCAGGCACCACTCTGGCATCAAGAGCATTCCATAAACGACTGAAGTTAAGCACATGCTGGTGAATAGGGATTCTTGCCAGTGTCTCTGCCAGCTGCTCAGGGAGCCCTACTGAAGGTCACACAAGAAGTGGCGCAGCCTCTGCCTCCAGCTAGGACAGGTTTCACTGGGGTATGGTAAGGGTTCAAGGGCAGGTTGGATGGGGCTTGGAGCAACCTGGTCTAGTGGAAGGTGTCCCTGTCCATGGCAGGCAGTTGGAACTGGATGACTTTAAGGTCCCTTCAACCCAAACCATTCTATGAGTCTATGATTCTATACTAAGGGTTCTCCCTGGGCCCCTGTGGCTGGGTTTGAGCTTGGGGCACAGATTTGGCAGGAAGAGGAAGGTGACGTCTTCAGAAGGACTTACCCCTGTCCCTTCCAGCAAGACCGCTCAGGGAGTGAGACATCAGTATCCCATGCACCCATATGCTTGGCCGTTGCCGAGTCCCCAAATCCTTTTGGCAGTTATCCCATCTCTCCCAAAACAGGCGTCCTTCAGGCTGCCCGGGGTTGAGCAGGGAAACCCTCCTGGGGAATTCAGGCCAAGCACTTTGATTTCCCTGAAAGCAGCATGACAGGTGCTGCCTTGTCAGAAGGTGCATGGCTGAACTGGAGCCAGGAGCCAGTGGGAAGGGTTCCCCTGCTCTGCAAAGATCCCATGGCTCAGAGATGAACCCTGAGAAGCCCTTAAAAAGCTCGAGTCTGGAACTGCTGAAGATTAACTGGCTTTTTTTATTTTCTGTTTGTTTTCCATTGAACATTTTCTGCAGACAAGGAGAAGAGAGGAAGAGGTGGGGAGGCAAGTGGAGAGAGGGAATGTGGGGAGGGGAGTGAGTCCATTGACAAAGTGAGGTTACTAATTTTTCAGAAAAGAAAATACAGTCTACATTTTGAAGAGAAACATTGATATGTGCTTTAATGCCCCTTTATTTCTTTCGCTCTCTCTTCTTTCTCACTATACATTTTGCTCTGCAGGTCCTGTGTTTTCACAAGCCCCTGTTCCCTTGCAAGCCCCTAAACACCTGAAAGCCTCTTTTCAAATTCATGTTGAAGCTGCAGTTACGGAGGGGAGGAACCAGAAGCTCCCCCTTCCCAACACACTTAAATTGGTTGTATAATTAACATAAGTGTTGAGAGCAGAGCACACAACAAGAGTTGTATTACAAGAGTAATAGAGACTAAAAGAGGATGCTAACATTGGGGTTTGCTCCACAGGTCATGGCCAAGCCACCCATGTGGGGTTGAGGAGGACACAGGGCTCCAGCAGCACCCGTGGGTCTGCAGGGCCAGACTTTGCTGGGCTGGGGCTCCATGGGGGCTGCAAGTCTGCCCCAGCAGGTCTGCAGGCTGGTTGGAGCTGGCACCTTGCTTTCCCAGCTCAGGTCCCCATGGACATCATAGCTGTTGCTCTGTTATGCTTTTCCAGCCTCTTTTTGCTCTTTGCTCTCTTCTGCATCTTTTTTTGCAGCCCTCTCCATCTGATCTTCTTTCCCTTTGCATCATTTAACTCACAGTCCCTGGGGGGTTTTCACCGACCACCGCTGGCTCCACTGGCCCAAACCTCCCTGAAATCATAGAATCATAGAATAGTTAGGGCTGGAAAGGGCCTTAAGATCATCTAGTTCCAACTCCCCTGCCATGGGCAGGGACACCACACACTAAACCATGTCACCCAACACTCAGTCCAACCTGGCCTTGAACACTGACAGGGATGGAGCATTCACAACTTCCTTGGGCAACCCATTCCAGTGCCTCACCACCCTCACAGTGAAGAACTTCTTCCTTATATATAACCTAAACTTCCCCTGTTTAAGTTTGACGCCATCACCCCTTGTCCTATCACTACAGTCCCTAGTGAAGAGTCCCTCGCCAGCATCCTTGTAGGCCTCCTTCAGATACTGGAAGGCTGCTATGAAATGCCACATCAAGGACTCCAGTGCCCAGGGGAGAAGGAAGAGCTCTGAAATAACCTCCCTGGCTGTGTGACTCTGGGTCTGTTTGTGCACCAGCTGGATAAATCAGCCAGAAGACTCTGTGTCTGGAGGACACATAGGTGCATTTAGCCCTTTATACACTATGTAAATGAAGGGCAGGAAACAAAAACTTCATCCATTAACATAATGACATGTATTACCCTGTTCTTAGGCCAGGCCTAGTCGAGGAAAACACTTAAGTGCATGATTAATTTGAAGTCTAAGAGACTTAAGCACATGCTTAAGTGTTCTGCAGCTCTGGACCTAACAACAGAGGTTTCTACAGAGCAATCCATGCTCACGACATGTTACAGTGGTACTTAAATGTATGGATTAAGGGTGCCATAAACAGTTGAGATATTCTGTTTAAACAATCATTTGTTGACAAGACTATACTAAGCCCATCGAATCCCTAAGTGATAGATGTATGTTGTCTTTCTGAGTCTCATGCTGTATCAGCCATTGATTTTTTTCAGCCTGGATGCTAAGGTAACCTTTACCTGAGAGCTTAAGCAGAAAGTGATGGGTGTATGCTCACCATGCCAGCCACTGTTTGCACTGCTGGAGCCAGGACAAAGCCAAGGCTCAGCTTTGGATCCATTCACAGAGCACAGGGCTGCCCTGGACTGCCCCAAGGGCTGGGGATGAAGGAACACCTCTTGGCCAGCACTGCTGGGTGCTGCAGCACACAGACTGTGGGATGCTTCCCCCTTCTCTAGAGGCATGAGCCTTTTCCAGGGTCTTCCTCCAGCCGGGATCATGTTGTGGGGCAGTTTCTTATCCCCGGTTCCCCATGGGCCACCCTTGGGAGCAGCAGCATTGTCCTTCCATCCATCTCCCCACTCAGCACCCACTTCAGGAGACATTTGTCTCCAGAGACCCGTGGGTGCCCTGATGTGTCTCTGTGTGGGCACCATGTCAGGACACCCTTCTTTGAGATCTGTTTTAATCACATTTATACAGTGTAACCGGGGAAGGAATCTATTGACAGTCTGTCTTCACATTTCTGTCAATTCTTCCAGAGACATCATTAAATCCAAGAGTGGATCTTAATTTAACGTGTTAGCTAACGGGTTATTTAATTAGTTTTCAATACCACCCCCCACCCCCACCCCCAAAAAAAGTGTGGGTTGGGGAAACAGACTAAATATTAAGGGGAGAAAATAAAACAAAACCCAAAACCATGTGATGATGAACACATCCAGATTTCCCGGATCTGCAGAGAAATGGTCTCCTCAGTCCCCCTTCGCCCCTTCTCTCTCACAAGAAAGAGCCCTGTTGCGTTTCCCCTTCTCCCCACTGTGTTCAATAATAAATGAAAATGGTAAAAAGCAATTCATACACAGGGCTAAGCGTCTGGATTTATTATCAGGACAATTACACCAAGGAGAATTCCCGGAAAATTACTCTTAGAAGTCTTTCTCTGCCACCCCCTCCTAGTTAGGATAAATACAGCAGCAATTACTGCTGCAGGAGAGAGAGGAGGGCACAGGGAAAGGGGTGCCACCGCCCCACTGGCTCTTGGTGTGGCACTAGCCATGGGGGTGGCTTCGTGCCCAGGGCGTGTGGGGTTGGTAGGAGGAGGGGTGTGTTTGAGGCAGTGGATTCACATGTTTCCAGGTTTCCCTTGGACAGGTCTGTGCGGTGGGTATAGGCTATGGCCAGCCAGCGCTCTGTGTGTCTGTGTGTCTGTGTGTGTGTCTGTGTGTCTGTGTAATAGCCCTGGGTGAGTATGAGCCGTTTTGGGTTATTTCAGTGACAAACGCACCATGACCCAAGCGAGCTGGGGTGGGCGAGGGGCAGCCCCCCACCCCACCCTATCCTGCCTGTCCCCCCTGAGCCCAGGGCAGCTGCTTGGTCAGCAGATCCCTGCCCTGTCCCTGCCTTGTCCCTGCTTCTTTCCTGCCTCTATTCCTGTTTTACCTGATTCCCACCCCTGCCTGCCCCTACCCCTGCCTGCCCCTACCCCTGCCTGCCCCCTACCCCTGCCTGTTCTCCATCCCTGCCTGTCCCCTACCCCTGCCTGTCTCCTACCCCTGCCTGTCTCCTGCATGTCCCCTGCTCCTGCCTGTTTCCTACCCCTGTCCTCCCCTACCCCTGCCTGTCCCCTACCCCTGCCTGTCCCCTACCCCTGCCTGTTCCCTGCTTGTCCGCTGCTCCTACCTGTCCCCCACCCCTGCCTGTCCCCTGCCTGTCCCCTGCCTCTGCCTGTCCCCTACCCCTGCCTGTTCCCTGCTTGTCCTCTGCTCCTACCTGTCCCCCATCCCTGCCTGTTCCCTGCTTGTCCGCTGCTCCTACCTGTCCCCCACCCCTGCCTGTCCCCTGCCTGTCCCCTGCCCCTGCCTGTCCCCTACCCCTGCCTGTTCCCTACTTGTCCTCTGCTCCTACCTGTCCCCCACCCCTGCCTGTTCCCTGCTTGTCCCCTGCTCCTACCTGTCTCCCACCCCTGCCTGTCCCCTGCCTGTCCCCTGCCTGTCCCCTACCTGTCCCCTGCCCCTGCCTGTCCCCTACCCCTACCTGTTCTCTGCTTGTCCCCTGCTCCTGCCTGTCCCCTATCCCTGTCTGCCCCTACCCTTGTCTGCCCCTACCCCTGCCTGTCCCCTGCCCCTGACTGTTCTCTGCTTGTCCCCTGCTCCTACCTGTCCCCCACCCCTGCCTGTCCCCTACCCCTGCCTGTTCTCTGCTTGTCCTCTGCTCCTGCCTGTCCCCTACCTTTGTCTGCTCCTACCCCTGCCTGCCCCTACCCCTGCCTGTCCTCTACCTCTGCTTGCCCCTACACCTGCCTGTCCCCTGCCCCTGCCTGTCCCCTACCCCTGGTTGTCCCCCCGCAATCTCCCTGGATCTTGCCGCAAGATGCGCTGCCCCGGGGAGCAGAGTTACCTGGTATGGGGGCTGAGCTGCGGGAACCGGGGGGACTCCGGGCTCGGACCCCCCTCCCCGGGCCGCTCCGAGGTGCCGCCGAGCCGGAGCAGATAGCGGGGAGAGGGGAGAAAAGTTCCAGGAACGGGGTCTTTCGAAAAAGCAGAGACACTTCCTGAGCAAGGAGAAGGAGCCTTGCGGCGCCAGGAAAACACCTGCGGGAAATACAGAGAAACAAAGACAATAATAACTATATATATATGGCATATATATAAAATAAATACGGTCTCTTTCTATATAAATTTTAATATATATTATGTATAAAATAACTCCAGTGAATTCGCATGCTGTCGGTGCACGGTGTGATGCAGGACCGCGCTGCAGTGCGGAGGAAAACGCCCGGTTCTTCTCGTTTTTTCGATGTTTCACAACGCACCGGCCCCGGCTTCTCGATCCCGGACCCCCCGGACTTTCCCGGGAGTGCTGGAAGAGCCTTTGGGGTGCTCAGAGACTAGGGTTTGAGGCTCCCCGAAACGCACAAAGATCGAAAAGTGAGAGAGGGCAGAGGCGAGGGGGGTGGTGCGATGGTGCCATTTCGGAAGTCTGGGGGACCCCCTGCCCCGCAAAGCATGGGCAAAGTCGTTGAATGTCTCACGTTGTGGTTAATCCACCCGCACTCCAGCCCGGTTTAGGCACGGCCCGGCCAGACCGGTGAAAGGAACAGAAGGGACCGGAGGGAGGAGGAAAAAAAACATCTCTCACCTCAGAGCTGGGCGAAACCCCCGAAATTTTCACCACATTTCCCCCAAAAAGGCGGGGGGCAAAAAAAGGGCTGAGCCCTCCCCGTGCCGCTGCCAGGGTGTAAAGTTCAGGGCTGCTCCGCCGGGAAGTTTTGAAAACAAATTGCGGTTGAAATAGGCTCCCGCAGGCCCTCGCCGGTGTTCCCGGAGCTGGGGGCAGAGTACCCGGCCCGGCCGCCGCCGCGGCGGGATGCGGGGCCCCGAGGGCGCCTGGCCCCGTCCGGGGCTGCGCCGGCGCAATGTGGGGCCGCGTCGTTCGGGGAAAACCTGCGGGGGTTACATCGAAAAGAGCAACCTCCGGTCCTCAAATTGCCCTCCCCTGGGTGAAACTGGACGGACAAACCCACCCACCCCGGCCCCGCGCCCCGCCGCCGCCCCGTCGCTCCCGGCTGCCGAGTTTCGGGGCGGCTCAAAGTTTCGATGTAAACGAGAAAAGTCTCCGGAAAGGCTGTGGAGGGGCCGATTCTCTCGCTGCCCCCTCCCCGCCGCCGCACCGCTAGATTTCTCCCCGTTGTTGCCGCTTTTCCCCGCTCCCTGCCCGGCCCCGGCGCCACCCGCCGAGCCCGGGGGAAGGCGGGCGGCAGAGGCGGGATGGAGGGGCAGCTCCCGACCCGTCCCCACGGGCTGTTGCTCTCCCTAAACGCCTCCGGGGCCGATTCTGCAGAGTGAGAAATTTTTCACAGGGGGGAATTAACAACAACAAAAAAAAATTAATATATATATTTTTATATCCTGCAAAAGGAAAGGAAAAGGAGCCAGGAAAGGCGGGGAAAGGGCCTGATCTTGCAGCTAAAATTATCTTTAAATAACCGCCGAGGGCGCAGATCACCGTGGGGCGGCCGAGGGGGTGGATTTTAAGCAGAGGAAAAGGTCGGTGGGGAAAGGGCCAGAGTTTTTCCCGGCTGGATTCCTGGATTCCTGCCCAAAACGCCACAAACCCGGAGCCAAGCGGGGAAAGCGGGGAAGGGGAAATTGAACCCGAAAAAGCCGGGGAGACCCCGGGGGGGTAGGGGGGGTGGGACACGGACAGACACGCAGCACGACCCCCGCCCGCGACGGCGGGGGATTGGCGGAGCCGCGCGGAGGCCCGGGTCGCGCAACGGGAGCGGCGGGGATGGGGGCTCCGGTCCCGGCGCTGCCACCCACCCCACCTCCCCGCCCCCCCGCAGCGGGTTTCTCCATATCCCGCTTTAATAACCCCAAATCCGGGCGGAACTTTTCCGGCGTGGCTGGTTTGGGTTTTTTTTCTTTTCTGCCTTGTTTTGTTTTGGAAGCGAAAGCGTTTGAATCCCCTTCAAGAACCGGTATCAAAGTCTCTTTTTTTAAAAGCTATTGATTGCAAAAGTCTTATTTAAACCAACACATTTTAGTTTCTCACATTTTAAAACATCATCTGGGGCCCATTGTATGGAAAATCGATTAGCAGAAATTGCCACGCTCTTTGCCTCCCGCTTGATTGTTGTAAAATCGAGACGTCCATAGGCAAAAGCTGGGCTGGGGAAGATTTGGAACCGAAATGAAAGGGTTTGCGAGGAATCTACAGGCACTAAATAATTCACCTGCCAGGCGATGGGGCTGTTATTTTGAAGCCTTAAAGAACTTTAAGGAACTTGGGCTGCTAGACGGGCATTGCTATGGAGGGGGGCGAGGAACTGACTCCTTCTCCTTCCCTGCCCGGCAAAATAAACTGGTTTATTTAGTCCCTGCCTTGTACCTGCTCGCCGACTGCCCGCGCCGCTGGATGTATTTCTGGCGGTGTCGTTTGTGCTTTCGAGCTGTTCCTAAGTGAGGGAAAAAAAATTAAATATATATATATATATAAAAAATAAAATAAAAATAAAATAGATTGGAGCGCAAAGCAATCGCGGAGCCGCGCAGCCGTACGGCCCCCGAAGGGAGCGGTACAGGCAGGGAGTAGGCACCGCGTCCTGCCCCCCACACAACCTTCCCCGGGCTCCGGGGCCGCCCGCCCGGCCTCGCCGCGGCCTCCTGCCCGGACCAGCCGGGAACGGGATCGCGTCTCTAGTGCGGGCAGCCCCGGGAGCCCCGCTCCGCCCTAGGGGCAGCGGTGGGATGGACTGATGGGGGACTCTACGCTGTCAGAAGGGTTTTTGGGGGCAGCTGATGGGCCCGCCCCGCTGCGCCTTCTCCCCACTCGTCACGTCGAAACGAAGACCTCGGTTGCGCCGGAAGGGTTGGGGGGGGCGGGACTGGCGGAGGCTGCCCCGGACCTGTTACCCCCGCTCCGCACTCCCCGCCCCAGGGTAGCGGCACTGGCCGGCTCCCCTCTGAGCGCTGCCCGGGCGGCTGCGGAGGAGCAGAGGGACGGGAATTAAATAGGAAAAGGGAGCTCGGGAAGAAAAAGGAGGCGAGGGAAGGGATCAATAGCATCCAGCTGGCGAATGGAGACCGGGCCTCTTCCCCACGCTGCGACCCGGCCCATCGCCGGAGCCTCTGGGCTCTCCGTGGGGCTTCCTCCGGGCTGGGGCCGCCGCGGAGGCAGCGAACCCGGCCGGGCTCCGGGATCACACACACCGGCAGCGGCCTGGGCTCGGGCCCGGCCCGGGGAGCTCCCGCCGCCGCCCCGCTCCCCCAGCCCCGCGGGTTTCGGTGGCTCTCGCCTAATGATATTGCATCGATCGGGGAAGAGCCGGAGGGGGGTGGGCAGGGGACACGGACGTGGGGCATTACTCAATTATGTCGCACTGATTACTAAAAAGTCTCTCTCTTTTTATTTGTTGCTTGCTCGGTGCAAAGCTCGGCGGAGGGCAGAGTCCAGCGCCTGCCGTGGGGCGGGACGGGGACGCGGTGCTGCGGGCCTGGCGGTGCTGGGGAGCGGCGGGAGGCGTGAGCCCGAGCCGCGGACGCTGTGCAGGACGGCGGGAGCGTGGGCAGCTGCAGGGATAGATCTATCGATGGGCGGTCGATGGGCCGGTCGATGCTCTATCGCCATTATTACACTCAATGAAACCCTTCCAGACGCGGCCGCTTTATCCCTGGTTTGTTCCCCACCTCCTTCCTCGCTGCGCACCTCGACACCCCCCCTCAGCATCTTCTGGCGCTGCCTGGCCTCAGGCTCCCCCTGCCTATCCCTGCCCGGCTCCGGAACCCCCTGCCCACCCCTTCCCGACTCCGGACACCCCCCCCCCCCATCCCTGCTTGGCTCTGTACTCCCCCTGCCCATCCCCGTCCGGCTCTATACCGCCCCGCCTATCCCTGCCAGGCTTCGGACCCCCTGCCCATCCCTGCTCGGTTCCAGGCCCCTCTGCCTATCCCTGCCCGGCTCCGTGTCCCATTACCTGCCTGGAAGCTTCTCCCCGTCGGTCACCTGGATATCGAGGACTTCGCATCCCCACCGGAGCCCCCAGGACGCAACTCCCTCCCGATTTCAGGGTCCCGCTCATGGCCCACGGCCCCTCCCGACAGGGCCACATCAGGGCTGAGAGATGGGAGCGGAGCCGGATTCCTCCCACATCCTGGCTGGACCGTGGTATAGGGGGCTAACAGGGGCAGAAAAGGCTCCGAGGGGACTCCCACCACCACCTCCCCAACATTCCTCCCGGTTCATCATCTGCTCCACGGTGACAGCCCTGTGCGGCGCTCGGGAACTGACGGCGCTTTATTTTATTGTATTGGTCACTTAACCGGCTTCCCGGGGACGGGATGGGACGGACCGGATGGGATGGATGGCATGAGTGGGATAGGATACGATGAATGGGCTGGGTTGGGTTAAATGCTCTGCGCTTGGATGGGATGTTAATTTTTGCTGAACTCTTCACTGCGGAGCCGGGTGACACCCTGAGCACCGGCCCGAGGCTCCCGCCCCGGAGAGCCGGGACCTGCCGCGGAGTGCCGCCGCCGGAGCTCCCAGGCCCGCCCGGACCCGCCTCGGCCGCCTGGGGCCGCCTGGAGCCCGGCAGCGCCCGGGGACCGAGGCTAGCGGGACACATCCGCAGAGTTCGTTTTTATCTGTTCGGTGTTTCAATAAAGCTTGGGAAACCGGCGCGGCCCGGCCTGGGGGACGGAGCACGGCCGGGAAATGTAGAAGCCGCTTCCGCCGGCGCTCTGGGTCGGGGGGAGTCCGGTTCGGGTCGGCGGGGCCGGGAGCGGCCGGAAACGTCCCTGAGAAGGATCAAGGCCCGGCCCGGCCGGGGCCTGGGCCCGGCTCGCGTCGCCTCTTCATCCTGTCTGCCTTCCTTTCCCTTTCCCTTTCCCTTCCCTTTCCCTTTCCCTTTCCCTTTCCCTTTCCCTTTCTCTTTCCCTTTCCCTTTCTTTTTCCTTTTCCCCGTCCTTTTCCCCTCCCCTTTCCCTTTCCATTTCCCTTTCACCTTTACCTTTCTGCTTCCCTTTCTTTTTCCTTTTCCCCTTCCTTTTCCCCTCCTATTTCCCTTTCACCTTTACTTTTCCCCTTTTCTTTCCTCTTTCATTTCCATTTTCATTTCCATTTCCATTTTCCTTTTTCTTTTCCATTTCCCCTTTCCTCTTTCCCCATTCCCTTTCCCCATTCCCATTTCCCTTTCATTTCCATTATCCCTTTCCTCTTCCTTTTCCCTTTCATTTCCATTATCCCTTTCTCTTTTTCCTTTCCCTCTTTCCTTTTTCCATTCCCCACCACCTCTGCACAGGGCCCTGCAGCACAGCACAGCACCGTATGCCACCCCACGTATGAACATCTGCCCCTCACTCTGTGCCAAGGCCCCACTCTGGCAACTCCCGGTCCCCTCCGCTGCCCGAGAACGTCAGCAGTGCCCGCCGGGTACCCAGAGGACACGCGTGGGGAAACAAGGGGAGCTGTTTGGGGTGGGCGAGGGCAGCCAGGCCTTTGGGAGGGATCAGAGGGGGCGCAGGCGGGTGCTGGGGACCTGGGCGCAGGCGCACCGGCGGGGGTTCAGCCAGGTGTGCGAGGCAAGGTGGGCACAGTCGTGCAGCGTCGCCAGATGCGCACTGGGTGCGGGGGGTCACCTCGGTACGGGGGGAGAGGAGCACCCTCTAAGAAGAAGGTCACCGCGGGGCGGGGGGTCACCGAGGCGGGGGTCAGGGCTCGGGGCGGTCCCGCCGTGTGCCGGGCACCGCCGGCAGCTCCGCGCTGCCCCCGCCCGTCCCGTGTCCCCCCCGCTCTCACCGGGAGAGGTTGGGGGGGCGACTCGGTTGGGGGGGGGGCGGAGCGGCGCTGACGTCACGCCGCGGCCCAGAGCGAGGCTGCCGGGAGCCGGTGGCCGAGGCGCGCTGCAGCCGCTCCGAGCTCCCGCACCGCGCCCCGCGCCCCGCTCCGCGCTCCCCGCTCCGCAGCGCTCCGAGCCGGGCTGGGGCGGGCGGGCGCGGCGCATCATGCTGGCCTGACCGCGGGGCGCGGGAGATCGATCCCCGAGCGCGGAGTCTGAATTAATCCGGGAGCGAGGAAGGGGGGGGGCGCGGCGGCGGTGGAGGAGGAGGAGGAGGAGGAGGCGGGGGGGGGGTTGTGGGAGGAAGGCAGCGAGCGAGCGGGAGAGGCAGCGGCAGAGCCCGGCGGCCACCATGGAGCTGGCGATGGAGAACCTGGGCAGCCTGCACGGCGTCCCGCACTCGCAGTCCGCAGAGCTGCTGAGCCGGCGCACGGGCGGCAGGGCTCGCACCGCAACCTGGTACCGCACGGCCGGCCCGCCATGGTCTCGGGCATGGCCTCCATCCTGGAGGGGGGTGACTACCGCGCCGAGCACAGCCTGGCCGCCCCGCTGCACCCCGCCATGAGCATGTCCTGCGAGTCGCCCTCCGGCATGAGCCTGAGCAGCACCTACACCACGCTGACTCCCCTGCAGCACCTGCCGCCCATCTCCACCGTCTCGGAGAAGTTCCACCATCCTCACCACCACCACCACCATCACCACCCGCATCAGCGCTTGGCCGGCAACGTGAGCGGCAGCTTCACCCTCATGCGCGACGAGCGGAGCCTGGCCTCCATGGGCAACCTCTACAGCCACTACCCCAAGGACATGCCGGCAATGGGGCAGCCCCTCTCGCCGCTGCCCAACGGCCTGGGCAGCCCTGCACAACGCCCAGCAGCCGCTGGGCTCCCTACGGCCCCGGGGGCCACTTGCCCAACGAGAAGATGCTCTCGCCCAACGGCTTCGACTCTCACGCCGCGATGCTGTCCCGGGGCGAGGGAGCACTTGGCTCGGGGGCTGGCGGCGCCCACTCGGCCATGATGCCACCGCTCAACGGGATGCACCCGCCGGCCACCCGCACTGGCCCAGCCGGAGGGCCTCTCCTGGGGCGAAGCGGGAGCGGCAGGCCTGCCGGCCACCGGCTTCCCCAGCCCGGCGGCCTCCCGGGAGGTTGGAGGTAGATCAACACCAAGGGAGGTGGCTCACGCGGATCACTGGCCGACGCTGAAAGCGGCCTTACAGCGATCCCGCCAGGCATATTCTTCGCTCAGAGGATCTGTGTGCCGCTCCCAGCGGGGACCCTGCTCGGACCGGCTGCGGAACCCCAAGCCCTGGGAGTAGCTCAGAGTCAGGCCGGGAGAACCTTTCCGGTAGGATGTGGAAATGGTTTGCAGGAGCCGGGAAATTTCAGAGACCTGTTCCGGCGCTCAGGCTGGGCCGGTAAGGGCACGCGCGCGGGTCTGCGGCCACGGGCCCGGCCTACCCCCACGACCTCTGAGCGGGTGGGTTTCGGGGGTGTCGCGGATACGTGGTGGGGAGCTCCCCCGGCCTCTCGGGAATGCCGTTGCGAGCTGGGGTTGGGCCGGGTGTTACCGATTTGAAGCCTTTAGTAGAAAAGGAAGGAAATAATATTTAAAGTGAATTATATTCAAGGTGAATAATACTTCAGGCGAACCAACCTCCCCGGGCCTGTTCCTGCCGGCAGGAGATGGGGAATCCCGGGAGCCGGGAGCCTCCCGCTGCTCCCGCCCCTTCGGCTGCCTCCAGCCTCGGCGGTTTTTACCCTCTCGTTGCCGGCCCCTTGTCTCCCGTGAGCCCCGGAGAGCCGCCGGCACACGAGTGCGGGCTGAGCCGCGACCCTGGGGCCCGCTGGTGGAGCGCCTTTCTCGGTACCGGAGGCCTTGCTCCGGGGAAGCTCCGGACCGTCCCCACGCTGCTCTGTCGCTCGCCGCCGGGAGCCTGCTGCGGGGGCCGGCGATGGCTGGGGAGAGGCGGCAGCGCTGGGCTGCGCTCTGCTCCTCCGCGGCACCGGCTGCTTTCGGGAAGAGGGACAGAATCTCGCTCTGTGACCCGGTTCTCAGCCGGAGGGATGGCGGCAGCGGGTGGTCCCGCAGCACCGCGGGTGCGGAGCGCAGCGCGGCAGCACGGCCATTCCCCGCGGGCCGCTCCCGACGGGGCAAATTTGACCTCAGGCCGGTGCTGGGCCTCGGGTTTGCTGGAGAAAAGCGTTTTCTGCGTGGCCGCGCTGTGGCTGCGGTGGTGAGCGGGGTCGCGGGGGTGAAGGGCCGGGGGGGGGGAGTGCAGTGCCCGGCCGACCCTGCAATCCGCCGGTCCCCGCAGGCATGCTCCGGCCGCGTCCTTGCCACCCGGCTCGCTTCCGGCGCCGTCCCTGGGGGTTGCCGTGGGGTATATGAGCCCGCGTTCATATTTATTTTATTTTCTTTTAATGGCATCCGAGCTATGCTGTCCAGCCCGCTCGGCGCTCGGCACGCGAGGAGCCCGCCGTTATTTATGGAGGAGAACAGCGTTCATATGTATTTAGTGTAATTCAGTTGCTCTTTAATTAGGGCAGGGTAGTGGCATCTTTTAGTTCCAGTCGATGCCCTATTGAAAAGCAGTTAATAGAATGCAAATTGTTCCTGGCTTTACAAGGTTCTGGTAAATAAAGATTTAAACACTGCCGCGATCGGCCGTTTAATGCCCCCGTTGTTCGGGCTAATTGAGCAGCGGGTGGCTGGCTTCTGACTCGCCAAAATTTGAAATAATAACCATGAAAGTAATAATAAAAATGCGGCGTCGGCTGGGGGGGCTCGGAGAGGGCCCTGCCCGGCTCGGGCTCGGTCTCCGCTGCCATTGCTCCGATCCTCCCGAGACGGCCGCCGAGGTTTATTCTCTTTAAATTGGTTTTATTCCCCAGCGCCAAGTTTCCCTCGCCCCGGGGGGCGCCTCGGAGGTATTATTTATGGAAATTAAACCCCCAGATTTCCTGGGGACAGGGTTGGCTTCTTTGCTTCCTGCAAAGAGAGCAAATAAATTAAAAAAAAAACCAAACCCACAACAAAACCCACCCTAATCCAACCACCCACCCCCCTATGAATCTGCCAGTTGAAGCCGGGTCGCGGCCGTTGCGGGGAATCGGCCGGGCCCCGGCTCCGCGCGGGAGGAGCCGCCTCGACCTCCCCGGGGCCTGCCCCGGCCCGGCCGCTTTGTTCCCGACCCCCGGCCCCGCTGCCGCCCCGCTGGGCCCCACTTTCGTTTTGCTCTTCCTGGCGTCTCGTCCGCCCGGCCCGGGTGTGGGGGAGGTTGAACCCCGAGAGGTGGGGTTCGGTGGGGGGGTTGCGCTGTGGGGAGAGCCGTGCCAGGTCTCGCCGATGGATGCAGGCGAATCCCTCCCAACCCGAACCCCCCGGGGCTGCCGGTCGAGCCTGTTCGTCCTTTCGAGCCGCCACGGGCCTGGGGGGGGTAGAACTGGAGGGACCCAGAGGGCTGCGACCCCCTGGCAATCAGGCAAAGGACCCCTGTCCCGCCGGCCGGGATTGTTCCCTTCCCAGTGCAAGGAATAACACCACCGGATGTCCGTTTAGGCCCGGCCGCCACGGCCCGGGGCCGAGGGCTTGCCCTTCTAGTACTAACCCTAGCCCTGGTCCTGGTCCTGGATCCCCGGTCCCGCCCGGCTGCGAGTCCATCTGATGGATTAGTGCCGAAGACAGTAAATCGTGCGATCAATAAACCACGCTGGGCCCCCTATAAATGGCAAATTCCCGCTTTTCTCCTCTTCCCGAACCCCGTTCCCCCGTCCCGGCCACCCGTTCGCAATGAACCATTATTATCGCAACGGGGCTGGGGCTCCCCTCGCCCCTCGGGGGCTCGGGCAAAACGGGGAGTCCCGCGGGGAAACATCTGGGCAGCAGCTGCGGTGCCCGTCCCCGTCCCTCGGGCCATCCATCTCCCGACCCGCTGTCATGGCCGCATCACCCCCCCTCTCGCTCCAGATGCAGTTCTAAATACTTCCGTGATCTCCCCCACGAGGCCCGTGGGTTGTGGAGGGCTCCCACAGTGACACCTTTGGGGATCTCTTCGCGGCGGAACCGGGACCCGCCACCCCGGTCCCTCGGTGTCCTGGGGGAGAAAAAGGCGCCGGCCCCGGGGGATCATGCTTGAAGCGGGCTGTGCTCCTGCACTCGCCATCCCCGCGTGTCCATGGGAGGTGGTGGGTGCCAGCCCTCCACGCGTGTCTGTGAGTGCTTTCCCACACTGCCAGAGCCCGACGCCAGTGGATACCCCCTCCCCGCCACAGATTTATTCCGACACTCAAGACTAAGCAATTCCCTCGTGATTATTTCTCGGGTTGGGCGACAACATCGTTGTGTCGCCCGTGTTTTCCCGACACGGCGGCTCCCGCTCTCCGCTTTCGTTCGCCCTTAACCGGGTAAGCGGTTCGCGTGCCCGTCCCCGCGTGTTTTCTCCCCACGGAGCTGGTTCTGCTCGGACCAGCCGCGCCCCACGCCCCGCGCCCCGAGGAGGCCGAGAGGGAATCTCCCCGAGTCCGCTCTTTCCTTCTGTTGCCTTTACGGTTTTTTTCCCCTCTCCATCTTTATTTTTCTTTTTCCTTTAGTACCCCACTTTTGGCTCTCTTTTCTTTTTTTCCCCCTCTTTTTTTTTTGTTTCTTTTTTTCGTCTTCTTTCTTTTGTTTTTGTTTTCTTTTCGTGTTTAACTTTTTTCCTCAGTGTTTTCTTTCCTTTCCTTTCCTTTCGTTTCCTTTCCTTTCTTTTCTCTATCTTTCTGTCTCACTGTTTTTCTTTTCCTTCTTTTCTTTTCTTTTTTCTTTTCTTTTCTTTTCTTTTCTTTTCTTTTCTTTTCTTTTCTTTCTTTTCTTTTCTTTTCTTTTTTTTTCTCTCCTTTTCTCTCCTTTTCTCTTCTTTTCTTTCCTTTTCTTTTTTCTTTCTTTTTCTTTCTCTTTTTCTTTTTCTTTTTCTTTTCTTTTTCTTTCTTTTCTTTTTCTTTTTCTTTTTCTTTTTCTTT
The DNA here is from genome assembly GCF_004027225.2 of Strigops habroptila. Taxonomy (NCBI): domain Eukaryota; kingdom Metazoa; phylum Chordata; class Aves; order Psittaciformes; family Psittacidae; genus Strigops; species Strigops habroptila. The sequence goes on from NC_044296.2 coordinate 2,358,650, forward strand.
TTTTCTTTTTCTTTTTCTTTTTTCTTTCTCTCCTCCCAGGGCTTCTCTCCCGAGCAAATCGCCGCCGCAGGACGAACCGTCGTTATTTTAAAAACCCACCAAACCACCCTGAAACTGCGAGCACGATCGCGGGGCTGGCCAGCGGCAAATGCCCGAGAGCTTTGGCAAAGCCAGTAATTAATGCCGCTAATGAACACCTCGAACTAATACACCGAAATGCCACAATTAGGGACAAGATCGCGCAGCGTAAAAAGTGGTAAATATATATATACTTTTTTTTTTTTTTCCCCACGAGTTTTGTTTCAATTTCAGCCTGTTTCAAACGACTTTCGCCCAACGACGGCTCCTTCTCAACGGAGGGCACCGGGGCCGCTCCGGTCGACCCGGGCCCTGGCATCGGCCGCGGCTCCGGCCAGGGGGAACGGCGGGACATCGCGGCTGGTTTCGCCGCTTTCGATCCGCCCGTGTCCGCGGGGCGCCGCGGGGGAGTTCGCGGGATAGGGAGCGAATTATTTCGCCGCCGTCAAACGGGGGAAAACGAGAGTCCGGATTTCCCGGCGCGGGCGACGTCCCCGCTTAGGAGAACACAAAGAAACAGAGCGAGAAACGGAGAGAAAACCCCCTTTTCCCCGCTGGAATTTTGGTTGTTCTTAAATTATTAAATATGAAGTATTTCTTTTATTTTATCGTTTTAGCACGTTAATAACAGGCAACTTTCTCTCGCCGGCGCGAAAGCCGCCCGCCTGGAGCAGCCTCGCACCCCGCATCCGCATCCCGCCCACGCTCCGCACCCCGCACCCCTCTCCGCGGCCCCGCCACCCCGCTCCGCGCCCTTATCAGCGCACGGGCCGCTTTCGCTCCGCCCGCGGCTATTTTTTTCGTGTGTGTTTGCTCCTAATCTGCGCGGTCAGAAAGGGGCCAATAAACCTCCCGTCGGTTAAATTTAAATCGGGGTTTTTTTCCCCTCCCAGGAGGAAACAAACTCCCCGCTTCGTGGGGCGCGCAGCGCCGGGTACAAACCCACCCGTGCCTGTGGGGTCCTGTTTCCACGAATCCCTTCCCGCCCCCCTCGGGGTTCCACTCATCATCCCCAGCTGAAGCCGGGTCCTTTCGCGCCACCGCCTCAGTTTTGGTGCACATTTTGGTGGGTCGTGGGGTTTTTTTTCCTTTTTTTTTTTTTTTTTTTTATTATTTTTTTTCTGGGTGTGCACCATGGGGGTGATGTTTTTTTTCTTTCTCTGTCCTGTCAATCGCCACTGAAACCATAAGGGAGAGATAACAGAGAAGAGAAAACTCTCAGAGTGACCTTTGAATCAATTGTGAAAAACCTCATTTAACTGATAAGTCTTGAAAGGCCCAGAACTAATTTGAAAATACATCTATTAAAAATCTCCATTGCCGCTGCCTGGGAGCTGCTGGGAAGGGTGTGCGAGGCGACTTCCTGGGGTCGGGAGGGCCGGGAGAGCAGGTTTAAAAGCCCGTGGTTCAACAAAGAGAATTGCAGAGCAAAAATGCATGGGCCTCCTAAACCAAGAGAGAAAATCAGGCAATATTAAAAACGAAAATCAGTCTTTCGTCCCGCCCGCTGGTGGGGAAAGGGGAGATTTACAGCATTTTCCTGCCATAACCAGGCACAGAGTCTGGGATCGCAGACAGAATATTGGATTTTTTTTTTTTCCTTTCAGAAAACAAATCCAATATTTTCTCATTCTGCTCAGATGCAGTTGCAGGGCTGGGGAGCCGGGCAGAGCAGCCGACCCCCAGGAGTGACCACAGGGGAGGCTCTGCCCATGCTCCCATAGCCGGGCTTTCTGCCCTGGTGCCGCAGAGTGAGTGCCAACACTGTGGATAAACCCGGGGTCTGCCAAAGTGGAGGAAGGGGTGGGATGGTGAGGGCAGGAGAAGACCAGAGGCCTGTTTTCCTGCCCTGGGAATACTCCACCCTGCTCTGGCCACAGCACCTCACCTTCCCCAGCATCCCTTCAGCATTGCCTGGGTGTAGAGGAACTAGAAATCCCTTATGGAAACCTCCTGGGCCACATGCGTCTCCTCGTGCAAAGCCTTTGCAGGCTTATGGCAGTGTGGCAATGCAACAGCAACACCAAAAATAAGAGGAAAAAATCCATTTTATTTAAACCAAACCAATGGCTCAAAAGGCTGGCTGGGGCTTTGCAGCTCGATGGGGACTCGGAGACCTGACTTCTCCTGCTCCACACCTTGGGGTGCCAGTTTGGGATGCTGCTGTCGATAGGATGGGCTGTGTTTCCTGCAGGAATCGCTGCCTCCCTGTTTCGCAGCAGAAGCTGGACCCGTCACCTCCCAGCATCAGCACCTTGTTGGATGGGGCGAAGAGTTTTCCCCCTTGCTGCTTGATTTCCTGAGGTTTCTTGGAAGGCTTGGGCAGCGGGAAGCCCAGCACCCTGAGTATGGATGGAGCCTTTAGGCAGCTTTGATCTGCCCTCACCCCACATCCACACACTGGGTGCAGCTCTACCCCAGCTTTCTTCTGGAGCTGAGCTGAGCTGGAAATGCACAAATCCCACAGCTCAGCATCAAGCTGAGACTTCAATTAACCCGGGATATGTCTCATCAACCTGGGATGTGTCCAACCAACCTGGGATGCTCCCTAGTCCCGCACAGCACCAGCAGCAGAGCAGAGGGGCTGGGCTCAGCCACTGGTTTGGAAAACTGACCAAAAAGGGAAATTGAAGCCAAAAATTTCCTTCATCCTCAGCCAAAAGCAATGCTGGATGAGTGCAACGGGAGTGATGTGAGTATCTGCTGGGGCAGTGAGGGGCTGGCGAGCAGCCGGCAGCAGTTTTTGGCAGCTGAGTGCATTTCTTACTGGCTCCGTGCAGGACCGTGGCCATCAAATGGCAAGATTTTGCTGATGAAACAGAAAATCAAAAATCTCGTTAATACCTCAAATGATATAAGACCATCTCCAGCAAGCAAAGCAGATGATGGGTTTTTAAAACATTTGGGGTTATTAAAAGATAGTGAATCAAAAAGGCAACCTGGATTCTCTGGTGCCAGAAGAAGGGACGAGGACATTTAAAAAATAAAGACCTGATATTAAGATCAAGACATATTTGTGTGGATAGGGGTAGGGTTTCAAGAATGACCTTAATAACTCTGTCTTAACATATATATCTATTCTCTCGGGGATATGCGCTGTCTCTGTAAGTATTGTTGGTTTCTGTGGGGCAAGGCAAGGAGGTCCAGAAATTATTTAAAAGGGATTCAACGAGATTCAAGGTGTTTTGCAGGAGGTAAAGTTAGGGCACAGAGATGGCAACGCTTTGCCGGGGCAAAAGCAGGGCTGGAGGTGCCGCATGGCAAGAGAAGGTACACCCGTGTGCACTCACAAGGCATGAAATGTGGGCAGAGGTGGTGGGCTGAGATGGGCAGTGTTGCAGAGAGGATGCTCATATTCCCTGGCCCCATCCCACTGTGGGTACCAGCTTTTTCCCCCCTCGTTTGAGATCAGTGATGGTCCTTTCCTTCGCCGTCTCATCCCTGGGGTTTGCCTCCAAGCTCTGCACTGCAGGACCTTGTTTGCTTCCAACCAAAACGTGCCCTGTTTCCTTTATGCTGGAGGACTGTGGTGTTGCTGTTGAGCTGAGTCCTGGGGAGATGGCGGGGTTATAATATGCTGCCTGGCCTCTTAACCTGGAGGAACGAGGCAGAGATGCCACCACCGCCTGGACAATGTCCCTCATTCAGGAGACCTGGGATTTGTTCGCCTTGCCTCGGTTCTGTATCTCTGCAATTGTCTGTATGCAAAATCACCAAGCAGGAGCGACCCCTTTGCGGGTCTGGGAAACAGTCATCCCCCCTGTACAGGGTAGGGGGCGGGCTTTGGCCTTGCCTAGCTTGGGAGAAGGAGCCAGAAAATCCCCCATGCAGGCAGCCTGCTTGAGGGGAAAGGCAGGTGCTGGGGACTCACTGAGGGACTGATCATCAGCTCTTTGCATAGCAATGAGGAAAACCCCAACATCTTGAAATAAAAAAACATACGAAAGAAAGGCAAACTGCAGCTTTTTCTGCTGCCTGCTGGCATGGGCAGCAGTAACCGACCCAGCTCTGCTGAGCCCAAGTCTCTGCAGGAGGAGGGCAGCAAGAGAAGCAGGGGCTGCTGGTCTCCTACTCAGGTCCAAAGGAGAACTGATGTCTCCTTTTGGCATGAATCCAGGGAGCCCTAAATATTGAGGCTGGGGCAAGGATTAGGGCATGCTGGGAGGGCACAGCCAGAACCTGGTGCCCCAGGTTTTTGGCTGTCAGGGAGCCTATTAAAAACCCAAAGTGGAGCAAACTAAAGGGAAACACCTCATGTCAAAGCAGTCGTCAAAATGGCTGCAAAGATGATGGTCCCCAGGGATCCCCCACCATGGTGCTCAGCACAAAAGAAGGGCACAGCCCTGGGAAGCCAAGTGCCTTGCCAAGGTTGGCTCTGGGCCACTGAGAAATGTCCCAAAGTCTTGTCTCCCCTCCCCAAGCCAAGTGCCACCATGTGGTTGAAGGGCCATGAGCTGTGACTTGGCCATAGGTTGAGAGGTTGAGCATCTGCAACCCCTCTGTGCCTCAGTTTCCCCACATGTAAGAGTGGGGAGGACAGTGTGTGTGGAGACACCAGCACCGGGTTATTAAAGCCAAGGAACTCAGTGATGACACATAAAAGGCCAAACCTTTAAACTGGAAGATGAGCTCCAGAGAGGGATGCCCCTTTGTGGGAGTCATGCTACTGATAAAGAGCAGGTAATGAGCAAACTCTCTCCATTAGGGATAAAATTGCAAATGTATTGGGAACTGCTGACGGATGATAGTATCAGGGGCTGACAGAGACATCAACGGCTCTGCTCAGCCGCCAGCAAAGGCTGCTTCCACCACCGAGCAGCAGAGACCCTGTCGCAGGGTTGGCGAGTGCAGCAGCGTGTAGCAATGGCACCGGTGCCTGCATGCAGCATCCCGTCCTTGAAATTTCTCCAGAGATCTGGCCCTACTCTTTGTTTTTGCCCTGGATCTGCATCTTCCCCAGATAAATTACAACCCAGGATGGGAGATGGATCTCTGCTGAGGTTTGCTCAGTGGTTGCTTGGTGGATGGACCAGCATCGGGCCCAGTTTGGCTCAAATGTGATGCTCGAATAAAAATGATGGGGTTGATACTGTGGTGGTTCGTGCTTCCAAAGCCCTCCTGGGGTGGGGTGGCCCTTTCCCCATCTGCCTCCCAATGCCCGAGGGGTGAGGAGGAGGAGGGAGAGTGGGATGGTGGCACAGCGCTGCCAGGCTTTGGAGTCGCCCAGAGGGACCCAAGGCTTTAACAAGAGGCCTCTGGAAATGGGTCTATGGCTTAATTCCCACCTTTATTTCTCTTTCTGGGAACAAATTTCAGGATTTTGATGCCATTTCTCACACAGAAGGCAGCGAACCTCTACCCTAATATTCCCAGGGGAGCTCCTGTACAGCAGGGCTCCAAATGGGCTCCCCAAAAGCACTCACCCACAAACAGAGGCAGCCAGAAGTGGGACCGTGCTTGTTTAGGACAGTTCATGTGCATTTCATGTGTTGCATGGTGAGATGGGTGTTTGCACATGTGTCTGCATTGCAGCCAGTTTTGGTTCTGATGGGTCAGAAACAAGGCAAAAGGAATTGAGGGCAAAAACGCGGTGAAGGGTGAGGGTATCATCAGGTGCTTTCTACACCAAGATTAAAAGAAAGAAATTTAAAAATTATTTTTCCAAATCAGGGCATTTATTCAAAATAATAATGGTTTCAAACCAGCTTGCTTTTCCTGGAGAAAATTTGATAGCACCTCCCCAAAACTGAACCAGCCCTTTTCCGCTCCATATAGATGATTCCCAGCCATTCCTCTGCCTTCCACACCTCAAACTAAAAACCCAAATCACTTATTTGCTGTGATTTTTGGCACTGTCATGAGGCAGTTGCCGCACTGACAGGTGCCTGGGGGTGGAGGAGCATTGGCCTGCTCTCTGCATGAGAAGATGCTGCTTAATTGATGCAGGCAGAGCTGGGATCTTCAGCCTGGGGGTACCATTGCAGCACCATCATCTCCCCTGGAAAAAGGACTCTCGGGGGGACATAGGGTGAATTGGGGTGCCCAGATGTCCCCCCTCTTGGCCTCAGGAGCTTTTCCAGTGTTGTTTATGGAGGGTTTATACTTCCTCTGGATGATGATTTTGTTCCACCCAGCTCCAACTTTTTTCTTTTTTTTCTTCTTTTTTCTTTTTCTTTTCTTTTTCTTTTTCTTTTTCTTTTCTTTTTCTTTCTTTTCTTTTTCTTTTTTCTTTCTTATTTTTCTTTCTTATTTTTTCTTTTAAATTTTTTCTTCTTTTCATTTTCCTCCTCCTCCTCTTAATCTTCTCTCTCTTCTCTCTTCTCTCTTCCATCTTCTTCTCTCTTCCCTTTTCCTCTTGATTTTCTCTTTTCACCTTTCGCCTTCTCTTTTCTCTTTTCTCCGTTCTCTTTCCTCTTATTTTCTCTTTCTCGTTTTCTTTTCTCTTTTTTCTTTTTTTCTCTCCTTTTTTCTTTCTCTTTTGTCTTTTCTTTCTTTTCCACCTTTTTTCTTCTTTTTACCCCCTTTCTCTTCTTTTTTCCTTCTCAGCCCATTTCCCCCCCCCCCCACAGCCCCTTTCCGAGCCAGCAATGAAATCTGGCCAAGAGAAACTATTCCCTTTAACCGGCCCCCAAACATCCCCCCAGTTCCCAGCCATGCCATTACATTTCACTCTCCCACCTTTGGGGAGAAGCCCCTGGGACTGGCAGCTCCCACTCATGGGCCAATCCAGCTCCATTGGGATTAATCCCTGCTCCCACAACCCCTTCCTCTTCACCCTCCTCCCTGCAAACCTGCCCGCGAGCTCCCCGCCGGTCACGTAGCCATCAAACTGATGTGCCAGCAATATCCAACACGCAGTTAAAGCCACTCGTGGGAGTTTCAATAAAATCGACTGGGCAGGATCAATGGGCTGCGCTGGCCCCGGCCCCATCCCCACACGGGGGGGGGGGGGCAGGAAAAATACCCAGGGCTGTGAAATGGGGGCAGTGGGAGGTGGGGAGCTGATTACAAATCCATCCTATACTTGCCGTGATTAATTGCTGCTTTACCAGAAGGAACAGCTCTGCGTGGGGGTCATTTTTAAAGGTAACGTTGTGGAGGAAGTTTGCTTACTGTGCTCAAATGGGAGGAATCATAGAATGCCACACTGGTTTGTGTCATAAGTGACCTTAAAGCTCACACAGTTCCACCCCGCTGCCACGGGCAGGGACACCTTCCACTAGAGCAGGTTGCTCCAAGCCACTGTATCCAACCTGGCCTTGAACACTGCCAGGGATGGGGCAGCCACAGCTTCTCTGGGCACCCTGTGCCAGCGCCTCAGCACCCTCACAGGGAAGAGCTTCTGCCTCAGAGCTCATCTCAATCTCCCCTCTGGCAGGTTAAAGCCATTCCCCCTTGTCCTGTCACTACATGCCCTTGCAAAAATCCCCTTTCCAGGTTTCTTGTAGGCAAGAAGGAGCTTCCCTCCTTGCAGAACAGTTGGAGATGAGCAGGGAGCAGGATCCAGGGGCAGACACAGCCGGGGCTTGTCATTCCCCGCCAACAGCAATGATTTGGGAGTTGGGAAGGGTCCTCCCCAGCCACTCAGGAACACTCTCGGCTGCTTTGCAGCCACGGGAGGATGCTGAACTGCAGCCAGCCAGGATTGCTGGTGTCCCCTGCCCAGGGAACCGCTTGGTCGCACAGTGGGGTTCAGGTTTCTGGCTGCTTCTCATCCTAAAGCCCCTCACAGGGGTATCCATCCAGACCCATATGTCCTGTCCTGGTGCGCGGGGGTCTCGGTCCCTGCCCTGCCCTCCCGAGGGGCCTGGCTGGAATTAAAACATCATCCATCGTTACAGCGGCAGCACGTAATCCCTGGCAGATCAGTGCAATTACTGCGGGAAATGCCTTGGGAGCTGAACTAATAACGCTGGAGTGGTGTATTAAGAGCCACTGGCTTAGTGCCGGCCGCAGTGTGTCAGCCCCACGCGTGTGGGGGGACCGACTGAGCCGCCCCGGGGGCAGCAGGTATTGGAGAGGACTTGGTCAGGGTGGGGGTGATGATGGTCTGTGGGGCAGCAGTGTGGTTGTTTGTGGGGCAAGATGGGGCAGTGATTGGGTGGTAATGGGGCAGCAATGGGGCAGTAGTGGGGCACTACATGGGATCACAGTGGGGCAGTCATGGGGGAGCAATGGGGCAATCATTGTGCAGTGATGGGACACTACAGGGGTTGATGGTGGGGCAGCCATGGGGTTGTTTGTGAGGTGGAGATGGGGTGGTGATGGGATGGTGGTGGGGCAGCGACGGGGCAGTCGCTGCACGGTGATAGGACACTACATGGGCTGACAGTGGGGGCAGCCGTGGGGCAGCTCCGCGGATGGCATGGCCCGTCGGGGGCACGTCGTCTTCCGTCCCCCCCCGGGACGCGGTTGGACCGCTCCATCCCTCGCGCCCCGTGTGCCGTGCGGGGCGGCGGGAACGGCCCATTGCGCTGGGCGGCGGGGGGTCGGGAGCGGCCCATCTCCTGGTGGCGCCAGCGGCGGGAGGGCGGGCAATGAGCCCATCTACCGCAGGGGGGCGCCAGCGCGGCGGGGACGGCCCACCGTGTCTGCGGGCGGAGGGGGGCGCGGAACAAACCATTACCCGCCGTGTGGGGGCGCGACCAGCGCTCCAAGATGGCGGCGGGCAGTGGCGTGTGTTGGACCTGGGCCTGGCCGGGTCCGGGTCCGGGTCTGGGTCTCGGTCTGGGTCCGTCCGCTCCACCGCGGCCCCGCCGCCCTCACGGCCCAGCCCGGGGGCAGGTGCAGCCGGGGTCTCTTTGCCCAGCCGGGGTGAAGGAAGTCCGATCTCACCCGGGGCCTGGTGCAGGGATGAGCCGTGAGGTGCGGGGCAGGGCCCCCTCGGGGTGTCACCCCCACCCTGAGCAGCCCCTGGCTCCTTCGGCAGAACGGGACTCCGGGCCCTGCTGTCACCCCCAGAGCCCTCCTCAGTGCGCGGTGACCAGCTTGGCCACGTGTCCCCCTGCTCGCTGCTGCCCTGCGCCATGGGCGGCCTTGTGCTGGGTGTGGATAGCTGGGAATGGGGATTGTCCAGACTCCGTTGGGCTGGAAACCCCCTTGAGAGCGCCAGCACCGTCGGGAGCTGGGCCTGGCGCCAGGGAAGCGCTCGGATCTGGAAGATCCCTCCTGCAGTGTCTGCTGGAGCTAATGGATAGCCCTAGACAACCAGTGTCCCTGCTTGGGCTTCCCGCCTGCCTTCAGAGGGTCTCAAACTCCGGTGCAGGAAAGCTGGAACCCCCCAACCCGGAGGATTGCACATCTTCCCGTTTTTCACAGCACCACGGAGCAGGAAAGCCAGCAGCCACCTGAGAACTGGCTCGGCCAAACCCTAAGGTGGCTTCCCATTCCACACCTGATAAATCCACCCAAGACCAGATGTAATCAGTAAAGGCAGAAAACTTGTTTTTTCCCTCTACTGCTTTTCCCCTCTCTCCAGCAAATGTTCCTTGGCTGATAATGGCTCTGGGCCCTCTCTGGGCACCATCTCTCCATCGAGAGCGGCTTGGGAGCAACAAGTGCCCTGATGAAATACATGTCATTGATTGCTGAATTTGTTTATTGTTCCCACTCAGCTGGATCTGGGAGCTGCTGGAGGCAGCGGGAGCTTGGCAGGAGGAGCCCAACAGGAACGAGCTGATGAGAGTCCCTTAGTGATAACCACTGCTGGTTATCACTGGATCATGCCAAAGGCAGATCCTTGCTGCTCCTTTCCTGTGTGAAGGAGCAAGGACAGAGGTGGACTGCACAGGATCCACAGCCATGGGTCGCAGAGATGTCACTTGGCAGGCTTTTTGTCCAGCATCTCCCTGTCATTGTGGCACAAATTGAACTTCAAACTCCCTTTTTCCCACCAGATCTGGCAAGAGCTGGGGCTCCTGCGCCGCAGCTGAGCATGAGCAAGTGTTGATGTCTCCAAGGAAAACTTATTTCAGGGGTTGGGAGGGTTTCCAGCTGCCCACGTCCCCCCCCGCCCCGCGTCCTCTCTCCCAGAGCGCGACAACCTTCGCCTGCTGCTGCCATCCCTCGCGGCGCTGCTGCCTCCTGCCTGCCGCCGCCTGACTCCAGCACTTCATTAGCACCAATTTGCCCTCGTCACACTAAGTGGCGATGACTCAGGAGAACAGTGAGGAGAACCGAGCAGCCGGGAGGACTCCCAGGGCGCATCTGCCGCCCCTGCCTCACACCAGGCAGGTGGGCAGGCCCTGGGCTATGCTGGCAGCAGGAGCACTGAGGAGCTCATGCTGGCAGTGATCTCCACTGGGACGGTAAGAAACAGCTGACCCTGGTCCAGAAAAAGGCCTGGAAAGGGAAGAAATGGGACAGATCTGGGAAGTGACTTTGCCGGCAGATGTGATGGCAGAGCTGAGAGCTGAGCTTGATTCACCCCAGTGCTGGGAGAGTAGAGCAGGGCACCAGGTCTCCGTTTAGGAAAGTCTCTGGAAAAGCAAGTGTAAAATCAAACTTCTGCAGAGAGGGAATGCTTTTAACAACAAACCCGCATTTTTAATTCATCTGAAATGGTTTATTTCTGTACCCATGAGAGGGGTCTGGTGTAGCTGGCTCAGCCCAGGACTGTCTCTGGTAGCAGCTTACCTGGAAAGGACAAGAATAAAAGTAGGGCAGGCGAGGATGGATGGAGCCAAGCACACCTGCAGCCACCACAGCTTCTCTGTGTCCCTTCACCCATCCGCGGACCAGACCAGCTCATCTGCTTCAGCACTGGAAAAGCTGAAAATGCCATGCCATGAAAAACCAGACAAAGCTTGAGAAGTGCAGGAGAGGCAAAACGAGGCATCCCCTGGGGCTGACGTCGGCCGCTTTGCTGCAGGTTTGGGTGGCTCTGCTGGTCTCTTCCAGCTGAACCCCCCCTCTAGGGAGCAACCGTTGTCAACCAAGTGGAGGAACAAAGACTTCTGCTTTCATTTCCAGTCCTTCCTGTGCCTGCCAACCTGCGCTGCCCCGACAGCCCCTGGGTTGCTGGGGAATGGGCTGGGGAGGTTGGTGCAGGCAGCTGGTGACTCCTCGCAGCCCCATCCGGGTTGACCAAAGCAGCTCACTGGAACAATTCACTGAAACCCTTTACAAGGGAAGGAAAATAGCACCCAGCAACGCAGAGGCGAGCGCTTTGTCTCATCTCATCTCCTCATTTGCAGCCTTCAGAGGAAGATTTAATTTGCTGGGCTTGGGGAAGCGGCTCACCCGGCAGCGCACTGGCTGCATACCAATGACCAAGGGCTCTCCCCGGGCCTCAGGATGCAGGGACACCAGCGGGGAAACCTGTCCCCACCGAGGCAAGGCCATGTGGCATAGGGACATGTGTGGGGCCAGGAGCTCTGGCCAGACTGTGTCACTCTGACCCAGGACTTTGAGGTTGCAGCTCTGCAGACACATCGCAGCCCCTAACTGCACCTCTTGGGCTTTGAATGGCCTCTGAGCATTAGTGTGGGGCAGTTTTTACTCTGGTGTGGTTCAAAGCTGGTGGATGCTTCAGGACCGCGGTGGTCAAAATCCCCACAGGTTTTGAAGCCCAGAAGGTTGGGGTTTTTTGCTGAAGCATGGGGGATTACAGGGTTGCAGCGTTTCAGGGTGGCATTTGCAGGGATGGGCAGTGCGGTGCTGGCTCTGCCTGGCGGTTGTGTGGTTGACCTTCTTTGTATCCCCTTTGCTGTGTGTTTGTTAGGTTTTGGAATCAAATGGGGTTTTAAAAAAAGGCAAGAAGAAATTTTGGGGTTGATTTGTGTGCTCTTTCTTCCTGCATTTTATGAACTCTTTATTCTTCCTGCAGTGCTGGGGATTCTCCTGACAGCACTGAGTCTTCCCAGCTGGAGAAGACTTGAATTTCTGCTGGAGATGCCTATTTGCGACAAAACTCTTCAGGTTCTTTTCCTGCAACGTAAAGAGAAGTCAAACAAACATCTCAAAGTTTCTAAATTGTCCCAGCTCTGAGCATCCCATTGGCCCAGCTGTGGACCAGAGGATTTCTGTTTTGCAGACGAAGCCCCCTGATCTCTGGTCCAGACTCTGTTCTAGCTTGGGGGGAGCAGCTGCCATGAGGTTAATTCAACTCAGGATCAGACACTGCTCTGCTGTGGGAGGCACTGGGCTCATCCCAGTTTGCTCAGAGCTGCAGCTCCCCAAACCTTCCAGAATATTGGTTCAGGGTCTGAACCAGTAAGACCCATTGTGCAACCATAGACGCAGCCTCCTCTTCTCTGTGAAAGAGGTTCACATCCCTCTGCCTCTTCGAGGAGAGGGGGAAACTGAGGCAGCCCAGGGGCTAGACCTCTCTCGAAGGCGTGGGGAGAAGCCAGCTTTGCTCAGGGCCATTTCCCACCCAGGGCCCACCAGTGAAAAGAGCCCACTGCGCCAAAGAAACCTGTACCAACCTGGCCAACCATGTCCACATACCCTCTCTCCATCTCTCCCTCCACCTCACTTTGAGCCCCTAAATGCTTCTCGGTCCCCTTGCACCGTGGTGAGCTGATTTGACAGGGAGAAAAAGAGAAAAGCCGGTGGGTTTTTGTTCCCCTTAACCTTGCTTACAGCCAGCTCTCCGACTCTGAAAGCCCCTGGCTGTCTTTTGTGATTTCAACAAATCACCAGCACTTAAGCAAAGTGGGCAGAAAATTACAGGTTGTATTGCAAGTGAATGGAGAGGGAGAGCACGCTGGGGCTGAGAAAACAGAGGTTTGCGGGTATAATAGAGAACCCGGGGTCTGGCAGGCTGCAGAAGCCTGCAAAGCCATCAGGTATTAGTTAAACGCTTCGCGGAGTTCACGCTGCGAGGCATAATCGCAGCTTCTGAAGAGCAGCCATTTGATTGTCTCCATTATGTCCCTTTGGAAATGATTTGGGAGATATTTTGCTTTGAGCTGTCAAGGTTAAGTCAAGGAAAACGCGCTCCTTCTGACATAAGTCTCCAGGGAGGCAGAAACCCTCAGCAAAAATCCTCCAGGAAAAGCGGGTGGGATGCCTCTGCTTTCAGACATCTTTTGTCCTGCTTTTGTCTCCCGAGGTTCCTCCTTATCTTCGCTCCCTGTGGCTTTTCTACAGCCAGGTCAGCTACCTTGGGGATGAAATGCTGCTAGGATTGTGTGCCTGGTGTGTGGAAGGAAGGGGCTCTGTGCAGTCATCCTGTCCCACTGTGGCATTCCCTCCTTGACACTTCTGCCCTGGTCGGCTGGTCTTGGCCAAGCCTGGTTGAGCTGTGGAAGTCTCAGGGGTGCAGGCGTTGTAGAGTGAGTTGGGGACAGATTGAGAGAGGAGAGAAAGACCTCCCATCGTGGGTGAGCTCAATCACTTACTGGCCGACAGAGCAAACCGCCGGCCATGGGAACCCTAATCCGTCTCTCCCACTGTTGGTACTGCCAGGATCTCCTGTGCCCCAGGAGGAGCAGGGCAAGCCAGGGAATAAACCCCGTGGTTTGGGCATTTGCTGAGGGGATAACGCAGAGGCAGGGGTGGAAGTGGCCTGAAGCGTGTCGCCATCCCCTCAGAGTCCCTGGAAGGATGTGAGTGAAGAACAGCATTAAGCCAAAAACAAGTCATTTGGATCTCGAGATTTGGAAAACAGGGATTTTTGAAGCACAAAGAAAACCCCTTACCTTATGCTGAGCTGGGGGGGAGTCAGAGCCGTGCCCCTGGCTGCCCCCTGTCCCCAGCTCCCACTGCTTGTGGGGACACAGGGACAGACACAGTGGGAAAGCAGCGCCCGGGGGATGGGGAATAGGAAAAAGATCCTCCTTAGGGGGGTTGATGGTCGTCGTAAATAGATCTGAGCAGCGTCACTATCGATCCCTGTTGTGCGGAGCTGTAATTAGATTGAAGTGGGGAAGAGGGGTGTTGGGCTGCGTCAGCAGAAAAAGGAATTAATAAATAAACAAACGAGCACAGGAAATGTGGGATTGCGGCCGGCGGCAGCATTCCACATCCAAAGTGGAGGGGGAGGATCGGGGGTGTGAAGCAGGGTGTCATCTCTGGTTAAGCAATACTCAGTTTTAGTGCTGGATCACAGTTGTACCAGCAAGACCCTGATGGTTAGTGTTTGCCTCGGAGCTTTGAGTTCTTAATGGGAGACTGGTTTGTAATAATTACTCCTAAAAATAGAATGGGGGGGAGGGAATGTGAGGTTGAAAAGCTGGAATCCTGGGGCTCAGGCTGGCTGTGCAGCACTGCTGGTGGGAATGGGTGCCAACAGACAGGAAAGCAAGAGGACAACCTGGATCCCAGTGGCTTTAAGGGTTACAGCTGGGTCAGCACATCACCCGGCAGGTTCCATGGAGGGGTGGAGGTATTTACAGATACCTGCACACGTTTGTATGTGCTTGGTGTGTATATGGTAGATACAGATAAGTGCCATCCATGCAGAGCAAAAGCCATGCTCACAGGGAGCGTGCGAGGTGCCCGCCATGGACATGAGGTCCCACCTGTGCCACCAGCACTGGGCTGGAGCTGAGCATGCCGGGGGGTTGCTGGAGGGATCCTGGGAGGGCACGCAGCGGGTGGGTGAAGCTGTGCTGCTCCGAATGTGCACGTTGCTCTCTGTGTGTGTGGATTTTCTGCTTGTTGCTTGGTTTGGGGGGAGTTCGGGGGGGTCTATTTTGTAATTCATGTCTGGAAAAAAAAGTCAGATTTTCTATAAAGCCTTCTTTTTGTTTGTTCTTTTTGCAAGCATCTGATGGTCATAGGGTAGGTTTCCACTAACCCATTCTCTGCTGGCTGTTTGAGTACGGTACCCCTGGGACAGGGTCCCCCGGCACAACCAGGGCTCAGACTGTCACTTGTCCCTAAGGATGATGGTTTGCAGCCAAACCTGCCTGGGGCGGGAGAAGGGGAGGGGAAGGCTCTCCACTAACCATCTTTACCAAGGAGACTGATTCTGAGTGTGGTTGCTTGGTGCCTCCTTTTTACCCCTGCCCCAGTGGGACCAGAACTGATGGTTTCCACCACCTGCATGGGGATGGGACAAGGACTGAGCCCAGCAGCTGGGGAAACAAGACTAAATTTATTGGATAAATTATGTGCTTCTCTGAGCTCTAGATGACCCCAGCTTTGGGTGGAAGGGGTGGATATCATCCTTCTCTGTTAGTTCAAGGGGTTGTAAAGAGGACTTGTAGTGCAGGCCAGCTGAAGAAAAGTCAGAAGAAGACCTTGCTTGTTCTCTAGTGAGGAAGAAATCACTTCAAACACCCTCCTGTTACTTCTAGGCTACACAGGTGCCTTTTTACTACCCTTTTACTTAGCCTGGCTGAGGAGGTGCATCTATGTAGCAGGAAGGTAGTTAGCCTGAGAGGAATACCTGTTATGTGGACCCAAGATGCCATCCCATCACTGCGGCATCAGCTTCCAGCCTCGGCCTCTGGCCCCTCCAAGGTCTGCACACCAGGTCGAAGAGGCTTCTGGAAGTGCCTGAGAGAAGCAAGTTGAGCTCTGTCATCCAGCAAGGTTCCAACAGCCAATGTCTTGAAGGACCTGTGCCCTCCCAGCAAAATCCTTTGGAAGATCCAAACCAAGAAACTCCAAAGGCTGAAAACTGCTGCTTGTTTGGGCCAAGAGTGGGACTTGCCTTGGAAAGTCTTTAGCCCCTGGTTTACTCACACTTTCCTGAGCTTTCCATCTGTCCCTAGCCTTGGAGGGCCAGACCCATGCCCTGCTTTCCCATGGGCATCTTACACTCCTGCAGTGCCTGCACATGTCTGGCCAAGTCCCTGAGCACCCTGATCTAACCTCAGCAGCTTCAAGGTTGGTCCTGCTGTGAGTATAGACCAGCACCTCCACAAACTCACTTGTTAGATCATTTTCTAGAAAAATATCATAGCGAAGGCCACCTTTTCTCACCACTTCCAGCGCCAGTTCTTGATATTCTCGCAATTAAAATCCATATATTTAAGAAGAGGTGAATTCTTGCCTCTCCCCCATCCCTTGCGTGCAGCATGGTGGTGTCAGGGGGCCTTTCCTGGCTCTATTCAGCCCATCCCTGTGTGACATCATGTTTATCCTGACCTTTGGCTCAAGCCAAACCTGTAGGGAAGGTCTAATGTGGTGCTGGCTCAACCTGACACATGTGCCAAAGGATCTGGCAGCAAAGGCACACAGGGGAGACTGAATTTCCTGATGCTTCAGGTGTTCTCCAGCCTTTGGAGGCAGGAAAACTCCTTCCCAGAGCAGGTGGAACCACAAACAGTCTTTCCAGGCTGTCTGCTGTGGGACACGGTGACTCAGACTGGCCTTTCATAATGTCCCTGTCCCTGGCTCTTCCTGTATTTCCAAGCTGGCAACTGGATGTGATGGCCAAGAGACACCACTTCCCTGAGTCCTCCAGTGAGATCCACAGAGGTGAGGAGGAGGTGAGGGAAGCTGATGGATGACCCCCAAAATTTAGGGATGGAGCAGGTCCCAGTAGCCAGGCTGTGGGAACAGAGTCAGCCCAGGAGTTACCTCAGTCTCTAGTCCCAGGGTCAGCTGAAGATGCTGAGACTTTTCCTGGGCATCTGAAGAGGTGATGGACTTCACCCAAGCTGTCCTCGTAGTGATGTTGCAAGAAGCTGTTGTCCCATCTCGGCAGATACTCAGGAGGCACAGGGAGGAAGAGGAAGGAGGTAGCCTAGGGACTTGTGGGCAACAAGCCAGCAGATTTACTGGAGGGAAGGGCCTGGAATTTGCGAGGCAGCCAAGCAACCTGCAGGTGGGCCAGGGTGGTGAGCACCAATTAATGGCCCTGTTCTCTCTTTTGAACATCTAGCTTGCAAACGCAAAGAGCAAGAGCAGCAGAAAGACAGGAGTCTGCAGCCCAAGAAGCAGCGGCTGGTCTTCACGGACCTCCAGCGCCGCACCCTGATCGCCATCTTCAAGGAGAACAAGCGCCCATCCAAGGAGATGCAGATGACCATCTCGCAGCAACTGGGCTTGGAGCTCAACACCGTCAGCAACTTCTTCATGAATGCCCGCCGGCGGTGTATGAACCGCTGGCAGGAGGAGCCAGGCACCAACCCTGGAGTCCCCTCTTCTTCTACAAGCACTTTCTCCAAAGCATGATGCCCCCCAGCCCTACCTGACCCTTCTTGGACATCCTCCTCATGACAAAGCCAACCCCAGCCTCACACGCATGTCCCGAGCCTATCAGGGTGGGTGCTTTTGGATGCTGCAGGTCCATCAGCCTCCCAAACCCTCAGCCAGGCATCACCCCTGGACATGGGCCTCGTGCCACACACTGCTGCCATGTCCTCCCAGCTCATGGAGCAGGGAGAGGGTTTGCAACCATGTCAGCTCCATGCCTGGGAGGTCTCGGAGGAAAACTGTGTGGAACGAGGAATGACTTGGGATGGAGGGAGAGGGCGAGGTGCTGTTTGGATGCATTCTGTGGTTCGAGGACCACAGAACCTTGTCTTCACCTGCCTACCAGGGTCTGTGGGGAGAGGGACATGTCCTGACCCTACCCAAACCTCAATCTGTGCCACAGCCACCTTTACGGCTCTCATGGTGGAGGGGTAAAGGTGGGGGAGATACAAGAAGTGGAGTCACAGGGCTGGGCCCTGGCACAACCCCACTGAACCAAGGCGAACCCCTCCTTAGCTCACAGGGGAGTGTGCAGGGAAAATGCCCCCCCTGAGCCTGGAAGGTGGTTCCCCAAGGCAGCCAGACCCTCCCTGCCATTGACACACTCCCGTGCATTCCTCTCCCTTGAAGGGTTTGAAAACCTGGTTGAGGGCATTCCTGTCGCCCCAGTCTCCTCCACGGGCATCTTCCTCCGACCCTCCCCTTGGACACCCCCAAGAGCACCCACACCTACCCACCCCCCGTGCACACATGCACCCTGACCCACGAGAGCACCCATCCCCGGATCCCTCCCAGAGGAACTCCATGGCAAAGGAGACTCTTTGCTGTGGCCACCCGCCTCCATGCACCCGAGCATCCCCCGGCGCCATGGCCAGAGGGGACCACGGCTGCACCGCGTCGCCTGGCGCTCAAGCAGGTCAAAGAAGCACATTTTAGCTACAGAAATCGGGTATTTAAAGATAATAATTGTTTGAAAGGAGACGGGAGGAGAGACTTGGAGCAAAGGATCTGATCTTTCCTGGTGACTGGCTCCACATTCACCGCTGGATTTCTGGTTCACTTTTCAGTTGAGGAATGGACACAGACAAAGCAGATCTGTTGGCTTTGTGTCTTGCACCATCCACCCCTCAACAAATGCTATTGCCCCCTCCCATCCCCCTTCTTCATCACTGTTACCAAAGAAATTACAAAACCAAAAAACCCAACCACAAAAAATTCCCATCCTTGGGAACCAGTGTCGGTGGACGGTGGGAAAAGAAAAATCCCAGGATCTGGTGGTGAAATCCATCCCTGGGTATGAGAAGGGGGAAGACTTCCCCGACGAGATTGAAAAGGGAGAAAAAACCCCACAACCCAAAAGAAAGGAATTACCAACAGAAACCACAACCAACCAACTCAACACCAAGACCGGCAACTTACCAAAAAAGACGCCAGATTTTTGTTGCTGTTTTTTTTTTTTTTTGTGCCAATTTACAACCTGCCTTAAAATGGGAATTTCTGGAGCAATGGTACTAAGCTTCAAAACGGTCGTTTCCTCCGAGCTCTCGATGGTGACTTGTGCCATATAAAAAAGCAATCACGAGGCCAAACCCTTACAATCAGCCCTCGGCCCAGCCACCCTGCCAGCTCCCTGCCAGCCTGGGCTGTCCTCAGGAGGAGCAGGAGGCGCCACTGAGGGCAGGGAAGCGCTGGGAGAGGCTTGGGGATGGAGAGGGAGGCGAGGTCCCCTCTTTCCCCGCCACCACTTGGGGGGAAAAGAGATAATCCTCCAAAACCAACCGTCAACCAAAAACCAAAAGGGACACTATTGAATTTATGCGGGTAAAATAGTACCATCTGTGTTCTAGCGCTATGGTTTCTTAGATTCACTTTACTTTGAGAGTGATCAGTTGTGGAACAGGAAGGCACCTTGTTGAAAAGAAGGATAAAAGGAGAAAGAAAAAAGAAATGTATATGTTCACCAAAAAAAAAAACCACCCCCAAAACCAACCCCCTTCCCCTCCCCCCAAAAATATATATAGGAAAGAAATGACATAAAAATAAAAGAGAGAAAGAAAAACCCCTGCAAATGAAGCCCTGACCAGCCGTGGTCACCGGTGGGGTTAGAGGATGCCTTTAAATAAAGAGCTCCTGGGGTAGGTGAGCGGTGGAGGGGTTGGGGGTGTCAGACTGGACACCAGACTAAACCAGTTTATTGCTGGAAAGAGAGGGATGGAGAGAGAGAAGGAGCAGGAAGGGGCAGGTGCCGCAGCATATTTTGCCAACCACAACCCAAAAAGCTTCACGGCCAAGCGAATTTCATCCCCCAGAACCCTGCTCCCCGCCACTGATTTTTCCCCTAATGTTGTTTCTTCTTGTCTTGTCGTGATGTGGTGACGATGGTGGTGGATTCCTGAACACCATCGAGTAGTATTCAAGGGCTGAAAAGCCAGGAAGGGGGCCTTGGTTTGGGAAGTGAAAAAAAAACCAAAACACATGAAAAAACAAAATGAAACAAAACAAAAAAAAAAAGAAAAAAAAGGGAAAAAAGGAAAAGAAAGAAAAAGAAAAAGGGGAAAAAAAAAAAGAAAGAAAAAAGAGTAAATGCCACAGGCCCTCAAGGATGCAAAGACATTTCTAGTGAGAACCCGAGAATAAAGGCTACCTCACTTGAGTTTTCAATTTTTGTGATTTGAAAATCACGTCTGATACCAAAGATTTTGTTGCCTTGTCTGGTCTGTGCTGGAAATACCACTTTCCCTGCTCCTGCGGCCAGGCCGGCCGAGAGCCCCCCTTCACCCTGGACGAGAGCCCCTCAGCACCCCCAAATTCCCCCTCCCCAGCCCTATGGAGTCCCCAGAGAGTGAGGGAGAAGGCAAGCGAGCGACCCTGGGATGGCAGCGTGGTAGATGAGTGCCTTTTTCTTGTACCAAAGGTGTGTGTCCATTTCTTTGCTCCTCTGCTTTGATCCTAAAGACTCACTATTACCTTAGCTCTCCAAAGGGACAGATTCTGGCAACTCTTGTAGGCTTTGGGTGTTGGGATGAAGGAAAGAAACCCAGCCCTTGTCCTAATTGAAGAGAAAGTATCCCCCTTGTCGCCTGCTGCAGGAAAGGTGCTGGTTCCTTGGTGTGCGTCCCCCTCTCAGACATCCATGTGTCCCTCAACTTGGCATGGTCCCCAGGGTCCCTCCATCCAGCCTTTCTTGACAGGAGCACTGACTCGGTGTCTGGGTCTCTTCTCATTGGGCATCGCTCCGAGGGAAAGGGTTTGCTCCATGTCCTTCGCCAGCCCAGCTTGGCACTGGCACCCTACAAAGCCCACGAGATGAAGACATGGGCTTCATCATGGGGTGTTTCTTCCTCCCTCAGCTCAGACTTGGACTTCAGTTTCCCTTTCTGGTAGCGCAGGGAGGGTTCTGGCATTTCTGTCCAGAAAGATGAAGGCAGAACTGGTGGGAAGCCTCAGGTTTCTCCAGACCCCTCCTTTAGGGGAAGAGTTTGGAGCTGTGACACCTTTCAGCACGAACCATTTCCAAGTCCCCAGAGGGGCATTTTTGGCTTGTTGGAGGAGATGGGCACAGCCAGGTCCACACCAGTCCACCGCTTGGCTTTAGCAAAAGGCAGCGGGAGGATGCACCAGAGAAGATGCTTGTCCACAGCAATCTCCAGAATGTCTAGTTTAGGGAAATCCTGGGTTGAATTATACCTACTTGGTTCAGGCTCCAGCCGAGGTGGCTCCTTTTGAGTTGGACCAAACTTGTGCAGAGCAACCCCCTGGTGACACCAAGCCCAGCCAGGACCCCCATAGGGTGTTCCATCCTGCTGGGCAACCTGACAGAGCAGGTCAGAGCATCCGCAACCCCATTGCTTTCCTGTCCCCCCTACACATGATTGCCTTGGCCAGCTCTTGCCCAACCCTGTGGCCGTGCCACCCATCTTCTACCTGATAACCACATGGCTTGTGATACCAAAGACGTTCTCTATGCAGGAGAAAGCCTTCTTTTCCATCCAGCACAGACCTTACAAGCCTTTGACAATGTTCTCTGAAATACCTCAAAATATTTAATGTATAGTTTATGTGATAAAAAAAAAAAAATTACTTAGCTAGTTTTTGGAATTTGTGACTTGAAGCTTTATACTGTTAAATTATAATTTTGCAGAAGACGGCATGTTCTTATTTCTTTGACGAGTTCAGTGGGAGACATATTGAATGTTAAGGAGATGAAAGCTGGATAGTTTCACGATTTAAAGAGAGAAAGAAAGAGAGAGAGAGAGAAAGATTAAAAAAAAACCAAACAAACAAAAAAGGACCCTTGGAGTTTACAGATTTCATATTTAAACAAGTCCTTTTCAAAAAAAAAAAGACAAAAAAAAAAGCAAAAACGAATAACGATGACGAGACCTTTGCGTTCTGATGTGTTACTTTTCTCTGAGTCATGTCGTACAAGAGTATTTATTATCTGTGTTCTGTGTTCAAATGTAATTTAAAGAAGACAAAAGAAAATGACAAAAAAAAAAAGAAAAAAAAAGATGAGAATTTGATTTATGCATGGAAAAAAAATATACTCTTTCTTGAAGTAATGTACTAATTATTCGGGGATGGGGCGGTTGGGTGGGAGCGGGAGGGGACAAACTGCTTTTTTCTCTTTTGTCCATGAGTTTTCGGTTGATGAGGACGTCTCTGCATGGATCATGGTTTTTTCCAACTCATGCAACCACGGGAGAGTCACCATTTATCCCCCTCAGTTTCTTCCTTTGCCTCTTTCCTTCCTTAGCTCCTGCTGACGTGGGAAGCAGGGGGCTGCCCACAGGACCCCAGGGGAGGATGGGGTGCCTGGCACACAGGGTAAGGACATGTGGGACACGGGACCCCAGCGTGTGCACACCCCGTCCCACCCGTGCCATGGGCACCGGCTCCTCGCCGTGCTTTGGGCTTGGTGTTTTTGCTTGCTTTGGGTTTTTCTTTTGCTTTATCCAGCTCGGTGGGTCAAATCCCGAGTGCAGACAAGAGGAGAGACAATCAGCCACCATGACCTGAGCTGGCAAAGCCACAGGGCTCCTCATGTGCTCTGAGACAAGGGAAAGGGCCCCCAGGCACCCCAAAACCTCAGCCCATGGCTGAGACCTTTCCAGATGATGCTCCCAAGTCCCCATCTCTTGGGGTGACTTCACAGACCTGCCTCTGCCCTCACCCTGCATGGACAGAGGTGCTGAAGATGGAGCTGCATCAATGCCCGACCGGACGCGGGGATGGACTGGAGTGACTCGTTTCTGAGGTTTTTCTTCCCAATGGTGTGATTAAGGTCAGAGGCAGCACCCAGCACACAGGGGCTGCCCCGCCAGGCTTCCCTGTGCCCCCCAGCTCAGCTCTGGCCCTGCATGGGGCACCCACTCTGGTTGAAGGGGGAAGAAGAAGATGATGACTCCAGCCATTGGAAGAGGTCTTGGAGGACCCCAGCCCACCAGCAGGTCTCAGGGGATTTTGGAAGTTTCCCTGCCTCCCCTAGACAGCCAGGGAGCTCTCTGCAATTGTCCATAGAGCCCCTCCACATCCCCTGCTCCTTCCTCTCCCTGCTCCTCCTCCTCTCCTTGCTTAAAGACAATGAGGAGTTATGTCTTTGGAGGTCAGGAGGGTGATGGAGGCCTGGGGGAGGCAGAGGTACCTAATTATTTCTCCTTCTCTACCATTACCAAAGCATTTAGCTTAACATGCTGATTCCTTGGCCCTCTCTAGCCTCTTCACCACTGCATCCTTTGCCTCTGTCACTAGAGGTGGCCCCAAAGCTCAGCCCACTGCGAGGAAAGAGATCTCAACTTCTTCAGGCCCCACCAAAGTGGCCCCCAAAAGCAAAACAGGGTTTTTTAATCTCCTCTCTTGTCTAGTGCAGTGTCGCTGCAGCCTCTCCCTTCTTCATGTGAGATGCTCAGTACCAGGTGGTGGTGGGAGACATGGGACCCACTGACCAAGGATCTGGATTTTAGGAAGAGATGATGTTTATTCCAGCAGCACCATTCATCTACTAACCAACTCTCTTGCCTTTGGGGGAGCTCTGCATCTCTCTCCCCCTCCCCGTATCCCATTTCCTCTTTCAAGACCTTTTCCAGCATGAGAAGCTTTGGTGCTTGGAGGCAAATACCTCATTTCCAACTACAAGAAGTTCTCACCAGGCTTGGATGCAACCCACAATCACAAGTCCTTGGATCTTACAGCAACGAGCTCGTTTCCATCACGGGTCATGAGCCGAGTGGCTTGGGAAACCCTGGAGAAGCCAAGAGCCGAGCGCTCTCCCCTGTCCTTTAGCCCACCAGGACTTGTTGGATCAACCACAGGCAGGCTGAGCCCTGCCCCACACCAGATCTGGCCGTTCCTGCTGCCCACATCAACCAAAATGCCTTGAGGAGCAACTTGCCATGATACCAAAGATGTTTTTTTCTCTGCAGGTAATGACAATCCAAGCTCTGTCCTAAAGACAATTCTCCCAACCAGGGTCGCCCCTGAAGAGCGTTTTTGTGCTGTGGGGAGCAGGAGAAGAAAAGGGGCCCCAGGGGCACCTCCAGGGGCGATGGAGAGCAAACGGTCAGAGGGTGAGGAAGAGGAGGGGACCCGGGATCTCCCACTGAGACCTGCTGGTTCAGCGTGGCCACCCTGTCCTACTGCAGTTGTGGAAGTTTTCAGGAATTCAGGTAATTTCATTACCGCAGGCACCCTGGTTCTACCTTGGGTAGAAGTTTTCAAACGATGGCTTTTGTACTTTGAAAACCCATCGCCAGCAGTGGGGCAGTGCTGTCCCCATCCCGCTGGCCTCCTGGGGATTCCAGGCTGGGTTTTACCCATAGTAACCCCACTATGGCACAGACAGAGCTGAGCTTTTGCTGCTCTGAGGACATCAGCACAGGGCGGGCCAGGAGCTGGCACTTCTTCATGCCAAGAAATGGCTTTGTAAAAAAAAATCATGTCCCTTTTCCTGAGCATCCAAAGTCCCGGTGGGGAAGATGCCAGGTGGGATGTGGTTCTGATCTAGTTGAAGATGTCCCTGCTCATTGCAGGGGGGTTGGACTAGGTGACCTTTGGGGGTCCCTTCCACCCCAAGCCATTCTATGATTCTATTCTATGATTCTAAACTGATTGGCTCCTCGTTACCTCTGTCCTCAACCTGCCTTGGCCACCATGGAGATGCTGCTGAGCTCGGTTGACCCCTGTGCTCCTTTTCCCTTGTCTCAGAGGACACACACAGCCAGGGCAGCGCAGGCAGCGGCTCTGGGGCTGGCCTTCCAGGCGCTGCCATGCAGGATCCGGTTCCTTTTTTGTCTGTCTTTGTTTGGGGTTTTGAAAGAGAAGAAATTAAAAATGCAGAGAACAAAATTTTTGTTGTTTGGTTTTTTTTCTTCTTTTTTCCCTTAAATTTCTAAAGAAAAGAAAAAAAAGAAGAAAGAAATCAGAATTAAACCCAGCCAGGAAGAATCTGCAGCCTCAGGTTTGCCAGTTCAGCCACCTCCAGAAAACATTGCTCATTGTTCTGCATAGCAATAGGTGATGCTCGTCCTCATCCCACACAGACTGAGGGCCTCATCTCTGAGTTTTTAAATTACTTTTTCCTTCTAATTAAATTGATTTTTCTGTTGGGTTCTTTTTGCTGCTGCTTTATCGTTACTCTCATGGGATAGGTTTTGCTCTCCAGCGAAATGCAATTGTTACTCCTCTGTGTCTTGCAACTATATTTGTTAAAGCTATTTGCAAACGTTAAAAAAGGAAAAATAATAATAATTAAAAAAAAAAAAAAAAAAAAGAGTCTTATGTGTCAGGCACTTTATCCAAACTGTGCTGTGTGCTCTGGAGTTTGTTCCTTGTTCTTTGCAATGACTCGCGCAGGGGAAGTTATCAGGAAACTTAACTCCAGCCTATTGACAGGTTTTAAAAGAGGGAAAAAAAAAAAAAAGGAATGAATCTCTATTTGTTCATCCTCTACTGGTCATGACTGTGTTGTATTTCTGCAGCTTTCTGTTTCTTCAATAAATTATTTTCTAGTCATTCACATGGCGTGAGTGTTGTGTCCCATGGGTCGGCTCCCTGCGATGCAGCTCTGAGCAGCCCCATTTTAACCAGCTCCACTCCTTGCCCTAGACCTGCCCTGAGAGCATCAGGGAGTAGATTTGGGGATCATGCCCAGGCAGCTGGGAAACGTTCCTTCCTCCCCACAGTTTTCCATCTGGTATTTGTAGGGGTGAAAGCTTTCCTAGGGGAAGCCTCAGAGACTTTTATTTCTTGGCAGCATCCAGCAGCCTTTGGCCAGAGCCCAAAATAAACACTTTAATTCTCACAAACTCAGTGCAGACGAGGCCAAAGCACTTGTTAAACAAACCCATCAGGTCATGTGTGCTGCAGGCAGGTCCAAGCCCCCACGGCTGATGGAATTACCTCTCTTTTGATCCCAGTATCATGTCCTATTGTGCATTTTGCCATGGCACAAGTGCTGGCAGGTCGCGAAGATCGGGTGACACACACAGATGGACCACAGGAGCTTTCTGTACAGCTTTTTTGGTGGGGTAGCAGAGATTTACAGGAGAGGAGAGAAAAGCTGTAGTTCTTTTAATTAAAAAATAAGAGTAATAAACAGGGTGATCCAGTCACCAGTCAGTTGTTCACACCCAACTTCTCTAGCAGCTGCTGCTGCTGTCCCCAGTGTGGAGCCCTGCAGTTCCCATCCCGCTGGGCAGAACTGGTGGATGTCACCCCAGCGCTTTGCCCTCCCCACAAAAGCACTTTTCAGGGCTTTGCAGCAAACGGGGTGTGGGCACAAGCTGTCCCCGGAGGTGGCGATATCAGTCCTGTGGGAGTGGGACATGGCTGCTGAGGAGTTGGGGCATGGCACATAGCAGGCACCACCACTGTGCGCACCTCATGTGGGGATAGCAAAGACAAGGAGGTGGAGATCATAGAATCATGGAATGGTTTGTGTTGGAAGGGACCTTAAAGCTCATCCAGTTCCAACCCCCTGCCACGGGCAGGGACACCTTCCACTAGAGCAGGTTGCTCCAAGCCCCTGTGTCCAACCTGGCCTTGAACACTGCCAGGGATGGGGCAGCCACAGCTTCTCTGAGCAACCTGTTTCAGCACCTCAGCACCCTCACAGATGGTGGGGAGCAATGAGGAGAGGCTGCTGGAAGCCGGGCTGGTAAAGTAGAGAAGAAAAACCTGCAGGTGATCAATCAATCACACCCCAATCCTCCTCCAGAAAATAGGGGGCATTTTAAAATCACACGGCTCAAGCCTGATCTGTTGGGCTGATGCGTGTGAAAGCCACAGACACCAGAACCAGCCCGGTGTGTGTCGCAGAGGTTGGCCGCTTTCTTTACAGGCTGTAACACACACTGTGTGGAGAAGATAGAGGTGCTGGCAGGACACGTCCCACGGTTTAGTGTCTGGAGCAGCAGCCCCCCAGGCTGGTCCAGCCCCTCCGCATCCATAGGGCCTGCCCATGGCTTCAAACCCATCTAAATAAGATTGGAAAATGCACCTTGACAGCACCTCCCATCCCAGCATGGTGAGAGGTTGATGGTGCCAGGGTAGCTACGGCGAGGGGCTGGGGAGGGAGGACAAAGCTGGGGTTGTCTCTGGGTGCAGCAGGCCTGGGCGAGCGGTCCCAGCCCGCAGGCTGTCCCCGCGGGTGATGAGCCCGGCGTAGCCCTCCTGGTGGGAGAAGGCGTAGCTGGAGCGGCGGTGGAAGGAGCCACGAGAGACATGGGCACGTAGCTCCACTGAGGGCTCCGGCGCCCGCTTGGCTTTCAAGCAGATCTTCTGTAAGGATATGAGGAGATCAAGGCTGTGGGCACCTCCCAGGCAAAACCTCACCCCAAGTGGGGACATGCAGGGACACTCTCCACCAAGACATGGTTTGGATCCCAGCTCCACCATGACCTGAGTTGCCATGATGGAATGTGTACCATAGGAACATTCCTGGGGTTTTCAAAGCTCCTGGAGCTCTGGAGCACAGTCTCAACCCCTACTCTTATCTGGGACCTTTTTGTACCACCAGCAGAGTATAACCCATAACCCAAATGGGGATGAGCCCTATGAAGGCTGGGGGTGGTACCAAAACCCACTCCAGATCCCACTGCCTCCTAATTGGCAGGTCCACAGAGTCCTGGAAGCCAGTTCCAGACTTGGGCACCAGTGTCATGAGAAGCCACCACCAGGTGAGTGGTGCCACCAAAGAGAGGTGACATGTCCCACCACCACGGTGGCTTCCCTGCAGAACATCACCCTTCTCATCACCAGCAGTGCCCTGGCCAGCCCCAGAGCCTCCCCATGCCATCCCCACCAGCCCTCACCTGCTGGATGGTGGTTTTGCCTGTCATGGTGTGGTACAGGTGGATGGTCAGTGAGGGGATAGTGTTCACCACCAGGGACAGCAGGATCACGAGCAGGATGTAGGGGTCGGTCAGGGCATTCCGGCTGGCATCTGTCAGTGCAAGAAGTTGGTGGGTGATGCTTCAGTAGAGAAGGTGGAGAGCACAGAGGGACAACTGTCAGGGGATAGGCCCCCACCCATGAAGGTGTCGAAGGGTCTAAAGAGGAGATGGCACCTAAACTGGAGTCAAAAATCAAGACAGCAGGATCAAGAAGTAATGATGAAGAGATGATCTACCAGGTGGGAAACAGCTTGTAGCACGAAGCCCAAGCTGGGCTCCCCCAGCTGAGGAGAGAAGAACCGTGGAGATTCCTGGCACATCTCACCTGGGAAGCAGAAGATGGTAGGAGCTATCCTGAAGGCATCGATGCTTTGGGTCAGGAAGGAGAAGAGGCAGAAGAGCAGCAGGCTGGCAGTGACCATCACAAAGGACAATATCGTCCAGAACTTAGTGTCCAGGATGATCTGTAGTGACAAGGGCAGAGCACACAGTGTCTGCTAGGGATCCTCTTCCATTCAGCCCAAATTCATCCCAAATTCGTCCCCAGCCCCAAGGGAGATCATGCCCCAGCCACAAAGCTGCTGGGGATGGTGTCAGAGAGCCCAGCCCCTAAACATCTGCCATGGGGCCAGATGGGTGCTCACCTCCATGAGGACCGACAGCAGTGCTGATGTGGCCACCGTGACAGCAAAGGACTCATAGTCACCAACAGCCTTACTGCCGACACGGTCCTCGAAGGCCCAGAGTGCGATGTAGAAGCTGGTGAGCGAGGTGCTGACCCCATGCAGGAGGGTGATGCCAAAAACACGGTAGTTGAAGAGCTCATCCTGCTGCCCAACCACGTAGAGCTCAGGAAACTCCAGGCTCTTCTTGGCACTCACGTCCTGCCAAGAAGGCACCAAGCATCACCCTCCCCACCACACTGGGAAGCAGGACTGGGCCCACCCAACACAACACACCCTTCAGGAATGCTGCTGTGGGTCCCTACACTTGTTTGCTCTGGGGTGATGGGGAACAGAGGACCACTGGTAAGCTCCAAATGCCCACTGAGCTGCTTGGTACCGTGTCCCAGCACAAAGAGCCACACAAATGGGGTGGAACAACTGCCAGGCTGATTCACAGCCGCTGAGGATGCAGCCTCTAGGCACAGGGGCTGGATGCAGCCCATTGAACCCATACCTGCTCCAGAAGGCCCATGGACAGCACAGGGTAGGCAGTGTAGAAAATGTTGTAGAGTGCAAGGAACCAGCCCTCATACAGAGGCTAGAAAGGAAAAGAAAGCAGCTGTGATCTCAGTGGTGCTTTGAAAGGACTCACAAAAGATGCCCAGGCACTGGGGGCGAGTCCAGGAGACTCAATTCCAAACTCTGGGGAAACCCCCACGGACTTGCCCCAAGTTCTGCATCAAGCCCACATTGTCTGCAGCAATCAGTGGACTGTGGGACCGTACTACAGATGGAGACGGGGGGGCTGGAGCCACACAGTGGTGGTGAAGTCACACTGATGGCCGTTAGGATAAAAGGTCCCATTTTAGAGGAAACCAGCTAAATGCACATGGGATCTTTCCCTGCATCTGTCCGAGACTCAGCTGCAGCTCATCAGGACATCCCAAATCTTCACAGGCTGCTTTTCCCAACCCAGTCAGGTAAAAAGCAGATACCCAGTTGTAACTCAGCCAGGCAGCCCCCAGCAATCAGACAGTCCAATACCAGGGCAAGGGAGAAAGGAGATCAGGGTGGTGGTGTGGACTTGAGCCCATCAGGCAGTACCAGGCAAGAGACCGGCATGCGATCCTCTGCATAGGGGTTGAAGCACCAATGTGCAGCCCGCCATGGGATGGATGCAACCCCTGCTAATGGCTGCATTCCTCACCTGAGCCGTGAATCCACTGTGGAAAGCGAACCAGACCTGGGCCATGAGGCCAGCAAAGGTCTTATAGAAGAAGTAGCGCAGGAACTTGCAGATGCGCAGGTAAGCCCAGCGGCCATGGACAAGCAGGAGGCGCTGGAGGTAGGAGAACTGCGCCAGGGCATAGTCACTGCACTGCACGGCTTGTGCGCCCTCCAGCCCACTGATGCCCACCCCGATGTCAGCAGCTGCAAAGGACAGGAGGGGGTGAGATGCAGGCAAGGAGGTTTTCAGGGAGTTGGGTGCTTGATTTCCCTTGGATTGCCCCCAGGCTGATGGGCAGAGGGTGAATTCAGTAGTGATGGGCAAATGGAAGAAGCCCCCTCTATCACATCCTGCAGGCGTGATGTGCCAGGCATGGCTGGGTGAGTGAAGAGCTCAGCCCCATGTCGGGGCTGCTGGAGAAGGGCAGGGATGTCTCTGCCAGCTGCACAGATGGGGACTGGAAGTTTCATCAAGGTTCATCCAAAGCAAGTGGTCCACCCTGCTCTTGTCCCAGGCTGGTCCTGTGCCTCTCCCACCCTCCCAGCACAGCATCAAGAGGGTTCCTCTCCCAGCTCCTCACCTCAAAGGAGGTGGTGAGGTGATGGATATGGCAGATGGGGCACCACCACTCCCCAGCAGTGGGATGCGCCAGCTGAACCCCACACTCCCCCCTGCCCCGAGCCTCACTTTTGATCATGTTGACATCGTTGGCCCCATCCCCGATGGCCAGCGTGATGGCCTTCTTGTGCTTCTTCACCAGCTGCACCATGAGAGCTTTCTGCTTGGGGGTCACCCTGCAGCAGATCACTGCCTGGCAGCTGGTGGCCAAGTCCACAAAGGCCTTCTCCACCAGACTGCCCTGTTGCTCTGAGCCCACAGCCCTGCAGAAAGCCAGCCGCTGCCACAGCCTCCGCTTCTCCTTCAGCACCTCTCCCGTGTGGAGGATTTTGTCCTTAGGGAAGAGCACACATTGTTGGGACCTCACCCGTAGCCTTCATAGCATGAGACCCCCCAGCTCTTCAGTGATCCTCTTAAATCTTGTAGATGCCACAAAAAAGTGACCCCCAGTTTTCTTCAAGTTCATCGCACAGCAGGCACTGTGGCCAGGAGACCAGTTTGTCCCAGCATGACCAGAAGAGCATGGTGAGCTTGGGGAGCTGATACCAGCCTGCATCATTCCAGAAGACTGGTTGGGCCAGTGTGACTGAAGCCCCCCAACACCAAGTGATTGGTACAAAGTTGTCCCCCTCTCCAGTCTTCATTCCCCAGCCCAAAATGGCTTTTCCTACCCTTTGGACAGGAGGCCAAGGGTACCCTGGTGCCACCCAGCACCTGAATAGTACCAGGGCAGAAACAGCACAGGTTAGACAGAGCAGAGAAAAGCATCCAAGTGCCACCTTACCAGGAAGTCCCCGCTGATGATGATAGCTCTCTTCTTGTGGTGTGAAGCACTGGTGCACTGCTGGGAGAGGCGGCTGCTGGACTGGGCTTCCCTGCTGCCACTGGAGTTGTCGTTGCTAGCCCAGTGAGCCTCAAGGATCTCGCTGTGTGAGGAAGGAGTGGTTGGAGCTGAACTGAGGACTGAGACCCGCAGTTGGCTTTTGCCATTGTAAAGCCAGCTCCAGGAAGATGTTCCTGGTAGCGGGAACACGGGGGACAGAGAGGGGGCCCCAAAGGCTCACTGCTATCAGAAATCAGCCTCTGTCCCTGAGATTTAGAGGCTGGAGAGGCAGCATGGTCAAAGCCTGCCAAGGAGGACAATGCTGTAGGAGCAGAAACAGATGGGGAAGCCTGGAAAAGCATTAGGGTCACCCAGGCTGGGATAGGGAAGGAGAAGCATCTCTGGCAGAGTTGAGCTCTGCCCAGTCCTGTGCTCTCAGGGATCTTCAGCGGGGACAACATCCTGAACCAGGAGGTCACAATTCCTCACCTGATCTCCTTCTCCTCCAGGATCTCCATGTCATCCGTGAGCAGCTTGCATGCGTAGCCAATGTTCATGGCAGTCTCTGCAACATGCAGGGGTCAGTGGCCAGTGGTGCTGCCCCCGCCACCCCAGGGCAGCCCCCAGCTCTTGGGTCCAAGAGCCCTTGGTGGGCAGCAGCCGCTGGGGGCTCTGCTCCAGCTCTGTGCCTTTGCAGATGCTTCCCCTGCCTCAGTTTCCCCATGGGTGACACAATCTTTGGGACATGCTGCTGCTGTATATTAAAGGGAACAGCAGGACCTGGTTGCTGCCCAGTCCCAGAGTCTCATCTCTGGTCCTGGTTAGGGGAGAAGCTGAAATGTGTTGGTTGCTTCCACTGACCTTGTTTGTCTCCTGTCAGCACCCACACTTTAATGTTGCCCAGTTTCAGCAGCTGGATGGTTTCAGGGACTCCATCTTGCAACTTGTCCTCAATGGCCGTGGCCCCAAGCAGCTGGAAGGAGGTTGAGTTGGTGTCATGACATGGGGCAGGACAAGATACAGAGGTGGGAATTACTCCTGGATCCAACCAGGAGTCTGTGCCCGTGGGTGGACACAACCCGACAGATACCTAACCCGGTGCCTACTGGCATGTCACAAAGTCACCCCTGGGGTGGAGCTCCCTCCCAGGGGATGGGTGTTGGGTTGGACACTTTACCCCCTCAGAGAGCTGAACCCCACGCTCCTGCCCTCTGTGGGACCAGCACAGCCAGTTCCTCATAAACACCAGCCTCATCCCACCTGCAGGTTCTGCTCCATCTCCTCGTACAGCTTGTCCAGCTCCTGTGCGCGGCCCTGCAGCAGGATGCTGGCCTCACGGTGCCTCCTGCTCCAGTCACTGTACTCGACCTCGCTCACCTCCTTGCTGGCCAGGCATAAAGTCCGCAGTGTCTCCTCTGCAAAGCGCTGCAGAGATGAGACATCAGGTCTCCCTTCCCTCAACCAGGGGACCAGGGCACCATGCCAGCCAGCTGCGATGCTCCCATGGGCAGAGCCAGAGGACCTGAGGGCCTCCCTCTGGGCTCTGACTCACTCCCATCCTACAGTATCCCCATAAGCATCCTTGCAATGACCACGCAGAACACTGAAAGTGGATTTGATGCCCTCTTAGGCCCTGTCCCATATGCCCATGTGAGGCTCTTAGAGAAGCAGAAAGGAAGAAGGACCAAAATCCTGAAGCAAGAGGGAGAAGGAGCAGCAAGGGCCTCCAGAACACCCAGCCCAAAGCCAGCACCAGGGAGACCAGCCCTTTCCACCCCAGGCTGGCGTGGGACTCACATCCAGTGCCCTCTCAGTGAAGGTCTCATTGGGCCCTCGCCTCTGCAGTCTCTCCAGGATGACCATGTCAGCCCCCTTGGTGTAGAGACGGATTGTGCCCTGGGGGTCTCGCACTGGGAGGGAGGGGAATGACAGCTTAGCTACCTGGAGAGATGACTCCCACCCATCGCTGTCCCCATGCCACGGCCCTGCTGCGGAAGGCATCACAGTGCACGCTGGTGCTTCTCTACCTGTGGTAGTAGGAAGCACTGGAATTTCCCTAGATCTACACCATTGCAAGGCAGGATCAGGCCTCAAGGGCTGTCAGTTCCTCACACACCTCCTCTGAGCCCCTGTTTTACTCACTGTCTCTTGGCTGCCTAAACCCTTCTTGGTTACCTACACCAAGGTATGAGGGCAAGCAAAACCACAGGGATGACCAGGACGATCCTTAGGATTGTCAATCCTAAGTCAATCGCAGCCACCCTGGTGCCATCTCTTATAGGGCTGAGAAAGGAAAGGACCCTCCATGTTCCTGGAGGGGTCCCCTGAGACACCCTGTCCCACTCACCTAAGACAGACATCCTCTTGCGATCACTGTTGAAGTCCAGCATGGCCAGCACTTTGTACACCCTCTTCTTCCCCAGCTCACTGATGGTGATGGTGTCTCGTGTTCGGGCCAGAAAGACATACCCCAAGTTCCTGGCTGCCAGCACCAGTGCTTCTTCATCTGGTGAAGCTGCCTGGTAAACCAGCTGGTCTGCAGAAGAGGAGTTGGGATTAGACAAGGAGACTCCCAGCCAAGCAACTCTTGGACATCTGAAATACCCTGTTCTTGCCCAGCATCAATATTATCTATGGACACCCTAAAGTCCAAGCCACCAGCCTAGGGAAACTCAGTCCTACTTGTCTCATCTCTTCTGCTCATTGCCCCAGGAAAGACAACTCTTGTACATGCCACAAAACATGACCCCAGTTTTCAGGTTCATCATGTAGCAGGCACTGTGGCCAGTTTGTCCCAGCATGACCAGAAGAGCATGGTGAGCTGATGCCAGCCTGCATCATCTCAGACAGGGATGGATTCCGTTCCCACTAATTAGCTTTACAACAAACCCAAACGTACACCTGTGATGGTAGAACAGCAGGGCTCTCACACCCCCTGCTCCCCACACAGCAGAGCTTTTCTAAGTGATGGAGGAAGCCTTCATGGCCTCAATGCCTTGGAACAGCTTGACACCACTCCGAGCACATCATCCAGCACAGCCAACCCACCGCCCTTCTCCTCCACCATGACGGTGTGGCAGAGGGCCAGCAGCCTCAGGAACTCCCTCAGCACAGGGTCATTGTCCCGCTGGGCAGCTTCCAGCAGTGTCGCATCGTGGAAGTCCAAATTCTTCTCCACATGGTGGCTCCAGGTCAACTCCGACCCCTGCAAGAGGCACAGGGAGGCTGCAGGCACCCGAGAGAGGCTGAGCACAGGGCTCTGCACTGGGGATGCTGCTGGTTGCAATACAACAACTCTGTGCTGGCGTGGTCCAATCCAGATCAGAGTTTGTAAGTTGAGCTCTGCATTGCTGAGTATAAAAAGGTAGGGAATAAAAAACAAATTAAAAACCAGACCTGCATTGTTTTATAACCCCAGGTCCCTGTTCTTAACTGGCAGCTGAGACCAACAAACTCACCAGCCCAAGGGCTGGCACTGTCTTACAACTTGGGACCCTGTTGTAAGCAAGCTTGGGTTGTAAGGAACCCCAAAACAAATGGCTGGGCCTGCTGCCAGTGTGATCAAGGACCAGAAGGATGCTCAGAAGCCTCTCTCTGATGAGGAGAGATTGTAGGAGCTGGGCCTGGTTAGTCAGAGAAGAGCAGACTGAGAGGGGATCCCATCATTGCAGGATGGTGCCAGACTCTTCTCAGTGGTGCCCAGTGACAGGACGAGGAGCAATGGCCAGAAATTAAAACACAAGTTCCACCTCAACATGAGCAAGAACTTCTTTCCATCGAGGGTGTCAGAGCCCTGGCACAGGCTGCCCAGGGGGGTTGTGGAGTCTCCCTCTCTGGAGACATTCAAACCCCACTGTGGACACGTTCCTGTGTGACCTGCTCTGGGTCAGGGTTGGGCTGGATGATCTCCAGAGGGCCCTTCCAACACTAATGATGCTGGGATCCTGTGATCACATCTGTCCAGCCTGGACCAGAGTTTGGGGCATCAGTGGGAGCCTGGGAGGTGCCAGCTGGAGCCCCAGGACTGCACATGGGGCTGTTCCCAGGCAGATTCTGTGCTACGGCTTTGGCCCCAGCAAGGAGCCGCATCTGGCCCCATGTTCCATGAGAGGGAGAAGTTACGCACCGATGGCTGTTTGTTCTCATGGCCTGTGCCCATACCTGCCAAAATAAAAAGAATTCCATTAATAGAGCTGGCAGGAGCATCACTTGGGGGTGTGCGTGTCTTTGAGCAGTTTCTCAACAAGAGACCTCTCCTTTCGCTGCTCAAGAGACTGGCAAGAAGTGACCAATTCTGAGCCTGGTCATAAGCCAGGCTCTGACAGGATAGCCAGGTTTGACTTATTTGGCCCTTGGACTGTTCAGACTTTGGACACATTTTTAATGTTAGAAACTCAGCTCTAGCTTTCTCTCGCATCTGCTCGGAGACTGCGGGGTTACAGCAGTGCTGCTATTGCAGAGGTGCAACACAACACATCAGGCAGGGGAAAATGGGTTTGATTCCTGCTTAAGAACTTTGCCAGGTTCTTTTTCTTCGCCTCCTCTCTGCTTTTAGCACTGTCCGTTTGTCACAAGTGCCTGATTCTTATCGCAGCAAGAAGGAGCTCCATGCTAAAGCTCTGGCCTGCCCAGCTTGCTGAATTTCACTCATTAAACACTGAGACAGCTCCCACAAGCCAGCTGGGAGCTGCAGGAAGTACAGCTATGAGAGGAAGGACTTGGTAATTCTCAGGTTTCCAAGGGGAAAACTAAGCAGGAGCATGGGGGGGGAAAAAAAAAAGAAAAAACACAGAAAAAACAAAAAGCGATTATATGCATTAACTGTGATGAAACAACATGAGGGGAATGATAATGTCTTTGCCTTCTCCATAAGTCACCTGAAAGCCTCAAAGTGCCCAAATTTGGAAACCAAGCTGGTTCTCACCAGAAAAACGATGCAAAGAAAAGCAAAACCTCCTTTTTCTCTCCAAGACCTTCATAGAAAATAAAAATCCATGGGCTTCACTGGCCCATCACCCCATGGCTTTTCTGCTTGCCCTGTCCTGGGCAGCATCAGCTAAGTATTCCAGGTGGGATCCACCTTACTCGCACCATGTGTTTGCCATGTAGCTGTGCTGGGCTCCTAACCCCAGGCTCCTTTTTTCCATCAGGAAAAACCTAGCTGATGTGAGCTGAGTTTGGGGCATGATGCATCTCCTGAAAGCTAGTGCCCTGACTCTGTGCACTGTGTAGCCATAGGCATGGTGGCCCCTGCAAATCACCGGTAACATGGGTGATGAGAACAAGCCAAATTCCTACAGCATCTTCTGTCTAAATGCTGGAGCACCAAAATCAATCCACATGCCTCAAGCCTCCCAGCAAGGCAGGAAGAGTGGAAAGAACCAATTCAAGCTTTACCTAACTCGTGAGCCCCTACAAACTTGCTTCCACCAAAAGTTACCATAGACGGTCCCATTGACACAGCATTTCTTGAAGCTCATAATGTTTTGTGTCAAGGTGCCAGTCTTGTCCGAGAATATATATTCGATCTGGCCAAGCTGATCATTGAGGCTGGTGCTTCTGGCTTTTGCTGGAATGTCCTTGACAGCGTAATACATTTCCAGATCCCAGTTGATAAAAAAGCTGTTCACCAGGTAGATGAATTCAAACCTAGGGAGTCAGGGAGAAGAAAACTTACGCTGGGGAAGGAGATTTCATTACTCACTTTACTCACAGGGGCACTTGAGAATCTGACATGGGGAAGAAAAGGCAGAGGGGAACTCCCCACCTGGATCCTATTGCTCTGAGCCTGGGGGAGGAAAAAGGTTTTCCCTTATTTGTGGCCAGGCATCCAGAAGGCTCTAATGAGTCTGGTATGATTACCAGATTGAGAGCCCACTGGGTCACAGGCAACTGGTGTCCCCTCTGGAAATCTGGCATTTGATGACAAAATTCTTAGATCTGGAGATTCAGCAAAGGGCCAAACAGTTTGGAAACTGCTTTTTTCCAGCACAAATTGCTATTATTCCCTGCTCACAACAGCTATGCCCTTCTCTTCCTCACCCTGCTGCTGCTCAGTGTGGAAACACCACCTGCATCAAGTCTCATCCTCAGCCTGCCCACAATTTCCAACATCAGTACGTGCCTTTGCATCTCTTTTCTGGCTTTCCTCCGAGAAGATCTCAAAGCGCATCATCAGCGTTTGTAAGATGCACCCTCCCCATCCATCCTTACCCTCTTACAGCTAAATGAACACATGGGAATGACTTCTTCAAAGTCACAGATGGGTCTTTTGTCCAGCCCCATTTCGTGGCTATAAACCAAGGTGCCAGATGGTGGCCAAGGACAGGGAGTGGGGTAATGATCTCAGATCACTTCCAAGCTCTGTTGTTCTTACATTATATACATTGACATGGGTATGATGATGCTCAGGAGGATTGTGAAGCCCCAGAAGTTGAAGAAGGCCTGCTGGGCAGGAGTTGTGTGGTTGTAGAGAGCAGAGAGGTAGCTGTGCTTCTCCTGGAACATCCTGGCCCAGAACCCAGAGGCAATGGCGAGGCACAGTGACATGACCAACAGCACCAGGAAGATCTGAGACAGGAAGCCAGGATGAGAATGTCCCATTGCACAGAGCCCACCAGACCTAGCACCAAACATTGCCTCTTCTAGACAGTTTATCTCATTTAGCTGTGAACCTGTGGAAAGGTGTCCTTGTGCCTGAAGCTGGTTCTCAGAACTCGTCCTGGGCAGAGATGAGGGATCACAGCAGGTATTTCAGCTTGACACATTCATGACACACACACACAAAGCAAAACCCAACTTTCCCACCTTCCTAATTGCCTCAGACACCATCTCTCTGGACACAGGGTGTCCTGCAGCTTTCCTGCTGAAGTACCAGCAAACAGAGGAATGCTAGTGGCCAGTCTGAGGAGTGATAATGTCCAACCACCAGGAAAAGGAGTAAGAGCCATCCAGTTGCAACCACACTGCTTTGCTTCCCATGGAGGAAAGGTTTCTCCTTTCCCTTCCTCCATCTGTTCTGTGAAGGTCCCTTGGCACAAGCCACCTCCTTGGACGTGCACAGTTATGGATTAGTAAAGCAGGCCAGGAGGGGCTGGAGATTCCAAATACTCCAG
The DNA here is from genome assembly GCF_004027225.2 of Strigops habroptila. Classification (NCBI taxonomy): domain Eukaryota; kingdom Metazoa; phylum Chordata; class Aves; order Psittaciformes; family Psittacidae; genus Strigops; species Strigops habroptila. Next base: position 2,396,665 of record NC_044296.2, read on the forward strand.
CTCCCTCATCCAAGGGGCTGCTCAACAGCTGAGGACTCAGAGATGCCAACAGTTTAAGCAACACAACCACTATGCACACTGCCCCAGACCCAGCAGCTGCCAGTTCCTGGGAACATCACTTGGTATTTGCCCATAACATGTTAAACCCAAGATATCTTCAGCAAAAGATTGCAATCTTAAGAAAATCAGCATCACCCAAGCAAGCAGCCTCTCGTGAGAAGACTTGTAAGCAACCCCAAGAGGCTGGCAGACCAGGAGGTGTTTGCACCACACTCACTATGATCACCAACCGGTCCATCATGTGCTCCAGCTTGGTTTTCTTCCGCTTGATCTTTCCACAGTTCCTCATAATTTTGGAATCAAATCCTGGATGAGAAATGTTTTAGAAGTAAAAACACAAGTCCACAGCCCCCAGAAGGTTGACTTGCAGCAAAGTGATTCTGCTTTCCTCCATAACAGCATCTCCCCGCTTCTGAAGACTTCAGAGGACCGCATCCCTCAATCAGTGGTTAATCATGGCTGCACACTTGTAGAAGTGCTGCTAACACCAAATCATGCCCCTTTCCTCCCACAGCTATTCATAGAATCATGGAATCCCAGCCTGGTTTGTGTTGAAAGGGACCTTAAGGCTCATCCAGTTCCAACCGTCTACCATGGGTAGGGACACCTTCCACTAGAGCAGGTTGCTCCAAGCCCCTGTGTCCAACCTGGCCTTGAACACTGCCAGGGATGGGGCAGCCACAGCTTCTCTGGGCACCCTGTGCCAGTGCCTCAGCACCCTCACAGGGAAGAGCTTCTGCCTAAGAGCTCATCTCAATCTCCCCTCTGGCAGGTTAAAGCCATTCCCCTTGGCCTGTCCCTACAGGCCCTTGTCCAAAGCCCCTCCCCAGGTTTCCTGGAGCCCCTTTAGGCACTGGAGATGCTCTAAGGTCTCCCCTTCAGGAGCCTTCTCTTCTCCAGGCTGACCCAGCCCAGCTCTCTCAGCCTGGCTCCAGAGCAGAGCTGCTCCAGCCCTCGCAGCAGCTCCGGGGCCTCCTCTGGCCTTGCTCCAGCAGCTCCGCATGGCCAAGCTCTCAGGTGCACTGAGCCACAAAGTACAAGAGGCCACCAAGGTGAGTGGATCCAGGACACGATGCACTCACCTGCGTAGATAACCAAGCCGTAGCAGACGTCAGTGTTGCGAAGCCTGCAGCCTCGCAGCAAGATCCTCTCACTGTCAAGGGGGTAGGTCTCTCCCCTCCAGGCCAGCGTGCCCGTGAAGCTGTGCATGCGGCTGTTGGGCTCCTCGCAGGTCACTCTCCCTGGAGCAGAGGGCAGGATTCAGGTAATGGCTTTGGGGGAAGCGAGAGGACCTTCCTCTCCCCTCACCCCCCACGCCTGCCCCTCCAAAGAGGGGTGCTGGGGGCTTCTTGGGGAGATTCAGGCATTGTCAGGGCCTCTCCAGATGCAGTTGGGATATGGATGGCTCAAATTAAGGCTAAGCTGCAGGAGGGTGCTCAGTCTACTGGGCTATTAAACTGGAGGAGGTACAAACACAACTCCATCCCCAGAGCCTCTGGGAGGGGAGTCTGCATCCTGTGGAGGACCAAAGGGGAAAATGCCTGGGGTCAGAGCTCAGGTGTGGGAGCCAAGTGCTTGATTCCCGTGGGAAAATCAATATCTAGGGCAGGGGGAAGATGCACAACCCCAATGTGCCACTTTGCTGGGGAAGGGCCTCCATGCAAGGTCTGACTCCTTGCAGCAGGAAAAGTGCAACCTCATGCTGGACTGATGGCCTTGGTGCCTGAGCATTCAGGGACTTCCTGAAGCTGAACCCATCCCATCCCGGCGGGAATGCCGCATCCTTGCCCATCTGGGAGACTCACCATCAAAGGCAGCCATGCTCTCCTCCCTCACCAGCTCCTGGTGGGTGACCAGAAGGGCTTGTCTGAACTTCAGGTTTGTCTCCCTGTGAACAAGAGCCAGGGAGGGAAAACTCAAACACCACTGTGGGGTGTCAGAGCTCTTAATTCTGCTGTCGGCCCCATGGGACAAAGTCAATCATTAATTATCAGGTGGTTACGCGAGTGTTGGCAATGAAAAGCAAGATGGGGACCTATCGTACCAGACGTGGAGCACTCATGCAGGGTGCCCTGGCCCAGAGCCCCTGCCATTAAATCATCCTGCAGATAGAGGCAGGCGGATGGGCAGCCGCTGTCCTGGCAGGGAGCTGAGGGACGGACAGAGGTGTCTGAGGTCACAAGCTCTGTGGAAGACTCAGAAGTGGGTTTGGACTCCCAAGATTTGGGGCTCAAATCCCATGTCTGGGATGTCTGTAGGTTCAGCTTTCAGAGGATCCCACACATCCAATGGTTTCTACTGAACTTGCAGTGTGCCTGACCTCTCCCCGCAATGCTGGGGTGTCCCCAAGACTGGAGCCATTGGCTCCATGTCTCCATCCCTCTTCCCCGACGGCAACAGCAGCCCCCTGCCCCTCTCCTCACCCATCGATGTCGACAGTCTCCACGTAGCACAGGCTGCTGGGCTCTGAGCTGCACAGCAAGAGCATGTCGGCCTTGAAAAGCAAAAAAGGGAAGAGAGAGCACTTGGCTGGGCCCCTCCTGACCACACATCCCCAGCCCCGGTGCACAGCCAGCTCCGGGGCACCACGCACCGGGACAAAACTCTCCTTATGCAGGCGGACGATGTCCCCAACACAGATGTCGCGCCACTTCTGCCAGCGGAAGCTGCAGGAGAATTAAAGGGGAAGGAGTTTTTATCCTTGCAGAGCAGTGGGAATGGAGGCTGAGGCTGTTTCTGTCCTCTGGACCAGCTTCTTGCATGAATGGGGTCTCCAGATTGTTGGTTCCTCTGCCACAGTGGTGGCCTCCCACCTGCATAGCCAAAGGACAGCTGAGCACTGAGGATAGCACAGGACCCATTTGTCACATCCATATCCCATGTACCTATGGGTGGCAGGGACTTTCAGCCCCCTGTCCACGGATGGGCAATGTTGGTCCTTCCCTGGACCAGTGTTTAGTTATGATATTGCTCCATGAGTTAGATATGAAGACCTGCACAAACTTCTGTGGCCAAGGAACCCTCCTCCCAGCATATCACGACAAATAATGGCTTCTTTAGACCTGTTGTCAGTGACTGGAATATGATCATCGATCCCTACAGGGCAACTGCTGGACCTGCAGCAGATATTGGGAGGTGATGGGAGTTTGCAGAGGCAGGGGCAATCCCACCAAAACCCTTCTCAGCTGCTATGCTCAAGGAGGCTCAGCACTTCAGATGATCCATCGTTCCACACAGACCTGGAAAACATAGGTACAGCTTCCCAAAGCTCCTCACCTCTTCCCAGACAGGATCTCACACGGCCTGCTGTTGATGTTTCTGTCACTTTGGTGACGGCCCTGCACAGAGGGGAGGGGGAAGAGAAAAAAAAGAAAAAAAGAAAAAAAAAGGAAGCCAAAAGAAAGGAATGGACCGTGCCAGACAAAAACATGCCATATGAAACATGGGACAAGGACATGCTATAATCTGCTTTCTGAAGCAACCAGAAGACGTATTCTGATCAATACAGAGGCTAAAATCCCCCAAGGTATTTCTGGGGACCACCCTGGCAATATAACCATTGGTTAAGATATTAAAGACGATGCGGCGGGGGGGCTGTTTCTAGACCCCAAGGGAAGCAAACTGGCCAGTCACATCCTTCCCAAAGGAACATATAAAGTGTTCTGGGCATGGTAGAGTTGATGGTACCTCAAGAACAACAAACGATGGCAACTCCCAAGCTTTTCAGTTCACCCACAGCAAGAGGGCCCTTTCTGCTGACCATCTCCCCTAGGACCTACCCCAACACTAACAGCCTTTTGTTCCATCTCATACTCACGATGTCATCGACCAGGTCTCGTAGACCCCGGATGATGAGAAGGCAGCTCAGGGGGAACAGCAGAGTATACCAGGGCAGCGTGGCGATCTCAGGGGCGGTCTAGAGAAGGAGAACTTTACACCACTGATACAACCTTCATCCCACCTTGGGGCACTTGAGGTGACTCCCCCTTGCTCACAGTTTCCCTCACCAGCCAGCACCTAAGGAACCCACCTAAGAAGACTCAAATCTGCATGTCTGTCTGTCCTGTTGACTTTCCATGTCTTTTTAAAGTGGATGTGTGAAACGTATGTGGGGCCCTCAATTTGGAGGGTAGGATTTCTATTTAGGGATGGTCTACAAGGGCTTCTCTTACATCCACACCCAATCAGTTTAATGTTTCATCAGTTTAAACTTAATGGAGGTCAGACCCCTCTGAGTTCATGACAGACAATGAGCACCACTGAAAAGCAGCATCCTTGACACCATTTTAGACCAGAGTCCCCTAACTCTACACCAGGCAACCCTCCTTTGCTAGACAGCCTTGCACACACTTGGTGTCCGTCTCACCTGTAAGAGGATGACAAAGACAAAGTAGATGTTGGCCATTCTGTGGAACTGCTCATAGAGGTTCAGTGGCAGGAAGGTGAAGATGTTGTACTTGGCTGTCTTAATGGCATTGCCCTGCAGGAGAAAGGCAGGTCAAAGCCACAGTGGGAGTTCAGCCACAGAGAATCATAGAATCATCAACTGGTTTGGAAAAGACCTTTAAGATCATCAAGTCCAACAGTTCCCCCAGCACTGCCAAGTTCACTAAACCATGTCACTACATGAAATCAAGGGTATTCTGGTGCTTTTAGGATTTCTCAACTTTTCATGGTATAAGAGATGCCTTCAAAAATCCAAAGCCATGAGGGGAAAAAAAGGAGAGATTTATTAGAGGAAAGGGCTGTATGAAATTCAAACAAAACCATTTGCTTCATCTCAAGCACACCCAACCCACCCCCAGCTGGGTGGTCATTATTTAGCTGAGAAAAAAGAAAATCTGGTTTTGTTAAATCTTTTTTATTAAAAAAAAAAATCTTTCTTTTTATTGGACCATCAAACTAAAAAGCCTCCTCAGTGTGATTCTGCTCCTTTTCTGTCAGCTTCAGAGGAGATCTAGGGCAGGGATCCTCTTCATTCTTCAAACATGGTTTAGTGGTAGACTTGGCAGTGCTGAAGGAATGGTTGGACTTGATGATCTTGAAGGTCTTTTTCCAACCTGGTTAATTCTGTGATTCTACAATTCATTGAGGATTGTGTATATGAGTCTCCATCATTCTGGAGATCACTATGCAGCATCTCTGTCGTGTCACCTCCAAGCACCACCAGCTCAGGAATCAGGGGCTGGGTAAAGAAGCAGCCCAGGGCAGCCCAGGCTGACTCACCGCATACTTCTGCTTGGTCAGACAGAAGGCAAATCTCTTCTTGAATTGCTTGTGGTAGTTTCTGTCATTGGCCCTCACCTCCCAGGTAAAAGCTGGAAAAGCAAGTGGATATTCACCAGCTCTCATCAGAGCCAGGCCTTGGCCACCAGCCGCTGGCCTCCAAGGACACAAGGACCAGTGATGGTGCCACTGGGCTTATGGTGACCCGATGCTGGTTGGATGGGCTTTCCATAGTGCACCTACAGCTTGAGAGTGGCTGGAGGTGCAAATGGGACAGAGCTGGAGCTTTGGAATCAGCTGGATACAGAGTGGACAGAGGGGTCAGGAGGCTATAAGCTGCCAGAGATGTAGGACTGCTGCACAAACTTCCCTTCTGAGCCTCAGACTACCACCTGAGCTCAGGTTTTAGTTTAATGGTATAACCAGGCCAGGTGAAGGACAACCCCTCCAAGCATAGACTTCACTATTCTGAAGGCTGGCTGGTCCTCTCCTGATTGAATCTTTGCTATCCCAGTTTAGATGCTGCCAAGGGACATCCCAGCCAGCCCCCATGCTGGTGGTCCCTCCTTCCAGACCATTCACCCCAAATCTACTTCTTCTAAAGAAAAGAAAAGTAAAACCCCACAACACACTCACTGCACACTGACCTGGCAGCTGCTGCTTTCCGTGCAGGCAGCCTGGGGCTGGGTCCTGCTCAGCCATGCTGGTACCACTGCCAGGATCTAGGAACAAGGACAACCACAGATGTTTGCAACACTAAGCAATAAGAGCATGATCCCACTGGGATCTCCTGCCCATGGCCAGGTACAGGTATGTGGCTAAGCTGGAGACAGACCCACCTACAACAAAGCTTGGGCTGGACTGAGCCCCAAGACTGAGCTTAACTAGACCCCAGGGACTGGTGTGGGAGAGGTCCCAGGTGAGGCTGTTCAGGGCCATTAACACATTAGTGCCCTCAGGGCCCTGACCCATTGCTCAGAGCATCTTCTGACCTTTCTCCAGGCTATTAAAATTAAAGCTGAGGCCAACAGTGGTGAGTGCCAAGAGGTTTGCCTGGGCTCTCTGCTTCCAAACCAGCAAATGGTGTGATGGCTTTAATGGAAGGGTCTAACCTTATCCTGAGTCTCGTCAAGGTGGAAGACTTCAGTTTTGTCTGTGGTCATCCTTTCAGAAGAACCCTCATGCTCAGGATCAGGCCTAAGTTGACTATCCCTCATGTTTCTGCTGTGTTGGGCATCTCTGAGCCCCATTGTACCCAGTAACAATCCCCATTACACCTCCACAGACCACACTGCTCATTGGTTCCACAGCACCCCTTCTCCAGCTGATGCCAAACGAAATTACAGCTAATTAAACACGTGCAGCTAGGTGAGGAGGATGCTGGTGGAGCTGGGTGCTGTGCAAAGGCAGCAAGGAAACAGCCTCTCACCAAGAGCCCAGGAGCAAGGGGAAAGGGGGAAAAAAGACAAAGAATGATTCAAAGCCCTGGAGAAACTTCCAAGGAGATATCCAAGAAAACTCAGTTCCAAAAAACCTCTTGTCAAATCTCACTCATTGCCTCAACAATTGCACTTTGGATCGGCAGGAACAGGCTGGAAGCGGGTGCCAGGGCTGGCAGCCAAATCGTGTCCTGGCCCCAACCTGGAGCTTCCCAGGTGGCAGCAATGGCCAAAGGCACAAGACATCCTCTGACCACTGCTCCACACCTCATTTAGCCCCACAGTGATTCATTAACCTACAGGATGTTCCTCCAACTCAATGCCTGGGATGAACCGGCCGCTCTGCTTGGCCTGGCAGGGAATGTCCTGCCCCGCTGGTCCCCGGGGGGCTCTGGCTGTGAACCAGCCCCACGGGGCTGCTGGGTGCTACAAGACCCAAAGTGGGGCTTTCTCACCCCCAAAACCAGAGTTTTAGGCTAGCGGAGGTTTGCATGGATTGAACAAAGATAAGCCCGTTTTAAGCAGCAACGGGCACGGTGCCCCTGGGGTTTGGGTTAGTGAAACACGCGGGGATTTGTGTCGCTCATGGATCCGACCCACTGGAGCTGGGCTTCTGTGAGCGTTTAGTTCCTAAAGCTCCAGATGAATGCGGAGCTGTTGTTCAGTTGTTGCTCAGGACAAGGATTAGTGCGAGAGCCGTTGGGTTCCCTGCGAGCCCCAGCACACCCAGCACAGCCAGTGCCTGCCGCTTTGAGCAGCTTTCTGCCCCTCCTGCTCCCGCCCAGCCAAAGGAAAAGGGGGGGACGGGCCCTGTCTGGGGCTGGTGGGTGTTGCTGTGACCGGGTTTGTGGATGCTCCTGTTGTTTATGTGACTGCAGCATCCCTGCGGGACCTCAGTCGGTGCCACCCCAGGACACCCCTTCAGCCACCCCAGGGACCCCAACACCAACCCCAGGAATGCCACCACAGGGACACCCCCAGCCACGCCAGGGCCCCCCCAACTGCCAACCCCAGGGACACCCCCCCACAAACCCAGGGATCCCCAAAGCCACCCCAGGGACCCCCCACCAACCCCACAACCCTCCCCACCCCCGCCAGCCCCCCGTTGCTGCAGTTCCAGCATCACCCCAGGCTCGGCCCCATCGCAGCAGCCACCAGCCCAAGGACAGGCAATGGGTGGTGGGTGCAGCAGCAGCACCCGGCTCATGCCTCCTCCTGCCCTCGGCACGCAGGAAATGCCCCCGCGCTCCGGCCGGGTGGATCACGGCTCATTAAAGCCTCTCAGGGTGGTTTTTATCCCCAGGTCTGAGCACATGCCCGGGCCATGAGTTTCCCTCCGCTCACCCCATTTATTCCCCCTGCTTTGATGCGACTCCAGGTGGAAAAGCATCTCCCCATCCCGAACCGCTCCCCCGCGCCCCCATCCGTGGTTAGAGGGGGGGCTGCCCTGAGCTCCCCCCCTTCTCCCCGGGGTCCGCAGGGAGAGATGCAGCTCCCAGGAGAGCCCCAAAGGACCCGCTGGCAACGAGTCCCCACCGCACCTACAGCCCACTCGGGTCCAGCCGGTACCCCAAAGCGAGCAGGAGGAGGATGGGACCTGCTGCCCCACTGCCCTCTGGGTCCCCCCGTACCTGCACCAATCCTGCCACCGAGCTCCTGCTGCCACCACCGCGCCGAGCGGGACCTGCTGCCACCCGTCCTGCCCCACGCAGGGACCGTGGGGACAGCCCACGCCACACCTCCGGCCATGGGCTCCGCAGGGACCTGCCCTCCCGCTGCTCCCCGCCTGCTGCCAGGGCTCCCCTCGCTGGCAGCTCAAAACCTGCCCTGATTTATCGCCTGGTTCAAAACAACCCGGAGCTGCTGCTGCTGCAGGAGCTGTTCCCGTGGGATCTGCCAGCGGATGGGGACACGGTGTCACGGCCACGGTGTTCCCACCATCGTCCCAGTGGAGAAACCGGTGATCCCAAACAGGGTTGGAGGACAGTGGGTGGGCACGAGCATTGCCAGGACAGAGAGCAGGCAGAGTTGGGCAGTGGGGACACTGGGCTGCACTGGGGGTGACTTGGTTTCACTGGGGAGCGCTGAGTCGCCCCCCCTCCCCAGAGCCCCGAGGTCTGGCAGCAGCTCCATGCCTTGGAGACTGAGGAAGGTGAGAGGAAGAGGAGGCTGAGCCACGCCGCCTCCGAGCAGTCCCTTGGTGACTGCAAACCCCACTGGGGACAGAGGCTGCTCTGTCAGTGGTGGCAGATAATGAGATGAGAGCCAGCTCCGTGCCCCCCTGCTCTCCCATCCTGCCCCGCACTCATCCAGCACAGCAGCCCCACTGCAGTGGTCCTGCATCAGCCATCAGTAGATTAATTGCTCACCGCAATTAACCGCAGAAACCCGGAGGCAATTACCCAAGCGCTGGCCCGACACTCCATAAAGCATCTCCTGAGCAGTCGGGAATAACTCTTTCTAGGTCCATACACAACGCAGCAGCGCTGCGTTCCCATATTCACATGTCCCCATGTCCCCACTGGGAATACTGGCCAGCACTGGACCTGCAGCACTGGGGTGGATTTGGGTTAACGTTATCCCAGGCCCTCTCTCCAAACACAAGTGGAATTTCTACTTTCCTGCTCCCTGAGCCCGGCACCTCCTTTCCCTGCAGATGGTTTTCAAGCTGCCTTTGATAAAGACCATTCGCAACCTGCACTTGGACAAGCTGGGTTTTTTCCATAAGACTGCCATGAATTTCCACCCCTGAGCCCATCACCTGCCTTTTGTGCCTGCTCTTATTTAGCAGCTCCCACAGAGTTGTTGACTGGAGCAGCACCTGTGAGGAATTCCGGCATTCCAGCCCTCCCGTGCCATCTCCTGCTACTGCTCCCATCCTCTGCCCCACAGAGACCCAATGACGATGGTGGCACCAGCACAGCCAGGAAGGGCCAGCGGCCACTTAGGCAATGCCAAGCCCTGGGCCCCAAACCTCTGTGTCCCCCCCGGCATTCGCAGCCACTTGCTGCTTCCAGAGGAAGGAAAAGGATTTCCACACCCTGCCCTGGTGTCCCCCGCACAGGGACACGCAGCGGGTGGCTTTGGGACACCGGGAACTGACAACACTGGTGGGGAATGGCTGAGGTCACCCTCGCAACTGCAGCCAGTGAAGGTGACATTTTACCAATCAATGGCCCCTGCAATTAGCTGAGCTCCCCCCGGCACAACGCACTGAGCGCCAGGGCAGAGGATGCTCCTCTGGGCGCCGTGGTGACCTTCCTAGTGTGTGTCCCTGCTCTGGGTGCCCCTGGTCCTGTGTGCTGCCTCTTGCAAGGAAGGGTTAAACCTTTGAGCCTGGCTTTTCCCTTTGCCTGTGGCCCAAGCGGCTCCAGGCGCCCCGTTCCACCCGGCCGAGCAGCCACAAAGCCCCGTTTGTTCAGAGAAAATAGTGATAATAATTTAGAAATGTTCCCTGCAGGACAGGGGCTGTTCCTCAGACTGGGAGCAGCCCCATGTGCAGTCCTGGGGCTCCAGCCGGCACCTCCCGGGCTCCCACTGATGCCCCAAACTCTGGTCCAGGCTGGCAGATGTGATCACAGGATCCCAGCATCATTAGTGTTGGAAGGGCCCTCTGGAGATCATCCAGTCCAACCCCCTGCCAAGGCAGGGCCACCCAGAGCAGGTCTCATAGGAATGTGTCCATGGTGGGGTTTGAATGTCTCCAGAGAGGGAGACTCCACAACCCCCCTGGGCAGCCTGTGCCAGGGCTCTGACACCCTTAATGAAAAGAAGTTCTTGCTCATGTTGAGGTGAAACTTGTGTTTTAGTTTCTGGTCATTGCTCCTCATCCTGTCACTGGGCACCACTGAGAAGAGTCTGGCCCCATCCTCCTGGCACCCGCCTTTGAGCTATTGATTTGCATTGATGAGATCCCCTCAGTCTGCTCTTCACTGACTAACCAGGCCCAGCTCCCGCAATCTCTCCTCATCAGAGAGATGCTCCAGACCCCTGAGCATCGCTGTGGCCTCTGCTGGACCCTCTCCAGCAGCTCCTCGTCTCCTGTCCTGAGGAGCCCAGCACTGGACACAGTGCTCCAGATGTGGCCTCACCAGGGTCAGTGGAGGGGGAGGAATCACCTCCCTCGACCTGCTGCCACGCTCCTCCCGATGCACCCCAGGACACTCTTGTGCCTCCTGGCCCAAGGGCACAAACTGCCGGCTCACGGGCAACTTGTCACCCACCAGCACCCCCAGGCCCTTCCCGGTTGAGCTGCTCCCTGGTGGGTCAGCCCACACAGCCATGGTGGGGCCATGGATGGCGCTGGATGGGCAGTGCTGCCTCGGAGCACGGCTGCTGCCTCCCACCAGCCCCTGGCCCAGAACTGCCCCATGGAGCAGTGAGTGATGCCCTTGGCACCCAGCACCTGCCTCCAACACCCAAAAACTTCCCCCACCTCCCAAACCTGCACAACCAGTCTCCTTCCTGCTCCGCACCCTCTTCCTCTGCTCCCCGCTGCCCTGCAGTGACCTCAGACCAGGGCATGGTGCTGGGGACAGGGCTGGTCACTGGTGGTGACCCCGTTTCTTGCCCACTGCTAGCACCAGCTCCCCAGTCTGGCCAGTTCCCTTCTCTTGCTGGGCTGGAGGGTGCAGGAGGACCTCGGTCACTGCAGTGATACCAGTGTCACCCACCTCACCCTGCTGCAGGTTTAGGGCTGGGAATGGGGACCCCTATGGCTGGGGAGTGCTGCAGCACCCCTGCACTGGCAGGGCACTTTGGGGGTCCGGGCACGGGCACCCCCTGCTGCCACCCTGGGGGACACCAAGGCACGGAGCAGCGCGGCCAAGGTGCCGTGGCAGAGAGCTGACCCCAGGATCAGACAAGCAAAAGGCTGGAGCAAGGTGGTGTGTGGAGGCAGCAGATGCACAGGGACTGCCATGAGGTCCCTGTCCCCATCGACTGTGACAGGAAGGGTCTCACCACAGCAATGGCCCCACAAAAGGACCTTTTCTGCTGCACACAGAAGCCGTGGGACCCCGGGATGTGCTGTTGGTGGTGCCCCAGCTCCGGCAGTAACCCCAGGAGACGATGTCTTCCAGGGAAAACCAAGCGTCTCAGACCTCTTGAGTTAAGACACTGAACATGCACTTGTGGCACTCGTGTCTGTCCCTCCAACTGCCTGAGGCTGGGTGAGTGCTGCTCACCGGAGACCACGACCCTGAAGTCCCTCCTGCCTCCATCCATGACCCAGAGGAGACTCAGAGGGTCCTTTCCACCCTCCAGGCTATGGAAAAGCAGGAAAGCAAAATGCTCTGGGCACCACGGGGGTTCCCTGATGGCTGGTGCCACCTCAAGGTGTCAGTCGGGAGGTTATTGCCAAAGCTCAGCACACCCAGCACCTCAAAAGGCCCATAAAGGTAGCTGAGAACATGGGTCAGCTGTGACTTTTATAGCATCCCAAGTAACTGCTGCCATTGCCAAGCCATCACCAGCACGTTAAATAAAACACATTGCCAGTGAGGTCATCTAATAGCCTCTTATTTCTTGATTTGAACTTTTTACCTTCACCTCTTCCTCTGTGCTGAATCAGCTCCTTCCCTTGGCACTTGAATTCCTGCCCCATTTGCGAGATTGATAGGGGCTCTCCTGGAGTGGGAGGACACTGGGGCGGGTGCTGGTGCCCCTGGAATCCCAGCCCAGCTCTGCGCTGGAGGCACGAGGAGCCAGGACCTGCCCCACTGCTGCCCAGAGGCTCAGAGCATCATGTGGGGGGTGAGAAAGGATTGTCCAGAGTGAGGGTCTGGCACATGCAACCCCAGGCTTTGCCTTCTCTTGCAGTCACAGAATCCCAGCCTCGTTTGGGTTGGAAGGGACCTTAAAGCTCACCCAGTCCCAGCCCCCTGCCACGGGCAGGGACACCTTCCACTAGAGCAGTTTGCTCCAAGCCCCTGTGTCCAACCTGGCCTTGAACACTGCCAGGGATGGGGCAGCCACAGCTTCTCTGGGCACCCTGTGCCAGCGCCTCAGCACCCTCACAGGGAAGAGCTTCTGCCTCAGAGCTCATCTCAGTCTCCCCTCCGGCAGGTTAAAGCCATTCCCCTTGTCCTGTCAGTAAATGGAAGGGATGCTCCAGGGAAGCCTGCCCAGGTTCTCCTCACCTCTGGGATGGCTCCAGCATCCCTCCTCCCCAATGCCGCCACAGGCAGAGCAGACCCACACTCAGGAGCGTGCATTTAGTCAACACGCTTTTATTAAAAACAATTACAAAAAGTTACAGGTTACAACAGTTCTGTACAATCCAAAACCCTCTTACCAACCGCAAGCCTCTGGTTTTACAGTGTTACGGGGGTCCAACACTTGCTCGGACCCACAGCGACAGCGCGGGTGGAAGCAGAAGCCTCATTTTAGGGGGTCCCAAGTGAACCGTGGGGAAAGAGAAGGGAATGAGTGAGGTCCCCTGGCCTGGCAGGACTCGTTCCTAGAGAAACGCACCCTGCAGCAATGCTCTGCCTTCCCAAGGCCAGGTGGTGGGATCCAGCCAAGCAACCAGCTCCCCAAGCAGGACACCAGCACAGCAGGTCCGTGTCAGAAACGTGCTGGCTCTTCCAGGGAAGGCAGATGTGGGAGAGGGCCGGAAGCTGGGACTGCCCGTCAAGTAACGGGGGAACCGCGAGGCAAGAGCCAGCTCTGAGATCTAACGTGGCTGCAGGGTAGATGGATGCGCTGCTCCAGGTACGCTGCAGCCAAGGGGGAAGACAGAGGGATGAAGAAGGAAAAGGCGCAGAAGTGGGAACAAACCTTCCCTGCCTGGATAGGAAGCCCTGAACTTTCCATTTCTCCTGCAGCCTGGACAGGAGGAGATTGTTCCCCGCAGGCAATGGGAGAGGGGGACCAGACAAAGTGTCCCAAGGCTGCTTCACATGGAAGCCCCACAGCAGGGAAGGAGGCAGCTGTAACGCTTGGCAAAGGAGAGCTGGATGCGACCACATTCTATGTGATGTGCCCTACGGAGCACTGGGGGAGTGGCAGGGAGCTGCACAGCCTGAAAGTTGGGATAACAAACAGGCTGGGAGCCTGTGCCACTGCCTGCCAGAAGCAACACAGCAATAACAGGGGCTTGTATAGTCCCCACTGCTGCTGGTGGCTTCAGGAGAGCCTGGGCAGAGGTCAGGCCCTGGAAGCCACATCCTCGCCTCTGAGGACAGCAGTGGGATGGGGAGAGCACCCCCCGGCCCCGCGCTGCTCCCCACCACCACACTGGGCACAGAGGTGGCACAGGTCACAGGATATGCTGGGGGGGACACAGCACATCCCCAAACTCCAACCCAGCACTGCTAGTGGGTACAGAGGAGTGAGCCAGACCCAGCTCCCACAGGAACCAAAGCCCAGCAGCTCCCGCGCCCCAGCTCCGACAGGAACCAAAGCCCAGCAGCTCCCGCGCCCCAGCTCCCAGAGGAAGCAAAGCCCAGCAGCTCCCATGCACGCTGCCACCGGAGCCATGCAGCCCGCCCGTGCCAGGGCCATCAGCAGCCACCCCTGGGAAGCGGTGAAAGTCCCAGCTGAGGTAGTCGCTGCGCTAAGAACGGGACTAAGCTGATGCCTGGACCTCAACTAAAAACCCACATCTATCAGGGACCACTTCAAGCAGCTCCCCTGTTCTCCCAACCAGAGCCCAGCAGAGCCACCAGTGTGCCCGTGCTCCTGCCCCAGCCGCCACAAGTGCGATGGAGACACACTCTGGCCAGTTGCTTTCGTCCAAGGGGTCAGACAGACAGTATCTTCTCAAAACAACCAACATGTAAACTGGTTTAGAAGATTAATTTTTACCTATTGCTTTTGCTCTTGCCTGCACCAAGTTCCTGCTCTCAGGGACAGACTGGTGGGAAGTCCTGCAGACTGCAAAGGGCCACCCTTAGGTGCAATCTCAGGTACACCTAGGTCCTCCCAAAAACCTTGATCCCTACAGCCAAGCTCACTGGAGGCATGCTGGAAGTTCAGGTTGGACTTGATGATCTTAAAGGTCTTTTCCAACCTAGCTGATTCTGTGGTTCTAACCTACAAATGCCTGCTCTTCCCACTGTCCTCCCCCGGAAGGCTGCAAGTTGCTGCTTGGCTCTGGGAGCCCAGTTTGTCCCAGCCCCGCTGTCCCTTGCCTCACTACCACACACACAGCTCCCTGAGCTCTGAGCAAGGGCTGACACTGGTGGTTTGCCCCTTCTGTAGCAACTGCAGCACCAGGACACCAACCCACATGGAAGAGATCACCTGGGTTGCAGCAGGCAGTAATTCCCCTTGACCCATCTCATTCCTCTCTGACCTGCTGCTCTCACCACATGCTCTCAGAGACAACCTCCATCGCCTGCAGCTCTGGCTTTCTCCTCCACAGTGCGACTGCTGCTAGGATCTCCTCCCACACGGCTTGATCCTCAGCTCTCGCCACCCCTTGCTTGCCTTTCACACACAAACTATGCAATCCATTCACTTTACAGCTTCCTGCCCAACCTTCTTGCATATCCCCCATCTCCAAACACTGTGGGAATCCACCAGCTTTAGAGCACAGAGGCAATTTATGTTACATTTGAAAGAAAAGGAAAAAGATCTACCTTTAACTGAACCAAAAAGATCCTTCTGCACATATCTGTCCTACCTCTAAAAGCTTCTCCTAGGAACCAAGAAGTTCTTTCTCTGGTTGTGCTACTCAAAACCACCTTGCCTTGCCTACAAGGCAATTGTATCACAGAGTATCCCTCAGGTGGAGTAAAGAGGATCTGATAGCCACTATCTGGACAGAGGGACCTGCAAGCAGTGAGCTGGTGCCATTCAGCAGTGCCAGCAGCAGTCCTTAAGTCCCGTAGGTACCTGGGAGTGCACGGGGAGCCTGGGGTAGCATGCTGCTGCGTACAGGTGGACAGTGTTACTCTGAGTATTTATTGCACTGCTTCAAAGAGGTGGAGGAGGAACAGGAGAGAGAGAAAGCGCAAGTCATCGTTTCACTTTAGCATCTTCTTTGATCTTCCAGACCATCAGCTCCATGCAAGCTCTGGCATCTTCACTGGAGTCATGCCCTTCCACTGCGGAGAGAATGACAAGGATGGCAGTTACCACCACAGCCCTGCAGCCCCTCTGCTGCACAAGGGCTGCTGAGAGCACAGAGCAAGGCTTCCTGACACCCTGCTCACACTGCTGCCCTCTGCCATAGCAGCCACAGGGGCATCTGTGATCATCATGAACAACAGTGATGGATTTCCACTAAACATGTTTTGCTGGACTTCAGCTTGACACCATTCCCTTGTTTAAATTAAGGGCTGAAGTCCTGTTAGTCTGCAGGACCTCGGGCTATGGAGTAGCTGGTCAGAGAGGCCTCAATCTCCTCAGTGGTGTGTTTCTGACATGCTCAAGAAAGATGAAGAGGAACATGCCATGCTTCAAACAGAAAGGTCAACCTCAGTTTGCCAGAGAGGGAAGAGAGGGCATGACATGGCCTTGACAGAGCTACCTCTGGCCTTCTCACACCACTTCTTTGGTCCCTACTTAGCACAGACAGGGAAGAAGCAAGTGCTGCTGGCCCTCAGAACACGGTTCAAACAAACTGTGGTAGAGACTTTGTATGCTGGTCATTCACAGCTACTACCAAACTGTGCGGGGCAAAAAAAAGGTTAGGAGCAAGAGGATGGGGCTTGGGGAGAGCAGAGAAAGGCAGGTCTAAGGAGCCCATATCCAGGTGGGATGGGACACGAGACCCCCACTCTGAGCTCCTCCTTGGTCTCACCATTGTCCTGGATGATGCGCTTGAGGTAGTCTGCCATCAGTGTCCGGAGAGCCCGTTTGTAAGGCAAACCCAGGCGGTGGGGAAAGACGATGGCGGTATCCACCACTGTGCCATGGATGAGCTGGAGGGAGGGAGCAGGAAAGAAACATGCTTATTTTCCGTCTCCCACATGGATGGACACTCCTTAGGATTAACCATGCTAAAGCAATCCTCCTTCCGGTCAGGCTCTCGGGCTCTGTGTAATGCTGTCACCAAGCTCCAGCCCAACCAGTCTTGCAAGAGGCTCTGGCTGAATCACAGATGACTCCCCCTTGAAGGATGTGTGCACACAGGCTTCCCAGTGCTCTGCCAGCCAGCATACCTGCCCTCAAAGCCCTGCCTACCTGCACCTTCACAGCAGCAGAAATTCAGGGCTGCTCCAGTTTGTATACATCAAACAATTCTTAATCCCCTGGCCTGGAGAAGCTGGCACAGCTCTGAGTGCCTTTCACAATGAAAAACCAAGCCAATGAACCAATTGACCCCACAAAGCCCGTAACAGCCTTTCAACTGTTTCTCAAGATGTGGACAACGGTGGGAAGGATATGCAAGTCAAAACTGTACTCAACCCACTGCACATCACACTGCTTTTACAGAAAAGGCCTAACCTTAAAGGTGCAAACTGACCTGAAAACCTCCAGTCCGTCATCGATGAGTCAACAGGAAGTTTTTAACCTGCACCAGCTTAGCAAGGATGAAATGAGACACAGAGATACTGTACTTCTGGGCATAAGGAACTACCCAATGGGTGGGAGGGAGGCCTGGGCTGGTCCCACAGCTGGGTCAAAGTGCCTGGGCACATAGGAGAGGCAAGAGGTTCTCTTGCCTCTAGGTATCAAGAGTCATCATGGTGGAGGAAGATGCTGAACTGGTCCATACGCTACCTAGCCTGCACCAAGGGGCCCTGTGGAGGACCAGAAGGCCACTTCTGCAGAGTCCATAAACACAGGGCAAGCTGGCTTTCTTTAAATACTAATTTCTTACTCTCAGGCTAAAATCAGGTTAATCCTCTGTTGCCACGAGTTCAATGAGAGCTAAAGGAATGTGGATGAAGGCAGTCCCACATCTCAAGTACACGAGTAAAACACAGAGATAGACTTGTATGCCTGACCAAAAGACAGCTCTGCCTGGCTCAACACAGGATGGCTCAGACAGGACCCTGATAATCCAGTCTCCTCCTCTGCCTTGACTCTTCTTATGGACCAGCTCATGTTGCAGGACAATCCATATCTTGGTCATTAATAGTTTCACAGCCCAGCTCTGTAATGCCTGAGAACAGCTGGAGTTTAACAGCGACAACCTGCTACACTCTTTGGAGTATAAAATTGCCAACATTATGCATAATCTCTCCTCGACTGCAGTCAAGTTTGGCACCCACCCAGGCCCAATGATAATTACTTATGGAGATCAGGAAGACTGTGGAAACAGGATAATATAGCTTTAAATCAAAATGGGAATGCTATCACCATTTGGAGCTTGCCATGGCCATTAGCGAGATGTCGACTTTACGGCCACAGCCCTCAGACATTACGACTTGACATGCCACTGCCTGTCACACTCTGCTTTATTGCTCTTGGGTTCGTTCTCTTGGCAGTGTCTGCACTGCTAAGAGAGAATCATGTCTCTAAGAGGCCAACACAGTCATCTTGTGCTGTTAAAGCTGTAAATAATTTTTTGATGATGATGATGAACACTCTGAGAGGCTGGGATAAAGGATGCCACGGAGAGGTAAAGTGCTTTGCAGGCATTAAAACCTCCTGCTTCCAAACCGTTGCCATGAGTTGGCAGCCACAGCTTCTTCAGCAAAGCAGCTGCACGATAAAGAATGGCTGGAGGAAGCTCTGGCTTGTGAGCACAGACTAAAGACTCAGCTCCTTCCTGCTGCACGCTTTCTTGGTGCCCCTGGGTAAGCCCCTGGGGAACTGTGTTCAGAGTGCAAGGGGAGAGGACACACCTCCCTTGCAGGACAGCAGATATGGCTGAGAGATGTGCAGGTCAGACTGACAAGGGCCAGGCAGGAAACAAGACAGATGAAAGGTCAAAACAGCTTGATCTAAGTAACACCACAAATCACAGCAAGCCAGGCAGAGAACCTCACTCAGAGAAAACAGACATTTCAACATCAGGAGAGAAACTGTGAGAATTATCTCCAGTGGCAGAGGCAAAAAAGAGGCTTGTCCTGTTTTTAAAATAGTTACTGTAGACATCCAGAGGGCACAGGGGACTCAGAGCCTCCCCTGTTCATGCTGTGACCCTGAGCACATCTTCAAGCCAGGGTCACAGTCAAAGGATGCTGACACCATCAAAGGATTCCTGACTATATGGCAGGGGTGAAAGGCAAATGATTCAGTCTTTCCAACCAGCCCTGCTCTGTTCACCCTCCCCAGTCACCTCTAGAGATGCCTGCCACCCTGGGCAGCACCAGTCACCAGAACCTGGGGTAATGCCATGAGGGGGACACATGACCTATTCCCTTGCTTTTCCATCACAGACAGCTTCACACTGGCTCAGAGACAGGACAGATCTATTGTGTCCTCCTGGCCCTTAGAAATAAACAGCCCCCAAATTTAAAGGAGACATCTAATACACACCAGAGTGGGAAAGAAGTAGAGGGGGACATAAATGCAAGACATGCAAGTTACCTTTAGTGCAAATAAGTCACTTTCCAAGCTGTGCCCTATCAAAATGGTATCTGCACTGAACATGTTCAGTAGGACGGCTTGGACATCCCGCAGGGTAATGCTAGTGTTCTCCAGGTCCTCCTCTGTCACACCTGAGAATCTGCAGAGTGAGAGCAGAAAGGAGGGCTCCCTTCACTAAAGGAACACCTCAGGGCCAAAGTGTCCCAGCTATTAGGTCAGTGGAGTTTCAAGAAGTGTTCCCAGCCATTCCCCCTAAATTCCTAATTCTGAGCACAGACCTGGGACCCAAGGCAAGACATCACCATCCTTACCTGGTGTTGTAGTCCACCACCTTGGTGTCTGGTTTGACAAAGGTGTCATATACCACTTTCAGGTCAGAGTTGATCACCGTTACTCTTGTCAGCTCCAGTCCTTGCTTCGTGTAGCACTGTAAGCAACAGAGCAGACATGAAGACAAGTGGTATCAATGGAGCCATTCCCTGGAGCACTGCGGAGTGCTCCCAGAATGCAGCACACCCAGAGCAGCCAGGCCAGGCAGCAAACACTGCTCAGTACTGGCCAGCTAGCTAGAGCTTTTCAAGGGTGCTCCCAACCCTAAGTGAAACACACATTGCTCATTAATTCATTAATAAGAGCTAATTTAAATGTACAGGACCACTATGATTTAGAGTCCACAGAAGAAAGGAAAGAAGATGGTAAGGAAACAGAGCTTTCTTTCAGCCACTTGTATCACACCCTCAGCCTTCCCCAAAAAGCTGTATTTTGCTTTGGCATTGCCTCTATCACCAAGAACCCACCATTTCACAGTCTAATGCGTAGATTCCAGGGTAGCCATCAGTTGTAGGCAACTTCTCAAAAGTCTTCACAAAGCCGTCAAGGCTCTCCTTCCGCCCATCATGCACGTGTTGCTGAAAGACAACAAAAAAAGGGTGGGATGGACAATTGTGGATGGTAGGAACAAGAATCCAAAAAGTCCACTCCAACAGAACTTCCCACTCACACAGAAGTATTTTTTTAATCATTTCTAGAGGTTAATAAGGAGTAAGTTTTGCCTGCCAGTCAGAGAAGCTCACCACAACAGCAACCACAGCCACGTGCAACCCTGATTCCAAAGCCAGACGAAGGCTAGAGGCATCATACTGACTAGGAGCAAGACATCACTCATCTAGGGACCTTCAACTTTCAATTCAGAGGGGAATTCCTCAGGAAGGGCCACACTGAGGTCTTACACTGACCTAACTCCAGCTGCTGGGTTCCTGATTTAGCCTGAGGCACATGCCCAGGTGCAGGATTCTAATCCCGGACATCCCCATTCAAGCATTACCACTGGATGTATCACAGCCCGTAGAGAGCACACATCTATGTGTGCATACAAATAAACACCACTGTATTCCAAAACCAGACAGTTCACAGACAAACAGGAGCTACTGCCTACCAGCACTTGAGGCAATAGAGAGTACTTCCAACCACTCTTCATTATCCCCAGCTAAAGTTCTAAGATCAACACGATTCAGCACTGAAGAGCTTCCCTGAGCCAACAGGAAAACTCAGGAAGTGATTTCACAAGTGGCTTAAGCCAATGCAACACTAAGCCACTGCTGCAACAGGCACTCCCGCTCTCCTCTGCAGGCACAGATCCACCCTAGCTGGTCAGCCTGAAAGCCTTCCTGGCTTAAGCTTTAAACTGCAGGATTGCAGTGATTCGGTTACCTGCCCCATGGCACCAGGGGAAGCAGGAAGAGGTAATGGAGGGCAAGGCAGAAGCTGTGATTGCCCTTTTGCCCACTAACATGGTTAAACTGCAGCACCACACCCAGATGTGTCTCTCCCTTGCTCTCCAGAGGGTGTTTTGTTTCGTTTAAGTTTTGTCTATCCTTAAATCTCAACGTATTTGCACACAGCAGCCTGTGAACAGGCTCCTTCATCGTGCTTCTCACAGATCTCACCCTAAAAGGAGTCAAACTGTACTTGTTTGTCTCAGGATAGAAAGACTGGAGAAATGAGGAAATGAGGCACTTGTGAAGCTGAAACCTGTAGTCAGATAGAGAACCTTTGCATATTTTCCTGCACAAGTTATTACTGCAGGTGCAGCCACAGTGCAGAGAACTGCATCATTTGACATTAACAAGGCAGCTGGGACAACACCAAATCCAATCTCTCCCTTTATCCAAAGTTCAAAGGCCTCGTAGTTCGTTGTTTCCCAGGAGCAAGAGGCCATACTTGCCCATGAATCTGTTTTGCTACAGAAATTGCAGATTACCAGGCCAACAGATAGTAAATGTTTCTCTCCCTTGCAGCTCAATCCCCTCTCTCCCTCTGTCATACAATATAACCGAGCAGTGAAGGAAAGAAAAAAGGTGATTTTCTACATAAGTTGATCACAGAATCCTAGAATGGTTTGGGTTGGAAGGGACCTTAAGCTCACCCAGTTCAAAGCCCCTGCTACAGGTAGGGACACCTTCCACTAGAGCAGGTTGCTCCAAGCCCCATCCAACCTGGCCTTGAACACTTCTGCAGATATTCTCAGCTGTCCAATTCTTCCTTGCTGAAAGGAGGGCAGAAAAGTTGCTTCTGTTTTTCTGACCAAAGAAGCAGACTCAGTTATCACAAAGAACAGCAGCTCCAGGCTCCTCCGCTCCTGTGGAGCAGCAGGTACGAGCACAGCTCCATCCTGCCATCTCCTGCCACACTGGCTAACTGCAGCCTCATCCAGACAGGCACACCTCTGATGTATTTGGAAGACGACACTGACTCACTTTTCTAACCAGCTACAGCTCTCCTTACTTAGAACAGCTTCTTATTACAAATATTTACTCTTTTCAATGCCCTTTAAAGCTGAAAGATACCGTGCTCCCCAGTATCAAATTGTATACCCTCATCCTGAGCAGATTCCAACCTTAGATCTACCAAAGGATCCTGTGAAACTCACTCATTTGGATGAGAAAACCAAGGAAGCCAGAACATAGAGATGTGCAGCAGCACAACAACGAGGAGGCAGATGTGAAAGGATGCCTGAGCCCTGGAGCACTGGCATCAGGCTTCATTGAGTAGGAGCCTATTAGAGACATTGTGTGTTTTGTAAAAGGCCATGAGGGTCTATGGTCTACAACAGCAACGCAAAAACACGCAGAGCAGTCCTATTTTTATAGCCCCATCAATTTCTCCCAACTTCCTTGCAGGATGTTTTTTGGAACACCCATTAAAAAGAGATCCTAATTGCACATGAAAACGAAAGAGAAGTAGCAGCTTGCCTGATCCTATGCATGCTTCACTACAGACTGTGCAGGGCAGGCTTTTATAGTGCCCATACGGACAATTCTTCCTATTTAACAAGCCTTGAATTTTGCCCCAGAATTCATTTCCCAGCTCTAGTTTTTGGCCAGAAGAAGGGCACACGCCTCTCCAGAACCTCCAGCCAGCCTTGCTGGCCCTGTATCACTTGAGGTCTTTCAAACAGTGGGACAAGAAGATGCTTTATACATGTGGAGCCCCTTCCACTGGACATGACCCTGTTCAGCTCTATTAAAGGGCTGAAACTCTACCCCTGAGCAGGTTTTTCTCTCTGCTTTGTAGTGCTGGGATCCCTTCCCCCTCTTGTTCCTCAAGAGAAGTAATATTTATGAGTTACAACAAGCTCCTTTGGAAGGTTCCTCCCTTTAAGACAACAAAGAGCATGCAGTAAACAGAAAACTATTACAAGGTCTGGCCTATAGCAGAAGGTTACTTAGCATGGGCTTCTGGGAAAGATGAAAATGGGAAAAAGGTTTTGGCACACTGTTGTCAAGGCCACAGGACTGCTCCTTGCAAGGAAATCTTTTATTTCTCATTTCTTCAATGTTTCCCTAAAGAAGTCTATATATGAGCTTTTGCTGGACAGCTTAATCTATTGACATTTGCTTAGAACAAATGAAACCACCTCACTCCAGACAGCTCAGTCTCCTCCCTCCTGCCAAACACTGAATTCTCCTACCTTTGCACAGCAAAAGATATCTAAGAAGTACTTGTTTTCCCCCCTTAAGGGAAGCCACCATTCTTCTAAAGGCTTAAGCAACGATCACACAGCCATCAGCACTGTAAGCAGAGGACAAATGTCATTGAGAACAAAAAGGTGTTGCTCAATAACTTACTTTAGCAACCTGGCAGCCTGGTGAACCCACAGCTCCTGAGCAGCAGCTGTAATGAGTTTCCCATCCACCTGGCACTGAAAGAGCAAGAGACAAGAGTCAAAGAGAGTCCTGTTAACAAGAGACCTAACCTTTAGCTCCCACATGCAGAGATACCCGGGATGAGCACAGCAACAATAATGTGTCAAACAAAGGGGGAAAATAAGTACGGATTCACATATAGCAATCTAAAGAGCTTAAGTTTCCCATACTCAGCCAGATAAACTCTAGAAGCCTGGATGCTCTGATGGAAAACCACAGCAGAGCTCAAACCAAATTAGTGTCTTGCTGTAAATGACCAGTCAACTCTCCTGGGTGGTGACAGACACCTAGTGCTCCCCAGTCAGCCTCCTAAAGAGACTGACTCTTTTCAAAAGGCACAGGGACGTTTGTTTTTCCTTTCACTTTTTTTAAACAGAAAGATGAACAACCTCTGCTCCAGCCCCAGTGGCACATTTTCAGGACCGTACCACTACTTCCCAGCAGCTCTTTTCAAGGCTATTGCAGCAGCGGCAGGGCCACCCAGTGACAAAACTAGGAACTGTCACCACCTGGCAGCGTGACAAGCCACAAAATACTCCACAGCAACTCAACCCCGAGGCAGGCTGTGTTCGAGGAAGACTGTTCGGAGCTGGAGCACAGCTAGCACGTAACTAAGCCCTCTTTGAAGAGCTTTGATATACCTCTCTGCTTGCGTAGCCTTCCCCAGTGATGGACACACTCCTCTTTGCGAATGCAGGTTCCAGAGGCTGAGACCATGTACTCGGTGCCACAGCGACAACAAATCCTGCAGGAGGCTTTAAGAGAAGAGAGAAGCAAGAATCAGGTTACTAGAAATCCTTCACCTGTTTAACTTGTCCAAAGTAGAAATAAATCGGAATTGCTGAAGCCCCAAACACTAATGAAACAATTCTTCCTGTTAAAAAGGATTCCAAATGTTGTTTCCAACTCCCATAAAGACACAGCAATCCCTCTAAAACTGCAGTCCTGTAGCATTTGCACCCCGAAACACTTCTCACAGATCCCCTAGAGTTTTTGGTGTGCAACATCAGCCTCAACACAGTTCACATCAACATTTGCTGCATTTCTCCACAGCAAATTATGTTGTACTTCAATACAGTTATTTTAAGAAACAGGATAAATAAGTCATTCTTTGGACATGGGAGCTAATGAAGCCTGGTTTCCAGGGGATCTGTGCCTTGTCACTTCCAAATGACATTCTAGCTCTTCCTGGGCGCAGCTTTTCTGTAAGGATTCTCCAGCATCTAAACCCAGGAATGCCTGGCCCACCAAGGGGGCAGTTACAGACTTCTCCCTCCTGTCATTTGTGCTTGTACTGCCCACAATTCAGAGAAGAGAGATGCAAAAAGCCACAGAAATGACTGATTTCTGCAATTCTCTGAGTGTGGGCATTTAAGATGCTAACACATTCCCAGCTCTCCATAACACGGGTCTAGCCCGTTTTTGTCCACTGACCATAGCCACAGCATTAACAGACCAGCAGTAGCTGTAGTTAACCAAGGACAAATTCAAAGATCCTGCAATATCTGCAGGACACTACAGAAACCAAACCAGGAATATAATCTCAGAAGCCTCTGAAGGAGCTGGCTGGTTCACTGGAGAAAAGGTCTCTGACAAATACAGTACTTGACAGCGTTAATGCAAGAGAGCTTTCATACAGGTTGCTTCAGCAACCACAGGACAAATGTAGGCACAAGGTGTTAACATGGATGAGCACTTCACACGCTTTAGCAAGGTCTCTCCAAAGAGATGCTCAGAGGAGTGTGGCAATACACCTCAAAATACAGCCCAAATATGTGTTTTACCCCTGCTGCACCACAGCCTGCTCTAATCGGTCTGAAAGGCATAAATCCTGCTACAGGAGTTCAGAAAGTTCAGACAGAGGAAGACCCTTTCCCATCCTGAGGAAACCTTGGGGGATCATTTTCTCCTGTTGCAAAAAGGGCTTTTGGGAACTGCTTGGCCCAGTGCTGTCAAGAGATCAAGGAGAAACCTATGCAAGCCAAACCAGCAAAATACATGACCCACTGCACAGCCAGCCTGGCCCATATCCCACCATAACAGCAGTTCATGTGCATAGAGACACACAAAAATCCTTCCTCTGCACGAGGGGAACATCACCAGATGCTGAGCAGGAGCCTCCCTCCAACCACTTCCACTGCAAAAGCAGCAGGCAGCCTCCAAGATAGTGCAATGAAGGCAGCTTGTCCAGGGAGGCAACCTGACCAACTCGTGTTCTTTGGCAGCAACCAGAAACCTCCCTCAGCCTCACAGCCACAAACCATAAACCTTGCGTCACAAATCACTCCTTATACAGACAAACTGAAGAAACTCATCCTCCAGAAACATGGCAGATTCCTGCAGCCACACTCCTCTGCCGCTGGCTGGCCTGCAGAGACAGAGGTCACAGCCAAGGAGCCCCATCACAACCAGAGCAAATGAGGACCAAGAACACGTTTATGCAAAAAGCACACTTGCAAGCAGCAGAGGCATCTCCAGCTGTGATGCACCTAGCAAAGCTGGCAGAATGAAAGAGCCAGCAGAGCTTACAGTCAGTCGTTTTCTTCTCGTCTGCAGTGAAGAGGACAGCACGGCCAGGCTTCTCTGGGTGAGGCATTGGGTAACCGTTTTCCTTTAGCTGCTCTTCAGTCATGAGATACTCCTTCAGTCGCCGGTACAAGGCAGCCCCTGCACACAAAGACAATGCTGAAGCCATATCACTTAGGTAAGGGCTGTTTCTGTTACTGGTGGTTGCTTTATTAAGCCTCCTGGCAGGGGCTCCCACTATTTTGAACTTGCTTCCACTGCCTTTTTTCAGGATTGACAGGGAAATAGGTGTCGGGGCAGTATTTTTTAAGATCTGGTTACTGGTGCACAAGTTGATTTTTAACCCCTTCAACCCCTAGCATTACATCTGGAAAACACAGCTGAAACCAAATTCCTCCAGGGGGCCTATCTTCAGGCTTTTTTGTTACAGACGTGAGACTTTTCCCATTTTACTGTTTTAAATGCTTTAACCGAGAATATGGAACACAGCCCAAAGAATCCCCCTCAGAAGCCACCCACAGCTAGCTAAGAAATTCATTATCAGAAGCTTTCTTCCTGCTGTTGAATTCAGGCTGCTTGTTTCATTCCACAGAACAATTATAAACTTCTTGACCTCTGCTCAATATCTATTCTTTCACTGCTACGTTAAACCCTTCCAATATTGCTGTGCACCCTTTGATGTTGCTTAGCTGAGCTATACAGGCCCTTTTAAGCTTTCTCCATGTCAATTCCTTCTACTCCATGGCCTCCCTGCCTCTTCTCTGATGTCCTCAACAAGTTGACTGCATCTCTTGGCAACCAAAATACCCATAACTGATTTGAGCCAACATGAATAACGCTTGTGGCACAACCCTTTGGCTACAATACGACCTTACTATGACATTCATAAACGTTAAACTGAGCCCTGAAGACCTGGAAGAGGTATTTGAAAGTCTGGCTTTTAATCTGACAGGCACACTGTGAAGAACTGCTTCAGGGCAAGAAAGTTCAAGTAAAATCCAGACAGAAATAAGAGCCCGAAAGCCAGTAATACCCAAAACACATGAGGCAGCTCTGAGCAGTTACTGATGCTACATCAAAGCCATGTGGGCTACATCAGTGAACTTGCAGCGTGAAGCGGGGAAGCAAGAAGGTGCTGACCAGTGGTGTGACCTTCACTGACACTGCAGCACTGCACAGCAGTCAGGTAACACTCCTAACACTGGCCTGCAGTTAAATCACAGAATAATGGAGTGGTTTGGGTTGTAATGGACCTTAAAGCTCATCCCTGCCACAGGCAGGGACACCTTCCACTAGAGCAGGTTGCTCCAAGCCCCTGTGTCCAACCTGGCCTTGAACACTGCCAGGGATGGGGCAGCCACAGCTCCTCTGGGCACCCTGTGCCAGCGCCTCAGCACCCTCACAGGGAAGAAGTGCTTAAGATCTCATCTCAATCTCCCCTCTGGCAGGTTAAAGCCATTCCCCCTTGTTCTATCTCTACAGGCCCTTGGCAAAAGTCACAGCAGTTCACACATCAGACAGATCCTGCTCTCCCCAGTCACAGCGTTACACCTCCAGCTATAACTTACAGGTTACAGCCTCGCAGGAGCAGGGTCTTACCTGTTAAATCCTCTGCTCTCAAGCTCCCTGACCGGTTTAGAGTAAAGCTTGTCTTAGCAGCAAGCTTCCCTCCCAGCACAGCTTCATGGGACACCACTTTCTTGTTACTTGTCTCTGCAGTGAGAAGAGGGAAGCAGCAAAACAGGACAGAGATCAGATACCCAGCTAAGTGACTTCAGTCCTAGAGTTTGGGGCACTACACATCAGCAAAAGGAGGACTGCATTCATCCTCTGGAACTCTTGCTCTGCTCCAGTAATCGGCATGTGTGAGGTGGTGGCCTAGCATTTTCATTTCAGCGCTCTGCGGAGCTTCCTCTTTGCACTGTCAACTCACAGCAACTTCTTTTTAAGGGCAGCAAAGCCATTTTTACAGTTACCCTTGGAAGCTCAGGTAGCTCTACCTGCTTACTCTGTATAGAAGGCCTCCTACTGACCAAAGGCAAGAGAGGACTAAGCACAGAAGCAACTCGACCTGGTCACGTGCTGCCTGGTGGCATCACCCACCCGCAGTGAGCAGCTCTGTTGTCAGGTCCCTGAAGACCAGACTCCCACACTGAATCTTTCAACTTCTTTTAGAAAAGAGCTTCAGAGCTCTAGAATATACTCAGCACATCAGATAATGGCAGATAGGTGCTTTTTACTAATCATTAACTGGCAGGCCTCTCCTAAAGGCCAGCCTCCCAAGTTCAGCCGCTCTGACTAATGGCCATGAAGGTAATGAAGGCAGAGGGGAGAAAAGGGAAGAGACCAGGGGAAAAAAAAAATTCACAAGAACAGCACAAATTGATTGTTTAATGTACCCTCTCGAGAGCCAATAATGAAATGTCTTAACCCTCTTCGTTTCTCTCTTGAAGCTTAATGTGTGTAACAGATTTCTGCGGTGATGGACGAGTCTATCACTTTGAAGGCATCATGTGAAAGTTACTCCATTAGTGGGGCTTTTCATTTTAAAGAACTTGTGCTAAAAAAAAAAAAAGATCCATGTGGCATTATCTCCATTTAGGTTCAGACAGCCAACAAAGCATTGTAGGACTTGCCTCTTGAAGGCCCATTAAAGCTTGCCAGACTATAAAAAGCTAACTGGAGTTGTTTGCCTTTCAGCATAATGCTTCTGAGAAATGGGTCTGTCTTTTCAACAAGTTTCTCTTGGTGGCTTCTAATCCAAGCAGGGCTCCGATTAGTAAACCACAAATGTGGTACGTACTGTTCGTACTGGTAGGGGAATTGGGCACCAGGCTTCGGAGCTTCTTTAAGGTGTTCACTGCCACATTCAGGTAGATGTTGCGACTGGTGCTACGTTCATAAGCCACCTTCTCTTCTGACAGGGCCTGCAAACGATGCAATTCATTACTACACACTCTCTTCCCACTGCTGCTTTTGGAGAACAAAAATGTTTGGCTCTTAAAATACCAAATCCAAGGATGACAGCAAAAAAACTTCGCCTGTCATGGAATCAAGTAATAAAGTGGGACATGGCACAAATATACACTGGTTCTGGGCCTGCTTAGGTGAGTAAGAGGGAAAAAAAATAATGGTATTTTAAGCAAAGTGCTAGAAGCAGCATTTTCATGTGAAACCTTCCCTGACAGATTAACAAAGCAGTTGTGGAACTGCCAGGGAAAGGCCATTTTCTCCACTTCGGTGGCAACGCAAAATCTTAATTGGCAAGAAAGGAAGTTTGGCAAATAGTCACTCCTTGGATACAACAGGAACATTCCCCTTAGAGAGCTGTGGAGGTGAAATCCCACAAAAGAAACTCTCGTGGCATCTGCTTTGGTTACAAAAGACAGCATACCATGTCCCATATTTACCCAACTAACATTAACGGCTGAAGTTTTCCAATAAAACACATTACTTTCTCAATTCTGCTTTTGGAAATCCTACTATATTATTCTCTACTATTAGAAGGCTCCTTAAAAGCCTCCTTGTAAGCTTTCATAAGCAGCAAGTTTTACCAATTACATCTATCTCACTTATCTCTGCTGAACACTTACGATTCCAGGAGGTGTCTGCTGCTATACCAGAGCTAAAGGCCTTTTTGTCCACTTGACCATAACACACATTCCCCTACTAAACAGACTGTGAATGCTTTCTGAATGAAAGCAAAGATGGGAATTCCTACTGGAAAACCCCCCTGGAATTGCATTTCCTGTGGTCCACTCTGGAATTATTTAATGTCAGTCTCCTCTACAGAACTGTATATGGATAACAGTTCCGTTCCTGGTCTCAGCCAAGGCAGAGGAGGTTATTCACTGCTGTGGACTTGATTCATTAGCAGCAAGCATCTGTACAGACCTTGTCAAATGCTTCCTGGGAGGAGGAGCAGAATTTCAGGCACTCATCAATGAAGAGATTCAGATATCTTTGACGAATGTTTGTTGGGACTTTAGCACCAAATTCTGTGGGAATAACAGGCCTCTGTAAGCTGGTGCTCTAGAGATGAGACAGAGAGAGAGAAAGAGGCTATTCAGGGTTTAAGAAGTATGTTGCTTTGAGACTGTCATGTTTCCTGGTCTGTTATTAATAGTGGCACAATTTCCTTTTTGAAAATCTGCCCAAAGCTAAACATAACATGCATCATTTTTGGTACCAGACACACCACTTGAAGCTTTTGTGCCACCTTCAGCATTTGAACTACTTCAAAAAACAATCATGTTTCATTACACAACTCATCCAGCAGCCAAGGACTTCAAGTGGCATTAGTCACAATACTACATTTACACACGCAAGCATTCCAGACCACAGAAATGATGACGTTTGAATTAAGAGGCTCAAGATCAGGATGGTACCAAGCACCACGCTTTGGAGACATGAACACACAACAGTTATGTGCACAACAGACATGATTTTCTTTTTGGTGCTCTGGCTGTGAAGAGAGAATGGGAGAACCACTCCTACCAAGCTGGCAGCCAGCTAAACCATCACACTTCCTGTAGGATTCCCGTAACTATTGCACTGGGGTTTTCTTCCTTTAATGCAAATCATGATGCTCCTGAAAAGATTTCCTCCTTAAATTGAATGACATGTTCTTCAGGCATTAAAACCAGCACATTGGACACTGCACCTTGGACCGAGTTACAACCCACCACTGCAGCTTTCCATTTAACATCAGTGTATCCCTCGAATCACACAATTTGCCTCTTTTCCAGAGAAGAAATTGTATGTTCACCTCTAAAGCACCCAAATTGTTCTGTCAGTCTCCACCCCACCCAAGAGATATCCATAAGCAAAACCATCTGCTGCAATATGTAATAAAACCAGCTCCATGGAAGATATGAGCACGATCAAAGGGGAACAACTGGTTATCTCAATGGGAAGAGTGCTCATTTTCCTCACGAGACTTCCACTTTGGTGCCCTGTTCACAGGGGTTTGGTCCTTTTTCATTACAGACACGTATTTTCTAATATGACACTTTGAAGCACCTCTCTAACATTGGTAAATATTTTATCCTTTCAGTTGTTTCTTTTATTTTTAATCAGCTTCAAGTTCTATGTTACTATGGTGGCTTTTTGGGTGGGGAAGGAAGAAAATGACTTTTCCTTCCTACAGAAATAAGCATAGTTATGACTTATCTTGACACAAGATATCATCAATAAAGATATCTTTAAATCAAGTCCTGGCATTAACCAGGACATTCCTTGCCATCCATTCCAGCTAACAGCTTCTTATGCCATCCACACGCTGCTACATGAGGAACTGTATTTGGAATTGTCTTAGTAAGTAACATGTACCCCAGTGCACATGGGGAAAGGAGGGAGTTCTGTGCTAAGTAACTCATAGGAACAGTACTCAAAAGCTAGGGCAGGTATTCCAGGGGAAAAAGGGAAGGGAAAAAAAAAAAAGAGGTTTTACCCCAAATATCAACAGCAGTATGAAGTTTAAATGATCACATTTTAACTATACAGGTCACTGTGGGACATTATTCATAACCACCTTCCTTTGGACAGCCCACAAAGCCCAGGAAGGCCATTAATCCAGCCATGCCTTTTGAACACGAAAGGCTCCAAGTCTCTGACACAAACAGCTCCACACCTAGGCATACAGCACAACAAAAGGCTCAGAGTGGAGAGGAGTGATCAATATTCAAAGAGATCAGAGCAGCACTTAAGTATTTCTATCTTTTTAAGCTTCTACCCCTCAAGAGTTTAATTTTTTATACAATGCTATCGAGGAAAACCACAGGAAGAAACAAACCCTTTTAATCAACCTAATCAAAACGCTGCTCTTCAGAGAGAGCTAAGTTTGGAGCAGCTTGGTTAAACCTCAGTGGGGAATGACGAGAGAGATTTCCAGCTTCTCTTACCTGTAAGGAGGGAACATGTGCTATCCTTTTCGGCATGATGGTGCTGGTGGTCTTTGAAGCCATCCCAGCTAAGGTGCAAGCCTTCAGAGAAAGGGTGGGTGCTTCAGAGTCATTGGAAGGTGTGACACTCCTCCCAGCAGCAGACGTCTTACTACTCACAAGGCCTGCAAGAAACAGAAAAGGTAAAATCCTGCCACTGGGCTTCAAGTTGCCAGAAGGAACTTACTATAAAAGGCCCATGCTGCAAGCTGTGCTTTTTTCAAATGGAAGCCTCCAAAGGGATACAAATTGGGTAATTTTACCACCTTCCAGGCAAGGATGAAGGAACCTTCTGCCAGGAAACGTGCCTCATTTCTGTTTGTTTTGGGGTAACTGAGTCAGCAGAGTTTAAAGAGGTAACCCTGTCAGCTATAATGCACTAACTGCCCATCACGTCAGCTCTGAGTCCTTCCGACTACAAAGGGATACCAATGAGCATTAATTAGCACTTCCCTCCTGTTCGTGCCACCTCTGAAGGCTTAAATGGAAGAGCAAATGAGGAGCAAACACGCTCCAAGGAAGAAAGAGAAATAGAACAGGCTGAAGTGATGGAGGCTGGATGAGGCAGATGAAGGAATGGGACTGTATATCTAGTCTGTTGCTTTTCACAAGATGGAATATCTCAGGGTAAAGACTTTCCACTGGTCACTATCAGGAAAGAATCAAGCCATGGCAATGCTCCACATCTCCTGATAGTTTCACATCTGCTCAGGAGAAATTCAAACAGAAATCAGTGTCTTTTAACAGGTGAGAGGACAGGACAGAGATCACAGATAACGCTGCTGGCTTACTTTGTTTGGCCGCTGCGGGGAGGGCTACGTTTGGCACATGAGCAATCCTCCTCTTTTCTCCTGGCAAGGAAAGAGAGGCCTTTTGCACAGCCACAGCCAGCTGTGCTGCCTGCTGCTGAGCCAGCTGGATCCTCTGGTAACACACTTCCTGAGCGGTGGGGGGACGGTACGGCCGGATTACGGGCTTGCTCGGGACCTCGGCCTGCACAGACAGAAAGGTTTGAGAGGCAGCACGCTCGCCTGCTCAGTCCCACCCTCTGGCTTCCATTCACACAAGAAAGGTCTCTCTTCCTCAACTCCTCTCTGTCAGCAAACACAGGGTTTTGAGAGGAGATCCCAACCGTCTTCCAGAACATAGGCACTCACCAAAAGCCATGACATTAATGATCTGCCCTCTAGCAAGGCCTCCCAGCACTGTGGCATGTTCCTAAATTGGTAAGTGGTATTTGAACTGCTGGTTTAATGGCATGATGGTCCCCATCACCATGCCTAACCCACTTAGAATCATAGAATCAGCCAGGTTGGAAAAGACCTTTAAGATCATCAAGTCCAATCATTCCCCAGCACTGCCAAGGCCACCACTAACCCCTGGCACTGAAGCCTTGGCTACACGGTGTGTGAACACTTGCAGGGACGGTGACTCCAGCACTGCCCTGGGCAGCCTGTTCCAATGCCTGAGCACCCTTTGGGGAAGGAATTGTTCCTAATTTCCAGCCTAAACCTCCCCTGGCACAGCTTGAGGCCATTTCCTTATGTCCTATCACTTGTTACCTGGGAGAAGAGACCAATCCCACGTCACTACAACTTCCTTTCAGGTTCTGGACTCTGTCCACACTCGCAGCTCTCCAGTCTCACACTAGAAAATGAAACTAGCTCCTTGCTGCCTCCTACTGCATGCTCCTTTAGTTTATATTGCAATGAAAAAAGCAACCAACTACTCTGCATTCCCCTTTGCTGTGTGATGCTGAATTGTCGAATTCGCTCCCTCTCTCTTTCCCATGCTGAAGAACCATCTACTCTTGCCTTATAGCAGCTCCCCACCTCTCAGCAGCCTTGTTTCGGGGCTCTAGTGCTTGTAACTGCTTAAAAGTCTCACATATATCTATTTCTGGGATTAGAACATTACATAAACTGAGCTCTGAATTTTCAACAGGCTCTGCCCCTGCCTACTTCTGGAGGCATTTCACTCCTGCAGCCATTACTAGCACAAACAAGTTCCACATGCATTTTCTTTGATGTCCAAAATTAGGTTGCAGGTAAGGTGCCAGAAATGATGTCAGCAAAGAGAGAAGTTTTCTAGCAGCAGAAGTACAAGAGAAGCAGCAGCAGTACAAACTTCTCCACACTACTTAATAACCTTTGAACTGTGAGAAACAGGCCTTCCTTCACAAAATCTCTTCTGAGAAGGGTGCACTCGCACAGCCCACATGTAACATGGCATTTCTGAGACCACAAATTGAGGGCAAGCTGGCACCTCCTGCATTCCTTGTCTCTGATGCTGACACCAGCTTCTGGATACCAAATTGCATGCAGTCAGCCATTAAAGTGTAATTACAGACTTCTGAGCAGGCCAGGACACTCATTTTCTGCCTCACCTTCAATTCCTTTGGCCCACCATTTCCTCCAGCAACTAAACTACAACTCACCTCTCTCCCCTTCTGCTTTGCTCAGTCCTGGAGCTATAAATCACAAGCAAAGACAGAACAAACATTCGACTTGGAGCGACACACCAAAGCAGGAGCCTTAACTCTGTGTGAAAAAGCAGCAGGTCAGGTCTTAACAGCACCTCTTGAGCAGAGCTGGCAGCAGCACCAGGCTGAGCTACTGCAGGGAACACAGGTCCCAGTGCGTGCTCACAGCAGCTGCTGCTGAGCACGCCAGACCGGCTCTGTTTGCCCATGCAATGGTTGCACTGGGGCTCACATCTTTGGAAAGCATTTTGGGATCAGCTGTCACATTAAGAAAATGTATGGAAAGATTTGTACATGTCTAAAAGGCACCCATTTACAATAAATATTTGAGTTAATGAATTTCCAACCCATTTGCTTCAGCCTCTTATCTCTTCACTTGGGAAGAAAGGGCCCTTATCAAAACACATGAACTGGCTGAAGATACGTAGTTAAATAAAACACATTGTATTGACCTCAGGGCTTCAAATTATTAAAAGAAATCTTTTCTAGGCAGGGAAGAAAGGGAGAACAATTAATTTGAACTCCCCAGCTCAAATCGGTGCGTAAGTCTCCACTCTTATCCTGCTAGAACATAAAACTGACTAATCTGTACTCAGCACCTGGAGGGAAACACATTAAACCCTCAGAGAAAACATGAATTAAAATCCCAGTGGGAAAGCAATAAAAGAAATCAGAATGTCTTCCTTGGCTTTTTCTTGTTATTTTTCTCCTCTGTATTTTAAGTATTTTCACAGTTGTGAAAGAGGAGTATCAAACAGGATACTGTTGGTATCTTGGCTGATTCAGAACAGATACAAGGTAATGGTTTTAAACACATGGCAAAATTCCTACAGCTATCTGTTAGGCCTACAGGACAAAGACAAGTACCAGCAGACACAGACTGACCTTGTGTCCAACTAGTTTTTGTTTAAGTGATTGGATGAAGCTATACTATAGAAAAATGAAGCTCTCAGTCCACCCCAATGCGTGGCAAGATGCAGAATCTGTTTACCCTTCCATAGCTTACCCTTGGTTTTATGAAAGTTATCAGACTTTTGCTGCCATTTGTAACATGCCTAACCATGCTTTTCAGGAATCAGAAAGGGGAGGAAAGAAAACTGGCACAGATGGATTCCAGCACCAACACTACTGCTTGAACCTGGGCTGCACTGTTTGCCAGTGTTGTAACAGGACAGAAAATCCTCACTTTATGGAATCTAAACTTTTGCTTCTGAAAGTTTCACTTACATTTCCTTGTTTGACAAGATGAGAGATTCTTCTTTTCTGGCCAGGAAACAAGGTAGTTAAATTGTCTTCTGCCTTTTCTTCATTTCCTTCCTCTTTGGATGGCTGGAAAACAAAAGAACAAGCTTCCAAAACTGAGTAGATTTGAAGATCCCTCTCAATGAGGAGATCTGAAAAGTCTCCTTTTGGGTCAACAGAAAGTCCTTGGAGGTGGCTGGTGAGAACATGTGGTCAGCTGCTGAAGGACTAATCCAAACCTTGTTTTGAACCCAAGAAGCCAACGAGCAGCAGCAGCAGTTCTCCCCCAGCAGTCGCTCCACGAGCTGTGCACTGGAGTAGCACTGGCACGATTCAGAACAGTCCCTACCTGCCACAAGAGACTTGACCACCCTTCTGCCAGGCACTCACACCTTGCCTGTCATGGCATCTTAAAATCCAGGGGGGTTTGGGTTTTTTTCTGAGAGAACTTGGGAGCTGACTCATTCCTGCCCTTGTACAACACGCTGCCAGAGCAGGTCCTGAAAAAACCTGCTCATCACCAAACCACGGTGCCCACGCTCCACGTTTAGGGAAACATTTCTCTGCAGTTTTATCCACAGCCCTGTCTGCAGAAAGACTGTGGTGACAAATCCCCAGGTCACACACTTGTATGGCCAGAAACCCAAGAGGAAGTCACAGCCCCTCTCCAAGTAAAGATGCTTCTTGAGCAAACATCTCAGGCTTGCTGGGAAGGGACAGGATGGGACAGACTTTAAAGGCTTTGAATTTGATTCTGCTGTTCATTCATACAAAACACACTTCCTAGAATCATAGAATCAGCTGGCTTGAATTAAAGATTTAAGATCATTATTGAATTAAGATCATCAAGTCCAACCGTTTCCCAGCACTGCCAAGGCCACCACTAACCCATGTCAC
This sequence comes from Strigops habroptila, assembly GCF_004027225.2. Taxonomy (NCBI): domain Eukaryota; kingdom Metazoa; phylum Chordata; class Aves; order Psittaciformes; family Psittacidae; genus Strigops; species Strigops habroptila. The sequence continues at coordinate 2,433,116 of NC_044296.2, forward strand.
TGAGGACCTCATCTATACATTTTGGTAACACTTGCAGGGACGGTGACTCCAGCCCTGCCCTAGGCAGCCTGTTCTAATGCCTGAGCACCCTTTGGGGAAGGAATTGCTCCTTATCTCCAGTCTAAACCTCCCCTGGTGCAGCTTGAGGCCGTTTCCTCTTGTCCCATCACTTGTTACTTGGGAGAAGAGACCAGCCCCCTCCCCTCTCCATCCTCCTTTCAGGTAGTATTTTGCAAAACTCCAGCTGCTCTCCAGCCAATCCTGCTTTGGGTTTTCCAGCCCAACCCCTGGCAAAGCTCTGAGCAGAGACAACCCTGCCAACCTCTTAGAAACTCAGCAACAGAGCTGAGGGCTGGATTTGGGGATGAGCTCAGACTCCAGTAAGGCTGAGCTTGTGTCCATCACCACTGAATCACTTCACTCTCTAGGAACTCAGTCTGTTAATTCAGTTACATCCTTAATAAACTCTCTCACACAGTGATCCTTTCCGGTGGAAAAGTACCGTGCTGCCTACATGTACCTTCCCTCTGGACTAGCATGTTGAGACCAAACAACACTGGCTCCATCTACAGAATTATTCCATAAACAGTGAAAAAAAAATCCCCTACCCACCAGAAATGCAGAGGAAAGCAGGTACCTACTTACAAACACCCATCTCTCAAACAAGGACCCCCTCCGCTGCAATGCATGTTCCTCCATTTCCAAAACAGGAGGAATGATTCAGGGCAGGGATATAAGGTGAAGCACGTCAAAGGACACACACGTGGCTGCTGACAGCTCGACACTGCAGCTCCGTGCCAGCATTAACTGTCTGCAGTGAGTGGCAGCCCCTGGTTCAGCACTTTCTGAATCCAGCCCATTTTGAGTCGCCCTGTATTTGCAAAGCTCTCAATGGATTAGGATTTCCCACTATAGATTGGGTGCCCTTAAGCTATTTTCACTTCACCTGGGCAATTTGGAGAAACAAAGCTAAAAAAAAAGTGCTCTTTCCTAGCTGGGAATTATACCAAACACTGAAGAAAGAACAGCTGAATTTTAATCAACTGAAATCAAGTAATGCTGAATAGTTCAGAAGAAAATCATTCCATTTGTAGTTTCTTCTACAAAAGCATTTCACAGGAGTATAAAAAAGGTCTTTACTTGTCAGCAACAGACTTCTCTCTGAACATGTCGGGGACATGATTGTAACAGAGGGTTCAGCAAAAAGCTTTAATAGTCCAGCTATTCTTTTTAAAAGAGGAACTCTCCTCCCGACACTGCAGATCCTCACTTCGTCCTCCCCATACAGAAGGTCATGAATGGAAAAATTTTGTTCATGGCCACTTCACCCACCCAACTAACGAAAGTCTGAAACCAGCACTCATTTCTGATGCTGATTTTAGAATAAAAGTTGACAACCAATCATACCAGGAGAAACTGCTTTTCCACCATGCAGTGCCACGGTTCCTGCTGCACTCACCCTGCCCCTCCTTCAGATCAATAACCACAGAATCATGGAATGGTTTGGGTTGGAGCACCTTAAAGCTCATCCAGTTCCAACCCCCTGCCACGGGCAGGGACACCTCCCACTAGAGCAGGTTGCTCCAAGCCCCTGTGTCCAACCTGGCCTTGAACACTGCCAGGGATGGGGCAGCCACAGCTTCTCTGGGCACTCTGTGCCAGAACCTCAGCACCCTCACAGGGAAGAGCTTCTGCCTCAGAGCTCATGTCAATCTCCCCTCTGGCAGGTTAAAGCCATTCCCCTTGTCCTGTCCCTACAGGCCCTTGTCCAAAGCCCCTCTGCAGGTTTCCTGGAGCCCCTTTAGGCACTGGAGCTGCTCTAAGGTCTCCCCTTCAGGAGCCTTCTCTTCTCCAGGCTGCCCCAGCCCAGCTCTCTCAGCCTGGCTCCAGAGCAGAGCTGCTCCAGCCCTCGCAGCAGCTCCGGGGCCTCCTCTGGCCTCGCTCCAACAGCTCCACGTCCCTCTTGTGCTGTTGCCCCAGAGCTGGATCAGGACTGCAGAGGGGGGTCTCACCAGAGCGCAGCAGAGGGGGAGAATCCCCTCCCTGACCTGCTGCTCACACTCTGGGGGTGCAGCCCAGCACACAGTTGGCTTTCTGGCTGCAAGTGCACACTGCCAGGTCATGGCGATCTTAAATAATCCCAAAGTGAGTCTTTGGGACTAAAGTGGACTTAAACCGGAACACACTGCAAGCCCTGATGGCATCCCAGTACCTCCATTACCTTTTGGATGCAGGATAGCTGCAGCTGAAGCCACTTAGTAATTCCTTGGATAGACACACTCATCCTTTGGTCCCCCCTCTCCCTCAGCACACAGAGGGCACCTGATTTTGTCACCTTGCCTCATTAAACCTCCCAAGTAATACAGCTGACTTATACAATATCTACAATATGCATTTAAAACAGGAAACAGTAGTTTGGGAAGTCTCCAAAGTGGCTAGTGCCAACAAGATTGACTTAACCTGCACCAACACATTACTCTGCTTCTTTTGCCACTACATTTCTTAAACAACAACAAGGCATTGCCCACATTAGCAAATTTAGCTTTGAAACATCCACAACATCCACATATTCTCTGAGGCCTTTTCTCCAGCCATCTAGGCCACCACGCTTCTTAGACCAGATGGAGACAGAAGTAACTAATAATCCTGAAAGCTAAAGGGTTATCCACGCAACCTTCCACGCGAAAGGTAATGGAATCCTTACATCTTACAGCAGCTTTTAATCCAGCAGGTAAATTCAAGCACGAACTCTTCAAAGAACTCAGTCATGACAAGGATGAGATTCTTCCAACATATGGAGTCTCCCTCCATAGCCCTCTTCAGCTACTTGAAATAAGCAACACCACGGAACTACACCAGAATCCTTTCACATTCAGAGGTGAGAGAATCAAGCAACCCAAACCAGCATTACCTGTTTCCCCAGCCTTCCCTTGTCTTCAGTTTTCACATCTGTCGATTCATTAAAAATCCTGAGACACTCTTCCATTGGATCTGACTCAAAGTCCAAGTCCTTCTCAAGCATGGAATAATCAATGTCATCAGATGTTGAGGAAGATGATGACGACTTTGACAACTTAGAGCGTTTCACTTTCTTTGTCCCTTTGTTTTCACTCTCCGAGTCTGAACCACAGTCACCACCATCCGAGTCCGAGCTCATGTCAACTAACGTGGATGGCAAAGGCCAGCCTTTGTCATCATCATCTCCACTCTCATCACCAAACAGGTCAACGTGACTCAAACTCTGCTGCTTCCGACCCTTCTTTGGATCTCCTTTTCCTACAGAACTGACCTTTTCTTTCTTCCGCTCCAGTGCTGGAGCCTTGGTCCCTTTCTCTTTGTTTTTATGACCAGAGGTTTCTTTACCATTTTTCACATCAGCTGTTTTCAGCTTGGAGTCTTTCTTGCTGCTTCCCAGCTTCTCTGTGCTAGAGCCTTTGTTGCCACCTTCACTCTTGCTTTTCCCTGAACTACTGCTACCCGACTTGGATTTTTCTTTCTTAAGTCCATCTGCTTTTTCCAACTTGTGTTTTTCAGGTTTCTTTAAACTCTCATCGGTTTTCCCTTTGACACTTTTCTCTTTGCAGTTTTTCTCCTCATTCTTGGGTTTTAATTTTTCTTCTTTTTTGAGCACCTTGTCTTTTTCTGTACTTTTACTTTTCTCCTTCTTACCAAACTCATTTAGTCCAGGTGTTTTACTAACATCTGATTTCTTCCTTTTTGTTTTGTCTTTTGAGTCTTTGCTTTTATGCTCAATCTCCTGGCCGTTCTTACCAGCACACAATTTCCCTGCTTTTGCACTCTTGTCTGATAAGTTTTTAGCAAGGTTCTTCTGTGAACTTGGGAGGTCTTCCATGCCATGCTGCACTGCTGCTTCTTTGCTATCGTGGGAAGCGAAGTCATCCGCTTTGGTGCTCTGCTCTTTGTGGGATAATCCGTCATTTGACTCACTTTCAGAACCAGCTTTTGACTGGGAACTAACAGAAGTTGTCTTATATTCCACATCAGCCTCATCATCAGAGGAAGAGAACCTGGCACACACTTCATCATCATCAAGTTCTTCACAGAGCCTCTTTCGTGAAGGAGAGTAAGACTCCTCATAACTGGGCACCCTACCCCTTTTGGATGCCTTTGGGTCCTTTGTCGTAGCTTTGCTCAAAAGCCTCGCTGAATAATTTGAAAGTGGGTCATATTCCAAGTCTGTAGAAGGCTTCGAGTCATCAATCACATATTTACTGTTAGTGACAGTGCTACTGTATTTTTTATTCTGTATTACAGCCTTGGGAACATATTCCAGTGAGCTCCCTTTAGACCGAGAAGCATCCAAAGTGTATTTACTTGACCAGCTAGCAGCAGCGAGAGGAGTAGGGTTGTAGTCCGAGTTATTATTAAAGTTGTAGCTACCTGGATTATACTCTAAGGAGGTAAATGAATCATTCTGTGTCCCACCAGCTGACACAGGTGTATTTGAAATGAGCGAGGCGGCCTCTGAAGCACTCAATTCCTTTGTCGTTTCTAGCAGCTCCTCATACTTCTTCTGCTCTCTCTCCACTTCGTTTTTGACGGCCTCAATGGCTTTGTTGACCAGCTCCAGCTCCAGAATACCGGGTGTCACATCTGTCATGTCAGCCAGAGCACCATCCTCCAGCTCCAGCGAGGGCCTGGGCAGCTCGGGGTTGTAGGGATCATAGCCTCGCTCTAGGCAAGAGAAAGAAAACAGAACTTAACTGCCGGCAACTGAGGTAAATTTTTCTTTGGAGTAAAATTCTTTAAAAAGTCATTTTTTAAAGAATTTTAAGGTCTGCCCTCATCAAAACCCAGTACTGCAAGACACTACCAAAAGCCATGTTCTCAGCTCCACAGAACAAGTGTTTGATACCAAAAGCCACCAGTGAAGTGCTCTGCTCAGCAGCAGGCGTGTGGCTAGACTAGATTTTACAAACTACTCCCAGGTCTTAAGGACTAAAGATCTATTAACAAAGTGCTTTTATTACTCATGGAAAAGCTCTATTAAATTAAATATTCTTCAGGGCAGCAAAGAATAATCTTTGTATTAGGACCAAGAGGAGCTGAGTAGGAGCAGAATTATCTGCTTAATTTAGTGAAGCGACCAGGGGAGGAAAGAGGATTCCAGAATGAAAACTGTGGATTAGGTACTCACTTACTGATGCCAATGCCTAAAGCCCACTGAAAGCCTTCAATACTCCTCAAGGCTCAGGATTTCTCACGGCAGCTGCAGGAAAAACACTCTTATCTTGTCTTATCTGACAAGCTGAGTGCCGCTAGTAAGAAAAAAAACTACAGGTACAAAGCAACACGACTCAACCACACAGAACAACCCCCAAAATGGGAAAATTAAACACCCAGAACATTTCTCTTTTCTGACATTTGTCTTTTCAGACAAGTCCCTTTGGTGGCCTCTCTTACACTGGCATTTCTAGGACTGTGAACAGAGGATACGCTTCGACCACGCTGCACAGCTCTACAGGAGATGTTCTGGTGAGTGATGGACCATCCTACAGAACTATATGGAAATGCCAAAGCAACCTGTCCAAAGGACAGCTTACAACTGGAGAGTCCATCAGAGCTCGTCTTGAAACATTCACCTTGAAAAGGACATGTGAGCAGTCGTCACAAGAATAAACACAACACTCAACTTGCTGCCATGATATCCCAAACTCTCCAACCTTTCCAACTCCTGGTGAAAAGGAAAGGGAAGAGGACGTCACTTGCGCATATGCAGTGACAGGCCTCCTGCTTGCCACAGAACAGGCAGGAAAGTACCTTCACCATGAAAAATTCAATTAGTAACAGAGGAACTCAGCATTTAGCAAGCCAAGAGAAGCTACAGGTGAGGTAACAGCTGCTCTTTGACTCGGAACAGATTTCAATCCTTGTTTTATCATAGTGTCTCTGGATGCTGCTGTGCCAGAGGGACTTTCTGTTCTTTGCTAGGACAGTATTAAAACTGGCTTTCCAGCTGGAGTACGTAGAAGAACAAGACAATAAGCAGAGAGATAAAAGACGAGGAAAAAACCAACCTGCCAGGTCTAAAAGGGATGACAGAATTCTTGTAACAGCCAGAAACAAAGTGTTTACAGGGGCTGTTTCTATCACTCTCACAAGACTGAGCTTTTTCTTGGACTGGGGGCTTTTTTGACAGTATCCATGACTGCATAGCTCCCTTTGGTAATAAGAACCTGCACCACAGTTGGCAGAACCAGCCTCCAAGGAAGCAGAATCATAAAAGACTGGATTAAAATAAAGGCAAGAGTTTCATAAAATACTTTTTAGCCCCTTGGCTTTGCAAAGATTTTTTTCCAAACCAATTAGCTGCTGATTGAGCAGGGACCCTGGGCAATCGCAGCCTGATGGCACCAGCTTCCAAAGGACAGTCTGAGCTGTGCCCAGGACCAGAAACATGGGGAAAAAGGAACAAGGTGATATATTTCTGTAGCTACCTCCCCCTCCACCTATTGCAAAGTGATTTACAACCAAGCCACAAAGAGCACTTCCAAAACTAATGTCTGCTCATCCCCATTACACCCAGCACAGCTGACACGCTGGGGGAGAGAGGCAGAAGGTGGCAAACGAGAGCATCTCAGTGCATGGTGTACACCGGACAGGTTGATATCCAGAGCCTAGCTAGAAAAAGAAACCATGAAGAAATGCAGGTAACAAGGGAAAAAAGCCTACATGCAAACAGCAGCACCATCAAGGCTAGTGTACGTAAATATATTATTGAAAAAATTAGGTGTAAATATTAGCCTAAGAGCTGATAAAGAACAAGAGTCCTTCATACCCACCACCTCATTCCTCACCCCTTTGTGGCACATAACTCCATAGTGGTAGAGAAGCCAGTGCAGTGACGGAGGAGTCAGCTATTACCCTCTAACTCAAGATGGAGACCTAAAGTTTAGCACAAGCATTGTTAAGGGAAGAGCTGAAAGCCTGGAACTGTGTGCCGAGACAAGTATTAGATGGCCTGTGAAGAAACAGAGGCAAGTGCAGAGTCTGGATCTAAAGACTTGCCAAAATAAAAAGCCAAACACTCCCACACTAAAACTAACCAAAAAACCCCAACCCAAACTACATAAAAGAAATCTTGTTCACATAGAAAAGCAAACTATTTTAAATATATCAGGATACAGAGAAAAGAGAGAGAACCTAAGCACAGACCTGGTGTCTGATTCTCTGCTGTTCATCTGTAGTAGAAAACTAATTGCACATTTCCTTTCAATGGAATGACCAGATGTAAAAATACATTAGAATCTCTGAGAATGCCAGCAGGCTTTGAGACAGTGGCATGAAAGAAAGAGCTCTTTTGTAGGTGTGTAGAGGCCTGATGGATTACCCATGCACCGCTGATCAAAGGCTACCTTTCCCATGAAAGCCACTTGTGTAAGTGGGCTCCACGATACTCAGGGCTGTCACCTTTGGCCATGATACATTTGCAGATAATGTAGTGAAAACACAACCAGAAGGGGGTTTTATTTAAATATATATACACACACGTATGGAGAGCCATAGACACGCAAGTCTCCAAAGCCAGAGAAATTAAATATGCTGTCTGAAATCGGGCCACCTTGTCTAATGCCTAATTGTACTCCCAGGAAGCTAGGAGAGGAAATGAAAGCAAAGGATCTCTGGGTAACTGAGCCCAGTGCTATGCAGGCAGGCACCCAGCTACACCCCACAGCCCTTTTTGCAACCTAGATACAAGAGTCAAAAAAGCTTCAGCTTCTGCATTTATTCCTCTCCATTTCCAACACTAATACAAATACCCATGGTGTAAAGAAAGGTTACAAGATGAACTGCACCACGTTTGCTATTCTGATAGCCAAGATGTCTGCAGTATTTCTGCTGAAGCAAAAAGAGAAGCACCATGTAGTGAAATGACTTTGTGGATGGATGTAAAATTGAGTCCACATGGTCCTTTGAGAATCACAAGATGAGACTTGAGATGACAACTCCTTACAGGATTGTGAACTAAACTCCTACCAGGACACTTTAAAATACAAACTCTTTTAATACATTACTGTACCTCAGACATATGAAATGGTCCTTCTGAGACACAAAAAGGTGAAGTTAACATCAACACTATACAGAACAAGTGACTAATAATTTACAAAGAACTTCAGTGAACAATTTATTTAACCTAGAACTACTTTAGCATACACCAAAATGAACTGCACTTAAATCAGCCATTTCAGCCCAAAGCACAGAGAAGCATAAACCAAGATTCTTCCAAAAATTAAGGTCAATTGGTTTTTTTCCTGGTTACAGTCCTGTTGGTTCTGGAAAATGAGGCCTCAGTTCTGAGGTGGAGCTGTTTTATTACAGCTTCTACAAGCTGACAATTCCTTGCTGTACACTGGTCCTTCTAGTTTGTGCAACAGGCAAAGGCAGTAAACAAAGGCTGACATCAAATGAATAATGGCAGTCCAAGGTCACCTGTTTGATGTTCAAACTTACTTCACAGTGAATCATTCTGGAGAAAAAGATGTCCTTTTTTTTTCCAAGCACCTACCAGAACACGTATTTCAGATGCTTTAAATACAGAAAAGCCTGAACGTGTGACAGGTATTGGTTGCGGGTTTTGGAAGAGGAGTCAAGCTCTTGCACACATGGGGGACATGGATGACAACTACTTTGCTTCCAGATGTAACAGAGGTGCTAAGGAGCAGTGGCTGCTGCTGAACAAAAGGGAAACAAACATTAGATACTCTCACATTTACAGCAATCAGGATCTCAGAACAGGAGGGTTTGCTGGCCACGCTGCAGAGGGACCAGCACAGGCCAAAGGACAGGGACCATCTCAAGCCCTGTCACCACTGAAGTCACCCATTCTCCTGGGTCACCTGGAGCTGGCAACAAAAGATCCATTCACTGGGAGAAGGGGATGGTGAAAGCTGTTGGGAGACCTCTTTGGAGAAAAGAAAAGCATTTTTATGTTAACGTCACCAGAGCAGCTTTGTTAGCTTAACAGCTTGCCTGTGTTTGCAGTGCCAGCACTTAGCAACTGGACCTTTGTGATTACAGAAAAATTAGCATTGGAAAATTATTTTAAGCTTTTTATTTAATGCTTCACAGAAGAGACAGTAGTTTCAAGAACAAAATGTTTCAGACAGGCTTCGCCAGGAGGCTGAGTTCTGCTACTCTCCAGAAGGAAAGAGCACAAAAGCAACGGCAGTTCTGGGTGCAGACCTCAGCTGTGAGCACCCAAAGCAAGTTTCCAACAACTCATTTCACAATAATATCCAACCACTTGGAAATAATTCACACTGAGATTTAAAATAGTACATTTCAAATAATTATCCAGAGTAAATGGGTTAGGACGGCAGGTAAGAGGAGCTGAGAGAAATGTTTCAACTTTAAATGGAACCCTAGTCCTAATGATTTTTTTTTCCCCTCCTTCTTTCTCTTTTTAAAATAGTAAATTTAATTATGAAAAATTCAGTATAAAAAGCATTGATAACCTTGTACTGCTCTAAGAACATGAGGGAAGCAAGGTTTGAGAGGTATTATAGACACTCTAGTCCAAGCTGGCCTCTCCCGATGCTCCCACTATCTGTTTCACAGAATCTCAAACTGGTTTGGGTTGAAGGGACCTTAAAGCTCATCCAGTTCCAACCCCCTGCCACGGGCAGGGACACCTTCCACTAGAGCAGGTTGCTCCAAGCCCCTGTGCCCAACCTGGCCTTGAACACTGCCAGGGATGGGGCAGCCACAGTTTCTCTGGGCACCCTGTGCCAGCGCCTCAGCACCCTCACAGGGAAGAGCTTCTGCCTCAGAGCTCATCTCAGTCTCCCCTCTGGCAGGTTAAAGCCATTCCCCTTGTTCTGTCCCTACCGGCCCTTGTCCAAAGCCCCTCTCCAGGTTTCCTGGAGCCCCTTTAGGCACTAGGAGCTGCTCTCTGGCCTCCCCAGAGCCACCTCTTCTCCAGGCTGAACCAGCCCAACTTCTGTTACTCCATGAGAGGTATTTGCTGCCACAGCAACAAAGTACATCATGAACCAACACAGTCATTTCTTCAGTGGAAAAAAAGAAGCAAATATGAGAAAAGAAAGTCTTATATTAGCAAGGCTGAAAAAGGTTTGAACAGTCATCCATCACACTGTGGTATTTTAAACCTGCTGTGACAAAGCCTGGTTTGGTTTCACCAGGTGGTGCTGGCCAATATAAGTGCTCGCTGGCACCAAAGGGCTGTCTCAGTGCGCTGAAAGGGTTGACCAGGGGGTTCTCCAGCTGGTGCCACAACCAGCCCAGGGAAGGGTGGGTCACACCGAGGGACACCATCCTTGTACAAGCCATAAGCTATTTGCTCAGCTCAGCCTCCCAGGACTGCTGACACGCGGTGGCCAGAGAGGAGGCATGGACCTGCGTGAGTTCTTCAATCCAGCTCCAGCTTCTCAGAGCTGTCCCTCCTGAGCAGGCAGCACTACCAGGGAACGACTCAGGTAGGAGAACGTTAGGGCACACCCCTCAAAGCAGCTCTGACAGCAACACCTCCAATTTTATTCAAGAAAAAACAACTTTGTCCATTTTTGTCTCTGGCACAGCAGAAGAGACATGTAAAAGGCCCTCAAGCCTACAGAACATGGTAGCTTCACCCTCTCAATAGCCTCACAGATAGTCCTGGAGGACAGCTGGGACCACCACGGCTCCACACAGCAGCACCAGTTAAATATGAGGCTGCGAAAGCCAGAACACGACGGTCTGGCCCATGCAAAAGCCATCATTTACATTCCTGCATGGCCACAGTGAGGTACAGTCCCACCCGCCCTGGTGCTAACACAACAGTGGTAGGCAAAGAACATGAGAGGCATGTGAAGAGCTGTGAGAAATGGAATGTTTTCCTAAGAAGAAATCACACTACTGGTGCATTTCTCTTATATCCTAGGAAAGGACATGTCCTGCCAGGCCAGGGGCAGGAAGCAAAGGCTGACACCCAGAATATCCTGACCCCGCAGCCTGCTGTCACACAGGCTGGAAGGTGTCTCACCATTTTAATCTGGATGCTTAATGTTTGGATTCTTTGGAGGTTTTTCCACTCCCTCTCTCATTTTAGCTTTAAAGTTATTCCTCAATATACAAGAAAAGTTGAAATTCTGTTTGAGGGGAAAAAAACCCCAACAAAACAAGAGATTTATTTTTCTGTTTCTGAGAAAAAGACAAGTCAGAAAATATTTCCGTATCTCCAGTAGAAGTCCAGGGAAAACTAAGGATTTACTCCAAGACTTACTAGAGCAAGTCGTCTCTTTAAAGAAGCAGAAGGAAAAGAAAAAAAGAAGTATTTCAAGTATTCTGGTGTCTTCTTTCCTCTCTATACAACTCCACCTTAAGAACTGCCTTTGCCCAGCATGGTCACAAGCAGTAACACTTCACCTCACCCACCAGTCCCTTCATCTCAGCCGCCTTCTGGCTCCCTCAAGATAACTTATCTTCTCAACACCTGACCTTTTTCTTTCATTATTTTGGGTGAAGAATTCCCATTTAAGTCTAAAAAAAAAAAAAACAAAAAAACCCAACACCAAACAAAACTACAGTATTTCAATACGGTCAAACTAGACACTTTGAAAAACAAAGTTCAAAACTAAAGAAAGGCACTTTTCCAGCCCTATTCCATTTAAAAACTTCAGCTGTGACTTACGAAAGGCTACAGCCAAAACTTACACAGGTTTTAAAACTTGTCCAGCTTTAGTTAATTCAAAAGCTGGAATTAACACTTCCACAACTCCTTTACAACTCAGCCACCTGCAGCTCCACAGACTCTCAAGCAGCAAACCCAACACACTGCCTGCTCCCCAGCACGGATCCTCTCTTTAATAAAAAGGCTATATCTCACAGGGCAATGAAAATCCTGGTGTAACAAAACCCTCTCAAAGCAGAGCTGAGTTTTTTGCATACTCTCTCTATTTCAGAGGCAGATGCAAGCCTGAGGACCAAGGTCTCATGTTAAATGAATGGCTACCACATGAACGCCTCTCTGGAGAAGGCCCTTCTCCGGCTGAAGTTGCTTCTTTACGTCCTGCAACCCACACAAAAACACAAGTTCACTCCACAGTTAAGTCAAAAACTTCAAAGAATTACCTGAGCTCCCCGTGGTTAATAAATATTGCAGATATTTGTTCATGCTGTACTTGAGGCTTTTAATACCTGCTTGGTGCTGCTAAGACACTCCGGCAAAGGCGTCTGGCACAATCACACTGACCATGTGCTGACACAGCGCTCTCTGGGCTGCAGAGATAATTAGGGCAGGACTTCCCAACCCAAAGTCCCGCCTTCACCCTCATTTACTCCCAAATGGGACTGGGTTTTACTCGAGCATCTGCAGGGGCTTTTGGACTGTTTTCTTCTTTCCCAGCACTACTACAATCAGCTTGGGGGATCTTTTGATCTGACTTTTCCAACTGTACACTTTGCTTTTTACTTGATTTGAGCAACACAAGCTGGCATACACGATGGTTTCCCAAAGAACGATCCCCAGGGTCGTGCTATGAGATCCTGTTGAGCCCATACAACAACGCACTTCCCAGCCGGAGTCCAACACTATCCCGCTTCTCCAGCCCCACATTCCACGCCCAGTTCCAGCAGGGAAGGAGGCTGCAGGGCAGGGAGATGACCCGACCTGGCCCTGCCTGTCAGTGCCTGCCTGCACCCAGTGCTGCTGCCTCACTGGTACTGGGTGAGCCACCACACTGGGCTGGCGCCTGTGATCCACCTGGCCCAGCACCGGGAATGTGGCTTGGGAAACTCTGGATGGGTGAATTGTGCTTTCCACTTCTCCAGCACTAACGCAGCACTGCAGTGTTTGAGGAGAAAAGGAAGGCTACAAAGATGATCAAGGGGCTGGAGCAGCTCTGCTCTGGGGCCAGGCTGAGAGAGCTGGGCTGGGGCAGCCTGGAGAAGAGAAGGCTCCTGAAGGGGACACCTTAGAGCAGCTCCAGGGCCTAAAGGGGCCACAGGAAACCTGCAGAGGGGCTTTGGACAAGGGCCTGTAGGGACAGGACATGGGGAATGGCTTTAACCTGCCAGAGGGGAGATTGAGATGAGCTCTGAGGCAGAAGTTCTTCCCTGTGAGGGTGCTGAGGTGCTGGCACAGGGTGCCCAGAGAAGCTGTGGCTGCCCCATCCCTGGCAGTGTTCAAGGCCAGATTGGACACAGGGGCTTGGAGCAACCTGCTCTAGTGGAAGGTGTCCCTGCCCGTGGCAGGGGGTTGGAGCTGGATGAGCTTTAAGGTCCCTTCCAACCCAAACCAGGCTGGGATTCTATGAAAAAAAAATAAATTCAGAGAAAGTGTTTAAATGTCAGGTAAGATATTCCACACTGGAGAGAGAAATCCTGTCAGAGGAGACAAAGGGCTCCTGTGGCGGGCGGAGAGCAGGCAGCTCACACTGGCAAAACTGCAGCGCCTTCAACACCCAGGCAGGTCACTGCACCCTTAGCCTTCAAAATCCTCCCGGCTTGACAGAGATTTGCTCCCACCTCCTGCTTTTCACATGTCTGTAACCGGAGCAAGGAAGAGCCACGTGCAAGCTCAGGGCCAAGGCTCCCCACTTGCAGAAAGACCAGAACTCAGCTCACACTGAAATCCCAACACACTGAGCAGCTGCAGCTGAGCACCCACAGGAAACGTGCCACCCCCGACAGGTCTGTTATGTGACAAGAAATCCCCAGCCGCTAGAAAGCCGCCACACTGACTGCCGTGAGGAGACATGGCCCGACCTTACCATCACGTGGGGTTTCTGTTCTTCATTTCAAAACTCTGTTAAAAAAACCATCCATTGGTGACATTTTGGTCATTACTGTCCTAAACACAAATGGGGAAGGGGGTGGGGGAAAGCAGTCTGAGCAATGCCCCCCCAGATGCCAGAGCACCCAACACTCAGCCACCCCATTTCCTCTCCCGGTGAAGAAATAATGAAGGCAGTTAATAAATTTCCATTTTTTCTCATTCCATGTTCCTGGGGCAAATACAGCAATAAAAGCTCTTTCCTACAAGAAGCTCATTTTCACTGAATCACAGACTGGTTTGGGTTGGAAAGGACCTTAAGATCGTGTAGTTCCACCCCCCGTGCCATGGCCAGGGATGCCTCACACTAGACCATGTCGCCCAAGGCTCTGTCCAGCCTGGCCTTGAACACTGCCAGGGATGCACAACGTCAACTACAGGAAGGAAAATGCATCTGTAAAGACTTTTTTCTCCTCCTTTCCACACACAGTGTGAACCTGCATTACAATATAATGTAAAGGTAATCCCAGACAATGCAGAGAGGCTGCTCCCACCAAAAATGGCTGAGTTTAACATGCAACCCCTCAGTAATGTGCTGTATGGGGAACCTTCAACCCTAGGTGAAGAAGACAACAGCCTTGATCCTGTGAGTGACACATGGGCTGAGGATGATTAAAGTTGGGGTTTAGCATTTAAAGAGCCTCTTTAGGTTTTACCAAGTATCATTTTGAACAGTATTTTAGTCACAGCTATCCCATGTGGTTGCTTTTCAGCTGAAGACTTTGAAGAAGTGAGAGGCGAAGTGTCTTCCAACATCACCGACAGGATCAGCAGAGTTAAAGCTGAGGAGATAAGCCTAAGGATTTATCTGCAACTGACCTGGGCCAACAGGAGCCAAACAGTGTTACAGCAGCTTACTTGTGGGCTGGGTAGTGAAAATCACACGGTCCAGACAAACCCATCCACGCACCTTTCAAAGATGCCATCAGCAAAGCCCTGCCCACCCAAAGAGAAAATCCACGCAGCAAGAAAACTGCTCCACCACCTTTGACCATACCAGAAAAATGCTGAGCAACTCCCAATACACACCAGTCTAAAGAATTTCGAGCTGGGATGCTGAAAGCCTTGCTCTTCCCAGCTCATGCTGACACAAGGATCAGAGCAGACAAAGAGGAAGTTGGACCTCCAGACCTGGATGCAGCTTTTTGCTCTGGATTGAAAAAAACATCCACCTCCTATGCACCTCCTGACAGCTACCATCAAACCAAAGAGCTGGTTTCCTTAAGATATTTATGAAGAGACGTATTATGCTTCTTTTATGTCTTTCAGCATACTCAGGACCTAGACTTTAAAGAGAGCCCTATTTTTCTCCTCTACAGCTCTTGAAGAGATGCTTTTAGGACTGAAGGCAGTTCTTCCCCCCTACTTACACAGCACGCTTTCAAAGCACTTCACACACATTCAATAATCTTTTCATCCTGCTCTGAAGCAGGTGGGGTTTAGTCGTTTTGTAGCTGGAAAAAGCACTTCAGCCAAGTCAGGATTAGAATCTGCAATCGCCAGATTCCCAGTCCTCCACAGGCTCACACCCCACTTCCCAGCCCACCAACACTGCTGTGGAGATACGGATGCATGCTGCCATCCCAGCACCTTCCCCAGCTTTCAGCCAGCCCTGGATTTCCACAAGCCTCCAGGTAGCCACAGTCTTCTACCATGCAGGCAGATACCTGCAGTAAAGAGACTGGAATAGATTTCCAGTATCATATATTCCAGAACTCTGTTCAAATGCGCCCTATGAACCAGACACATCCCACCGGATTGCTCCTCACCTGACAAGTTTGTATTTACTGAGCTGCTTTCAGAGGGGAAGAAAAGGGAATGCTGCAACATGCAAACAGCAGCAGGCAGGGGGAAACTCAGTCCTAACGGGCATGGAGGCCTCTTCACCACTGTCTGCCAGTGCCTGGGACCATGAAAAATAAGGATCATCTATTATGAACATCTGAACACTACTCTTGAGCAAGTCTGGAAAGGGGGGTAGGGGGAACAAAGAAAAGGGGAACAGCGCTATGTCCCAATAATTCCTCTTTTTACCTCCTCTCTGCTCCATCTGGCATGCACCCACAGCCTCCTCTCACCACAGCCTGGCAAGGCCAGCTCCACTCCTCAGTTTTCAAAAGCTACTTTCAAGGCTACAGAAGATCTGCTAAGAGTTTTGGGGTTACTGCCAGTCCTGCAGTGATCCTTAAACATCAAAGTCAACATCAGCCTTGAATCAATATGCTTAGAAGGCTGGTTCTTTAGATGTTATCCTTTTTTGTAAGCACTATACCAGAAAACACAGATCTGCACTATAACTCTTGGTGTAGATAGCCACCTGCTTCGGCAAAAAAGTTATGCTTTCAAAGCTTATTTATTGAGTGACATGTTTAAATAGGTCAAATATGCCCAAGTGCACTGTTATAAGGCTACTTTAAAACAAGACAGGCAGTTTCACTAACAGGGAGCAACTTCTGCTGGCTGAGAACCTGCTCTCAAGAAGATGGTTGCCTGGTTGCCAGCTAAACTACTACACCCTCTAGTGTAAATCTTAAATACATCCTTCCGGGCTAGACGAGCTTCAGACAGAGAGAGGAAAAGACAGGAGCACTTCGACCTGAACCCTTCGGTTGAAGCTAAGCCATAGCGCTGCTTACAAAACAACTGCCAAAGCCTTTTCTGCTCCTTCAGAAATCAGGCCCCTTTCGCAAGGCCAGCAGAGCCCTTTCCAAAAGACAGCACTCTGCAGCAGGTTCCATTTCTCAATTGAAACCAACATAGCAAAAATGGCTCAAATCCAACAGTGGGCTGAGGCAGAACTTGCGGATCCCTGTTTATGACAGCAGTGCCATGCATTAGATGCCAGGAGTTTGGGAAAGGGGACAGGAAGAGGCACTGAGCCGGCGGTGGGATGTGGGAGGCAGTGGGCTGGAAGTTAAGCCTCACGATCCTGCGTCTTTCACAAGTGGGAAACATTTCTACCCAGGAAAACTAACCCACGCTCTAGCTTTTGTTTTTCCAAAAGCCAGAGCTTCTCCTAGAGCCATAATACCATAATTACACCACTCTCACTCCCCAAAACACAAGCTCTTTCTCCTGGGTCACTGACACCCAAGCCAGGCCTAACAAGCCATTGAGATGATTTCTTTCTTGCCATTCACACTCAATTCTTGCGTTAACACTTTTCAGACGGTATTAGAAGCTGCACACACTTTCCAAGTGCACCAGGAGGTTTTACTAAAGACCAACCTTCACTTCCCCATTTCGAAAACCAAAACCAGCACCCGTTTTTATTTAGTACAGCAACATCTGTTTCAGACCAAAATGAGCAAGTCTGGTTCCAAAACTGCCCCTCTATAGATATCTAAAGACAAACAGGAATAGTAAACCGAAAGAGGATTGTACCAAGCACCTACAGGACCATCCTGAAAGGTCATAGGGAGCTTTTCAAATTCAAAAGAACACTGAAAGAGGCAAAAACTTTTGTCTTTCTAACATGACATCTGTTTGCCTGTGACAGGCCTGAGTAGGCTTCCTTTATTTTAAACTAAACCACAGTTGTGGTAAGTTGTCCTGGTAACCAGGAGACACAAAGAATTAATCATCTTCCAAACTTGTGGATAACCCAAAGTTAAGCAAACACAATAAAAAAACCCCACAAGTTGTGCTTTCTTTTGACAACTTCTACTTCAGGTTGTTAGAGACCACACATACTAGCAAGTACACCTGACTGAAATAACAAAGTGTTAACAAAAAGCAAGCAAGCAGCATTCTTCTAGGGAGAAGAATAAAGGCTTTTCTCTCCAAATAAAATAAAGAGATCAGCCAATAACATAAAACGACAAGAGTTGCTGGAAGAACTGAGGAGAACAATAGCTCAGTAGCTCTTTGGTAGCCAAGCTTCATTTCAGAAGCCTGGCAGCGCTCCATGCCTTACTCCAGTCCTCACTGGGAGGGGGGCCCAGCTCACCACAGCCCCCCAGGACAACCCACCAGCACTGGGCTAGAAAACACATCTCCTCCAGCTCCCAAAATCTAGGCACCTCCTGAAGGGATGTGACAGCACAGTTACTGTCAGCAGAGGTTTGCAAGGCTGCCCTGACGCCTCATTGCCACGTGAGCCAGGTTGCCTGGAGGGACAAAGAAAGGGACCAGTCAGAGCTGCCCTTCTGCAGCCTCCGTCCTGGTGACAGACAGACTGTCCTCAGGCAAGCAGGTACTTTGTAAAGCTGCTCATCACCTCCCCTGGGCCAGATAGCGACTGCAGGATCCCACCGATGATGAGGCGCAGGAGATACCCATCTCTTTCACACCAAATGGGGCAGAAAAGCCCCTTGAGACCCTCCTCCAGATGCAACAAGAGGTGACAACCAAGGGCCCAGAGCATGGGCAGGGCTGAGCACGGGCAGGGCTGAGCACAGGCAAACACAAGAGCTCAGGGGCAGGGGGGACCCACCTGGGTGATGGGGATACACCGCACTCGAGAGGGGCTTGAGGGGGAAACACCAGAGCCCCGGGGGCAGGTGGGATTTAGAGGAGCCGGAGGCAGATTCAGGCCCTGAAGGGCGGGCGGGCGTGAGGAGGAGGAAGCGCACGGGCCTGCCCTTGCCAGGGGAGGACACGCTGCTGCTGCTGCTGCTGCGGGGTAGGGCCGCGGTGGGGAGCGGCGCAGGGCCGGGACCAACCTCAGCCCGAGGAGGGAGAATGACAAGCGGAGGAGAAGGAGGTACCGCGGCCCAGAGAGCCGGGCCGGGGCCGTACCTGCGCCGTGACCGACTGCGAGCCCCGTGCCGGACCCGCCGGAGGCTCCACACCGCGCCGCCGCCACCGGGGGGTGCCGGAAGTGGCAGTAGGGCCGGCGGCAGGGCGGGCCCCCGCCCGGCCCCCCGGCGTTGAGGAACGGGCAGTCGATGCCGCGGAAGTAGCCGGTGGATCTCAGCATCCCGCCGGCTGCGGGGCGGGGCCGGGGATGGAGGAGGAGCGGGCGGCGGCGACACGCTCCCGCCTCACAACGCCGGTACCGGCCCCGCCGCCATCTTGGAACTGCCGGGCCCGGCGGCGAGGCCCCCGCGACGCCGCTGCCCGCACAGGGCTGCCCGCAGCGCGCCTGAGCGCGGCGAGGGGCGGGACGCGGGGCGGGGCGAGGGGGATAATGGCGGCCGGGGGGGGGCGCTCGCGTTGTGGCGAGCGCGGAGCGTGCGGGGTCCGGTTCCCCCACGATATCCTGGTGTGTGAGCGGGAGGGACACCACGGGGAGGAGGAATTGGCGGCATGGCCGCACGCAGAGAGCTGTGGTCAACGGCTCCATGTCCCAGTGACGAGGGGAGTCCCTCAGGGGTCGGTGCTGGGAGCGATCCTGCGCAACGGCTCTGTCAGCGACATGGGCAGCGGGATTGATGCGCCCTCAGCAAGTTTGCCAATGACACCAAGCTGTGTGGTTCGGTTGATGCGCTGGAGGGAAGGGATGGGATCCAGAGGGATCACCTCACGCTTGTGAGGTGTGCTGATGCCAACCTCATGAAGTTCAAACAAGCCAAGTGTAAGGTCTACATGTGGATCGAGGCAATCCCAAGCACAGCTACAGGTTGGGTGGAGAAGAGATTCAGAGCAGCCTGAGGAGAAGGACTTGGGGGTGTTGGTTGATGAGAAACTGAACATGAGCCGGCTTCAGTGTGCACTCGCAGCCCAGAAACCAACCATATCCTCAAAAGAAGTGTGACCACAGGTCGAAGGAGGTGATCCTGCCCCTCTGCTCTGCTCTGGTGAGACCCCACCTGCAGCACTGTGTGCAGTGCTGGTGTCCTCAGCATCAGAAGGACATGGAGCTGTTGGAGCAAGTCCAGAGGAGGCCACGAGGATGCTCAGGGGCTGGAGCACCTCCCGTGTGAAGACGGGCTGAGAACATTGGGGCTGTTCAGCCTGGAGAAGAGAAGCTAGTATCTGAGGGGGGCCTACAAGGATGCTGGAGAGGGGCTCTTCATCAGGGACTGTAGCGATAGGACAAGGGGTGATGGGTTCAAACTGAAACAGGGGAAGTTCAGGTTAGATATAAGGAAGAAGCTCTTCCCTGTGAGGGTGCTGAGGTGCTGGCACAGGGTGCCCAGAGAAGCTGTGGCTGCCCCATCCCTGGCAGTGTTCAAGGCCAGGTTGGACACAGGGGCTTGGAGCAACCTGCTCTAGTGGAAGGTGTCCCTGCCTGTGGCAGGGAGTTGGAACTGGATGAGCTTTAAGGTCCTTTCCAACCCAAACCATTCTATGATTCCTCAGGCAATCATCACACCCATATTTACCACTGGGGAAACTGAGGCACATGGTAACAGCAATTTGTTGTGCAGCTGGCTGAGGGGGGGGTATCAGGCAGGCGAGAGTGCTGGGAACCACCCGGCACTGCCTCTACCTTGAGTTTCCTTCAGCAGGGTGGGGGAGGACAGCAAGTGGCCCATGGGAGAAATCCCATGAAGTGGAGCCAAAAGCTCCAGTCCAGAGGGAAGGAGTCATCCAGGAAAGCCTCATCACTTGTGAAAGCAGAGATGGGAGATAGGGCAGAAAGCTCTGGCGCAGCACAGGGAGCCAGCGAGATGATGTAGAGAAAGGCACAGAAGGAGTTGTCCTGTGGCCCGAGGGAGGCCGAGGGAAGGATTACAAAAGTCACGGTTCATGGCGAGCTTAAAAAAAAGAAGATAAACCCCTTTATTTTCAAACAGGGCACCACAACAGCGCGATGCTGCTGCCCATCGCCCCCAGCAGAGAGAGTCCAGGAGCTGAGGGCATCAGGAGAGGAACTCACCGCAGCACCCAGTTAAAATGCAGGGCAGGGTGAGCAGGACACCGATGCCCGGCACTGTCAGGTTTGGGACAAGCAGCTGCTGGCCCTGGGACACTGGAGGAATGGCTAAAAACCTTCTCAAAAGCAGGAACCGCAGGAGATGAGCAGCTCCTCTAGCGGGAGCGTGCAGCCGACACAAGGTGCTTTAGTAGCTACCTGGGGAGGGCTTGCACTGAGCATCCCTACGCACGCTCCTGCCTCCCACAAGGGCTGGAAAAGCAAGAAGCTGTTCCTTCTCCCCCAAAAAAGAAAGCACTTTTATTTCTGTGATGTAGGTAAATCTATTTTGCATAACTTCAGCTGTAGGGAGAGGACTCTGCACTCAGCTGAATAATAGCCTTTCTTTTCCTTATAGCTCTCACCCTGTGTTCACTCAACTCCCAAGCTGGCAAAATAAACCAAAATAATATAAAATAATATAAACCATTCATTTCTGTCCAGACCTGGAGGACCCCACATGGAAAAACTGCCTGAAATGGGTTCAGGCTTTCGCTTCCCCACGTGGGAAGGGCAGCTCAGTTAACTGGGATGCGCACCCAGCTCCTAGTTAGCAGCACTGGAAATGGTCCTGAGGGTCCCTGCACACAGCAGGTGGGGGTCCTCTGAGAACAGGGTCCCCCAAATTCACCCATCTGGGTGGATCTGAGCCATGACTGATGCTCTGCTCCCCAGCATGGCTCACATCTGACAGCCAAATGCCCCAGTTTAAGGAGACAGGAGAGATTTGAGGAGGGGAACAACCTCGGGCAGGGTTGTCACAGCACCTCTAAGTCCCCACGTGGGACAAAGGGCAGCACAGAGGGATGTGTGCCAGCATCCCTAAGGATGTGAGCACCCCTCAGGAGCGAGGCCTGTGCTGGTGGGTGCCCCTGGGGAGAGCCAGGCAGAGGGATGTCACCACATCAGGGCTGCACCCACCATCACCACAGCCCGTTCCGCTGCTGTGACTGTGATGGGCCTCCCCCAGCACACGGGGGCTGAACAGAGGATGCAGCCCAGAAACACGGCTCCAGACCTGCCACAGGGGATGCTCCCGGCTTCTTCCTCAGGGCAGGAGGATGGATCCAGCCTTGGGGCAACCAGGGCTCGGGGGTGGCCCCCAAAACCTTATCCCCACCCTCCCAGCCCAGGCCCAGCCACAGGCAAAGTGGGTCCCTGCCTCCCCCCGCGATCTCCATCCTGTGATAAAGCTGGGGCCGGGTGAATTGGGTTGAGGTTTTTGGGCTGAAAAGAGCCAAAAAAGAGGAAACCAGCTGGAGATGCTCATGTGGCGGGAGCCTTCCTCCTTGCAGACGTTTGCCTCTTGCTTGTTGTTTTATATCACTCTATAAAGGGACCTCCCAGGGCAAGTTTCTGCTCCCCTCAGTGGGGGTGTCAGATTTTATCTGCATCCATGTGGGAATTTTCCCACTGTGCTCCTCAGAGCTGCTCAGGTGTCCTCACACCAGGTTGTCTCTTCACAGGGATAGGCCTGTCCCAGTGCTCCTGGTATCCCATCCTGGTACCATCCTTATGTATCCTGCCGTGGTCCCTATCCCGCACGGGGGTCCCTCCTGGCCCCACTGCAGCATCCTGCTCCCTCCCCAGCCCCTCCATGGCCAGGGGTGCTCTGTGACACCCCACTTGCCCATCCACATCCCTGGGCAATGGCGTGGTTGCTTCATCCCACACTGCCCAGTCCCAACCCACTGGGTATCATCCAGCCTGGGAAGGATGCCCCAGCCGCCCAAGGGGATGCTTTGTGCACCCAAAGGAGATGCTCTGCCCCTCCAAGGGGATGCTCCAGCCCCCCATGGGGATGCTTTGCCCCTCCAAGGGGGTGCTCCAGCCCTCCATGGGGATGCTTTGCCCCTCCAAGGGGATGCTCCAGCCCTCCATGGGGATGCTCTGCCCCTCCAAGGGGGTGCTCCAGCCCCCCATGGGGATGCTTTGCCCCTCCAAGGGGATGCTTCAGCCCCCCAGGGTGCTCCAGCCCCACTAGGACTCATCCTCAGGCCCCATGTGCGTGGTCCCTCATGTCCTGTCCAGGCGTGGTCGCCGCAGGGCTGTGGCACCCGTGGGCCTCCCTTCACCGTCCCAGCCTCCAGGCATCGCTCAGGCATAGGATGACAAAGGGAAGCTCACAGGGGCAGGGGCCGGCCCCGCTCTCCTCCCGCCGAGCGCTCCTGCAGAGGAGAGACAGAGGAGAGGAGGGAAGGGACTGGGGGAGCTGGGGGGTCCCCGGCCAGCCCCCCATCTGCAGCCCATGGAGCTCCCCGGCAGCCCCGACGCTGCTTCTCCTGTCCTGGCGATGGTTTGGGACATGTGGGGTGCGAGTGAGACCCACAGGGGCAGCGCTGGCTTCCCCAGGGGGGTGCACATGGAAACCCCCGCTATGGGGGTGAGGAGTGCAGCGTGGGGGTGCACACGCGTGCATGCACATCCACACGTGTGTGTGTGTGTGTGTGCACACGTGTGGATGTGAATGCGTGTGCAAGCCTGCGTGTGTGTGCTTGGGTGTCCATGTGCAGGTGGGAATGGTGTGTGCACGTCTGCAGGCACACGCGTCTGTGCATGCACACGTATGTGCACACATGTATGTGCACAGCACAAGCTGGATGGGTCCATCCCACCATTACCCACCTGCAGAAGCCAGGCCCAAGCTCCACCCCCAGCACAGGGACCTCTGGGGACCGCTGGGCACCCACCACTGCTGTCCCCCACCAGCCACAGCGCAGGGTGGTGGGTGCCCCCCGAGCTCCCCCCCTCCCCACGACACGACTCCACGCTCGCCGCCTCTCACCAGGGAAGCGCCGGGATGTTCCAGCGCCTGGGCTGCTCCAGGAGCAGGGACAGACCCCCCAGAGCTGCCCCCGGTGTCCCCCCACCAGCCCTAGGTCACTGCTTCACTCACCTGCTGCCAGCGCATCCTCTGCTCTCCCTGTCCTTCCTTGTCCCCTTCCCTCCACCTTAGCCAGTGCCGTGCAGAGTCCCTCACCCTGGCATCATCCCTCCTCCAGCACCTTCCCTTCTCCCCAGCCTGACCACCGATGGGATCCTTCCCCTCTGCCCTTTTATATCATGTTTATTCATATGACGAGCACGTGAAAAACCAGAGCAGAGCTCGGAAAAAAGCTCCTTAAGATGCTTTAATGCAGTTTTCTGGGTCCCATGACTGAGCTCGGCCTGTGAATGGGGTCTCATGACTGTGGCACGCAGGCCCCGGCCATCAAAAGCCCCATTTATGCCCCAAAGAGACTTAAACCCCTCTTGGGCAGTCACCTGGTGAGCCCCACGTCCCCATGTTCGGCCTGGCTGCACGGGCATCGCTCCTCTGCCGAAGGCACACGGCGGTGGGATCCCATCCTTCCCACCATGGGATTCCTGAGATGTCCAGGATGTTGTCCCCTTATCCACAGCCATTACACACATGCACATGCATGCACACGTATGTGCACACATGGACCGCCCCCAGCCCAGCCATGTCCCTGCGACTGCAGCGATGGGAGCAGGAGCTGCCCGTGCTGGCGCCTGCCCTGTCTCTGCTCTGGCTGCTGGAGGCACTTTGGGGGCACTTTGAGGCTTTTCTGCCTTTCCCAGTCCCCCCCCAGGCACCAAACCCCAGCCAGGGCCAGCCCCAGCCCCTTTCCTTCCCTGTCCCCTCCTGGTGCTCCCAAGCCATGGCACCAGCGGTGGGGACACAACTGCCATCCTGGTGGCTCATGGCCCAGTTTGGCCGCACTGGTGGGGCTGCTGCACCCAGGGCCCCCAGAGCAGCTCTGGCTCTGGCAGCTTTTTGGAGACCCTGCACCTCATGTACAGATTAGTGCTTCTCCCTCCTCGCTCCAGCTGCTCGTGCCCGGGTGAGGACAGAGTCTGAGCCCCCTCGGTCAGGAGCAGGGAAGCATCCAGACCCTAAAAGCTCCAATCCCTAAGGATGATGGATCACAGCCCCAGCTCCCCGCCATTGAGGGGGCAGCCAGCTCACTGGGATCCCATATACCTGAGCTGGGTCTAAATTTGGGGCATCAGGCTGAGCATTTCTGTCTTTTTGCCTTTGTTCATAAACTGAGACGCCGTAAACACAACCTCAAACCACCGCGACATCTCCTGAACCCAACCACCAGCTCTGAGCCGTCCCACTGGCAAGGCAGAGCCGCTCCTTGACAGGAAACAGGCAGCAGTAAGAGGATAAAAATACTCATGGTGCAAACAACACGTCTCTGTGCAGGGATTAGGGTGCCGGGGGCTGCTCCAGCCCTGCTGATCGGGGAGCCGGGCTGGGTGACCGTGGTGGTTTTGGCTTCCAGCACACGTGTGAGCTGAAGGCTCTAAAACCACCCAGCAGCTGCGTGGGGTGAGCTGGGGAAGTGAGGGGAGGGCTGGGGGGATGCTCAGGGAGAAGCCAGACATCCCATCCCAGCTCCTGACCCTAAAGCCCCTGGAAAAGGGGGGAGACCACCAAAAGCCCCAACATCCAAATCCTCCTGCAGAGCCCCAGCACCAAGGGAGGGCCCCCTCTCCTTCACTGGAGCACCCTGCCCTGGTCCCAAGGGGAGGGGAAGGTTGTGGGGGTCCCGTGCTCCCTGCCTCACCCCCCCCCGGCTCCCAGTCCCAAGCAATGGGTGCATTTGAGTGCTCTGAGCCCCACCACAAGGCCCCTGACCCCCTGAGAGCTGGCTAAGGAGATTACCACTCCTCACATGAGCCACCAGCCCCACGGCCTTGCACCGGGGAGGGGACACAGGGGTGACAGGGACAGGGAAGGGGGAACCGGTGCTTGGGAGCCCCACAAGGGTCCCTGTGGGTGCAGGAAGGGGCAGAGTGATGCTTTGCTGCTTGGGTTGGGGCAAGCGACGTCCTGGGAGCAGGAAAACACCTGGACACTCGGAACAGCTCTTCTGGGGGTGATTTCAGAGCAGGCGCTGACCCCAAACCCCAGCACTCTGCCCTGCTGTGGGGCAAAACCCACAGGCACAGTGGGATGCACCCCGCATGCACCAGGAATCACAACGGAGTGGAGCTGGGCACAGAGCAGGTCAAAACCAAGATTTGAAGGATGCTCCCTACAGCTCAGGAGCATCCTTCATCCCTTGCACCAGCGGCCCTGGTACACCAGCAGGCCATAGGGATGTCCCCATGCCACAGCTCCCCAGGACGCTGAGGCCAGCCGCCACCTCTGCTCCCATGGGATCCCTTAATCAAACAGAACAGGAGCTCATGGGGGAATGGGCCCCCATCATCCCCACAGCCTGAGTGAAAGAGACAAGGGGGAAGACAATGGGCTCCATCCCCACCTGTGGCACCTCGGCGCTGGCAACTCAGCAAAGGCATCGGCCTGCAGGAAAGCCAGAGCCCGAGGGGCTGGGGCCCAGGGAAGCCAGCCCAGGAATACCCAGGGAAAGGGCACACACGTGTAAAACGTTCAACCTCTGCTCTTTATTCAGTGCCTGGTGCCCTCGCCCCGTTTCCCGAGGGTACAGAGGAGGTTTTCCAGGGGTGACCTGAACACGGGGAGCACTCTGAGAAGGCAGAGCAGAGCCAGGCTGGAGGGGGTGTGGGACAGGGGCAGCACCTCCTCTGTGTGTCCCCAAACTCCCCTTGGGGACACAGCTCTGCCCCGGCCACGGGGTGAACACCAGGCACCCCAGTGCCACCACTGGGAAAGCTCCGTCCAGAGCAGGAACTGCCATGTCCTCCATCCCACCCTGCAGCGATGCCGGGGAGGAGGCTGGACCCCCCGCCCCTCTCCAACTCGCCTTATTGCTATAGTCAGAGCAGCAGCGCAGCCAGGAGGAATTCAGGAGTTCGCTGGTTTAGGAGAGGGGACGAGGACATGTCCAAAGCCAAGGATACGCCACCTGATGGGCTCTCATCTTTCTGAGGAAGGGGGAAGGAGGGAGCTGCCGTCTCTTGCCGGCCCGGCCAGTGGTGCCACCAGGAGGGAGGAGAGTTGTGCTCGTGTCCAAGAGGGAACGCACCATCCGCTCCAGCGCCTCCTGCCCTCTCCTGAGCCTGGAGCTGAGGCTGTACAAACTCACTGCACCTCTAGCAGCAGGGACTGGGGAGGGACAGTGAGAGACCTGAAGACCCGGGGCAGACCCCCCCTGCCCCATGGCTAGTTGCGTTGGCTGGCCAGCTCCTGGGAGATGAATTTCCGAAGGCGCTCGAGGTACTGGCTGTAGAGTTCAATGTCATTGTGCCCGGCCCCGTCCACCCACAGCGGCTCCACAGCCTTGGGGCAGCGTTCAAAGAGTGCCAGGCCGTGAGAGAAGTCGATGACTTCATCCTCCGTGCCATGGATGATGAGGACGGGAGAGGTGATTTTGGAGATCTTCTCAATGCTGCCAAGAAGGTGGGTGGGGAAGAGATGAGATGAGAGAGGGGGGTAAGTACAGGGATCAAGGCATTCCCATTTCTCCTTCCCCCCCCAAAACACATCCCCTTGGGGAGAGGGACCAGGAAATGCTCTTTGATCCCAGAAGAGCACTGGGACATGGAGCTTCTGCCAAGGAGGAGCTCCGGGAGAAGATCTCCCCCAGCGTGAAAGACGAGGACCAGACAGCAGTGACAAGAGCCCCATGGGACCTGCTGCAGGACAACGCTGAGATCAGCCGTGCCAGGCTCTGAGTGGAAGCTGTTCCCAGCACAGTCCCAAAGGCCACGTGAGGCCACTGGGATGCAGAGCGTGGGCTGGGGGCTCCCAGCCACAGCTTCCGGCTCAGGGCCTGTCCCTTGGGCCAGGCTGCAAGGGAGAGGTGAAGCAGGAGCTCATCCCGCTTCAGCGCTGCCTTTCCCTGCCACTGCCCTGACATCTGCAGAGGAGGAAAAGCCCAAGGAATTACCCTTGCGGGAGAGAGGGACCCCTGGGACTTGTGATACTTGACAAGGGGCCCAAAGCTGGCAGGCAAAGATGGGACAGGATGGCCAGGAGGTGATATCACCAGGGGAAGTGGGTGCACTCAGGCTGTGGCATGGTGACCCCGGGAAGGGTTATGATGCTCCAGAGGGGACCGAACACAAAGCAAGAGGATGCCAATGGGCACATTCAAGCCTGTCACGGGGAACAGGTCCATGGTTTTCACCATAACCCCTCTTCATGGCCAGCGCTGGTGTCCAGGACAGAGCTGGTCTGGGCACTGCCCCTGCAGAGCTGACCCCTGTCCCTTCTCCTCAGGTCACTCACTTGGGGAAGGCATCGAACCAGTAGGTCTTCTTGGTCTCGGGGAAGGCGACTCTCATGCCAGAGGTGAGGGGTGAATGCAGCACGATGGCGGCGCACTCGTAGCGGGACGCCAGATCCACTGTGGGCACCGTGCCGATGCTCTGGCCGTATAAAATGATGTTCTCCGGGCTGATCCCATACCTGGGAGAGGAGGGGCCAGGTCAGCACCCAAGCACCAGAATCACATCACTGGGAGACACAGCCCAGGGTGTCATCCTGCTCTGGTCACGGCACACTGCAAAGCTTCCTGGGGTGGGGGAATGGGGCTCTGTCCCCTCTGCCTTACCCCAGCCCCTCACAGCTGGACACAAAGTAGCTGCCCTGCACCCCCAGCAGGACCAAGAAGCAGCCAGGGCTGAGCTGCCAGATGAATTCTGGGGGGTGTCAAGGCCACTCTTGCCTATAGCAGTGTTATGGGTAGGTTTGTGGACCCCAGCTGCAATGGGCAGCCCCCATTGCCTGGGCCACACTGTGAGCCAGGCTCGGTTACTGGCAGGAAGAGGAGGCAGAATCCGGCTCAGGGCTGCACCTTGAGCCTGGTTGGGGAGCCAGGGCTGAGCACAGCCAGGGGAGAGCCTGGGCACAGCCAGATGGGGAGCACAGCTTGTGCCAGCCCCCACCCAGCAGCATCCCTGCCCCTGTGGCTTCCCCTGCAGCTGCTTTCCGGCCACCCCTTCACGTGACGAGCGGCCTGGGTTCCCTTTCTGGGAGATTTCCTGTTTTCCAGGCACTGGAGCACAGGGTTTTCCTGGCAGCAGCGGGAATGTCGTCCCTTCCCCTGCCCCGCTCACCGCGTCCGCAGTGCCTGCCACGCGGCGTCGATGTCGGAGTAGAGGTTCCTCTCCGAGGGCTTGCCCGTGCTCACGCCGTAGCCCGAGTAGTCATAGGAGAAGATGTTGCAGTTGATGCGGGTGCCCAGCCCGATGTAGAAGCTGCTCATCTGCCCCAGGTCCACAGCATTGCCGTGAGAGAAGAGCACCGTGTACCTGCAGCGCAGGGAGAGACGGGCAGGGAGGGTTAGTGATGGACTCTGCCTGGTCCCACCAGCAGCTCAAGGACAGATGTGCCAGCACATCTGCTTCAGAGACTGAAACCCAAACCCCAGGACACCCCTGACACCTCTCTGGCCACCACAGAAGGTTCTCGCAACACCCCCAATCCAACTACTGATACTCCCCACCCTCCTCACCACCCGGAGCCCAGCAGGAACAGGCAGCCTGAAGGCAGGATGATTCTGTTCAAGATTTGGAGTCTATTTTTGGTAAAAAGCTCGGGATTTGGGGCCGTTTGCCCAATGGGGATTTGAAGTAAGAATTCTGACAGTGATTTTTTTTTCCTCTCCTGAGCCTGGCAAGACACCAGCCGCTGGGAGAGAAGTGAATTGTGGGAGTGACAAGGCACAAGAAATATCCACCATAAGAGGAAAAACAATGTTAATCCTAAAAATTACAACTAATAGTGTATTGATGGAAGCTTGGCTCTCTTCTGCAAGTCTTCAGGGACCTGCCGAACCCCCACAGCTGGTCAGAGAGGTCCATGTCCCAGCCTGGATGCCCCAGCAGGAAAGTGGTGACAGGACAATGAGAGACCCGATGCCCCTGGGGGGTTTAGGAGGCTGAATCCCCCCCAGCCCTGCAACCTGTGCTGGGAGCGGGGCCAGCGCTGAGCCTCGCCATGGGCAGGTGGGTGCGGAAGCAGAGCAAACCCAGCACCAGACTCCTCTCTCCAGGGACCTGTGACATGGGCAGGGGGACAGCGGATGTCCCCACCAGGCAGCCTGCAGATGCCTCCTGTAACACAGGTCTCCAAGCCCCATAAGAGCCACCCCCCTCGCCCCAAGCCCCCCCAGTGCGTTCGAAGCCCTTGGCAAGCTGAGGGCAGATCTGGGCTGCGTTGACCCACACAGAGGTCACTGAAGATGCTATTCCTTGGAGGGTACGTTGCTCCTGGGAGGATACTGGTGCCTGGGCTCAGCTGGGTGCTGCAGGCTTGGGGACTGGGCCTCCCTCTGCACCTGAACCCCCAAACTGTGCCACCAGCTTGGGGAGCAGCTGCCAAGTCCCCTCCTGTCCCCACACAAACCCCTCGTGCCTAGCCACCAGCAGATGGAAGGAGGTCTCCATCCCACATCCCTCTCCAGCTTCCCAGTTTACGGACTCAGGGGTGAGGTACAGATGCTCAGTTCACAACTGGAGTGTTGTAAGAATAAGAACACAAGAAGGATGTGCAGCAGCTGCAGCAACTCCAGAGGAGGCCCCGGAGCTGCTGCGAGGGCTGGAGCAGCTCTGCTCTGGAGCCAGGCTGAGAGAGCTGGGCTGGGGCAGCCTGGAGAAGAGAAGGCTCCTGAAGGGGAGACCTTAGAGCAGCTCCAGTGCCTAAAGGGGCTCCAGGAAACCTGGAGAGGGGCTTTGGACAAGGGCCTGTAGGGACAGGCCAAGGGGAATGGCTTTAACCTGCCAGAGGGGAGATTGACATGAGCTCTGAGGCAGAAGCTCTTCCCTGTGAGGGTGCTGAGGCGCTGGCACAGGGTGCCCAGAGAAGCTGTGGCTGCCCCATCCCTGGCAGTGTTCAAGGCCAGGTTGGACACAGGGGCTTGGAGCAACCTGCTCCAGTGGAAGGTGTCCCCGTCCGTGGCAGGGGTTGGAACTGGATGAGCTTTAAGGTCCCTTCCAACCCAAACCAGGCTGGGATTATGTCACTGACATGACATCAGGGTGGAATCTGTGAGACAGCCCAGGGAACCCCAACATCCCTCCAGCCTCTGGCTTTGCCTCTGCTCTCTGTTTAACCCCATTCCCAGCTGCAGCCACAAGCTAGACCGGTCCTGGGAGCTGAGCTGGCCCAGGATGCCTTCAAACCCCTGTGGCAGGGCCATCTCCTTCAGCGAGGTGCTGGGTCAGGCCAGGGCAAGGAGGCGGCACCCAGCTGAAGTTGAGGAGTGGCAGGATGGCACCATGCCCGCCAGCACTTCACCAGCCGGGGTCAAACCCCAGCACCAGCACCGGGCTGGCACGTCCACGGGCAACTCACCTGGCTCCTGGCACGCAGCGCACATACATGCAGCCGACACGGTTCCCTCGGCTGCTTTTGGTGACGAACACCTCGATGTTGTCCAGCTCCCGCTGGGAATACTGGAAATCCGCCCGGTCCTTCAAGTGCAGCTTCCAGCGGCCCGCGGCGCCGCCCCGCAGGGAGCCGGTGCTGGTGCTGCCCACGGGCTCGGGCTCGGGCACCACAGCGTAGGTGGGCTCCGGCGGCAGGAAGGCCAGCTTGGCGGCGATGCGGCTGGGGCAGGGCGGGCAGCAGAACAGGCAGCAGAGTTGGCTGATCGACAGCCCGTTCATTTCGGCGGCGAGGCCAAAGGCAGCTGCACCCGGAGCGACGGAGGATCCAAATCGGATAGAAGCCGGCAACAACGATGGCCCGGGGAGGCCCGTCCTCAGCTGGCCCTGGGCTCAGCTGCCGCCAGCAGTCCCCCCACAGCGCTGGTCGGGGCTGCGGCAGCCGCCATCCCTGTGTCCATGGGCAGCAGCGGTGGCCTGCGGGCAGGTCGGGCACAGTGAGGGCTCTGCAACGGGCACCCCCCGACCCGCGGATGGGGACAAACACACAGCTCCCCAGCACACCCATGTGCCAGTGAACACATGCAGCGCACCCTCCCCGAGCTGAGGGGCCCCCCTCCAACACACACACACACACACACACACACACAGCCGCTGCTCACAGCCCCCACGCTCGCACTGAACCCACGCACCCCCCAAAACAAGCCGCCTTCAACACCTCCGAGCCCACACAGCTCCACGCTGAGGGGGAGAGGACAGCGGGAGCACATCACACACACACACACATGCTCCACGACAGCCATGCAGTTGGTGGTACAAAGGACACAGTCCCTCCAGGACCCCCCGGATGCCAGCACAGGCGTGTGGCAGGAGCACCGAGCTCCAGAAGGAAAAGGGGAGAAGGGAGAAAAGGAGGAAAAAAAAAAAAAAAAAGCAACTATTTTCTGCAAGTTTGGGCACAGGCTTGAGCTGAGGAATGTCAAACCAGCCCACACCCCGAGGAATTCGCTCCATCTGCTTCCCAAGGGCTAGGAAAGGGGAGGAAAGGGTGGAGGGGGGAGGCCTCCTGCCCAGCCATGAGGGGAAGGCATGTGGCATGGAAATATCATAGAATCCCAGATTCTATGGTTTGGGTTGGAAGGGACCTTAAAGCTCATCCAGCTCCAACCCCTGCCATGGGCAGGGACACCTTCCACTAGAGCAGGTTGCTCCAAGCCCCTGTGTCCAACCTGGCCTTGAACACTGCCAGGGATGGGGCATACTCAGAAGGGATGCCCCATGCCCCGGTCCAGCTGCAATCCCTGCACTTCAGAGGCTGGGGCTGAATCTGGATCCCCCTCGTGCTGGTGACCATCCACAGCGGTGCCGGGGCTGGAGTCACACCTGGACATCGCACAGCAGCCCTATTCCTCCCCATGCTTGGCACCCCACGTGCCAGTGGGACCTTGGGCACCCACAGCGGATGGGGGTGTCCAGTGGCTGCAGACCTGCACAGGCACGTTGGGGTGTGCGGCCACACAGGCAGCGGCAGGTAGTGTGTGCCACGCTCACACCGGGCTGGGGACACGCAGCCCTGCCTGCCCCACTGCCCTCGCCCCATGGCGCCAGCTCCACACCCCACGCCCACCCTGGCCCCACACCGGGTGAGGCTGGATCCTCGCTACAGACATGCACTGAGCCCCCCCCAACACACACAGAGCCAGAACGGGGGATCCACATGGCACCCACTAACCTGAGTGGGGGACACACACACACTGACCCTGTGGGACCCCCAAACACACACTGACCCTGTGGGACCCTGAAACACATACTGACCAGTGAGCGCACCCCCCTCCCCTCCCCACTGACAGGCCTGACCCCATACACACTGGCCTCTTACCCTACACTGGCTGTTGGGGGAGGTCCCACAAACACAATGACCTACATGGGCGCCCCCCCTCCGCACTGGCCCATGTAGGACCCTCCCCACTGCCCGGTGGGCTCCCCCCATTGACCAACATGGGCCTCCCCCCTCCACTTACAGGCCTGGCACCCCCCACCCTCCCCTCACTGCCTGGTGTGACCCCACATTGGGCGGGGGGGGGGGGGGGGTCCCACGCAGACACTGACCGGTGTGAGGCCCCCCGCCCCCACTGACCCATGTGGGACCCCCCCATAGTGCCCGGCGTGGGCCTCCCCCCTCTCCGACAGGCCTGACACCCCCATTCCCACCACTGACCGCTGCGGGGCTGTGGGGACACCCCCCCCAGCACGCCCTGACCGGTGGAACCCCCTCCACGGCCGCTGTGGGCCCCATATACCCCCCCAGGTCGAGATCCCCCCCGTCTCCCGGACGGGTGTGGGCCCCCCCGCCCATGCACCCCCTCCCCGCGCCCCGCCGCCCGTACCTGGCCATGCTCCGCCGCGGCCCGCCCGGGCCCCGCGCTCGGGGCTGCCGAAGGGACGCGCGGCCGCTGCGGACCTCCGAGGCGGGGGCGGCGCTACACAGCGGCCCGCCGGCCCCGCCTCTCTTCTCCCGGAACTGACGCCATTCCCCCTCTCCCCCCCTCCCCGTCGTTGCCGGGGCTACGGCGGCGGGAGCGGAGCGGGGCCGGAGCCCTCCCGCGCCCCGGCCGGTGCCGGCGCAGCCCCCAGGGCGGGCGCGGGGCGGCGGTGCTGGTTCGGGCCCAGGCCTGGGAGCCTGCTGGAAGCTCAGGTCATAGGCCCGAGCCCCCGTCACCGCCCTCCCCCAGGGCCACCAGCACTGCGGGTCCCGCTCCAGCCCCGCCAACGCGGGCGGACACAGCAGCGACCAACGGGGACCCATGGAGGATTTGGCCCTCCAGGGCCCAGGGGAGCTGGGCAGAGCCCCAGCACACAGCCTGGGTACCGGCAGCCAGGGCACTGCTGCCCTTGCCAGCACCGGGCACAGTTAGTTACTGTCACAGCCCAAAACCCACCATGTGCTGCGCTGCACCCCCAGAGCGTGAGCAGCAGGTCATGGAGGGGATCCTGCCCCTCTGCTCTGCTCTGGTGAGACCCCACTTGCAGCACTGTGTGCAGTGCTGGTGTCACCAACATAAGGACATGGAGCTGCTGGAGCAAGTCCAGAGGAGGCCACGAAGATGATCGGGGCTGGAGCACCTCCCGTATGGAGACAGGCTGAGAACATTGGGGCTGTTCAGCCTGGAGAAGAGAAGCTGCGTGGAGACCTCAGAGCAGCTTCCAGTGTCTGAAGGGGGCTACAAGGATGCTGGAGAGGGACCTTCATCAGGGACTGTAGTGATAGGACAAGGGGGAATGGGTTCAAACTGAAGTTCAGGTTAGATATAAGGAAGAAGTTATTCCCTGTGAGGGTGCTGAGGCGCTGGCACAGGGTGACCCAGAGAAGCTGTGGCTGCCCCATCCCTGGCAGTGTTCAAGGCCAGGTTGGACACAGGGGCTTGGAGCAACCTGCTCTAGTGGAAGGTGTCCCTGCCCGTGGCAGGGAGTTGGAACTGGATGAGCTTTAAGGTCCCTTCTAACCCAAACCATTCTATGATTATGATTATCCATGGGGAAACTGAGGCACAGAGCCCCACAGCCACTCCAGAAGAACCCAGGGCTGAGCCAGCACCAGCATGTGACAAATCCATATCCACAACAAACCACCCACAGCATCCAAGCAAACTAGACTGTATTAATATTTACACTTAAGAGGGGGAAGGGGACAAAAAGGAAGAGGTGGGTGGTGGAGAAGCAGGTGGCTGCCTTTTTGCCACGTGGGCTTCCCTGTTGCATTTTAGATGGGAGATTAGGAACAATTCCTTCCCCAGAGGGTGCTCAGGCATTGGAACAGGCTGCCCAGGGCAGTGCTGGAGTCACCGTCCCTGCAAGTGCTCACACACCGTGTAGCCGAGGCTTCAGTGCCGTGGGTTAGTGGTGGCCTTGGCAGTGCTGGGGAACGGTTGGACTTGATGATCTTAAAGGTCTTTTCCAACCTGGCTGATTCTGTGATTCTATCCACAGGAGCTGCTTCCCCTCGCCAGGCCTCACAACCATCACGCGATGCAAGGTGAGGGATGGGTGCAATTCCTCACGGCTTTCCGCCTCCTCGCGAGTGATGGCTCATTCTCCAGACTCAGCCTGGCCACACGCCACTGGCACCGGGCGCATCCGCGCGCTGCAACGTGCCGCCGCTCGCGTGCTCCAGACGTGACGCCAGCGTTAACCCAGAGGCAAACCCGTGAGGAGGAGGCTGGTGAGAGGCAGCCTCCACCCGCGCTGCCGGGGACTTGCATCATCTTGAGAGGTCTGAATCCTCCCAGTGAAGCTGTTTGACAGCAGCTGCTGCAGAAATCAAATAGGGAAAATGAAATCTTCAGAACAATACACCCACAACCACCAGGGCAGAATTCCCATGAGGAAACCAGCACATGGGAGGAGTTGCCATGACTCCCCCAGCTGCTGGTTCTGCCTTTGCAGCTCTGCTCTGAGCTGATGCCGAGGGAAACACTTCCAAGGAGTGGGATAGCCACAAGTGGGGCAGAAGCTGCTGCTTTTCCCCCAGGAACCATTGGGTTTCTCTGCTGAGAGCCCTGCAGCCACAGCCCCACTCCTGCTGTTCCCCTGGAGGAGCCCCCCAGGGTGGTGCAGACCCTGCGTGACCTGGAGATGGCTTCTGATGCACCCCAAGAGCCACTGCCTGCCTTGTGCTGTGTACCTGAGCCCCACAGTTCTCATTTCAACAGCTCCTGTCCCCTGCCAGCACCGGGCACAGTTAGATGCTATCACAGCCCAGAACCCCCCCATGTGCTGCAATGCATCCCCAGAGTGTGAGCAGCAGGTCTTGGTGTGATCCTGCCCCTCTGCTCTGCTCTCGTGAGACCCCACTTGCAGCACTGTGGGCAGTGCTGGTGTCCCCAACACAAGAAGTCCTCTGAGCATGTTCACTGGACCTCAAAGCTCTCCTTTTGCCTTCCCCTGCACCCCGGAGCCCTCCCTGAGTCTTCCAGCACCCCAAGCATGAGCCTCAGTGGGCCCAGAGCCCCCCAAGTGCCTCTCCCTGCTCCTCAGGGCTCCCTATGGGCTTTCCTAAAAGCCTCCACCTGCACTTCTGGGCACCCCAAGCCCCTCCTTGTGACTTCCCATATGCCCTGCAGCCCTCCACATGCCTTTCCCTGTGCCCCGAATCCCTCTGTCCAGCTTTCAGACCATCTCTTGTGGATCTGGCCCTGCCTCTCACCCCATGGGGACATGCAGTGAGGCGAGAGAGCAGTGCAGCTGGAGGGTTTCCCAAGCCAATGCACTCATCGGGGATAGAGGCTCTCACAGAGGATCAGCACAGCCCACAGGGGAGGAAGGGTCCTGCGGGCGCCCAGGGACAGGGAGGGAAGCGGAGGTTTGGTGAGCTGAGCTTTGTGCACAACCCTGATGAGAAAGACTCGTGGAAAGCAGAAGGCAGGGAGCAGAGGGGAGAGGAGAGGTGACAACAAACCTCGGCTGGTGGTTACTCAGGGGGTGTTGAAGCACAGGAGGCTGGTGCAAGGGCATCCTGCAGCCCAGCTATGGCCCTGGAGCCTGGTAGGCTCCATCTGCGGCCAGAGGCACGAGGCAATGAGCAGCACTTTCCCAGAGGTCCTGACCTCTGCCAGGAGTGCATCTACATCGCTTCAAGCCACAAAATAACTTTACTGTGCCGGCATTCTGCTGCCTAACCACCTCGGTGCTGCCACAACAGTGTTGCAAAGGGAGGGGAGGGGTATTTGGAGCGTTAAAACTACAGAATCATCTTTTGTGCATCTGAGCCCAAACACCTCTCGGGGAGCAGAAGGCAGCCTCGCTGCTGGGATTCCCCAGTTTTACATCTGCCACAAAGACCCTGGGGCAGAGGGAGCAAAGTCCAGAAGCTGCTCACGGGCTCCGGCCGCGAGCCCCGGGCGGTTCGCGGGCCCCGGAGCTGCTGGCTGAAGGGAAAGGCAGAGCCTGGCTGCCACATGCACAAACCGCCCCAGTGAAGACAAGTCCAAAGGTCTTAGTGCTGGAATGGTGGGGCAGGACAGTCCCTTTTCCTTTGGGAAGCTGGTTGGGAACAGATCAGCTGAGCTGCGGCTGTCGGATGGGCAGGAAGGGAAAGGAGGAACACTAACTGTCTGCCAAGGAGGTGCGAGGAATCCCCATGTCTGGGTGCTGGTTCGTGTGTGCTGCTGGAGTCCCCATCACACCACGGACGGCGCTGGGAGGAAGAGGAGGAAGGCTGGGAGGAAGGGGAGGAGCACCAGGACACCTGGCTGCAGTTCGAGCTGCTCAGCCCCCTTCACAACTTCTGGATCTTCTCAGCGATAACAATGGGGTTCTCCTTACGGATCTTCTCAGCAGCTTCTGCCTTGTAGTCGTAGGGGCAGGCGTGCATGTCGGAGTACCGGTGGATGGCACAGAACAGGTTCCCGCAGCGGCAGTCGAAGCCTGAAGGGAGGAAGAGCAGAGAGACAAAGACACTGAGCCTGCATCCAGCCACACAGGAAGGCAGCAGGGCCCCTGCTCTTTCCTGCCAGGCCAGGAAGCCCCACTAATGCACAAAAAGGGACAGACGAGGGAGGGGGCCGCTGTCCCCAACTGCTGAAAGGCTCTTGGTGGGAGGGATGACCACAAGTGGCTCTTTGCTTTCTTCTGGCTTAGCAGCTCCCTTCTGGTGAGCCCCAGCTGTCACAGCAGGGGCAATGCTCCCACAGCAGCTGCTCTCCACGCTCCTCAGGGACAAGGGACATGCCAAGGCCTGCAGAGCGCCAGACTGCTGATCCAGCCCCGGCTCCCCAGGCCCCCGAGCCAGCCTGGCTCCCCAGGTGTCACGCAGCAGCATCTGAGCTGACCAGCAGAAAGCCAGCAAGCAGCAAAACCCTTTACCTCATTAGGATCACTTCTGAGCTATTTAGGCTTCAGAATTCCTAATTTAGTCACTTCACTTGGAGACAAGGCTGTGCAGAAATGCTGCTGTTACCACAGCACACCAGGAAACTGAGGCAGAGAGCACCATCTTTCCAACTACAGGCTGTAAAGACCACAAACGCTTTGCTACAAGGTGCCAGTTTACTCCTATTTGAGAAAACTCATTTTATCCTGAATGCCCTGAATTCACAAGGAGTTCTCTGCGACTTGAGCCCTAAGGGAGAGGAAACTTCTCACGTTTTGAAGCTCTTAAGGAACCACTAATCCAGGAAAACAATCTTCCCTGCAGAGCTGAAGGCAGAGCACCCTGCCCAGTTCCAGGCTTAGAAACCCAGGTTTATTCTAGGACAGGGCCCTCCAAGCTCCAGGTAAGCTGGGGAAGCCAGCCCAGGCCCTGGGCAAACCTCCCAGGCCAGACTCAGCTTCCACCAAGGGAACCGAAGCACATCTGCAGTCCCTGGCTGCTGAACACACCAGGAGAAATGAGTGCTCCGCTAGAACAACATGACCTGCACAGCTCTGGGGTTCCCTTTTTCCAGGGAAACACTGAATGCCAGAGTCAATTTAGGGGAATGATGTTTTTATTAAGAAACCACAGCCAAGTTCATTGCTTCGCTTTCCAGGGGCAGTTTTCCTATTGATACCAGTCACCCGACACCATCTCAGCACCTCTCCCGTCAGCTTTCCAGGCTGAATGCCAAGAGCCATCCTGCCCTCAGGAACCTAACAGTGGAAGTTCAAGAAGCATTAACAAATGGAATGAGTTTTGGAGTGAGATTTTCAGTTTGGGTCTCACTCAGTTCCTGTTACTATTATGAAAACTTTACCACTGATTTCAATAGGAGCAGAATTGGATCCACAGCGAGCACCGCCTCTGTTTCTGGGATCAGAATTAGATACACAGTGAGCACTGCCTTTGCTTGTGGGATCAGAATTAGATGCACAACAAGCACTCCCTTTGCTTCTGGGATCAGAATTAGATACACAGTGAGCACTGCCTTTGCTTGTGGGATCACAATTAGATCCACAGCGAGCACTGCCTCTGTTTCTGGGATCAGAATTACATACACAGTGAGCGCTGCCTTTGCTTGTGGGATCAGAATTAGATGCACAAGCACTCCCTTTGCTTCTGGGATCAGAATTAGATGCACAGTGAGCGCTGCCTCTGCTGCTAGGAGCAGCTTTTGCCAAGCAGTTCCATCCAGTTCCACAACCCTGCATTCAAGGGCTGGCAGGGAGCAGCAGATTCCCCCGGCTACTGCCTCAGACAGCACTGTCCTGTCTGCAGGCTGCAGTTTCCCTCCCTCTCCCTTGCAGCACCACGTCTTGCGGATGTGAAGTACTTTTTGGAGGGGTACCTCCAAGCACTGACCCACACTGACCCTCTGAACCCAGCCAGCACCACAGCAGAGGCAGTTCTGTCTGCAGGACTATGAAACCAGACTACCTGGGCCACAGGCAAGTTCTCCCCCAGCCAGGGTCTTACCAGTCAGCCCTATCTTCTTGCGGCAAGTGAAGCAGCGATTCTTCTTCTGTTTGGGTTTTTCTGAGGCTGTCTTGCCCTCAGCTGTGTTCTGGGATGTTTCAAGCAGGGTACCTGAAATAGAGGCAAGCATTGTACTACCCTGCTTGATAAACCAAGCAACCCATTCATTTTATTACAGGAGATTTGCCTTGTTCCACCGAGATCTACACCTCACACAACCTCATGTTTTCCCTCTGTTTCAAATTCCTTAATTCCAAGGCTCAGAAACACCAAGATATTATGGTTTAGCTAAGGCATACATACGGTAACACAATGCTGTTTAGCTCTGGCTGACAAAAGGTAAGTAGAATTACCTTATGCTTGCCATAGCGTCTGGACAGTCACTGCAGCTTAGCTGATGTACAGTAATCAACCACACAGCTGAGCCTACAGTTAATCTTTGCAGGGGGGAAAAAAAAAGTTAACCCCTTGTAAGTACTACTAATTATTTTGGCTGACTCTTATGTAAGTGTTCCTCATATGTAGGTCTCCGAATGCTTTACGCAGATACTCATCGCTGCTTCTAATCTACCAAAAGGAAAACTGAGCTCTGAAAGCCAGACTGTTAAAGGTCACTAATGCTTAGCAGGATTTCCTACAGTACCTAAGCAGGTTAGAGAAGTCAACAGGAGGGAGGAGCTCCAGCTGCTAGCAGATACACACCTGCAGTGCAGGCTGCTCTGAACAGCAGGCAAGGAGACAGTCAGAGGCAGAGAGCGCTTTGTGGATCTGACCCTAAGCAACTTTCTGAACATCACACAATCAGAAGAAAGGGGCAGGTCTTCCAAGCCTCTTTCACCAAAGAGTCTCTCATCCTCCTGTTGTAAATTGTCCCCTGGGCTTGCAGGGAAGGAATTGCCAAATCCAAACTGCACAGTCATACGCAGTGACTAGAGCCTGGGGGTTTTTTAGCAACCAAGAACTCCTGGGGTTTTTTTTTAGCTTTCAATGCAAGCAAGCTGTCAGCTGAACTAAAGGAAGGTGTCTCCAATGCAGTGTCACTTGGTTACGGCTCTGCTGCAACACAATGGCTCACTCTGTAACTCATCAAGTGGAGGATGCACCCTGCTGGGCAACGACACCCCAGCTCTACCACTTCAAGGTACCCACATCGCAAACAAAGCAACAGGGTTCACACTCCCCTCTGAGGGGCAGGGATGCATCCCAGCACACAGGGTGACAACTGCAGCCCCTGGCCACCGTCACAAGCACATCTCCTCTCTCCCAGGACTCTGCTGGATCCATCTCCTTATCTCCTTTCCTCCCTCGAGATGGCAGGGAACTGCAGCCAACAGCAGGCTGTGGGCCGCTCCGGGCTTTCTGCCATTCACTAGGATAGGCGTCATGGAAGATTATCCTCCTGCCAGAGCCGAGGGCTGGCAGCCACTCAGCCCTCAGCCCACAAAGCAATCTCTATCGGCCTGCCCTCAGGCACGGCATTTTCTCTCCTCCCTGCCTCAGAAACAAACTGTTTTCTCCTCAGCTCTCCTGCGAAGGGCACCTTTAGTGCTGAGGAGGTAACAACCCCCTCCTGGAGTTAGTGGCCAGTATTGTACTTGCTGCTTAAACCAACTTGTGACATCGGAGTCATTCAGACTTGTGCAAAGGCCAAACCAATCAGTCTACCTGATGAGGAAGATGCTGATGAGGCTTCTTCTGTCTTGATGAGTTCTTCTGTCTCGCTGCTGTTTTCTTCTCTGGATATGCTCATGGCCGTCATCTGATGGGTCACAGGAGTCTGAGCACTGGGAGAATTTGCAACAACCAAATAAACCACAGAAAAAATACAAGTATTTTCTTTTGATGAACAGCTATGTGGGAGATGCCTTCAAACCATTAAGTTAATTTCATTATACTCAGAGGTAGCTCAGGAGCACAGCAGGCAAATTCCCCTTGAGATTTGGGATCAAAGTTCTTTATATACCAAATAAAATATGAAATTGAATGAATCTGTGATGATCTCAGTTTCCTCTTCTACCCAACTATATCTCAAAGCCAAGGCAACAGCCCATCCAAACAAGTCCAAGGACAGGGAAACAGAGTTATGAGTCAGGACTGCAATGGCAGAGCTTAATGCAGTATTATCTTCCTTCCTATCAACTGTGACCAAGGTCCCTAATCCTGCTGTCGCAGTTTCCAGACTGGATCATCACCAGGTGCTTTCACTTAGGACTAATTTGAAATGGAACAGTTTAACACAACTAATGACAACGTGCACTGGCCCCAAGAGAACCAGGATGCCACTTCCGACCCTCTGGTACCTGACTGTGCATCCTCCATGCAATCCTATGGAGCCAGGCTGAGAGAGCTGGGTTTGCTCAGCCTGGAGAAGAGAAGGCTCCTGAAGGGGACACCTTAGAGCAGCTCCAGTGCCTAAAGGGGCTCCAGGAAACCTGGAGAGGGGCTTTGGACAAGGGCCTGTAGGGACAGGACAAGGAGAATGGCTTTAACCTGCCAGAGGGGAGATTGAGATGAGCTCTGAGGCAGAAGCTCTTCCCTGTGAGGGTGCTGAGGCGCTGGCACAGGGTGCCCAGAGAAGCTGTGGCTGCCCCATCCCTGGCAGTGTTCAAGGCCAGGTTGGACACAGGGGCTTGGAGCAACCTGCTCTAGTGGAAGGTGTCCCTGCCCGTGGCAGGGGGTTGGGACTGGAGGAGCTTTAAGGTCCCTTCCAACCCAAGCCAGTCTGTGATTCTATGATCACCAGGGACATCTCAGTCTTCTAGATAAACCAGGGTCACAACAGTGTTTGATCCAGCCTGCTTCACAGATCCCCTTGGCCACACTAAGGATTGAGAACCTACCCCTTGTGTCCCAGAGCTGGTTTTTAGCATGGCTGTAGATCCACCCCCCAGACTATGCCCTTACCTGGCTTTTGCATCCTCAGGGCTGGAGTCTCCCTCCACATGCTGCCCTGCAATTGAATCCGAAGCCATGGGGCTGCTGCTGGGACCACTGGGTGCTACAAGACAAGAGTCTTGGTAAGCTCTTTAAAACGGCAGCAAGTTCCTCGGGTGCTGGACAGCCAAGGAGAAAGCAGGACGAGCACTTTAAGCAGGCTTTTGACCTCCTGCTCCCTACCAGGAGCTGGGAGGGTGCAGCCCTGTTGCAATCATTCCCAATTTCCCTATTTTTATACTCTTCCCTTCCAAATTTGTGCACAGGTTTCTGTGGGGATAACACATCAGGGCTAGACCGACCTCACCATGACCCAGTGCAGCTAGCTACTCTTATGTTGGATCAGGAATGAGCTCTTCTATCAGAGAACTGCAGGTCTTCTTTATGGAGATCTGTGTAGCTCCTCAGGATCCCTGAGCTCCTTTTTGAGGGATGAGGGTTTATCACAGGAGTTGATAAGGTGTGCTGAATGCCTCCTATTACTGTATAGTTTCTAATATCTGGTACAACCTGACTTCAGCCACCCATGACACCTCCAGCATTCTTTTATTCCCCTTCTCCTCTGCATTGCAAATCAAATGCTGCATCAGCATAAATCAGTATAAATGTCAGTATAAATCAGCATATCCTGTCAGTATAAATGAAAGTGCTGCAGCTCCCAACATACCTTGAACCTAGCATTACTTTGCAGTGTCTCCAAGGTACAAAAAACAGATCCTCATCTGCTGAGAGGAACTTGCTTCAATAGAAACATGTTCATTTATGTCAGCCAAGGATCTAAGTCAGGGTCTTTAGAAAGCTCTTTGTCACAAGAGCTGTCTTCCTAATATGTATTTTGGATGGGTCATTCAGGAAAAGCCATTATCACACTCAGAAACAAAACTGGAAGATCTCCAGAAGGGGTTTCTCACTGCTATGGCAAAATCTGTACATGGGGCATCTGCACAGACACTTAGCCAAAGAAGATCCTGCTAATGATGGCAAGTGCATTCTTTCTCTGCACCTAGCTGCCTCCCAGGTGACATGTCAGCTATGTTTAGCTGCCAGAAACAAAGCTTTTATGTCACTGCTTTTGATTGTCAGCCCTCTTAAAAAGAGAAAATTAGACAAACTTCTCAAATAAAATTTCATTTCAGGAATCTGTCGTGGTTCCCAGCAGGCAGTGTGTAACTCAAGGAGCAGGGAATAGCTAAAAATCACTGTTAGCACAATGAAGGTTTCCAGTTTACTCAAGGTGCTGACTGGGATGGAGCTTCACAAACAGCTGGGACTGGGAAGGAAACAACTGACCCCTTACAGGGAACAGAAGCGCTCAAAGGCTCGGGTCTTTGATTTAGGAGCTTGGGTCTACACAAAAAGGGCAAGACATGAGTTTTCTAGGAGTAAATCTGCTCGTGGCCAGTACCAGCACCATGCTCTAGCCCAGTTCCTTGACACAGTTTGCACCCATTTAAGATAGATTTCTCAGACAAAAATCTCTACCTGGGGGGCTTATCCGGTCACTGCTCTGCTGCCTCTGGAGAAACTCCTTATAGCAAACGGAGCACATCCCGTTGGTCCGGGGGCTGCCATAAAATCCGCAGCCTGTGGTACACAGCAGAGGCACCTGGGTCTGGTTTGTCTCCTGAGCCATCCTGGATCCTCCAAGGTGCCGAGCTACAAATGGGAACAAAAATGAGACACCTGTAGGGCCGGAGCGCTTGGTCATTGTATGCTGCAGCTGATCAGGAAGGAGCACAAAGGATCCTGACAGCGCCCAGTTCCTGCACGTGCACAACAACACAACCCGAGCCCCCTGAGCACAGGATACCCCCGGCTCAAAAGCAGCCACAGGATTTGGGTCCCGGGGCCTTGAGCCACTCTGAAAAGCCGACAGGAACCGGCTCCCAGTACTCAAGAAGTGCCATCGCAGCACGACTAACGACTCCTGCAAACACCAAAACAAAGAGTGCCACCCCAACAGCCAGCGCCCAGTCTCATCAGTTCCATCCTGCACTTAGTGGCATTTGTTTTCATTTCAAGCCTGTTTTAGTTTATTAGTTCTCAGGAAGATGATGCAAGCGCTGCAAAATGAACCCACTGACTCTCTGCTCTGACATACTCGTGTACTTCCTGACATATGCTGGTGGATAAGGGGAACGTTACAGCAGTCAGGCTGAAAATAAGGATAAGGTTTCTTTCCAGCAGTAAGATGCGATTCTGGAACACCTTCTCAGGGGAAACAGCAGACACAGTGAAACCTACTTTTAAAATTAAACTTGATAATTTCTCTCTGGATCACATGCAGTTATCTCCAAACCCAGGAACTGGCCCCTTCCAGCCACACATGGTGTAGCATTTATACGGCCAAAGTGCACTGCACCCCTTCAAATGAGAACCATAAGTGATAACTCCTAGCAGCAACAAGCACCAATTCAGATCTGTGCCAACAATGCGGCTGTGGCTGGCCCAGCTTCAACAGAGGACAAGGGGAAAGAACAATTGCAGGACCGTGGCGGGTGTAAGGTGGCTCCAGCTTGGGAGCAACAGCAATCCCCTTTGTGGGATGCACAAAGTACCCACCACTTCACAGCTCACTCTGCTTTCTTTCACAC
The DNA here is from genome assembly GCF_004027225.2 of Strigops habroptila. Lineage (NCBI taxonomy): Eukaryota > Metazoa > Chordata > Aves > Psittaciformes > Psittacidae > Strigops > Strigops habroptila. The sequence goes on from NC_044296.2 coordinate 2,477,896, forward strand.
TTGTACAAAACTTGCTGCACCGAGGGAATAAAACAACAGGAACACAAAATAATTACCCTGCGAGGAGCACTCCTGTGGGATGGAAGCTGATTAGTTCTGGTTTATTCCTCCTTGTCCTCAGCTTGGTGATATGAATCTCCGCTCTGCCCTTAGGGCTCCGCTTGCAGAGCTCAGGCCAGTGCTCCCATTACCAGACTAGGAGTCCTTCCCGGCCCAAACCGACCTCTCCTTCAGCACCAGCAGCCAAGGGAGCCTCCTCTGTGCTGGACCTGGCACGCTGGATCCTCACGGAGGTAAATGGAAGGTAACCACTGCCCGACAAGGACCAGTCTTCAGTTGCTTCTGATGTTGAGCGTCCCTGGAGAAAGCAAGCAACGACTGTGGGCGAGTTCAGCTCTCCCTTAGCCACTAGCCCAGAGGTGACCTGTAGCGGGTGCCGAGTACACGGTCTGACCGCAAAACCAGCTGAAATGAACCGCGGGGGAAGCCGAACCTGCCCCGCTGCCCTGCCGCTGCACCGCGACCCCGGGCAGGCCGGGCCGAGCCGAGCCGAGCCGGGTTAACCCGCCCCGCGGCCAGGGAAAGCCGCCGCCGCCACCCGCCCACCCGTCACCCCCCGGCCGCGCTGCCCGGTCGAAGGCCGGTGTTGCCCCGGCGGCACCTCTCCGTGCCCACCCCGCCTCCACCCTCCGCGGCCGGGCCCCGCGCCCCGCTCCCCGCCCGCGGTGGAAATTGAGACCGAGGCTTTGCGGCCTGCGCGGCGGCGGGCAGGGCCGGGCCGGGCCGAGCCGCTGGGCCGCACCGGGCCCCACTCACCGGCGGCGGAGGCGGGCGGCCGCCGGGCCGGGCCGGGCCGGGCCGGGGCGGCCGCCGGGAGGCTCAGGCGGGCGGCGGGCAGGGCGGGCTGCCGGGAAACATGGCGGCGCGGCCGTGGGACCGCGGCCCCCGAGCGCCCTCCCCCGGGGAGGGCCCGGCCCGGGCGGGACAGGGGGCCGGGACGGGGCCGCCGCCTGCGGCCGGCACCGGGAGGCCTGGGCACGGGGGATGAGGGATAGTGACAGGGCTGTGACCTCCCGGCTTTGGGGCTGGGGTAGAGCCGTGCCCTGCAATAGGGCTGGGGCATGGCTGTGCCCCGGTACAGGGGAGAGGGCTGTGGGACACAGCCAGACTCCACTACAGAGAGGGGATCTGCAGCCCCCCCCTGTAGGGTACTGGAACACAGTCAGACCCAGGCTATAGGAAGTGGGGCGAGATCCCTCTACCCCGAGCTGCAGGGACCGGGACATAGATATTCCTTGACCATAAGGTAGGGAGCAGGGACCTTCCTCCCCAGCTATAGGGGCTGAGACATTGGCTGGACTCCAGCTATAGGGCAGAGGACTGGGGACGTCCCCATCCATGGAGGAGAGGGTGGGCAATGCTCTTTGCCCGCCCCAGCTATAGGGGGCAGGATGCAGTCAGCTCTACCCCAGCTAGTAGGAGGGAGGCTGGGAATGCCCATCCCCAGCTCTTGGGTCCAGGACCATACCCTGTGCCCTGTCTATGGGGGGTGACCTGGCAGGCAGCAGCGCCCCTCGGGCATTTCTGCTGTGATACAGTGAAAGGGGGTAGGTTAAGGTTAGATCTTAGGCAGAAGTTCTTCCCTGTGAAGGGGAGTGAGGCGCTGGCACAGGGTGCCCAGAGAAGCTGTGGCTGCCCCATCCCTGGCAGTGTTCAAGGCCAGGTTGGACACAGGGGCTTGGAGCAACCTGCTCTAGTGGAAGGTGTCCCTGCCCATGGCAGGGGGTTGGAACTGGATGAGCTTTAAGGTCCCTTCCAACCCAAACCATTCCGTGATTCTATGATGCTCTGGGTGCCTCCAGCTGGAAGGAATTCCCAGCTGCAAACCGTTCCTGCCGCTCTTCACCAAACCCTGGATGACGTTGGGTTTTTTAACCAAAGCTTTGCATGGGTATTGTTGTAACCCAGCTTGTCACAAGGCTGATTCACCTCCGAGCCCATTTGCCCCGATCACTGATCGTGGGGTGCCCACGATCCCCACGTGCCCACGTGTCCCCAGCAGGACAGAGCCCCCACTGCTCGGCTGTGCTGCGGCTCGGGAAACAGCCGGGAGCAAAACCCCTGGAAGCCACCGCCAAGCTCTGGAAGTTCTGGATGTTCTCCCACTATCCCCATGGCCTGGAGGACACGGCCGCGTGACCGCCAGGTGGCGCCAGGCTCACACGGCAACGTGGCCACAAGCCCATCACCGTGCGTCCGGTCACCCCCCGTGTGCCCATCACCGACCGAACATCCCCCGTGTGCCCATCACCGTGGGCCCGGTCACCCCCCGTGTGCCCATCACCGTGTGTCCAGTCACCCCCTGTGTGCCCATCACTGACGGGTCACCCCCTGCTCCCTGCAGCCTTGGGTGGTCCCAGAATTCCCCCTGGAACTGGAACCCCACTTGGCTAATGAGGGTCCCCAAGCCCAGGTTGGATGGGGCTTGGAGCAACCTGCTCTAGTGGAAGGTGTCGCTGCCTGTGGCAGGGGCTTGGAACCGGGTAAGCTTTAAGGTCCCTTACAACCCAAACCAGTCTGGGATTCTATGATTAATACACATTATCCTATGATGCTCTGCACAGTTTTCAGGGAGGGAGCTCCTGGTTGACACAACCTGAGTTTGTCCCTTCCCTGCTCCACTTTCCCCTTGCTCCCAGAACCGCTGCAACCGCCCTCCGCTCTCACTGCCACAGCACCCAGATATGCTGGGGAGCATCATCTCCATCTGCCCTTGAGCCATGACAGTGAAGAGAAGAGCTGCCTCCACCTCTGCCTGCTCCCTGGCTACATGAGCCCTCTCTTAAGCATCTTCTCTGCCTGGGTTATCTAACGACTGTGGCAGAGCCTTTAAATGTCACTCCACTAAAGGGAGCAACGCATAAAGGGAGCAACGCATCCAGAAAGGGGAGGGCTGAGTGAGACGGGATGGGAGAAACAGGAGCAAAACACCATCGATTTCTGGCCAATTATCACTTGTATCAAAGCAGCACAATTAAAGGTTGAGGACACATTTCCAATACCCTGCCTGCCCATCCGAGACAAGACACTGGTTCATCAGCTTGGCCAAACACATCTGCATGCACGCAAGCACTTCATGTCTGCACATGCGTGCCCATGTACGCTCGTAGCACATGCATGTGCATGCAAACGCAGACGCGCCGGCGGGCTCAGCTCAGCAGCGTCTGCTGAGCTTGTTTTCCCTGCGGAGTTAATCTCCCCAGCCCGCTGCAGCCAAGATGTGGCTCCATCTGGCTCTGGCAGAGCCCTGTGATGGTGCAGGGCTCTGGGGATGGTCAGCAAAGCACTGTCTGAGGCTCTCACCCAAAGAGGAGCTGGAGCCGCAAGAACCTGACCCATTTCTCATCCTCAGGGTCCTCTATAAAGTGTTTTCTCTCCGTGTCTTCACCCCTCCTTCTCCCTGCTCCTCCCCACTGCCCGAGCATGCAGGGGCTGGCTCCAGCCCTGCTGCACCCGAGGCTCTCCCATTCTGCCAGCTGGACACTTGCCCTATGGGTGTCTGGTTTCTTATGCTCTTGCAGGATGAGGGTCGGGGTCACACAGCTCTGAATTACACCATTTACATCGTTGCTAGCAGGTGGCATTTGGGACCATCAAAGATGCCAGCAAGGACGAGACCGTTTATTCAAAATGTGCCATGGCCCAGTGTGGCAACGCATGGACAACACCCCCAGTGTGGGCCTGGGGATGTGGCAGGAGCTTTGCTTGTGGTTTGCAGCATCAGCAGGGTCAGATGCCTCCACCCCCAGAGGCAAACCCAAATCCAGGATCAATCTCTGACAGGGACAGGCGACAGGACAAGAGGGACATTGACAGGACAAGGGGCTTTAACCTGCCAGAGGAGAGACTGAGATGAGCTCTTAGGCAGAAGCTCTTCCCTGTGAGGGTGCTGAGGCGCTGGCACAGGGTGCCCAGAGAAGCTGTGGCTGCCCCATCCCTGGCAGGGTTCAAGGCCAGGCTGGACACAGGGGCTTGGAGCAAAGGTTGCTGTGGCTGAGCAGACTCCAAATCCCCCCTCCCAGCCCAGCAGCTCTGTTCCCAGGGACTCTGCCACCCCAGGAGATGCTCCCAGAGGAGTGGGGAAGGAAGGAGAATGTCTGAGCTCAGGTCGTGTTGCATGGTAAAAATGGAAATGTTGCATGGTTAAATGGAAAACCACGGATGCTGACAACGGCAGGAGCCCAGTGCTCCTTGTCTGGAGCTCCACGCGTCGCTCCTTCCCCAGGGGACGAGCAGGACCTGAGCCCTGACACCCTGCCTGGCTGCCACCCATCACCACTTCCATTTTCTGGTCCACCCCTGCAGAGCTAACACATTAACCTAGTGCTGCACCAGCCCCTGGCCGCAGCACCCCGTGCTCCGTGCCTGCGTGACACACATCTGGGGAAGAAGAGAGGTGGGAGGGGGGTATAAAATCCTTTTAACAGGCTCAGTGGGTTAGAAACCCCCTTGCAATTACCACCTTCTCCTTGTCCAGTGCACACAAAGGACTCTCCGGGGCGCTGGGCATGTTCCTGACAAACCCACCGCGATCGTGGGAGCCAGGAGGCAAGAACAGACGCGGGAGCCCTTTCAGACACTGCTATTTGGTTGCAAACTGCTTAATTTCCTGAACAAAATGATATTTTTGTTGTTGTTGTTGTTTTGATGGAAGGACAGCACTTTTTTGGCATGGTACAATCCCAGGGCTATTCATCCGTCGCCACAGCAACGAGCTCCATCAATGGCCATCCGAGATTGCGGATGATTAGAGACAACATGTAAAAGGTGGAAGACGCTGGGCACCTCACAAACCTCATCTTCCCAAATGACTTGAATTATCCTCATTATTTCTCCCCAGCCAATTCTCTCCCCAGTCTGCGGGAGATGTCGCTCTTATATAAACACGGGAAGAGCCGAGTTATGAGAGCAGGCGGAGGAGAAGGGAATGGTCCCTTCTGGGTGAGGACTGACCTGGAAAACTCATGACATGGAGGATGAAACTCTCCAAGATGCTCAGGGAGATGAAAACCTCTTCCTGTACCTGGGGTGGGCATCGCTCATGCTGCAGAGTGAGGCTACGGGGCTGTTGGGGCAGTGGGAGCACAGCTGAGCTTTGGGGTGGGGTGGCCACTAACTCTGCTTGTCCCCAGTCCTGCAGGACCTTGCACTCTCCTGCGGCTCTGCCTTGAGCTGTGCCACTCCATCCTTGGGACGTGGTGGGGAGCTTCCAGGGCCTGTAGGGACAGGACAAGGGGGAATGGCTTTAACCTGCCAGAGGGGAGATTGAGATGAGCTCTGAGGCAGAAGCTCTTCCCTGTGAGGGTGCTGAGGCGCTGGCACAGGGTGCCCAGAGAAGCTGTGGCTGCCCCATCCCTGGCAGTGTTCAAGGCCAGGTTGGACACAGGGGCTTGGAGCAACCTGCTCTAGTGGAAGGTGTCCCTGCCCGTGGCAGGGGTTGGAACTGGATGAGTCTCTTCCAACACAAACCATTCCGTGATTCTATGATTCCATGATTTGAGTCTGTTTGCTCTTAGAGCACTTTAGGGGTCCAGCCCATCACCACCACATGTTTTGGGGATAAACTAGAAGGAAGCATGCTGCTGGAGCCCAGCAGAGGTGTGCCCCATCCCAGCAGAGGGGCTTCCCACAGTAACGGTGTCCATGGGGCTGTGCCGGAGCACAGCACCCATCAAACTTTAATGCCTGCCTGCAATATTCATGGTGCTTTCAATGGCAGCCCAGGAATTGCACTGAACAGCCTGAATATTTCATGGGTGGCTCCACACCAGGATTTTGGGAGGGTTTCCTCCACTGCTGCCACCACATCCCCACCCTGCTGTGAAGTCTGAGATGTCCGGTGTGGAAGAAGGGTGATGACACCCTGATTTGCAGCCAAAGAGTCCCACAGAAATAATCCAGGATCAGCTCCAGGGCAGGAGGAGCAGACATGTCCTGCTGGGAATCTCTCTGCTCCAGGGGGGAACAGGAAACCCTGGGTACAGGGCTGGGGTCTCTGATGTGACCTCCCAAATTGCCTTCAATGGATCTCCCAAAGCACTGTGTGGGGTCCATCACAAGGGATGGGGACAGGGACAGCAGCCGTCCCCATCCTGTCCTCCCTGCCCACTGCAGGGCTGTCCCCTGTGCTGGAAGTCCTTCTTGCAGGGACATGTGGTGGCACGGGAGGTGACAGCCACTGAGGTGCTGGGATCCACCTCAGCTCTCCATGGGGGTATCCCAGCATAACGCAGGATCCTGACCCAAATCAGGTCAGCCCTCACAGGCACGAGGTCCCCAGACCCTGCAGCCGGCCTGTGACAGGGCAGTGATGGGGGAGCTGATGGCAAGAACACGTTGCCCTAGAGCAGCCCTTTCTCCTCCAACCCCCTTGGCTGGAGACCTGCTCAAGCAGCTTCTGCCTTTCCTGCACTTTGGGGGACAGCTTGTGCGGGGCGGGGGGGCTGCCTCTGAAACCCCTTTAGAGCCCTGGAGGGCAGCAGAGCCCCCACATCCCACGGCAGGGACAGGGATGCTGCAGCCTGACTGGGCTCAAGCACTGCTGTGGCTCAGATGATGCTCCAGAGCCCCTATCTCTGCCTGGGCAGACCCCACCATCCTGCACATCCCCGCCTCACTCTATGCCTCAGTTTCCCCGCTGTACCCTGGGGACGAGCCAGGCCTCGGGCATTTTGTAGGGAGTCATGGCCACCCTTCAGGGCCATGAGCAAGAGAACAGGATACAGGTGGGATCCTGACCTCCACCAAGGGACAGACCCCAGCTCCAAGCACACTGATGGGAGAGGTGGCCAAGGGACACATTCACCCATCGTTTTCTCCACCAAATGGGAGGAGAAGGAGGCTGGGCCGGGCACCCCAGGGGCCAGCACCAGGCAGGATCAGCTTTGCCTCCCCTCTGTGAAAGGATGCTGGAGCCTGTCCTTGAAGCAGGGGACCAAGGACCACAGTCACTTCCCCTGAGTGGCTCCAGGGGAGCAGGGACATGAGCAACAGCCATGACATGGGAAGGTGACTGCACCTGGGGTAGGGGGTAGTCCTCGAGTGGGCTCTGTGCTGTGTTTTGACCCCACACTCCTCTATTGCTGGAGCTGGCTGCCACCAGAGTCACTGCCACCGTCCCCCCGCCACAGTGTCACATTGGATGTGAGATGCTAACACCTCCAAGCTGGGACATTTGTGCCCTTGGGGGGGTCACATGCTGACTCCTGGCTTGGGCTCATCTCCCTGCCATCGGTCCCCACCAAGTTCCAGGTCCCCTTGCTCAGGGAGCACCCCCAGCTGGGATGCTCACCCCGAACACCCCCAGACTCCCCATTTGGGTCCCATCCGCTTGCCAGCAGTCCCAGTGCCCCAGGGGGATGATGGCCAACACGAGACAGGCCCTTTGCAGGGAGCCGTGGCTCTGATCAGGCCAAATTAGAGCCGATAATTAACAGCAGGAGAGGAGATCAATAAGTGAAGCAGCTGGTGCTGCAGCTGGGGCCAGGGACCGCCAGGCTGGGGCCCCTGCTGCTTCCTGGGGGGGCCTGTGAAGCCCTTTCTCTGACACCCTCCAGTACCACAATTCTGGGTCTCTGCTCTCATCCTGCATCCTCAGAGGAGGATGGAGATGAATGTGCAAGGGCTTAGCCAGCTCCCACAGGGACCCATCACCAAGCTGCAGATGATGGCAAAGGACATCCTGCAGACCCCAGGCCATGCGGGTGATGGAGACAGAGCCAAAGCTCCAGGTCAGGGAGCTCCAGGGTGGGAGAAGGAGTTAATTCCTACACTGAAAAGCTCTTTGCCGGCATCTCATCTCTAATGGAAGAGTCATGTTGGATTACGGAGAGGCGCAGAGCGAGTGCCCTGCCTGCCGGCACCCGGCCCCGGGGACAGCCGGGGAAGCCATGCGGAATGGCAGATCTGGGCCACTGTGCCAGCGCCGGCGGGGGACACACCGCGGCGGGGACCATGGCCAAGGACGGGCGCGAGGAGCAGGCCACAGCAATCATTCACACACATGTCTGTCCCCATCCTCCTCTCTGCATCCAGCCACTATGCACCCACAGCGCCTAGGGATGCTTTTCCTCTCTTCCCAACCAGCCCAGAGAAAATGGGGTTCAGAGGCAAGGACACCCCAAACCCTCATGGCACAGTGGCTCCGGCAAGCAGTGGGGCTCCCTGCGCCTCCGCCACTGCAATCCAATAGCCGAGGGCAAAGCGATGCCCAGGAGCTGGAAAAGTGGGTCAGGCACATTGGACACCATGTGCTTCGCCTCCCCTTCCACGCTCCTTATCGCAGCCCTGATGGTAAATAAACCACCGGTCTCCCCAGCAACCCAGCGGCCGTCACGCCGCGCCGGGAGCGGAGTCCAAGGTGAGCCGGGCACTGGTGATGGAGCCAGCCCAGCCAGCCACAGCTTATCCCAGAGGATGAGCAATAACCCCCAGTTCATCAGCACAGCACAGGGTGTGGGGGCTGCCCAGCAGCCAGGAAGCACCATGCCTGGTACTGGTGCCTTTAGTTGGGTGGGAAAGACCAGAAAGATCCGTTTCTTGGTGTGAAGCTGCCTCTGCAAAGGGCAACGAGTTCCCCAAAGCCACTCAACAGTTGTGGCAGAGCCTGAGATGGGAAAACTCTGGAAAATGGGAATCTTTAGGGTGAGCGTGTCTCTGAGCTAGGCTCCCTTAGGTCCCCAGCAGCAGGAGCAATGGCCGAAAGCATCAGAGCATCCCTGACCCACTGACCCACAAAACCCGCATCCTGGAGGGGCTGCAGCCTGTATCCTCCCGCTGAGCATCCCCCTCCACAGGTAACCCCAGCACAGGGCTGGGCCCCCTTGACCCCCCCTCCAGCTGCTTAAATCAAGCAGAGCCCTTTGTTTTCTGCTTTCATATTATTTAATTCTCCTCACTTGCACTGCAGGGGCAGCAGCTAAGCCTGGGGCTTTGCTAAGCTGGGATCGTATTAAAAGAACAGAGAGGAAGAGAGTTCCTGGCGCTAAGCTGCTTGTGGTAACAAAGATGGATTTAAGGAAACTGCTCCCATAGCGATATTATTGCCCAAAAGCACCCAGCCCAGGGGAAAGCAGCCAGGAACGCGGGAAAGGCTCCGGGCTGGTCCCTCTTGGGATGCACCAGCACTGCAGGCTCGGGGGGTCTTTCCCGAGGCCACCCAGTGAAGCCCCACAGGGCCATAGCTGCGGCTGAGACCTGCAGCCGGGGCCAGGATAGGAGGCTCTCCAGAGGGATCCGGACAGGCTGGATCCATGGGCTGTGGCCAATGGGATGAGGTTCAACAAGGCAAAGTGCTGGGTCCTGCATTTGGGCCACAACAACCCCACACAACGCTCCAGGCTTGGGGAAGAGTGGCTGGAAAGCTGCTCATGGAAAAGGAGCTGGGGGTGCTGATTGATGGAGCTGAACACGAGCAGCTTGTGCCCAGGCAGCCAAGAAGCCACCAGCATCCTGGCCTGGGTCAGAAATAGCATAGCCAGGGCCAGGGCAGCGACTGTCCCCCTGCACTGGGCACTGGTGAGGCTGCACCTCAAATCCTGTGTCAGTTCTGGGCCCCTCACTGCAAGAGAGACATTGAGGTGCTGGAGCGGGGCCAGAGAAGGGCACCGGAGCTGGTGCAGGGCCTGGAGCACAAGTGTGATGAGGAACGGCTGAGGGACCTGGGGGGGTTTAGTCTGGAGAAGAGAAGGCTCAGGGGGGACCTTGTCGCTCTTTGCAACTGCCTGACAGGAGGCTGGAGCCAGGAGGGGGCTGGTCTCTGCTCCCAAGGAACAAGGGATGGGACAAGAGGAAACGGCCTCAAGCTGCACCAGGGGAGGTTTAGATGGAGATGAGGACAATTCCTTCCCCAGAGGGTGCTCAGGCATTGGAACAGGCTGCCCAGGGCAGTGCTGGCGTTGCCATCTCTGGAAGTATTCCCAAACTGTGTAGACGAGGCCATCAGTGCCATGGGTTAGTGGTGGCCTTGGCAGCACTGGGGAATGGTTGGATTTGATGGTCTTGATGGTCTTTTCCAGCCCGGTTGATTCTGTGGTTCCATGATTCTATGCCCTAGCGAGGCAGACAGCGGTGGGAGCTCACCTGGGCTTTGGCTGCATTAAAAGCTAAGTCCTCTGGCAAGGCTTTTTCCAAAGCAGCAGCCAAAAAGGTGCTTCAGGGCTGAGGCTGGAGCCTGCCAAGCCCTAATTAGAGCCGCTCGGTAGCGCAGCGTGTTGATACGCAACCTCTCGCCTCCGGAGACTGGGATTTAAACTGCAGCAAAATCGTCCTGGGGACGCTGTTTGGGTGAGAGGGAGAGAACAGGTTCCCTTCCCTCCATAAATCTCGGCAGACCCGGAGCTGCCGAGACTCCATGACCCATTGGTGCTTCGCATCCCCAAAACAGCTTCCAAAGCAGGATTCGCAGTGACCGAAGCAGATCCCTGGGTGCTTTTCTCTGTCCTGCTCTTCCTCTTGCCCTCTCTCCGCATTAACATGTTAACTTTGGCCAAGAGCTTTTCCCACTGACCTACTGATCTTTCCTATTTCGGTCCCTGGAATTAAGGGATTGATGAGATTAACTTGTGCTAAAGCCTCCAGATCAGCTCTGGAACAGGATGCCCAGGTACAGTTACAGTGGGCAGGAGGAGGAAGCCAAGCAGCAGCCGATGGTGTGAGCACCGTTGGTGGGTGCAGCACCTCTCATGCTCGAGCAACTCGGGTGCTCTCAGCTCCCGCTTCTCCCCTCACTGGGGTTTAGGACCTGCTGGGGTCAGGGCTGGACAACCGGTGATGCCCTGGTGTCACCAGTCCCCGGACCACTGTCAGTGCCAAAGAGGGCTCTGGCCACCATCTCAGCTGAGCCAAGGACTCTTTTCTTGCATGATTTCCACAATATTCTAGTTTGGGGGTGAAAAATATCCCAAAATATCCCCTTTTCACCCCAGTTTAAACTGCCCCCAAAGACAGACTGCTTTGCCACCCCTGGGGAGCCCCCATCCCACATTCCTGCCCCAACCCTGGGGACCATGTCTCCCCCCATGTGCCCCTGTCTACTCCTGGTCCCCCCTTGCTCGCAGCATCACATGAAACTCAGTGTTTTTGTGGCTGGGAAGTTCAAAAAGATGGAGGCGAAGGGGGATGGATGGGGGGGGCAGGAACAACCCGGCTTTGAAGGTGCCTGGAGATTAACTCAAGGCCACGGTGGAGGCTCGGAGACTTTTACAGCAAAACCTCATTAAGGCGGGAGCGGGGGGGCACGGGGGAGCAGGGAAATCTTCTAAGCAGGAGGAAAAATGTTTGATTCAGCAGAAACAAGTGGGAAAAAAAGCCCCCATCGCGTCCCCCTACTCTGCTTTTATCTGTCTCAGGGGGAGCGGGTGGAATAAGAAGTCTGCCCCTTTCCTCTTTCCTGTTTGTCTCCTAATTATGACGCTGGAGATTCGGCAGCACCGTGCGGTGCCCGAGCTGGTGCTGAGCCGAGGCCGGGGCTGAGAGCTGGGGGATGCCTGGGGAGCCCCTCCATACCCACCTGCCCCCAGGCTGAGTCCCTGGGGTGGCCGGGAGGGACAGGCAGTGGCACGGGGAGGGGACAGGACTCTCCTTCAGGCATCATTATTCAGGCATCATCTGTGCAATGAGCTGTGCCAGGGCTCTGCAGCCTGGCCCTGGGGACACGCTGCCTTTTAGCCCCCCCGGTCCCAGGAACCCCAGAGCCCAGAGGGGTGATGAGCGGGGTGATGGGCTCAGTGGAGGCTGACCCCCCGGAGCAAGCCCCCCAGGGCAGATGCCGCAGGGCATCCAGCACACTGCACCTCACTGTGCTGCAGGAGTGCTGGGGTGGGGCTGGGAATGCCGCGCTCCAGCCTGGCAGCAAGGCGATGCTCCATCCCACCCCACAGGCACCCACAGACACTGCCTGGGACACAGCGGGGTCCATGCCCCACACACACCCCTCCAGCACCTAACGAAGGCTCAGCAGCCACTAATTGCTTGGGGCCACCCTTAGGGTGCTGGTTGAGACCAAACGCCCCTTCCCTGGCCCAGCGGCAGCTCCAGGCCACGGCTCCAATTAGCCTCGTTATCCCGCGTCGCCTCTGACGAAGGGGCAGGTAATTGCTGCTGCGTTGGGTGTCCCTCATGGCAGCAGCTATTGCATAAGCACCGGGCGGGCGTTACGTGAGCGGGTCAGGCCAGCCCAGGGGCTCTGGTTATGCCAGACCCACAGCCCCTGGCCCCAGTGGGCACAGGGACAGCCCCACATGGGCAGTGGGCTCAGGGTGCACCCCACTGCTGCCTCAGTTTCCCCTTTGCACCAGTCACCCACCCTGTGCGCCCAAGCAGCACCCACTGTGTGCCACAGCCCCACACCACGGCCCCCTATCACATCCCCATGCCACAGCCCCGCACCACGGCCCCACATCACAGCCCCAAACCACAGCCTGTGCCAGCCTTTGAGTAACAAGTGCCTTGGGCCACTGACTCACACTGCTTCTGCAGGTCCATGTGCCCAATGCCATGCCAGATCCACCAGTGGCCAGGGCCTGGCACCAGCAGCAAAGCCACGTCTGGTCCCCATGGTCTGGGGGGTCTGAGAGGTCTGAGGGGTCTGAGGGCACTGGCCCCATCTGGTGCAATGGGGGGACCCTTGTCCTGTGCCACTGGAGCCCTTTGGCAGCGGGGTTGCGAAGAAGGGTGGCACCGGTGCCATGGAGAGGACAAAGTGGTGGGGTTCTCCATGGTGTTAACCCCACAGCCAGGGACACATTGATGCTTGGTAGGTGCAACCACCACAGCTCCCCTGCAGCCACCCTGTTCCCGCTGCCTGCACCCCCCAGCCTGGCACTGAGGGACAAGACCCCCACCTGGCCTTAGGGTTGGGGCTGCCATGGGACATGTCCCCGCGCTGGCACCCAAAGGTGAAGTTTGGGGGCACCAATGCTGCCGCCCCTATCAGTGGGTTCACCCTGTGACCTGCTCCCAGCCAGGCAGGTCAGCCCTTCCCGACGGGAAACTGAGTCACAGCGAGGAGAAGCGACCTGGCAGTGCCCATGGCGGGGAGCCCACAGCAGAGCCACCACAGTGGCCATTGCCAGTGGCTGTGCTGTGGCTCGGCAGGCACAGGGCAACCCAGCACAGCCCCGAAGGGGGTTTGGTGGTCTCCAAGGCTGTGGGTGCAGGATGGGGTGATGCTGGCTCCGTCTTGCTGGGTGGGGCATGGGTGAGAGTACACAGTGATTAAGGCGCAGTGGTGTCATCCCAAATTCCTGCTCACCTCCAGGCCAGCCAGGAGCCGACTGGGCCAATCCTGGTGGTGGAGCTGTGCTGGCGGTTGCCACTTCGAGGTGGCCATGGGCTGGCAGCACCCAGCGTCTGTCCTGGTTCTGACCACAGAGTCAGCAGCGAGGCTGGGCCAGGGAGGAGGGGAAGGAGAAGGGCTGGACGGTGACAGGGTGGCAGAGGTTTTGTTCCTTATCCATTCCCAGTGGCCATCTCCTTCCCATGCTGCCGATGCCTGGGGCTGCTGGTGCCACTGCAATGGGCTGGATCCAGTCCCACTGGACACGTCCCCTGGCATTGCCTGGGAGGGGGGCAGGTCCCCAGCACTGAGCCCGATCCTGGCAGCACCCCGGCACCAAAGAGCAGCTCTGGACCCTCTGGCCCCGCTGCTTCTCCATCACTAGGAACGACACCAGTTGATGCTGGAGTCAGCATCTCTGCACCAAAGGGCCGCGAGCACAGCAGCACCAGGCTCCACATCTCCCTCTCCACAGCGTGCGGAGGGAGAGACTTTTTAGGGGTGGTTCAGTGACCTCCAGCGCTGCCGCATCCGAACCAGCCCTGGGCAACAGGAGGGGAGGCTGCTCCTCTCTCTGGAGCAAATGTTACACCAAGGGCTCAACTGTCACCACCAGTGACCTGGTTCCATCTCAGTTCTGGCTTTGCTGGGTCCAGGACCCCAATTTAAACCTGGCCGAGTCTGCAGGGTGAGACATTGGTCAAGATAAAGGGGGTTCTGTTCTGGTGTAACCTCACACTTCCACTCCTGTGTCCCCCAAACCATGGGGCTGAGTCCCAGACTTGCAGTACCTGCTGCCGGCAGGCTGTTCCCACTTGCGTGGCCCCACAGCATCACCTTGTCCCCAGGACTTCCACAGTGTGAAGGGTTAAGGAGTCGGTGTCGGAGCGTGCGTGGGTCCAGCATTGCTCACTGCAGGTGTGGTTAGTGCCATTTATGTAACACCTGTGGGTTGCACTGGGGCACTTGGGGTGTATTTTCGCTCTCGCTCTGGCACGATTTGGTCAAGACTGTCCCAACATTGGCAACTGGGGCCGTGCTGGGCGAGCTGATGACTGCCTGGTGGGAGGGGCGAGCTCGCCAGGGCCCCAGAGAGTCACCACATTGCTCCCGTTCTCAGTTTCCCCATCTGTGAAATGGGGCTAATGAGGGTGACCTCCTTCAGGCAGCGGCCGTGACCTCCGGTGGCAGGCAGCGGCCTCACGGGAGCCGGTGGAGGTGGGAGCTGGGGTGAGATTCCAGGGTCCGCCTGGAGCTGCGCCTGCAGAACCGCGCTGGAAGCGGGGCCGGTAAAGACCGAGGCGAGACGTCGCCCCGCGTCCCATCCATGTGCCCATCCATGCGGAGCGCGGCGGGGGGAGACGGGCGGAAAGCTGGGAGGAAGAAGCGAATCCGACCGGCGAGAGCGGCGAACCCGTCCCCCGTCTCCATCAGCAAAATCACGTCAGGCAGCGGCACTGGAGCGCGGCGGGCGGCGCGGCCCCCCCCCGGCCCCCGCCCCGACCCCTCCCCGCGGCAGCGCTCCCGCTGCGGGGCAGAGAGAGGCGGCAGCTCGCACACGGGTGGGAGCACACCGAGCGCCTCCGCGGCTCAGCCCCGCTGTCCCCCTGCCGCTGCCAGTGCGGGGGGATGGCTCCACAGCGCGAGGGGAGACCCTCTGCCACCAGCCCGGCAGCGTCCCCCGGCTCAGCCCCGGCCTTTGGGATGGACGTGGGTTGAAATCATCTCCTTCAGCCGTGCTTAAATGGTTTAATTTAATTTGGGGCTGTGGGGGACCTGCAGAGCCCATCTGCAAGGGCAGGGGGAGGCCAGGGAGAGATGCTACATGTGCTGGTGGTGGTAGATACCATTTCTATCTCCACAGAATCATAGAATCATGGAATGGTTTGGGTTGGAAAAGACCTTAAAGCTCATCCAGCTCCAACCCCCTGCCACGGGCAGGGACACCTTCCACTAGAGCAGGTTGCTCCAAGCCCCTGTGTCCAACCTGGCCTTGAACACTGCCAGGGATGGGGCAGCCACAGCTTCTCTGGGCACCCTGTGCCAGTGTCTCGCCACTCTGTCCATGCCCATAGTGGATGCCATGCTCATGCCCACAGTAGTTGCCCTCTCTGCACACAGCACATCTCCAGGCTGGTACCACAATCCCCAGGACCCAGGCATTAGGGGATTGGAAATAGATGATTTAAGGTCCCTTCCAAACCAAACCATTGTATGATTCCTGGGTGCTCAGCAGCATCACTCAAGTGCATCCCTCGCACTCTGAGCCCATGACACAGACCAACCACCTCCCTCCCTGTGGTGTGGCACCATGGGTCTCTGGTGACCTGGTGCAAGAGCTTCACCACAAACCCCAGCCTTGGTGCTTTGCCCATGCCGACACCTTGGCACTGCACCATGACATCTCCTTGCATGGTCCAGAGCCATCATTTCTTTACGTTTATCACAGCAGTGTGTTGGAGCACCCCAAGGATTCAACCCCAGGCCCCAAAGCCTTCTGTGTGCATCCCACCCCAAAGGACGGGGTGGCAATGGCTCTCTGCAACCTCCAAAGCTTCCCACTGTTTCCACTGTGCACTTCCCGACCCACAGACCTCCTGGCCAGACACCCCTTGGATCTCAGCATCCGCACCCTGGCGTGGGGTCATATTGGGGCTGTTCGGAGGGTCTCCACACTTCCCACATCCCCCCAGCGCCGGGCTTCTTGGGCCTCCCCCCTCGCCTTATCCCGCCGGGTTGCGGGGTCCCATAACCGAGCGGGGCACCGGGAGGGAACAGCGGAGCCGCGCAAGGGCGAAGTGATTCAGCGGGACACGCAGCGGGCCCCGTGCCTGGGCGAGCCGGGGCAGGACCGGCACCGGCAGCGCCCTCCCAGGGGCGGGCAGCGCCGAGCACCCCCCCGGTGCCAGAGCCGTGTCCCCCCGGCCGGGGGCGAGCGGACCCCGCTCAGCGCCCATGTGCAGCGCCGATCACCGGCGCGGTGGGAGCGCTGGGGACGGGGGGGGGACGAAGAAGAGAGGAGGAGGAGGAGGAGGAGGAAGGGCAGGAGGTGGGGCTGGAAGTGAAACCGATTTGGGGGGGGCGGAGCGGGCTCGTCATGTGAACGGCCGCATGCTCGGGCAGAAGTGGGTCAGCGGCGCGGCGGAGGGGCAGGTGCCAGAGCCGCCCGGTGCCTCCCGGTGCTGCCCGGTGCCTCCCGGTGCCCCCCCCCCGGTGCCACCGCCCCCCGCCCCGCCGCAGGGACCCCCGGTGCCGCCCCATGCGCCCCCCGGCGCGGTCCTGACTGCCGCTGGCCACGATGCGAGGTGAGTGCGGGGCGAGCGGGGGGCGGCTGCGGGGAGGCAGCGGCAAAAGTTGTCTCCGGTGGGGCACGGGGGGGACCCGCATCAGCCCCGCCGAGGACACGGGGGGACCCGCATCAGCCCCGCCGGGTTCTGTCCCGCTTCCCAAGCTCCCCCCTTCGTTAGGAATAAAATTCTTGTTTGTTTTGCTTCGCTTTCCGACGCCGGCTTAAACCCGCTCTTAAGCTTTTCCTTGCACTAAACCCCTTAATCTCCTCTCCAATATGTTGCTCCCACCAGGGCTGGATTTGTGGTGGTTTTTTCCCCCTTTTCCCCCTTCCCGCGGCTTTGGGGGTGGTTAGGGGCCGGGCCGGTGCCGCCGGAGAGAGAAGGGGAAACCAGCCGCGATTTTGGGTGCCCCTAGTCCAGGGAAGGGCGTGAGTTGCGCCAGTGCCTGCCTGGATTCAGCCGTTGTTATAAAGACGATTCCTACTTTTCATCCCTCCGCTTTGCAAAGCAGGCGGTTGGGAGGAGGAGGAGGAGGGAGGGAGGAAGGCTCCGGCGGGATGACCCACCGGGCCCGGTGGTGGTGGCGCAGTGATGGCGGGACCCAGCCCATCCCGTGCCTGTTCCCAGTGGAGCTGCTGGGAGCACGGCTGGGACCTCGCACCCTAGGGTGGGATTTTCATCCCTGTTTTCCATCATCACCTGCCGTGCCCGAGCTCTTCATCCCACCAGGACCCACTTGTGCACTTCGTTAGGTGTGTTTTTGGGTGCATGTGCGTAAATGGCACATTTTGGGGGTTGTATGTACTAGGACATACATCTTGAAGCTCCTCATATGGGGTTTTCTCCCTCCTGTGGCTGTGGGTGCTGCGACTCTGCAACCCGCTGCACTCTCATGTCATTGGTGGGGCAAGGGTATGGTGAGCCCCCAAATCCCCTTCCCACCCCACGACATCCTGGGATTTCACCTTTATTAGTATGGAGGGCAGCATTAACGCCTGCCTAATGAATAACACTGGCTCCTACGTAGCACTTGCACAGGCAGCACTGGGTTTAATTAGCAGCTGGGTGAACTTTTCCTTTATAAATTTATTTCCTCCCCCCAAATTACTGCGTGTTGCCCCTAGTTAAGGCCCAGCCCCCCCTGATTTCACACCATTTCCCCCTGTCGGGTGTTTTTCCCGCAGTCCAGCCCAGCACAGGGTCCCCATCTCTCGCCCAAGTGGTGATGATGCCAAATGGATTCAATCTCTATTTTCTCCCCCCAAAGGGCCAGAGCTCTGCCCCATTCCCTGGGGGCCACAGCAGCTCCTCGCTCTTGTCCTTCCCCGCACGGCGGCTGCGCCAGGGCCAGGCGAGAGGCTTTGCCTTGTATAATCCTATAGGGTTTCCAGCCCTCCCGCTCGCTTGTTTTGCAAGCGGCGTGGCTCGGAGCGTGCGGTGGCTCGGCTGCCTTCCCGACTTGTCCTAGTGACCTAGATCTGTCATTGGAAAAATCAGAGAGGGTGGAGGAGGAGCTTCCCGGCCCGTTTCGGCGGCGTGCACACGCTGGCGCAGGCGAGGACGCCCGGCACGACGACGGCTGCACCCGTCCTGGGTACCATGGGATGGGGATGGCCATGCCCTTCACCTCCTGAAAAGAAGGCTGGAAGAGAAAGGTGGCTGCTGACAGCGTGGGGTCCTGAGGGATCCAGGTAGCATTTGGGATCCTTGACCCCGATAACCCTGGGGAGCAGCAGCACATGGAGGGGGAGAGCAAAGTGATGGGGAGATGCTGTCTCCCCCATGTGTCAACCCTGCAGCTTGGCAGGGCCATGCTGGCAGCATCCCTGCCTGTCCTGCCTGTCCCATTTAACTTTGAACTTGGCAGTGGCTATTTAAAGAGCTGATGATGTCTAAATCACACTTGGTTTATTGGATGTGGTGAGCAGAGCCCAACTGAGTACTTTTATTTAGCCCCATAGAGATAATTCCCCCTAATTCAGTTGCAGGGCCAGAGGTTTCTCCCACCACAGCCCAGTTTCTATGCACCCCATGCTGGTGGCAGGTCCCCATCCCCACCACCGCACCTTTGCCACCCTCCTGTGCCAGCCAGTGTGCAGAGGGCTGCATCCTGCACCAGTGGCCTTGGTGCAGTGCTGTGCGGCAGGTGAGGCGGTGAACCAGAGCAGCCAGGGCAGGAGCAAGGTGGCTGTGGGGAGCCTCATCGCCTGCTGCTGCTTGGGGTGAGCTGCTTGCTATGATTTCCAAGCTGGAGACATGCACTGCGCCACAGGACAGGAAACAAACGGCTCCTTAGGGTGGCTGTGAAGCCACCGGCTGCGTGGCCATGGGGTCAGCCCGGACAGGGGGTGAGCGGCTGAGCCTGGTTCTGGCCCAAAGTTTCCAGGAAATCTCTGCTAATCTATGAAGGAAGCGGTTCCCACGTCCGGCATCACCCAGCACGGGGCTGGAGTTGGGTAATTCACATTTTCCTTCTTGCCTGCACAGCCCCGGTGCTGCCGGTGCCCCTGCAGCCAGTGCTTTGGCTGCAAACGGCCCCAGCCTCGGGCAGCCCCAGCCCAGTTGGGGTTACCCACAGGGTGCATGGATGGGGATGGGATTTGCCAGCATTGACAGCGGAATGCCGGGGTGCTGGGGGACCCTGGGGTGCCACAGTGCAGGAGCCTGTTTAAAAGCAAAACCATCAGCAGGTGTAAAGGGATGATCATTCCCTTTATTCACTTACTCATTCCTTCTGCACCTCCTTTACCCCACGGCCAACCATTCCCGAAATACAACGGTGCCTAATTGCTGTGGGGAAGTGCAGAGGCTCCTGGAGGTGGGTGCAATGGGGAGCAGCAGCCGGGTCAGAGGTTGCTGCAGGGGATGAAGGAGCAGAGCTGGGTTTTGGGGCAGGGATGGAGAGGTGGGATGGCATCATAGGTCCCTGGTGTCCCCATGGGTCCCTGCATGTCTCTGTGCAGCCTGGACCCATCGTCCTCCCCCTGCTCTGGGTGTGCCAGTGGGGATGCTGAGCTAGAGGGGAGAGGATGGTGGTGATGGAGCATCAGAGCATCCTGGTGCCCTGGCTGGGGCTGGGGGGTGAGGGAGGGCTGTGGGGCTGCTGCTAATTACCGGAGGTGCCCATCCTGCAGCATTGATCGCAGCAGCAGGATGGGGCACAGACCTACTTTCCCAGCATGTTCACTGGGTAATGAGCCAGGGCACTGGGGAAGCTGCCGGCCCTGCTCTGGCCACAGCAGCCAAGGGGGGATTTGGGGCAGGGGTGGCCACAGGGGCACAGAGCCACCTCCAAAACACCCAGAGTGGGGCTCCCCAGCAAGGGGCACCCGGGTCCCAGCGGTGGGTTTGTTCCTGTGGCTGTATCCTGACCCAAGCCCCATGGGTTTAAGGGGGTGTGGGCTCTTGAGGGTCTGTGTGCAGAGGATTTGCAGGGACCTGCTAGTGCCCCCCAACATTTTTTCCATCCCCCAGGAGTCCTCCCCCCTCAGCCAAGGGATATTCGGTCCCCATTGAGCTGGCTGGAGTCGGGGGCAGCTCCTCACAGCAGTGGGGTTGCAGCACATCCCAGAGCTTGGTAGGGTGCTGAAGGCTTTGGGGTGACCCCCCTCTCAGCAGTGAGATCATACGGCCAAGGGGAAGGATAGGGAGGAGGAGGAAGATGGGGCCACCCATGGCTGCTGCACCACAAAGGGAGGGTCCAGCCCCCCGTGGTCAGATCCTGCAGGTCCTGTCATGTTTTGGGGCGCAGGTGATGGAGAGGAAGGTGTCTGTCATGGGAGGAAGTGGGGTGGCAGGAGACCTGGGGGACCATGCAGGGATGGACCTGCAACCTTGACAGAGACCCACAGCTCGGGGCAGCAAATGGGTGTCCCCAGCCTGAGGCATCACCCCAAAAATTCCCCAAAGGTCCCATCCCCATGGCGGGAGGTCGAGCTGCAGCCGCGGCTCCATCCCGCTGTGGCCGTGGGAAGGGTTAACGGCCGCGGTGTTACACAAGCGCGTGGGGCCACAGGCAGAAAGTGTGTCAGTGGGACAGGATGGCTCCAGCCACGGAGCCACCGGACCAGGGGCTGGTTGTCACCATCACAGCTGAGCTGGTGGCTGGATGGTGCCACGGTGCCACTTACATAAGGGCCAGGAGTTGGGCAAGAAGTGTTTACAGTGGGAGGAGAGCAAATACCGCGGCCGGGACAATTTAATTGCCGGCTGAAGACGATAATTTATTTTTTTTAACCTTTTTTTTTATTCCCTTTCCCCTGTTTTAGCCCAGCTCCAGGGGGAAACTGAGGCACGGCGGGGGGGGGTGTGTGTGCTGTGCCTGGTTGTGTGGGGTTTGCTGTGATGTTTCTCCCCGATCATGGTGAGATTTAGGGGATGCGGAGGCCACCCCACCAGCATCCACATCCCTCCCCGTGCTGCTGGGTTTGCCCAAGGGCGGTGTCTGCCCACCCCGGGGGTCTCAGGGGACATGTGGCCATGGCACGAGGGGACATTGAGGGAGCTGGCACCGTGATTCACTCACTGCCTACAAACAGAGCGTCAATGAAACGCTGTTCTAGGCTGTAATTGCCACCACGCCAGGGTTACGGCCGCAGCCCCACGGCAGTTATTTGGGGCGAACGTCTTATGAGCGGGTCAGGTGCCGGTGGCAGCACAGTGTGTAATTAGCAGGATGCTAATTAGAGCCCCAAAGGCTGCGGGAACACAGCGAGCAGCCGGGGCTTCTCCTTCACAGCACCCAGGGGTGATGCTCAGCTCTGGAGGAGCCAGAACAGCATCATCCCCTGTACCCTGAGCTCTGCCGCACCGGCTACGGGGGACTCTTGGGGGGCTCCCCTCTCCCTGGGCCGGGGGTATGGAGACAGCATTTGGCTGTTGGCATCATTGTGAGCCAGTGAGCAGGTTTTGGGGTCCCGTGGGGCGAGTGGAGCAGCACCCTCGGGCTCTGCTCACTGGGTGCCGTGGGTGCAAGGGCCACGCTCGCTATGGCTGTTCCGCGGGCGCGTGGTGCCGGTAATTGCGGGGTCCGGCAGTATCGGCTGCGGGCGTGAGGGCGCGGTGTCACCACGGTGCCTCACCCGCGCCTGCAATTACATTGCGTAAGGAGCTGACGCCGCTTCCTGCTGGGGGTGGCACCACCACCAGCATCACCCTGTGCCCCCCGACGTGCCACCACCTCCAGCCCATCCCCGGGTGTGGGGGTGCGCGGTGGTCGCCATGGTTTGCGGGTTGCACCCCTCTCCAGCAGCATGGGTGAGGGTGGTGGCAGGGGCCAGGGAACTGGGGGGTGGTCTCTCAGCCATCAGAGATGGGTGATGAGATGGGGGTGGCCACATGTCACCCTCCTGGTGCCTCCGTCCCACCCGCAAAGGGATGACCCTGGGCTGCAATGCCAGTGCAGTTGGGGGTGCTGGGACTGGTGTGGCTGTGATGGTGCCCTGGCCATCCCTGCCCACCCCAGGGGGGGTCACCTCTGCTGCCCCAGGCCCAAAACTACAGCAGAGGTGCAGGCAGAGGCAGGAGGGTCAGGGTGGGATGTGACCCCCTTTGGCTGGGGAGGGACGACACACAGTCCTGGGAGAAGCCCAGCTTGGCAGCCTCAGGAGGAAGGGGTGAACCCCAAAATCACCCAGTGCATTTGGGGGAGGAGCTGAGCAGTAAGTCACTGATGGAGGAGGGATCTGTCCCTCCACTTGCACCCAGACTTGGGGTGAGTCCTTCCCTCTGATGCCTGGGGGACTGATGGCAGCCCAGCTGCCCCACTGCGCAGCAAGGCTTGTGTGACCCAGTCCAGCCTCCTTGAGCAGTCAGGGCTTCTCCTTCGCAGCATTTAGGGGTGATGGTTGGCTCCAGAGCTCGGGAGGGACCCCAGGATGCAGCCAGGTGCTGGGGTGCAGGCGGTGCTGGCCCAGCATTTGGGGCTGTCACCCGCAGAGGCGGCCCCCGCCAGCAGCGACCTCCAAAACATGTCCCTCATGATCAGAACTGGTCGTTCCCAGGGGAGAAGAGAGGCAGAAGGGAATTACCCGAGCTGAGGATTTGCACAGGCCCAGGAGATTTGAAATAACCATAATCTGGCTGCGGGGGTTATTTTGGCGTGGCTGCCCAGCACCCTCGAGAGCAATGCCAGGATGAGCCCAGCTGGGGCTGGAGCAGGGATTAGAGGGTGCAGAGATGCTGGGAGGCACGTACGAGTCCCGGGGGTGCCCCACGTCCCCCCCGGCATGTGTGGGGCAGGCAGAGGCAGCCCAGATCTGGGGCAGCTGGAAAATGAGGAGGACGAAGCCTATTAGCAGCTCAGTGCCAGCGAAGCAGAAGCGGGAGGGAAGCGGATTTGCAGGGGGAAGGGGACCGGGACCTTGAGCTGGTGATGGCTATATCAGTCCTGGGTTTCAGAAGAGCTGGCATGGAGGCAATGGGGCCCCTGGACCCTCTGCTTGGGCCAGACCTCTGGCAGGAGAGCCATGGTGACTATGCCAAGGATGTCCCTGTCCTGGGTGCCTCACAGAGTGCTCACACTGAAAAATAAGGGGAATGATTCCAAAACAGGGTCCCAGGCAGAAT
The DNA here is from genome assembly GCF_004027225.2 of Strigops habroptila. NCBI lineage: Eukaryota > Metazoa > Chordata > Aves > Psittaciformes > Psittacidae > Strigops > Strigops habroptila. Next base: position 2,501,089 of record NC_044296.2, read on the forward strand.
GGTCCCCAAACACCCTGTGCTCTTGTAGATCAAAAGGCTTTTCTTCCTGTCTCTTGCTGGAGAGGGTGGGGAAGCAGTTATGGATACTCCACACCCAGGGTCTCTCTGGGTCTCTCTGAGGCCCAAGCATCCTTGCAGGGTCTGCGGGTAGGGCTGAGCCGCAGCAGTTCTGGCTATCATGCCTCAGTTTCCCCTGCTGTCCCAGCGGGAGGGCATCCCCCTTGCTCAGTTCAGTGGTGACCGTCATTAACACTGTGGTTTTCCCTCCTTTTCCCCTCTGCCACAGCCCAAATTGAAGTGATCCCATGCAAGATCTGCGGGGACAAGTCCTCAGGGATCCACTATGGCGTTATCACCTGCGAAGGCTGCAAGGTGAGCCCAGGGCTGCCTGGAAATGGGAGCCGGCGGGTGCACGGCCATGGGGTTGGCATCTCGCTGGGTGCTTTCCCAACACGTCCCTGTCCTGTGCAGGGATTTTTCCGGAGGAGCCAGCAGAACAATGCCAGCTACTCCTGCTCCCGGCAGAGGAACTGCCTGATCGACCGCACCAACCGCAACCGCTGCCAGCACTGCCGCCTGCAGAAATGCCTGGCGCTCGGCATGTCCCGCGACGGTGAGTCCTGCCCCGGCAGCTTCTCCCTCCTCCTTGTTGTAGTGAGGTGGGGTCTGTCTTTTCTCACAAGAAACAAGGGATGGGATAAGAGGAAACGGCCTCAAGCTGCTCCAGGGGAGGTTTAGATGGAGATGAGGAACAATTCCTTCCCCAGAGGGTGCTCAGGCATTGGAACAGGCTGCCCAGGGCAGTGCTGGAGTCACCGTCCCTGCAAGTGTTCACGCACCGTGTAGCCGAGGCCTCAGTGCCATGGGTTAGTGGTGGCCTTGGCAGTGCTGGGGAACGGTTGGACTTGATGCTCTTGAACGTCTTTTCCAACCTGCCTGATTCTTTTATTTCCTTTTATTTACTTTTATTTACTCTTGATTCTTTGGAGTGAGTTGGCCTGTGGGAGCCAAAGCTGCTTCCACTGTGCTGAAAGGAGGTTTTTGGGAAGCAAGAAATGCTTTTGCATTTCCATGAGAATATTTAAATTGGTTCTGTTCCATTCAACCCAGGGTCAGTCTGGAGTGGAGGGTGCACCCGATGGGTCTCCTGCCCCACTCAGGACTCAAACACCCAAACCAGTGACCAGCAGGTCAAAAGAGGTGATCCTGCCCCTCTGCTCTCATGAGACCCCACTTGCAGCACTGTGTGCAGTTCTGATGCCTTCAATATAAGGACATGGTGTCCCTGCCTGTGGCAGGGGGTTGGAACTGGATGAGCTTTAAGGTCCCTTCCAAACCAAACCATTCCATGATTTTGTGATTCTATGCAACCACGCACTCCTCCGGGAGCCAGGACCTGTCCCAGGGCATGCGGGTGGTCACAGCTTGTGCTCTTCGGGGTGGAAGCTGCCCTGACACACTGCTCTCTCCTCACGGCAGCGGTGAAGTTCGGCCGCATGTCAAAGAAGCAGCGGGACAGCCTCTATGCTGAGGTGCAGAAGCACCAGCAGAGCCAGGAGCAGAGCGGTGGCACCAAGGATGAGCCTGAGCCTCTGAGCCGCGTCTACACCACCAGTGTCAGCAGTGGGCTCTCGGACCTAGACGACATCTCCACGCTGTCGGACGGGCTCCTCTTCGACTTTCCCCTCACCCCTGATGGCAGCAGCACCTACTACAACCTCGACCTGCTCGCCTCAGCGCAGCCCTCACCCGACCAGTCCAGCCTGGATGTGGCCGATGCCACACTCATCAAGCAGGAGTCCATCTACGAGCTGATGCTGGAGCCAGCCCTGTTCGCGCACGGCGCGCTGGAGGGCGCTCAGCTGGCTGCTGATATCTCCGTCCTCGAGATCGGTGAGTGTTGGTGTGTGATGCCGGGCACACTTGGGGTGTGCAGCCCTGGGCATGGGGCTGGGTGCAGCCCCGGGCACCTTGCAGTATGAATCCAGCCCTGGGTGCCCACATTGTGCTGGGCACGCTCACAACAAGTGACTGACCCAGCCTCAGCTCTCAGAGCAGCCCCAAGCACATCCCTCCTCCAGGCTGAGCACTGACGGAGCTCAGCACACCTAAGGTCCCCATAGGTGTGCCTTGGAGTCAGCCCCATCTGTCCTCATATCCCCATTACACCACACATGAGCCCCTCCAGCCCCAGCAGCTCCCAAGGAGACCCGGGAGAGGACAGTGTTGGGGTGTGGGGCTCGGGGGTCCCCGGGGCTCACCCACCGCTGCCCTCAACTTGCAGACCGGGTGGCTCAGAACGTGGTGAAGTCCCACCTGGAGACGTGCCAGTACACAACAGAGGAGCTCAAGCGCCTGGCATGGAGCCTCTATTCCCCCGAGGAGGTCCGTGCTCTGCAGAGCAAGGTGAGCACTGCTCCACGGCCCCCACGGCAGCCCTCAGCAAGGGCCACTGCTGTCCCCCGGTGCTGTGCTGAGGCAGGGATGAGGGTGGGGAGGATGAGGAGGGTCTTTCAGTGCTCTAAGAGCTGCCAAAGCCCGATATTGGGAGGTGGATGTGGTGGCAGGTCACATCCTGGGTGTCCTCATGCCAGCACCCACCATGGATGGCCTGGGTCCCTCCCCTGCCCTGTGCAGTGGGATGGGGGGGACAGTGGAGCCGGGGCGATGGGGTGGCAACAAGCCCTAAGGGCTGTCCCTGCTGTCCGGCAGAGCTGCGAGGCCATGTGGCAGCAGTGCTCGCTGCAGATCTCCAACGCCATCCAGTACGTGGTGGAGTTCGCCAAGCGCATCGATGGCTTCATGGAGCTCTGCCAGAATGACCAAATCATCCTCCTGAAAGCCGGTAAGAGCAGGGACCCAGCCATGCCCCTCATGTCCCTGCCTCTCTCGTGTCCCTGCCAGACTCCTCATGATCCCAACACCTCTCCCAAGCAGCAGCCACGGTGCCAAAGGCATAGCATAGAATCATCATAGAATGACTTATGTTGGAAGGGGCTTTAAAGCTCCTCCAGTTCTAGCCCCCTGCCACGGGCAGGGACACCTTCCACTAGAGCAGGTTGCTCCAAGCCCCTGTGTCCAACCTGGCCTTGAACACTGCCAGGGATGGGGCAGCCACAGCTTCTCTGGGCACCCTGTGCCAGCGCCTCAGCACCCTCACAGGGAAGAACTTCTGCCTCAGAGCTCATCTCAATCTCCCCTCTGGCAGGTTAAAGCCAATTCCTCCTTGTCCTGTCCCTGCAGGCCCTTGTCCAAAGCCCCTCTCCAGCTTTCTTGTAGCCCCTTTAGGCACTGGAAGGATATATATATCCCATCTTTCCTCTTGGCTAGCGCTTTCGTTTCAGGATCTCTCCTCCCTTTCTGCCCTGGTTGCCTCCAGGCTCGACATCAGCGCCTGGGGAACAGGTACTGGGCTAGAAGGAGTTGAAGTTCATGTTTAAAGGTGATGGGATAGAGAGGGACGTGGGGAGTGGCCACCCCAGGCAGAGGCTTTTCTCCATGGGCACCCTCAACTGAATGTCACCCAGAAACTGGGATGGAAATGAGCACAGTGGGTTTCCCACCGGGAAAAGTTGTGCCGGGAGGGAGAAGAGGAAAGGATTGGCCTCTTCTCCTGGGAAGAGTCTGGGAAGACGAGGCCAACAGCAGCGCACACCCATGTCCCTCCAGTCTGTCTGGCAAGGGAGCTCGATGTGCAAAAACCCCAAGATGCCCAAAACAATGGAAAACCTTCCCAGTTTCTGAATGTTCAGGGCTGGGGAGCCGAGAGCCTCACCCAGCACAGGGGACATGTGCCAGCATCTTGGCAGGGTGCTGTATCCCAAAGCCAGAGCTGGCCATGCCCGACACATTGGAGTGGTTTAACTCATTCTTTCCTTTCTTCCTTCCATTTTCTTTTCTTTTGTTTTCACCCTCTCCTCTCTCGGTGCTCCACCATGACCTCAACGGATCTCTGTGGCCGGCTGCAAATGATGGATAATATTTCCCTTTGGTGAAATATTGTGGTCACAACTGGAAACCTAAAAATAAAAAACCAACCCCAAAACCAAAACCCCCAAACTGGATTTGTTGGAAATAATCATTCTGCTCTTGGGAATGAACAATCTGGACTTCAAACTTGCCCTGGGGGCTTTCGTCTGTCTTAAATTTGGTCCTGGGTTGATGGAAACCCCTTGCCCTGCCCTTGTCTGCGCTCTCTCTGCCTACGTCAGGTTGCCTCGAGGTGCTCCTGATCCGCATGATCCGTGCGTTCAACCCCTTGAACAACACCGTGCTCTTCGAGGGGAAGTTTGGCGGCATGCAGATGTTCAAGTCACTCGGTAAGAGCCTCTCAGGGCTCTTTTCTCCTTTTCCTCTCCTTTTGACACCCAGACAGGGCTGGGTGAAAAGCAGCATCCCTGTCCCTGGGGGATAGGAGCGGGTGAGACCCTGCCGCATTTGCCCCCACTCCTGTTGGGATCGGGTTGATGTGTGCCAGGGTTGGGAACCGCTTTCTGCCCTGGCCTGAAGCCCAGTGATGATGGGCACCTTCTGCTGGGGATCCACCTTCACCTGTCTCATCTTCTGAAAGCTTTTCGTGCCTCGGGTGCTGCCGGGGGTGCCGTGACATCCCCCTCTTCCCTGCTGTCCCCCATCAGGCTGTGACGACCTCATCGGTGCCATCTTTGAGCTGGGGAGGACCCTGTGCCGCCTGCAGCTATCAGATGAGGAGCTCGCCCTCTTCACCGCCGCTGTCCTGCTCTCCCCAGGTATGGGGGAACACTGCAGCCGGGGAGGGGGGTGTCTCATGCCAAAGGTGGGGAGAGTGGACCCATACATCTCAGTGCTGCTTCATTGGTGGGTGATTTAAGGGAAGGAGGCTGGAGGAGGCTCCCGTGGCGGCTCTGACCTGCCATCTCCTGCAGATCGCCCCTGGCTGACCGAGTCCAAGAAGGTGCAGAAGCTCCAGGACAAGATCTACGTGGCCCTCCAGCACGAGATCCAGAAGAAACACTCCGCAGAGGACAAGCTCTCAAAGGTAGTGATGATGCATGCATGGAACCAGGCGGGACACGGGGAGATGTCTCAGCTGGTGGAGGTGGCTGTGCTGAAGCTCATGAGCCACGCATGGGTGTTTTTGGGTGGTGAGCCCTGGGACCTGTTGAAGAAGGAGAATTTCCCTTTCTACAGGCCACACGTCTCCGTTGCAGTGCAGGCAGAGGCATCCTCACCACAGGCAGCCCTGTGCCGCTGAAACTGGCAGCTCATCGGGCAATGGGTGTTTGGAGCAAAAGGAGCCAGTTCAGGAACGCTTTGGGCAGGATGGAGCTGGGATGGGGAGCGGGACATTGGGGGCTCCTCGAGTCTGGTTGTCCTGCAGAAAGACGTAGGTTTGGAGGCAAAGCCACATTGCTGCCAGGCTGCCCAATGGTGGAAGTTGTCCATGGTGCCAGTGGTCCCCAAACCCACCAGCTTGTCCCCAAGGGAAAGGATTTTAGCCGGGAACCCTGTGGTCACCAGCTCCTCCTTTCCCTGCAGATGGTTTCCAAGCTGCCCTTGATGAAGACCATTTGCAACCTGCACTTGGACAAGCTGGAGTTTTTCCGTCTCCTGCACCCGGAGACTGCCATGAACTTCCCACCCCTCTATAAGGAGGTCTTCAACTCGGAGCTTCAGTACAGTGACCCACGGGAGAGCTAAAGCTGGGAGCCACCAGCCCTCTTCAAGTTCCCCAAAATTTGGAAACAAACTAAACTCCAGAGGTTTGGGGAAGTTTATTTAAATCAAATAATCAAACTCAAGAGAACCCGGGGGGCTGGGGTATATCCCAGCCCCGTTTCCTCGCTGTGGATTGCAATAGCTCTTGAATGTAAAGCACCTTGAAGGAATAAGCAAACGGACTTTGCCATACCAGTGAAATGAATGTGAAATCCCTGCTCGGGAGAGGAGATGCTCCTGGCAGTGGTAGGGGACCGACTCTTCCAGGCAGCACAGGAGGAGGGAGCACACGTTGCTGTGCTCATGGCACGGCCCTTCCTGCTGTCCTGGCTGCTCTCTCCATCTCTGGTTTTTATTTTTTATTTTTAATTATTGTTTTTATTTTATTTTTTTATTACCCAAATACAAGGCGTGGGATAAAGAAGGGGCAACGCAGACTCGGCTGGCCAGGAGTGGGCCAGGTCGGTGGCGGCAGCTTTGGGCTCCCAGCTGAAGCCGAGGAGAGGGTGAAGGCAGAGCCTTTGCTTTATTCCTTCTCCCACGGGTGCAGCGAGCCCATAGGACATGGGGTGACCTCAGGAGCTTGGCTGAGAAAGATCCGGCTGTGGCCAGGGGTGGGATTTAGCACAGGATTTTCCCATGGAGGAGGCTGTTTCAAGGGAAAAGAGCTCTGCAGGTCTCCATGCCCTCTGTCACAGCATTCTCCCAAATGCCGGTCCAGCTGGTGTTTGGAGCCAATCCGGCACATCCACCCACCTCCTACCACCTTTCCACATCCCAAGTGCTTTCCGAGGAGGGGCTTTGTCCTTGGGACTGTGGCCAAACCCCAGCTCCTGGCTGCTGTACTCAGGAGGCAGCCGCAGGCAGCAGTGCAGGCACCAGGGCTCAGTGCCTGACTGCGCGTCGTCGCAGGCAGGGGCTCTCTTGGTGCTGGCTGTTGTGTGTAGTTCTCTTATCGAGACCCACAGCTCAGCACCCAGAGGAGGTTTTGTGGCCTTTCCTCTGCCCAGTCCACAGCCAGGTCCCCAATTCCCACGCTGGGACCATTGGAAGCATGGTCGTGGCTGCTATTGCAGGTTGAATTAGACCCAGGCTTTCGCTCCAAGGAGCTCTGTTATGTTGGGGTTTGTTCTCTATTTAGCAGGACCTGGGAGCTTTTTAGTGGGAGAAACTGCCCATTGGGGTCAAGGGGAAGTGAAAGGTCCTTATTCCTTCCCTGGTGTGGTCAGGACCTGCTGCTCTGAGCTTGGGAGGCTCAAGAGGTGAAGAAGGGATGGATTCGTGAGGTGATGCTGCGATAGCCCACAGCTGGCAGGGGCACTTGATGGACTCCATGGCCAGGCTCTGCAGATGGTTTTTCTGTCCCTGTTCCTGCTCCTCCTGCAGCAAATGCCAAAAGCTACAGGGAAAAAGCCTGCTCTGATGCAGCCCCAGTTTCTGCTGACAAAGGGCTAAAATCCCAAGCCCTGTCTCCCTGCTTCATGTTGATTTCTCATGCGTCCAGCCCTGTTCTCTGGCAGCTCAGATCATCTCCAAGTGTGAGCTGAAGACCTTCAATTCCATAATTGCATCCCTTAACCTAAACGAGCAGCTTTCTTAGCAATGTAGGGGATATTCATGTTTTCAGCTTAAAGACCTATGGAAAACCATGGACGAAGCTTAACCAGGAAAGACTCACCAGGAAACCGATGGGATTTTTGCTTTCGTATAAGGCAGAGAGAATTTAGGGACCATGCTATTCCCCTGGCAGCTGCCACCTGCCACATACAGCCCTGTGCTTTCTGGTTTTGCTAACCACCATCTGAACTCCTTCTTGGAGCATATTTGAGTTGGTCAGCCTTGTTTCTCCTCCCAAAGGCATTGGAGCCCAGGTCTCTGGTGAAGGCTGCTGATGCTGAGTGCCAATGCGTTGTTCTCCAGTGCAGCGTTCGCCGGGGTGGGGATGCACCGGCTTGTTTCCTGCCCTCTTGGATCCTAGAAGCATGGACAGAAGTGAGAAGTCAGCACTGCCTTGTTCATCTAGAGGGTTGTGCCTTTTTTTTGGAGCATCATTTCTGACAGCACCGTTCAGTTCCCGGCCCCTCTCTGCAGGGAAAAGCACTCAAGAAAACAAATGTGCTTTGAGAAGGGGGCTCTCGCCCCCCGCTTCTGCAGGACTCCCTTGGAGGAAACAGCCTCAGGTGGTTTGAAATGCTTGGGGGGAAAAAAAAGCACACACCTTTATTTATGTCCTCAGCATTCGTCAGCCAACATGCACCAATGGTCAATGCCACCGTTTTCATTTCATTTGGCAAAGAAATCAAGAAAGCACCTTAAATAGGGAAAAGATGGAGCCCTTGCCACTGGTTCTTCTGGCTTGTGACACAGCATCCATCTCAAGGGAGAGATTTTGGATTCTGAGCAATAAGAGATTCCCGTGGGGAATCTCGGGAAGACTCGAAGCATTAAACGTGTAACTCAACCTGCCAAACTGTGGGAACCTGCACTTTGAAGTTCTTTTTAAAGGAACCGACTTGTCTGTTGCCTGGGACGGGTGGCACAGGTTGGAAGGGATGACAGGGACATGCCGACCCCCCCTAGCACCTCTGGGGCTGCAGCCCCTGCTTTTAGCCACGGTGGCTGTGCCAAGGTCCCTCACGCTCCTCCTGTGCCACCGAGAGCAGTGGCTCAGCAGAGGCAGGCATTGAGCTTGGAGGGAAAGAGCAAATGAAAAACCCTGGGTAGAAATGCCTGGAAAAGGGAGATTTCCGCTCTCCCTGCACCGGAGCTGCATGGGGCTGGATGGGAGCCCCCAGACCCCCAGCTCACTTCAGTGCTTGGTCCTTGGTGTCTTGGGGTTGTTGCCATCCCACTGGCCATGAGACCTTTTGTGTCCAGTGGCCCTGGGCAGTGGTTCCTGTGAGCTGGGCAGCCTCAGCACAAGGGATTGCTCTTTTCCAGACGAAGATTCATTTTGTGTTTGTTTGTTTGCTCTGGCAGTTTAGCTGAGTGTGCATTTCCACCTCCAGAACCCTCACACTGTGTATAAAAGTGGATAAAATATATATATATAATATATTCTTGTGAATGTTGGTGCAAAAGAGAAAACTATATAAAGTTTCAGTTGGTTTTATGTTATTTTTTATCTATACGAATGAAAGGAAGGAATGGAAAACACTTTTTTTTCCATTCACCACTCTCTACACACACCTACCTGTAGATACCAACAGGTTTTATGGAAATGTTTTACTTTTTAGATTTAGGAAGATGCTTCTGTTCTCATTGAATGTTCTGTCGTGTAAGATTGTAATTTCTATTTTTTTAAAGAAAAGAAAAGAACTAAATAAAATTTCCTCTTTCGGACCAGTCAGCTTGGAAGGGAGGGCAGGGGAGGGAGAAATGTTTATTTAAGGACAAAGGTGTTGTCTGAATTTTTGATGACATTAAATAAAAAGTAATATAATGTATGGACAAAAAAAAACCCCCAAACCCTTTTGTTTTGAGGTGTATTCTATAGGTATATAGATGTGTACTGCACAGAATTCACAGGAATTAAAATAAAGTCTGTTTTAGCAGGTAACAAAATGAATAATGTTGGAAACAGTGACTGGGATTCCAAATTCTAGCAAAGGGTGAGACTGGTGTGGACTAGTGGAAGGTGTCCCTGCCCGTGGCAGGGGGTTGGAACTTGATGAGCCGTAAGGTCCCTTCCAACCCAAACCAGTCTGGGATTCTGTGATTATTGGTTCACTTAAAGCCAGGCACACACTGATGTGAGCAGGGGAAGAGGTTGGGTTTTTCTGCCATGGGTGTGCGTTGGGTTCAGAGCCCTTGCAAGCGCTTCCCAACCACTGCGCGTCATCCTCCCAGCCAGAGCGTTCCAAGGGAGACCCAAGATCCAGGAGGGGCTTCATCTTGGAAACCTGTTAAACCACCACCAAGCACCTCACTGTGCTGGGGACACATTTTGGGGCAGGGGGTACATGGATTCAAACAGTTCCCAGTCCTAGGAGGGAAGGAAGGAAGATGCATGCCCTGGATACAACAAGGATGCTAGGACCGGAATGCAAGGACTCCTCTCCATTGGGATTCACACACTTCAAAGGTACCTCTCGGTATTAAGCGTGCAAAGCCCATCCTGATTTCCCTCTGCTATCCCTCAAAACCTCACCTGGATGCACGCTCCCTATCCAAATCCAGAGCAGTTGGGTCCCTCAACAGCAGCAGTCGAACTGTCAGGAGCTGTTGGGAACTGTTTGGAGCTGTGGGGCAGAGCAATGCAAAGGAATCCTGGCACCTGCAGGTAATGTAACTTGCAGGGTCAGTAAATCCTCAGCCTCACCTCACCAGCTCCCCAACTGCTGCCACTCCGCCATTCCCGGGATCAGCATACGTCCTCCTCATAGGTCCCACATGCAGAGTTTATATATTGCAGGATAAAACCTGGCTGCTGCCAAGAGATGGCAACAGCAATGAACATGTTTCCCTGCGTTTATTTATTTTTAATAAAATAAATAAAGCTTGGGAAATCTGTTTAAAAAATCCTTGCAAAGAGCTACTCTTTAAACAAACCATGTTTATGAAAAATGAACTTTCAGTTCCAGTGTTAACACCAGCGGAGAACGGACTCTGCAGGACCCTGGAACATCAAACACCATCAGCAAGAGGTGGCAAGATGGGACCATCCGAGTGTGTCCGTCCCACATGGAGCACAGCGAGGACGGGAGCTGCCAGTATTGAAGGGACCTGGGTGCCCGTTATCGCCGTCCTTGGGTTTTGCCATCCCACCGTCCATCACCTTCTCCCAGTAAGCACTACCTCACCCTACCGGTGGCCACACGTCTCCAGTAGCGCTGGATTTACTGGGGCGGAGTGACCTCTACTGGTTTATAGCTAAAATATTCCCCGCGTGTCTGGGGTAATGGAATGGTTTGTGTTGGAAGCTCATCCAGTCCCAACCCCTTCCACGGGCAGGGACACCTCACACCAGAGCAGGTTGCTCCAAGCCCCTGTGTCCAACCTGGCCTTGAACACTGCCAGGGATGGGGCAGCCACAGCTTCTCTGGGCACCCTGTGCCAGCGCCTCAGCACCCTCACAGGGAAGAGCTTCTGCCTCAGAGCTCATCTCAATCTCCCCTCTGGCAGGTTAAAGCCATTCCCCTTGGCCTGTCCCTACAGGCCCTTGTCCAAAGCCCCTCTCCAGGTTTCTTGTAGCCCCTTTAGGCACTGGGAGCTGCTCTAAGGTCTCCCTGGATGATGTTTCTCGATGGATGGAGACAGGATGCCTGACCTTTCCCTCCCAAAATATCTGCCCAGCTGACCCATGCTGCAGCCAGTGGCACTGCCTGTGCCCGTTTTGGGGAGCAAACCCCAGCAAAGCTGGGGCTGAACACAAGCAGTGAGCCCCAAGACCTATATTTTAGGGACACTTTGCAGACTTGTGGTGTGAAGGCCTCAGAGTTTGCTCAAACCTAATATTATGGTCCTACGAACTGTTGTAACTAACCCTGGAGCTAAGCCTTGGCGAGAGCTGATGGCTGGATGCTGTAATGCTGTTGGAGATGGAGCCCGCGACTGGCTCAGGAGCAGCTCAGTGCTAGCGTGTCCCCTGAGGGTGTTGCCTGCAGGGCTCGGCACAAGCCCCGTCCCAAACCCACTGTGTACCTGGAAAGAAAACCACACCAGCACAGTGGCAGCAGCCCCCCCAGCTCTGTGCTTGGTGTGAAGGGTACAGAGGGGTGAGGGCGATGAGGACCTGTGACCAGTAGGGCCAGGGCAGTGACTGTCCCCCTGCACTGGGCACTGGTGAGGATGCACCTCAAATCCTGTGTTCAGTTCTGGGCCCCTCACTGCAAGAGAGCTGGTGCAGGGCCTGGAGCACAAGTGTGATGAGGAACGGCTGAGGGACCTGGGGGGTTCAGTCTGGAGAAGAGAAGGCTCAGGGGGGACCTTATCGCTCTCTCCAACTGCCTGACAGGAGGCTGGAGCCAGGAGGGGGCTGGTCTCTGCTCCCAGGGAACAAGGGATGGGACAAGAGGAAACGGCCTCAAGCTGCCCTAGGGCAGGTTTAGATGGAGCTGAGGAACAATTCCTTCCCCAGAGGGTGCTCAGGCATTGGAACAGGCTGCCCAGGGCAGTGCTGGAGTCACCGTCCCTGCAAGTGTTCACACACCGTGTGTCCGAGGCCCCCAGAGCCATGGGTTAGTGGTGGCCTGGGCAGCGCTGGGGAATGGTTGGACTTGATGCTCCTGATGGTCTTTCCCAACCCGGTTGATTCTGTGTCTCTCTGACTCTATGCCCAGCCCCGCACAGCCCCGCCAGCCGCAGCTCCCGCCCGTGACAAATCGTGTCCCTCCCGGTCGCCGTAGCGGGCTCCGCCGCGCCCCGGCCCGGCTGTTCTCTCACGTGACGTGCAGTAGTGGCCGTGCTGTGGGGCACGCTGGGAAGTGTAGTCCGCGCCGCAGGGCCCGCCCGGCAGGCAGCCATTGCCAGGACTCTATTTCCCAGCGCGCCCCGCGGCGAGCCCGCGGGAGCTGGCTCCTGGCGCTGCGGCTTGAGGCGAGCGCGGTGAGCGCCGGGTCGGGGCTGAGCCTCGGAGGGGAACGGGGGGAGCTGGGGGCGGGGGGGAGCGGGTGGGTCGCGGTGTCGTGTCTGCCCCGGAGGGGCGGGGGGTGACAGTCACCGCAGCTCTGTAACGGGGTCTGCAGGGGGGGTCCCGGCAGAGCGGGGGTAAAGGGGGCAGCGCTGGGGGCAACAGCGATAAGGGGTGATGGGACGGAGGGGAGAGGGGTTGCCTGGGGAGGTATCGGGGACAGGTCTTGGGATGGCGCATTTGTGGGGAGGAATCGGGGACAGCCCTGGCGAGCAGCAGGATTGGGGTCAGCGCCGGTGGGAGCAGCGATCGGGGCCAGCGGGTGCGAGCGGTGCTGCGGACGGCCCCGGCGGAGGGCGCTGGGGGTCCCCGTCCCCCCCGGAGCATGGTGGCGGGTGTATGGAGGCTGCTGCCGTGCACCCCGCTGCGCTCCATCCTCTCTGTCCATCCCCTCCTGAGGGTGCTCAGGAATCTGCCGGGGCCATGAGGCATCCAGCCGGGACACCAGGGCCGGCGCTTGTGGGCTCAGGAGAACCCAGCGCACCAAGGGGACAAGGCTGGGTAAGCCCAGGCCAGTCACACAGCTCCAGCTGGGGAAGTTCGTGTGAGTGATGGGACTCATGTTGCTGCTGTGAGCAGCCCAGATGTTTAGTGTGAGGCCACTCCAAGTAGGTGACAAGTGGTGGAATAGGCTTGTGTCCTGAACACGTGTGTTTTGTGCTTTCTGTCTTCTTGAGCCTTCTGCAGTTCTGACCCTGAGCGACCAAGCTTTGCTTCTGGAAGCAGTGGTACCAAAGCCAATATTTGCCTGCTATGGGTTCTGTAGTACCTAAATTAAGGCTTCTGCCTGTCTGCTCCAGGACAGGGGAAAGGGAGGCAGCAAAATACCCTGTGCAGCCAGGAGGCTCTGGTAACATGGGGCTGTGTGTCAGGCTGACATGGGAGGGCACTAACCCTTGTCAACTTCATGGTTTCCTGTGCATTTTCTCAGCAGCAATGCTGCCATAGCTATACAAAGTCTAGGCTCATAAAACTGAGCCAAGCATTTTGGTGTCTTGTAGAGTGTGACCTCTGCTGCCTTGGGCTCTCTGTGCTGTCCTGATAAGAGTTGGGCATCTGAGTGAGACTCAAAACCAGCCTTTTCTCTTAAAACCAGGGCAGAGTCACCGCTTTGTTTTTAAATGCACCTGGAGAGGAGTATGGCATTGGCATTGTCTTGGGAACACTGAGGCTGTGCTGATTCCCTGCTGAGCCTGGTGGTTTCAAATCCACATCTCCAATATTCCTGCAGGTGCCTTTGCTTATAGGCCATTTGCTTTTCTGAAAGCCTCGCTCTGGTGGTTGCTCTCTAGCTCAAAGCACTTCAGGAGATGTGTGTTTTGCCCAGGTCTTCTTATAATGCTTGTGCTCTAATCATTAAATCATTGTCTTATGAGAGAGTGTTGGCAAGTTCTTCTGCTGTTGCTGTTAAGTACAGATCCTGCCCCTCAATTTGCTTCTGGATTAAACCCTTGGGAACAGACCTGCGTAGAAGCTCTTGACCTGGCCACATTCATCATACCAGAATGAGAACATAAAAGCAATACAGAAAATATCCTAAAGCAAGACTTGAGAAGCTGGTGAATTTTGCTGTGTGGAAAGCATACGCTGTCAGGATGAGTTTGGTTGGGTCATCTGCAGGTGGAGGACGCACAAGAGGAGCCTGTGTGCTGTAAATCTGGTCTTAGATCACCAGGCAGGTTTATGGCAAAGCAGGAATGAACTCAGCTCTCCCACCTCCCTGGCAGCACTCTTCGTTTGGTCCATCCTTTATTTATTTCTCCTACCACCCTCCTCTCTTTTAGGAGACTATTTACTATAATCTCAACAGACTAAACAAATAGTAACATCCGTGCAGTCATATCATGTGCCTCAACAGACTGCCGTGGGCATTCCCTCCCAGAATTTTCCCTAACCTGAGCTGGTGAAACGTGATTCACACAAAAGTCACACTCAAAGTCATCATGTCATTGTCTGCCTAGAAAAACTGCTGCTTGCACACGTGTCTGGGTTTAAAAGGAAAGTGCTGTCTCTTAAAATGGCACAGGGCAGTTTTGTCTTTGAAACACTGGGGAAGAAAAGCTCCCACTGTCTCCAGTGGGCTCTTGTGAGTCATGTGCCTTGGCCTGTAAACTTTAGAGCTATTCATTGACCGCGCATGAGCACAGTGGAAAAAGGAAGCTCACTTCACACACTGGTTTCCTTGGGGTATGTGTGGTTTTTCCCTCTTTCCTCATAGTGGGTTATATATGAAGAAATCTCTGGAGCGCAGGATGTTGGGTTTTCTCTATTCCCAGTTAAATAGAAGATGAACCAGTAAATAGAGAACTTGTTTAGATGTGTTGGTGTCTTGACACAAATTCATGTGTGGTGGGTGATACCTGTTTATGTACCTGTATTTGCTGTGAATCTATTTCCTTATGCCAGGAGCTTACAACTGGAGCTTGACTTGAGGTTGTTTAGGCTGCACAGTGAAATTTTCCCCCTAAAGGAGTTTTAGCCAGTTTTGGCCACCCAAACTGAGCAACATCATCACTTATTAAAGACAAGATCTTTCTCTGACTGTGCATCCGAGGCCGCTTATCCCAAGACCCTGCAATGAAGGATTTGCAGAAATCTTGCCCAAATTAAGTGGTGAGCTGGAGAGGTGTGAAAACAGCAACTCCTGTGCAGGTATATCTCAGAGCACTGAACAAAAATATCACTGGGTTGGATCCTGGAGTCTCTGTTCATGCCTGTGAAAGGTTTGAGCTCGCTGCCATTGGTGTCCGTGGGGAAAGGTCCCTTTCGCTTCCCCAGGAGCTGTGCTGGAGTCTCAGTACAGCTGAGCCAGACCGTGTCTGAGATTTAGGAGATGAGCAGGAAAATGAGAACTACTGGGTAAAATGAGAAGGGAATGGATCACTGGAATGCTGCTTTCTCTCTTTATTTATTTATTAGAGTTAAAGCCACTCACCAGCACCACAGTTGTCTCCCTGACAAGGGAGGGCACAGGAGAGCTACTGTTTGGCTGTGGTGGCCTCGTAAAGACAGGAATGTGTCCATCAGTCTTTCTTTCAGGTCCCTTTCCAGTGGACAGACCGATGCCTCCCACCACTCTGCAGCTGTAAGACACTGGCACTGAAGTACACGAACTGAGTAATCCTCTTGTGAAGAACCTTACTCATTTGTTCATCTTCTTGTGAAAGATTCTTTCATCTTAGTGCATTACCAAAGTGGTGTTCATGTGTCACTTGTTCTTGCCCCCAAACTTAGGATCTCAGCTGGGAGCAGCTGCACATGGGTGGGCTGAACTTTTCATTATCTCCTTACCTGTCTTCATCCTTTGCTTTTTTTAAATGTGTGAATAGAAAATCAAGGAAAATGCTTCCATTTCTAAATCATAAGTTACAAAATGCTTGTCAGACCCCGTCTGTATTGTAAGAAAGCCAAAGGCTGCGGCGAGCCTTTCCCCAGGGAGTGCCACAGCAATCCTGTCCACACTCTATTGCTTTCTTTAAACTGGTACAGGCAAAAAATACTTTATCCTCTCTGTAGATATACAGAGAGGATAAGCTTATATATAACTTCATCTCTATGTACAGGAGGAATAAGCTGCCTGTACAGGTGGCACTTCTCATCAGAGTGCCGTTGTTTCCACCAAGAACTGTGCTTGGGTAGCTCAGTTAAAAAGGAAAGTAAATTCAACCCCAGCAATATAATTGTGCCAGTGTAAACACTGCAACCTCCAAACCATGCACGGGGCACAGAGGTGCAGAAAGGGGAATGAGCTGCTGTAAATCCCAAGGGCTTTGGATACAGTGCAGCTATTCTGACCTCAGTGCTGGCAGCAGTGTGGGGTGTTCATTGTGTTTTTGTAGGGGCAGTTTTCAGT
This sequence comes from Strigops habroptila, assembly GCF_004027225.2. Classification (NCBI taxonomy): domain Eukaryota; kingdom Metazoa; phylum Chordata; class Aves; order Psittaciformes; family Psittacidae; genus Strigops; species Strigops habroptila. The sequence continues at coordinate 2,517,270 of NC_044296.2, forward strand.
CTAGACTTCCTTCATTCTGGATAACTCTTGCCAGACCTGCAGTGCTGGATTAGGGGGTTGTTTTGTGGAATTCTGGGATTTGCAGGTAGGGGCACATGATGTCTTTACCCTTATGAAGAAGGGGTGGAATCAAAGCTCAGCACAGAACTCTGCGGCTTTCATCTGTGTGATCAGCTCTGCCAAAATCAGCAACACGGCTGATGCTGAGTAAACTTTGCATGATTTAATTCTTCCAGAATGATGGTCCTATTCAGTGGCGGTGGCAGCAAGAATGAATCTGCATTTTGAAAGAAGGGTTGTGCAGAATTATTAAAATAATGAGGTTGATGGGGTTTGTGTCCCAGCTGATTCTTTTTTAACAGTCGACTTCCTGGCTAACAGTGGTTATCTGTTTGTTTCAGCAGTGGGAAGGCCCACAGAGAGCTAGGAGCAAACACATCATCTCAACACCTAAATGAGGCATTAAGTCTGGTGAGCTTGTGCAAATTTCTCTTCTAGTGTATGGACTTTGCTGGGTCCCACCCAGACCTGTCTGTGTCAGCTTGTTGTCTGGCTGCAGCCAGAAGGTACATGTGTTCTGGCAGTGGCTCTCTGTTCATCCTCAGCCTTTGCCAGGTACTGCTAAGAGCACAGTTGTTTGCTGCTGAATAATACAAGCCTTAAAAGTGGTTGACAGTGGGGTTGTGTTGAATGAGATGCTACCAGGTGGAGCTTCATCTGAACAAGGAGGAATTGTGATCCTTTCTGTGAGGTTCCACTGTACTTTTGGGCAACTGGGGACGAGTCATTTGTAGTGGGAACCGCGGCCTCACAATCTGTCAAACTGCACTGGTGATGCTCCTGGTTCTGGGAGGGTCTTTGGGTTAGTGACATAGAACCATGGAATGGTTTGGGTTAGAAGGGACCTTAAAGCTCATCCAGCTCCAGTCCCCTGCCACGGGCAGGGACACCTTCCACTAGAGCAGGTTGCTCCAAGCCCCTGTGTCCAACCTGGCCTTGAACACTGCCAGGGATGGGGCAGCCACAGCTTCTCTGGGCACCCTGTGCCAGCGCCTCAGCACCCTCACAGGGAAGAGCTTCTGCCTAAGAGCTCATCTCAGTCTCCCCTCTGGCAGGTTAAAGCCATTCCCCTTGTCCTGTCACTGCATGCCTCTGTAAAAAGTCCCTCTCCAGATTTCTTGCTGGCCCCCTTTAAGTATTGTGCTGACCTGATTTTCTTTCTCCCATAGATCTGTTGCTATCTGTCTGAAACCTCACCAGGGCACACTCCTAATAGAAATGGCAGGTAAGAGACCTCAAAACATGGCAATGGAGGGAGAAGAGTTTCAAGGAATGTTTTTCAGTGTGCTGTGATAGCTGTAACACATCAGCTATGTGACATTTGTTCCTTCCTGAGATGTTAGCTGAAGAGCTTTTAGGGATCACTGTTTCTGTTTTCTTGCCTTGGTCATGTTCAGTTTTATGCTGTCTCCACTGTAGGTTTGTCAGCTGAGTTCTAGTGTTCTAGTGACCAAGGCTCAGGTGTGGCTGGTTTGAAAGTTTTATGGAGATGGAATTTATTCACAAAAAAGCACATGATAAGAATTCCTTCCTTGCAGAGGCCTTCCGCAGCGTTCCAAGCTGGACTTTGATACTAATACATCTTAATTTTACTTGTAGTGAAGTTAGTAACAAAATTCCTCCCAACAGGTTTCAGATAAGAGAAAGTCCAGGACTTGCATATGGCTGCTCTTCACTGGTTTTTGAAGGCATGGGTTCTGCTTGCTGATCTGATGTGCTGATCCCAGCCTTGATGTGACTGCTACACAGTCAGGCATGAAAGGGGATATTTTCATTTGCTTTCTTTTGTCTGTTCTTGGAAGTAACCCGGAACAGTTGAAAACTACAGAAGCTCTGGGTGGGAGAGAGTGGTCATCTGGCTGCTTGCAGCTGGGCAGCAGCAAAGAAGAGATGTCATCCCAATCTTTATGTCCATAGCAAACAGCTGTGGAAGGTTTTGGAGCATTTTAGGAGCTTGAAAAATGACCAACTTGGTCATTTTGGTTGGTGCCAGTGGTTGGTGCCCAGCAGGGCAGTTGGGTTTGTCCCCACCATTTGGGAACTTCCACATTAGTAGGAGAGAGAAAAGGGAAGACAGCACAACCAAAGGCATGAGCTGCAGCTTCAGCTGGTGGAGAGGGACAGAACAAATTTTTCCTCATCCCTAAAAAAGAAATAAATTTAAAAAAAGATGATTGTTGGAGAATCTGCTTGTCCGTTGGTCAGTTAATCTTAGAATCACAGAATCCCAGACTGGTTTGGGTTGGAAGTGACCTTAAAGCTCATCCAGCTCCAACCCCCTACCACAGGCAGGGACACCTTCCAGTAGAGCAGGTTGCTCCAAGCCCCTGTGTCCAACCTGGCCTTGAACACTGCCAGGGATGGGGCAGCCACAGCTTCTCTGGGCACCCTGTGCCAGCGCCTCAGCACCCTCACAGGGAAGAGCTTCTGCCTCAGAGCTCATCTCAATCTCCCCTCTGGCAGGTTAAAGCCATTCCCCCTTGTCCTGTCCCTACAGGCCCTTGTCCAAAGCCCCTCTCCAGCTTTCTTGTAGCCCCTTTAGGCACTGGGAGCTTCAAAAAGGTCTCCCTGGAGCCTTGTCTTCTCCAGGCTGAACAAGCCCAGCTCTCTCAGTTGGGTTTGGTCATATTGGCTTCCCCAGAGAGCTTTAAAAGCTGTGCCCTTTCCTTTCCTTTGATCCAGCATTGGTATGTCCTTTTCTAGGCTGCTGAGACAGACAATCCAGGAGAAAGCCCATTAGGTGTTTATAGCAAACAGAGAATTAGTGCTCAGGAGACCAAAAATTCCTATGGACTTTGAAAGCAGCCGTGGGACATCACCACTACCTGTGGTGAGGTCAGCAGTAGCTGTTAACCAGTAACTAATGCCAACTTTAGCAGAAATCTCAATGTGAAATGCCTTGAGTGGAGATGGGTGAGGAGCCACAGAAAACTTCATGTTTATTTTTATAAGGAAAAGTCTACTGAAAAGCCAAACTGGGCTGGTGACTTCAGCCAGGATTCCATATTTAGTTCTGATGTACTCACCGTGGGCGTTATCCTCCTCATGTTTTCTGTGTGAAAATATGCCTGTCCTTTGCATGAAGAAAAGCCTTTTCTTTCCTAAAGCATGTCTTACAGCTTTAGATTCTTCCCTGCCAACCTTCAAATGAGGCTCAGGAGCTGCCTCTGCAAAATATCTCCTCACACAGAGATAATGGCAAGAAAAGGGGAACTCTTGTGCTGACAGTTCTTGTTCAGACATTTCCTCTCGTCTTCTGTGCCATTTGGAGGTTTTCCCAGGACATTCTTCATCTCTTCCTCTGGTTGTTTTTAATTCTGTTTACTGGGGCTGAAGTAGACTAGAGACAATTAGTCCCAATGCCCTGGAATCAGACTTTAATCAGCACTGGAAGGGAAGAGCAAACATTCCCTGACATGTAGAAACACACATTCAGGCATATACGCCCCAGACCTGTGCATCTGGCTGGAAGCTGACAGCAGCTTAAATACAGAGGCCATAGGCATTTAATTACTTGATTTTAAACGCTAATTTCTTTCCAAGGTAAGGCTTTCTTCACCATATCACTTTTGTCAGCGTTTGCTGATTTATCGTATCTGCATGCAAAGCTTTTTTGGGGTTTTGTCCATTTATTTTTTTTTCCCTGGGGCTTAACCTGACAGAAAAACTTGACTTTTAAAGAGTCTTGTCACAACAAAATCATCCCTGCCATCTGACCCGTCTTCCCTGAACGGGATGATATCTGAGTGCTGAATTCCAGTTTGAGATGCTTCCTGAAGGCACCCTTCCTGTCACAAGGACATAGCTATTACAGGTCCTAAGGCCAGATCCATGCACCAGCAAGACTGTCTACTCAGAGCCTGTGTCTGAAGGTCAGTCTGCAGGTCTGGACTGTCGCCAGCCTTTCCTCTTGCTTTGGTTTTCTGAGAGGTTGAAACTCAACACCTCTGTGCAGTTTGTTTCCTCAGATGTTGCTGGCATCTCCCCCTTCCTGAGGAACCTCATCCTAGGGCTTACTTGAAGGTTTTTGTCTTGCAGCACGTTTGGCACAACTTTACACTGATGTGTAAAGGTATCCAATCCATGTGTTACTTATCAGCTCGTTTCTATTCCTCACTCCAAGCCTTGCATGTGCTGGTGTAAATGTCATGTTCACTGCTGAGGAAGAACCAAAGGTTTGGTGTCCAGGGTGAGGATGAACATGCTGCAGTGAGTAACGTGAACGGCCAGAGCTGGCCATGCTTTCTCTTGACTTTTGTGAGTCCCTTCGACCTGGGGTTTCACGGGTGTGTGTTGGGAAGGTGCAGAGGATGTTGCTCAACCCTCTGAGAATGTTTCTGCGTTCAGCTAACCTCTGTGTTCCGCATTGCAGAAAAGGTGAATAACTTCCCACCGCTCCCCAAGTTCATCCCTCTGAAACCATGTTTCTACCAGAATTTTGCTGATGAAATTCCCATCGATTATCAATCTCTGGTGAAGAGAATCTACCACGTCTGGATCTGTAAGTTGAATAAGAAACCTGTGCTGGGAAAACATCTGTATGTAGTAAAAACCCCATAGATGTGACTTACATGCTTTAAAGTTTTGACTGCAATTAGTTGATGAGAAACAACTTTAGGCCCCAATTTTAAGCTGCTGTGCCTTGAATCTTTGCCACAAAGAAGCTGTTGAAGAAAGGAGAGAGTATGGGTGCTAGAAAAGACTATTAGTAAATTTGAGGAGGAGGAAAGCCAACCACATCTAATACCTTTGTTAATGTCAAGTGATGTTTTACCTCCCAGAAATAGCCCTCTTAAAGTAATTCCCAATTCACCTAAAGCAAGATGAGTAGGAGAATTTCAGGCAAGAAAATAAATGTGGCCCATATGCTTGCTATAGGGAAGGGTAAAATTCGCCCTTGTCTGTGCCATCTACAGGTTTCCCTTCCCAACTGAAGCAGTGTCTCTAGCTGTACGCTGTCTCTTCCTTAGCTTTCCAAGGCCACAAACCATTCCCTGGCCTGCTGGAGAAGGGTGCTGATCCTCTTGGTCACAGCTGGTGCTTTGCTGATACTCTGTCTGAACAGACCTCTTGGCTCTGAGCTCGTGTTGTCAGGCTTAGCTGTTCAAAAGCCAGTAATGAAAATTGACCATTCTTCTCCAAGGAATGAAATGGGATGAAAAATGGTGTGGCAGATCTTGAAAAGCACAGGGAAGGCTTTGGAAGATTAAAAATCCTTTTGCCTTGCTTATCTTTTTTCCCCAAAATGCTTGTCATCCTATTTACCCTTCTCACTGAAGGAAAGCTTGTTTTCTGCCAGCTATGCATTTGGTGGCATGGCTTTTATTCCAGATGCATAGGATGTGTGTACGAGAGAGATTTGGGTGCATAAATAATGGAATAATCTATCCCTCCATTGTTCTTCCGTTATTTAGAGAAGCTGAAATGAGCTCTGTAATTTTCTTGCCTGAAGAAGCTGCTTGTCCCTTCAGACTAACTGCTGAAATGTTGCATGCTGTAAAGCTGCCTTTGTCTGCAGCTCTCCGTAGACAAAGCATCCCTCACGCCAGTTAATGGCAGGCTGGAAAGGTGCCATTTGGGACACGAGCCCATGGCTGGTTTTCACCAGGAGTGCGAAATTCCCATCTGCAGCACGCTTCCGTTTGGGGGTCTCCTTGACTTTTTGGGGTAGGATGGAGAGAGACACATATATAGGAAGGCAGGAAGGCAGTAAAGAAGAAAAGGCTGCTGTTGAAGATAGAAACATAAAAGTCGTTGCTAGAAGGTTGAATGCTCATTAGTTGGGTGTGAACGTTTTATGAAGGTGGATGGTGAGTTGAGGAAACCTGTACCAGAGCTCCCACTGCTGGAGAACAAACTCCTACCTGGGAGAATCACAAGTTCCTTCAAACTTTCTAGGTGCTCTTGGCTTGGTGGGTTTGGTTTTTTTCATTAAGTTAACTTTTAGAGAATAAACGACTTCTGAAAATAAAAAATGTGGAGAATTACAGCTGATTACTGTATAAATGAAATTGAAATCATTAAAATTCTTTCTTCCCCCCAGTATTTAGATGCATCTAAACCACTGCATATAAAGCCTTGTTGTTAGCTACTCAGGAGACATTTTCTTTGTAGTAAAACAGTGTTTGATTTTAACGCTCATGTAATGTGTATGTCAGAGGCAGCAGCTGGGTTCAATGTTTCTACCCTAGAGTCTCCCAACTGTTGTCAATATTAGTTTACAACCACAAAATGTTGTAGATGTTCAGCAGTCCCATGGCTGCTGAAGGCAGGTGGCTCTGTGCCGAGAGGAGGAAAGAGAAGTCAGAAGGAGGGGCCAGGCTGGACCATGACGTTCAGGCATGATGCAAAGCCACCACATGCCGTGAAGCAAGGAATGGGCAGAGCATGTGCACTTCCCATGGGTGAGAGGAATACAGGGATTTAATTTTGACTGAATAAATGAGGCCAGGGCCCAAAGTGCTACTGTGAGCCCATCACCAAGTGGGACCCAAGGGTCTTAGACCCTCCACCTTCTCTTTTCTCTTTGTGTGTGCTAATTGATAGAGGTTCTTAGAATCCCAGACTGGTTTGTGTTGGAAAGGACCTTAAAGCTCATCCAGTTCCAACCCCCTGCCACGGGCAGGGACACCTTCCACTAGAGCAGGTTGCTCCAAGCCCCTGTGTCCAACCTGGCCTTGAACACTGCCAGGGATGGGGCAGCCACAGCTTCTCTGGGCACCCTGTGCCAGCGCCTCAGCACCCTCACAGGTTACCACAAGGTTTTTAAGAGTTGTCATCTGTTTTCCAAAGCAGGAGCTTGTAATTGTGCCAAGCCTCTTTGACACTGGCAGAGCTTGGGGGATGCAAGGACACTGCAGGGAGTCCCTGGAGTACTGAGGGAAGCACATGGAGGAAAGCAGCGAGCCTCTGGCATGGAGGTCACCTGCAGAAGCTCAGAAGTGTGCAGCCCCCCTCTGCAGTGATGCTCAGCTTCAGGGAAGGGGGGGAGCAGCATCACTTTGTGCATGTCTACTTAGCCCCGCGCTGGTTTGCTCTGGGGGCCGTTGTCAACTGTTCCTTTTTATCCAAGTGGCAGGAACAGGGATGTGAAAAGGCCTTTAAGCCACCCCTACGGTCCCATGTTCTCAGCCTAATTGGAGTTTGCTTTCCCTCGCTCAAGGCAGCACTTTCAAGCCCTGAAGTTAACTTCCAGGCTTCCTCAGAGGCCCAGGGAAGCAGAGTTGAGCCCACAAGGTAATGAGCTGGCTCTGTAAGAGCTCTTGAGGCAGCCTAAGCACACACAAAGACCAAAGTCACATTGAGGCTGGGTGCAGGGCAGTGTTTTACACCCCTCTCCTCTCAAAAAGGGGTTTTGCTCCAAATGGGAATTGAACCTTGTTCATAAGTCATAATAATACTGACCTGAGTCTTGTATTGCTCATACTGGTTGCTACCCAGCTGTCCATCCTTTGGCAGATCCCAAAAGAGTTTCTTCATCCTTCTGCTGCAGCACTCCCAAAGGAAATGGATGTGTCTCTGCTGCCAGCTCCTGGGGTCATGCAGGATCCTGTGACTCCCTTGGGGCAGCTGCATTATTGGGCTTGAATTTCCCATTGCAGCATGGACCTTTCCTATTGTAATTCCAGGGTTTTGTTTCTTTTATGCATGAAGATGTGAAACTGCACAACTCATGTTCTTCCCTCTGCCCCTATTACAGTTTACTGCATCACACTAGTAGTGAATATCATCGCGTGCCTGGCATGGTGGATCGGAGGAGGCTACGGGGTCAATTTTGGTCTGGCCATCCTCTGGCTTATCCTCTTCAGTCCCTGTGGCTACGTCTGCTGGTTCCGACCTGCCTACAAAGCCTTTCGGTGAGTAGAGGCCCACGAGGTGGTTTAGTTTCTGTTTCCTCTGGGGGAGAGAGATGTTACTGGGGAGAGCTCCTGTGGAGGTCTCTGTCTGCGATAAAATTAAGGACTTGATGTCTTAATGTCTTGTTTACTTTCAAAATGAAGAAGAACGTGGTTACTTCTCAATCCTAGATGTAGGACTGAAGGTCACTTGCCTCGGGTTGAAGCTGGGCAGCAGTGAGTAGTTTGCCACTTCCATGAGGATGAAATTCAGAATTTGCTTAAATACCTCTAGCTTAGCGGCACCCTCATATCGGTGTAGCATTAAGACAGATGCTAATTTGTTAAAGCTTCACTGAGGCTTATTTTGATGGCAAACTATTAAGTTATTAGTTTTTGAGAACTCTGGTGGGGTTTGTCTCTAGGTATTTGAGAGCTTGGCTGCTTTGCTTTTTAGATAAAAGCACTTCCCTGGAGCGAGCCCTTCGGAAACTCCACAACTATAATTACTAACATTTGCATTTGCTCATCTCGCTGTGGATCACAAGGCATCATTCACATGGTAATCCATGATGTTTGTCAGAGCTGTGAAGGTCCCAAGCAGTTTCCAGCCTGACACAGGGAGAGGAGGCACAGAGGAGGGAGGGACCTGCCCCGTGTCACACTGCAGGTCACCAGCAGATTCCAGACCCCAGTCAGGGATTTGGGCTCTGAAGGTGAAGCTCCTTCTGGTTCCCCATTACCAGAATACTCTGGATTTTGATTATTCACCAGATACTGTGAGGAGTTGGTTTAAATTACAGCAGAAGCAGCTGATAGAAATGGAGTTGGCAGCTGGGGTCCTATCGATTTAGCACATGCTTAATTAGTTGTTTAAATGTTCTTCTAAATTTATGTTTCGTATACAAACAGCACTGGGCAGTTAATGTGCTGGTGGGACTTAAAACACCAGTGGCTGCCTCATGGATCACAGGGGAGGATTATTTCTGGTGAAGATGCAAGGGCACTGGGTTGGATTTCTCTGAAAGTTTTAAGACATGAAAATACCAGCTCTGAACTCTTGCTCTCTGGAGCTGGGGTTTTGTCCCCATCCCTAGTTCAGAAGCCTGAGTGCCTCCAAGTGCTGGCTGGAGCTCTGTGCAAAGAGCAGTTTCCATTCTGAAGTCAGAGAGAAATTCCTCCTCCCCATGGACCTCCTCTGGGCTTCCCAAGGACTGTTTCTAATGATTTCTTTAAATGTTATTTGCATGCATTTATGCAGCTGAATTCTGAAAGGTCCCCGAGGTTGTTCTGTGTAAAGACTTCTACAGTTAAAAAAAGAATAAGGCCTAGGGACAGCCTCACAAGCCCAGAGATCATTGGCATCAGTTGTAGAAGAGGCTTGCAAACCACTGCAGTGGAGCAGCAGGTTACTGGGGGATCACAGCTAGTGGTGGCTGAGGACAGCAAGGGCAGAGCCGCTCACTGCCCCTGGTTCTGAGCAGAGGCCACCCCGGGCCTCACGTGCTGGGAGGATGCTTCTGCAAAGCCTTTGTCACACATCTGCACCGAAAATGAGATCAGCTTCAGAGCTTTGGCGCTAGGGCAAAGCTGCTGCAAAGCTGCACCAGAAAGCTGGATCCAGAATCACCTTTTCTGGGTATTCTCACTAATTCTCACAGATCCTTTCAAACGAAGACTCCTCCAGCCTTTTCAGGTTGTAGTTGCAAGAGTGTTTGAAGGCTCAGCCTCGAGCTTAATCCTTGTTAATTGGATTATGATAGGCACTCCTGTGAACGGGCCCTGTTTAAAGTATTTCTTTCACATTGCCGTATTATGCTGAGGTGATATTTGAAGGGTGAGATCGTGAGGATACTCTGGGATGGCAGATTTCTTTCCCAGCATCTCCAGCCAACACACATGGCTCGGAGTGGCTGGAGGCTTTTCCACTTGTCTCAGACTAGCCAGGGTCCACTGCTTGGCCTCTCCAGAGCCTGGGGTCCGTCCTCCCTTATCTCTTTAGGCAGCAGGGGCTAGAATTAGAATACTAATAGACATTAAAATTATAATAATTAAAATAATAAAGATTTCAATACTTTCAGGGCTTAAGCAGGAGCTGGGAATGGCTGGAGCTCTTTTGTAAACTCCCCCTTGCACTAAGCTGCCTCATAAGCAACTGAAGTGTTTTTTGTAAATCTGTTCTGTAAATCATGGGCCCTTTGAGTTCCTGAGAGAATGGGAATCGTTTGTACCATTAAAAATGGTAGTTTGGAAGTTTTCGATGTGCCTGACGTAGCTGGGATAATGGAATGAAGATGTTCTGCTGCAGTTCTGTGGCACAGCCCAAGCTTGGGCAGGACAGGACAGTGCCCAGTGCACCCATGACAGAGAGACCCTCAAAGTGACTGGTCAGCTGCTTTATGTTCATGTTCATCTGCCTGTTGCACCTGCATAAATTAAAGGACCTCACATATCTGGGATCCTCTCAGCCTGTACATCCTGAAGATGTGGAGCCTGCAAAGATGTCAAAGCCTGCTTCCCCAGCCAGGGTACCACCCGCTTCTCCTGTAGCTGTTTTTCCTCCTATTATGTCCCAGTGCTGGATTATTAACCATGGGGGTGTAAATGTGATGACGAGCAGCCACTGAGACATTCCCAGCTGGAATTCTCATGCTTGGTGATCAATTTGAACGTATGGGCAAACTGCCTGCCAGTGTTCAGCCCCCTTGTTCCTGCTTGCCGGTGGCTCAGCTGCTCAGGTGTCAGGCTGCGCTGGCTTGAAATATGTGGTCAGAGAAATGATTCAGGCACTCTCTGTTCTGCTGGAGACTGTCGCTCCTCATGTGTCATCATATATGCAATTACTTTGGGAGAGCTATTGCAGGAGCCAGGCTTATTGTGAGAGATTGGGCACTGATGATTCATGGGTCTGTGTGCTTTCACTGCCAGGAAGACAGGAGTAGCCTTTAAAGTACACAGCTGCAGAGGGACCTCTTCTGAGGTACCATGTGTGATGGGGTCAAACACTCAGCGTGAAGCCACGTGAGGTGCCTGTCTTCCCCTTACTAACTTCCTCTCTTCCTCCACAGGTCAGACAGCTCCTTTAACTTCATGGCCTTTTTCTTCATCTTTGGTGCACAGTTTATCCTCACGCTCCTGCAGGCGATCGGATTCTCTGGCTGGGGAGCCTGGTAAGCAGGATGCTCCTTCAGCCCTAGAGCACAGCACTCGGCTCCCGGGCCTGAGAGTTTCAGGCTGTGGGCTGCTTCCATGAACTTTTGAGAAACTGGTGGGAGTCCGTAGAAGGTGAAGTGGAAGAAGCTTTCTACTTTCCCCTGTGGCATAGTTATATCTGCCCTTGGAGTACACAGTTGTGTTTTCATTGCTGTATCGACAGAACTCAGATATCTGTCACCTGCTTGTCCTTTTTAGCACCTTCCTGCAATGTCCATTCCTTTTTAACCAGGCAGTGGCAAGATTCATCTGATCCTCAGTTAGCATTGCCCTCAGTGTGCTCACAGCACATGGTGAGCAGTGTGTGATCACTCACTGTTGGCCTATAGAGGAAGTATTGTCAGAGTTGTCTTAAAATAAATGGGAGCACTTTAGTGTCTGTCCCTAGTTATGTTATAATTGTTTGGCATTTTAACTTCCTGTCTGTAGACACTTGAGAGCAACTCCTAATGAAACTACAAGAGAAAGTCCAGGCACTCCATATAGCATTTTGTTTTCTCTGATGCTCTCCAGTTGCCCGACCTGGTTATTGCCATCAGAGGAGTAGAGGTGCAGTGTAAATCATAGAACCCTCACGTTCCATGGTCCCAGTTCTGGTCTCTGGACACATGACCTCTGCACAACCAAAAGCACCTTAGGAATAAATCTGCTCTTTGCAAAGTCTGTCCCCAGGGCTGAGGCTGGGTTAGGGAGGGATGCTGGCAAGTGAGATTTGAGGGCTTGGAGAAGTACCCCCCTGAGCTGCGTTTAATCCTGTCCATTTTCTTCATTGTTCTTTTCATTGTCAAGAGCTTTGAAGCTACCTTGTGATTTCTGGGCATGAGTAACCAGTTTTTCTGGTGATAAGGGCACTTGAAAATGAGAGCTATCATGATATTGTTCCTTTATTTGTGTTTCTTCCAGCGGATGGTTGGCAGCCATTACTTTCTTCAGCACCAGCGTTGCAGCTGCTGTGTTCATGCTCTTTCCTGCCATCATGTTCACGATGTCAGCGGTGGCGATGCTTGTCTGCATTTTAAGGGTAGGTGCTTTACATGTGTCTCTGATTTGGACTATCTGCACTTTGTATCACAATGATGTGAACAGGCAGCTTAGCAGCCACTGTGAGGCATCACTGCTTTGAAGGTTTTATACTGCAGTCAGTTGGTGTCTCACCTCTAGAGGACAAGTCCAGATAACACAAGGCAGCTGGATGTTGTCACCATGTCACAGCACTCGAAGCAAGCTTCATTGCTTATTAGGATGGTCGTTGATGGTAAAGGTGAAGCATCTTGAGATGGCCTGCAGTGGGTAATGGGTGGCAGGACAGGAAGTGGTCCTTAGTTCTCTCAGCAGGATTTGGAGGTACGTCTGGAATGCTTCAGTAGGCTGATGGCAGACAGACTGGAGCAGCAGCGTCAGTTCTAGAGAGGTTTCAGCCCATTGGCCTTGCTGTGGGATCCCCAACCTGAATCCCATGCTTGCAGCTCAACTGGGTTCAAGTCTTGGGTTGATATTATCAATTTGCACCTCTGTTCACTGTATTATTACAGTTTTAGTGCTTTTGTGCCATGGGAATACAGCTCTTTACAGAGAGAGAAACAAATCCACGCTGCAGTACCAAAGTGGCTACAGCTCTTCTGAGAAGAGGTGTGGGTGCATGTTGCTGACTTTCTTCTTGATCTCTCTTTCATCCATTAGGTACATAAAATCTACCGAGGGGGTGGTGGAAGCTTTCAGAAAGCTCAGGACGAGTGGAACAGCGGCACGTGGAGGAACCCTCCCAGCAGGGAGGCCCAGTACAGCAATTTTTCTGGGAGCAGCCTGCCAGAGTATCCCACAGTACCCAACTATCCCCCGGGAAACCAATGGCCTTAAGCAGCACGAGCTGCAAACTGCCTGGATTCTCTTCTTTTTGGTCTTTTGATTATTGTTATTGGAAAAGATCATTTGCATTCCTCCCCAAGCACCCCAGTCACCTTGGGGATTCTTTCGGTTTTTGTCTCCTCATCTCTGCAGCAGCTAGATGCTGTCAGCCCCTGCCACCTCCAGAGCACTGCACGGCCTTATCAGAAAGTCTTTTGTTTGTGTTGAATTACCAGTATTTGCCTCGTTGCAGACTGAGGAATCAACCATTCCCTGCCCTTGCTTGAGGGAATCCTCTCGTGACCATATGTGAAAAGGCTTCACTTCCCCACGATGGCAAACACTATCACAACTGCTCCTTCTGCCTTCCCTGAGCAGTCTTCATCAGCTGCACAGGACACCCCTGACTCGTCCTTAACAAATGCAATCAGAGCATTAGTAGCAACTGGTGTTTACTCTCCTGGATGAATAATCTGGAATTTTTCACTCTAAGGGAAATGCAGCACCTAAATTATTTGGTACTAGTGATATTGAAGGTATTTGTAATAACTACAACCTCATTTGCTTGCACACTCTGGTGAAGAATCCTGTAGATAACAGTGCTTGCTGTGGGTGAGTGTTGTTCTGATGGGAAGTCCACAAGAGCCCTCATTTGCCTGGCTAGGACTATTGTTAGGCTAGAAGTCCTGTTTTCACTGCTGCCAGAAGGATCCGTGTGCTTCAAAGGTGCAGGTTCATCTCATTTGGTTAATGATTGCTCGCTAAAAGCCTGATTCAAAGCCCACTGAACACTACTGAGAAGGTGGCTGATGCTGGGCTTTGGAGCTGGCTGCCTGGGGGATGGTCACTCCATCACAGGTAGGCAGCACAAGATCTCTGTACCATCCAACTACCACTTACGTGGCATCCAGGTTTTGTGCTGACCCAAGGAATTCCCTGCTAGACACATCTTGGGACACCCTGTTTTCTGAGCTCCCCCCCCCCCCAAATGCAAGATAACTGTTGACCTCAGCGCTGGGCTCCCAGTGTGGTTTGGGAATAATTCTATTACAATGAATAGTTTAAATTCTGCCTTGTACTGATGTAGTTGAAATCCAAACACACAGCGGAGTCTGGCAGGAGAAGGAAAGCTTGTTAGTCCTTGTAAGTGGTGTTATTGGGCAGACCTGCTCTGTGTCTGTGTAGCCAGCAGCACTTTCCTTCCGTGTATGAGCAGGGAGAGACTGATTCTTGCCTTTCTCCAAGAAGCAGCTTGAGAGAGGGTAGAGCTGTTGGCAGGGATTGTTTTTCCCTGAGAGGCAGCATCCATCTCATCGTTCATCTCTCTTCTGTGCATGCACATCAGGACTCCTGGAGTCTGAGCCATCCAATTCCCCTGTGCCCTCCAGCCATGCAGGCAGCAGGTCCTGCAGCAGATCCTGCAGGTTTTTCTCCCCCTTCAACAGCTTGCTGTGAATTTTTTTTTTAATTTTTCTTTTTTTTTTCCCCCAAATATCAAAACTGGAAGGTCAAGTCCCAATATTTTTTACAGGAAGTGAGAGTTCAGTCTTTGGTTCTGAAAGTTCTGGCCAATGTTCCTGTAAAGGACAGAGTGCTCCATTGCAGAGGCTTGGGAGGTGTTGGGCACCCCATGGGTCAGACCCAGAGGCTGCCGACAGGCTGCTAAAGATGTTGTAGTGTAAGAGGAGTCACTCCAAAGTCACACCAAGTAACTGGAAACCAAACTTGGCTCCTGGGAAGGGCCAAGGAGGTTGTCCTAGCTCAGTGGAACTGATTTGCAAGTGATCTTTGAAAACTGTCTCTATATGTGCCTTATCTAATGAAATAGTAGTTCATGAAGGAGCACTCTTCCTTCCCCACCGCCCCTGCAGAACTTCCCATTTGCTCTGTTAACTTTTCCTGTGTCACACTGTAAATACTGAGTGCAGAACAGCTTGGAGGCTGCGTGACACCTTTGGTACTAGGGCCAAAGCATGACCCAGAGGGCAGAGCACCATCCTGCTGCAGCCCCTGCCTCATGCTGGGGTGTTCCACATGCTGGGAACACAGCATGAGGGCTTCTTCCTTGTGAGCGTGCAATGTGCTTGAACTTACCAGAACATGACCTGATCCCATCGTCAAGCTTTTAGGTGCCTTTGTCTTGTGTCAAATGTGATTTTAAGTGTTCTTTGTTGCTTTGCCATCAGTGGTAAGAGACCTGCCTGGCGATTAACTCCCTGGAAATACGATTGCACTACAGGGGAGCGAGGAGGGTTTAATGGGGCTCAGTCAAGACTGGCCATGCCTGGAAGCTGGAACACGGTGCTCCTGAGTGCCACGTTCCCTCCAGCCCTGCCCCTCGCCATCCTCAGCCTCTTGCCAAAATTTTTCAGAAGCAATTGGTGTCTGTGCTTTTTTAGTGTGTGAGTTTGGAGTTTTCAGAGGAACCAAGAGGAGAAACGTTGCTGGGGACTCTGCATCCTGCTTCTCCTTGGGGTTTTTCCCCCTTGGGGCTGTTTTGAAGCACCCATCTCCAGTCATGTTGAAAATGCTTGATGCCAGAGAGGAGCCCAGTAAAATGGTTGGAGCTGGACACCAAACTCCTGCCCCATTCACATACACTGCCAAGATCTCCACAGAGCTTGGATGAACCTCTCTGGATGGGATCTGCCACCTCTTATCCCCCCTCCATCCTCTTCAGTGCCAGGAACTGTAATTCCAGAAAGTTGACAACACTCTGCCTGAACTACCACGCATATTTGGGGTGGGGGTTTTTGGGGTTTTCTTTTTTGATTCTGTACATTTTTAAGTGTTTACATTAGGTTTCTAACACCATTAACCTGGACCTGGCTCCTGGTTGTGTTTGGCGGCACGTGGCGTGTCTGTGTGCGATGTTTCATGTCACTTGTGGAGCTCTGAGGTTTGTTTGTGTTTTTTCTCCTGATCACAAGACAATAAATGCTCATCCTGTGCTTGATGAGAAGAACTGGCTGCACCAGAGACGTGTGTCTGTTCCTAGGTAACCACAGTGATCTGGCAGAGGGAACTGGTGAAATCTCTGTTTTCCTCCAGTATCTCCCACCTCATGTTGGGTTTTTTTCCTTAAAAGCACAGCACGTTTCTGGCTGAAGCTCATCCTCTGTGCTGGGACAGGCGTGAGAGCAGCACAATGTGCTTTGTACTCTTACAGGTGCCTGATAAGCCAAGCACCAAAGGTGCTGCTGTTATGTCCTAATGAAGGGAATGAAGAGCAGAGGTGTGGGTGGTGCTGAGAAGGCCCCATCTCCCAAGCACCAGCATTGAGCTCTCTCCTGGCCTCTCAGCAGCGCAGACTCTCACTGCAGCGCTGGCTTCTGCCTTCTGCAGTTTATTGCTGTCGTGGTTTGACTGTTACCCCTGCAGTGAAGGGGCTGTTTGACAGCAAAAGTGAGTTGAATCACTCAATTTAACTGAATTCATTGCCCCAAATTACCGTCTTGTGGCTTCACACCCCACTTCTGCTCTGTAGCAGATATTTAATCCTAAATGAGCCTTTTTCCTCCCAGCTGCTTGATATGACATCTGCTAATTTTATCTCCAAAGCCTTGTGCCAGGTACCTCCTGCCCAGCCATCAGCATCTCACTTCCACCACAGTGGTTTCTTACGGCTGCTCAGGGCTGAGCCAGTGATGTCTTGAGCACAAGGATGAAACGGCTTTTGCTCAGGTTCTTGCTCCAGGCTCTTAAAATCAGAGCATGAGACACAGCTTTAGGTTCTGGTGTTGGGGTGCATCAGACGGGACCCTGCGAGAGGCCTGGCTTTGTGGTTTCTCTGGTTTTTGGTGTATTTCTGTTGCTCTCCACTTCCCCAGGCCCTGAACACGAATGTTTCATGGCAGGAAGGTTTTGCCCACCCAGCCCTGAGTGGAGAGCGGTTCATTTTGTGTTGCCTGCTTGTGAATTAGCAGGGTTCAGAGCTGGGTGCTTTCCCAACAGCATTCCTTGGCTTTTCTCCCCAAGGGGCTGGTGCTGAGCTGGTTCCACACATGAGCTGTACAGGTCTCTGCAGAGCACTCCTGGCACACCACGTTTACCACTGGAACTTTGCCTTGGCAGAAAATCAGAACTATTTGCTTTCTCCCGCTCCAGAGGATGGGTTAAATTCTCAAGACCAGTGTGTGAACAATTTGTGCGTTCTCAAAGTGCTTGAAATCGCCTCTGTGGCAGGGGGTGGTGGGATGGTGCAAAAGGAAATGGGAGGATGGCTCTGCCATGGGTACTTTGGGGGCAGTTTTATTCCCCTCAGTGGTCGTGGTCCCTCACCTTTGCTTAGCTGGGAGCAGGAAGAGGAGCAGTGTCACAGCATCAGGAAGGATCAGGATCAGGAAGGCAACACAGAATCTCAGATTGGTTTGCGTTGGAAGGGACCTTAAAGCTCATCCAGTTCCAACCCCCTGCCACGGGCAGGGACACCTTCCACTAGAGCAGGTTGCTCCAAGCCCCTGTGTCCAACCTGGCCTTGAACACTGCCAGGGATGGGGCAGCCACAGCTTCTCTGGGCACCCTGTGCCAGCGCCTCAGCACCCTCACAGGGGAGAGCTTCTGCCTCAGAGCTCATCTCGATCTCCCCTCTGGCAGGTTAAAGCCATTCCCCCTTGGCCTGTCCCTACACTGTGGTTGGTTCTGGGCTGCAAGCTCAACATTGAGCTTTTCATCAATCAACACCCCCAAGTCCTTCTCCTCAGGGCTGCTCCATCCAGTCTCCCCCAGTCTGTGTTTGTGCTGGGATTGTCCCAGGCCAGGGGCAGGGCCTTGCCTTGGCCTTGTTGAACTCCATGAGGTTCACACAGTCTCACCTCTCCAGCCTGTCCAGGTTCCCATCCCTTCTGGATGGATCCCATCCCTTCCGTCCGGCGTGTCACCCACACCACACAGTTCAGTGTTGTCCTCGAATTTGCTGAGTGCTCGATCCCACTGTCTGTGTTGCTGATGGAGACGTTGAACAGTGCAGGACTGCATGTCATGGCGGGGCTGTACCCACACAGGGGCTCTGCTCTAGTGGTGTCCTTGGCCACATATTGGGGCCTGTCCCCTATACCTGGGTCAACACATCCCACAATGTCCCCTCACTGCAAGAGAGACATTGAGGTGCTGGAGCGGGGCCAGAGAAGGGCACCGGAGCTGGTGCAGGGCCTGGAGCACAAGTGTAATGAGGAACGGCTGAGGGACCTGGGGGGTTTAGTCTGGAGAAGAGAAGGCTCAGGGGGGACCTGATCGCTCTCTGCAACTGCCTGACAGGAGGATGGAGCCAGGAGGGGGCTGGTCTCTGCTCCCAAGGAACAAGGAATGGGACAAGAGGAAACGGCCTCAAGCTGCACCAGGAGAGGTTTAGATGGAGATGAGGAACAATTCCTTCCCCAAAGGGTGCTCGGGCATTGGAACAGGCTGCCCAGGGCAGTGCTGGAGTCACCGTCCCAGCAAGTGTTCACACACCGTGTAGCCGTAGCCCTCAGTGCCATGGGTTAGTGGTGGCCTTGGCAGTGCTGGGGAACGGTTGGACTTGATGCTCTTGAAGCTGTTTCCCAACCTCACCAGTTCCACGGTCCCGGGCCGGGCACCGCGGAGTTAAAGGGAGGCCCCGCCGGCAGCCGCCAAGCGCGGTCCTGCCGTAAAGTACCCTCGCGCTGCCGCAAAGCCTTCCTCCCGTCGCTCGCCTCAAACCTCCCTATTCTCCAACGCGCTTTACGCCAACGCCGTTGCGCCACCACCCTCCTGTTGGCTGCGCTTGCGCCGGGCTCCGCCGGGCCTCTCCGCTTTGGAGTTGGTATTCAGGAAGGGCGCTTACGCCGGCGGCTTGGCGGGGGGCGCATGGGTGCTTGCGGAGCCTACGCCGACGGCGTAGCGTTGTGGCTGGCTGGCGGCGGAGTGGTGAGGGGAGGCGAGAGGCGGCGTGAGGCGAGCCGGGCCGGGGGCGCCGCCATGGGCAGGCGGCCGCGGGGCAGCGGCAGCGGGGCCCGCCGCTAAGGGCCCGCCGAGGTAACTGCTGCCGCGGGGCGCCGGGGCCGTGCCCTGTTGCTGCGGTTCGCCCCGGCCGGGACCGGGCAGTGCCGGGGAGGGGGGGGGGCCGGGCCGGGCGGTGCCGCAGGCGGGGGCTGGCGGGGGCCGGGCCCGGGGCGCTGGCTGAGGGGGCTGTGGGCGCCGGGCAGGGCCCGCAGGGCAGGAGGGGCTACGGGGCGAGGTAGGTGCTGTGGGGAGGCCCAGGCTTGGCCTGGGGGGGCCGCGGGGGTGGTGGGGCTGAGGGGGAACAGACTGGGCCCGGGGGAGTGAGGCCGGGCCCGGGAGTCTGAAGGGGCTGTGGGGCTCGGGTTGGGCCGGGGCGGAGGGCCCCGCGCCGCCTCGCTCCGTTTCCTCCCGGCGGTGCCTGCTTCATGGCCCTGGGGAAGGGGTCCGGGTGCACCCGGGATCGCGGCCCTCCCCCTCCCATAGGCCCCCTTGGGGCCGGGTCGGTGTCAGGGATGGGGCTGGGCCTTCCCCGGTTGTGTCCGCCGGGCCCGCACCCTGCCCCGGCCTGCCCGGTGCAGCCGGAGCCTCGCAGGATGTTGGCTCCTTTGTATATGGCTTTCCTCTCTCCAGAGGGGTTGGGAAGTGTTTATTTGGGGAAAGGGACTGTGCTGAATCTGGTATTTAAAATAGCTTTTTTTTTTTTTATAATTTTATTTTAGCGAAGTGGGTGAGGATGAATGTGAGAAACAGGAAAAATACCCTCCCCCTTCTGCCCCCACCAGACAGGAGCTGACTTTATCAGTTCCTAAAGCAGCCAAGAAGAGGGGTTTGCAGCTGAGAAGCAGCTCTCCTGTGGAGCCAGGCCACCAGGGGCCTGTGCCTCCTGTTTGGTGACTGGCAGAGGGAACTGAGCGAGGCTCTTGGACCTTGGGCAGGGGGCAAAGAATGTGAAGTCGTGGGGATATTTGGGAAGGTGTCTTTTTCTTTTGAGGCATGACTCTGGGCAGCACAGTGACCTGCTGTGTATTTCTGCAGTTAAAACCCAAACTTTGTTAAACCTCTTTCAAGTTGTTATGAAATGAGCCTGTTCTAAACAAAGTAGAGGTAACAGGGACCCAGGTGAAACCCCGTGCGAAACGGCTGCAGGCTGGTGAGTGGTTTGCACCAGTGTGTTTGGAAGTTGCCTCATTAACTAATCCCTTTGTTTTCCTTCTGTACAACAAGTGGTTGGCATCTGGAGGTGCATTCGGAGGAGTGTGTCCATCCCTCTCCCAGCTGGACTGTCCCATCGCCCTGCCACACGCAGTGAGCCCCCATCTCCAGCACAGAGCTTTCAAAATTGGCCCTTATATAACAGATTGGAGACAACGTTTGGTGTTTGCCAGTGTGTCTGAAAAAGAAGTGCTGTAAATTAGGGCAGGAGGCCTCTGTGGGGATCCTGTGGAGAGGCCTTCTCTGTGGCGGGATGGGCTCGTCTGCTGGGAGGACCTTGCCAAAGCTGCGTTGGGTTTGGTTGAATTTGGTGTGATAGGGAGGAACGTTGTTTGGTGATGGTTTTGTTGCTGCTTGGCACCTTTTGGGTGGATTTAGTCTTGTTGTGTGGGTGGTCTAACCCCAACCTGCTGCCTGGCTGGTAGCAGCTTCTCTGGGGTCTATGGTGGTCTGTGCACTTGGGGAGCCCCCAGTTCTCCCTCGGGGGGATTGTCTCCTGAGCTTGTAGAGACAACTGCCTTCCCATATCAGTCTGCTCAGGGTTTGATCTCCTCCTCGGTAGCTTACAAATCTGTAAGGCCTTATCAATCAGCTGTGTCGTTTCTTTGCCAAACCAGCTGCTGTTCTGGTTTGCACTTGCATCAAAACAACCGGGGTGCAGTTGGTGGTTTGCAGGGAGGCTCTTTCTGCGCAGCAGTTTCTCTGGGTGCGCTGAGCGGAGCTCTGTGCTCTGCCCTTGCAGCGGGGTTTGGGGTTGCTTGCTTTGTTGCAGCACTCTTGAGCAGAGCGAGTGGAGAGGAGGAAGTTGGCGCTTACGGTGCAGCAGGTTTCTGGGTGCTGCCCTGCGAGTGCTCCTCTCTGCTGGTGTCGGTACGTGGGGAGGCTTCGCATCACCTCATGCTCTGTATTCCCCTGCCAAGCTCCTGTGCAGCCCCAGTGTGGTCAAAACTGTTCATACGGGAGTGACTCAGCGGATCAATGGGAATGACATGAGGGTTGTGCTCACTGACAATCAGTGGTTTTCCTCCCACCCCCTCCAGCCCCACTGGGCTGGAAGAGACAATGTCTGAGAGCAACTGCCAATAAACATTTTCACTGGGCTCGGGCCTGATGGTGCTCTGTAGCTTTCTCCCCCTGTCCCCCGTGGTCTTCCTGGCCAGGAAGAGCTCTGATGAGCTGTGCTGGAACAGCAAGCTTTTGCTTTGGCTACTCCATCCAGGTATGTGCCTAGCATCCAGTCTGGGGGCTTTACAGCCTGCTAGAAGGACCAGTCCTTGCATGAGCCAGTCTGGGTAGGAAGCTGTTTATCTCTGCTTTTCAGATAGAGGAGCTGCAGCACTACAGGCACTAAAGGCTTATTGGAGGTGGTGAGGAAGCCCCGGGTGAGCAGCAAGCCCTGCTGTGCTTTGCTCCTTCTTGGGGGTGTACAGGAAAGGTGCAGAGCTCACGGCTGTGGAAGAGATGCTCTCCTTTGGCTCAGCAGGGCTGGTGAACGTGGGGTTTGGTACCAGGGTGCAGTGGCCGGGTTTGCTTTGTGCTACTCCTGTGACTTCCAGCTGCATCAGGAGTCAAACTCTTCCCTCACAGTGCTGCTGAGAGGGGAGAGACTCGGGTGCCAATGCAGGAGCTTCCTTCATGTGCTTACAATGGCTTTTTGCTCAGAGCTTGTGGGAGCAGCTCTGCCCACAGCCCTGTAATTGGGCTTTGACTGGCAGCCTTGGCTTGTCCTGGGCCCAGTGAGAAGCTGTGAAACTGAGCCTCCTTCCCCGGCCCAGACCAGACGTGGCGTGGTTTGGAGACTGCTTTGGTCCTGCTCTACCCTGTGAGCTGGGAAGAGAGGAGCAGGAGCCAGTGTCAGCAGCTCAGGGATTCTGCTGGAGAACAAGTTACCTTCCTGTTAGAAAAGCTGTGTGCTTATAAATAGTGTTGGGGTTTCATTTCACTGGATGTTTATACTTCCTATGGGCAGTCTGTGTCTCCAGCTGGTCTGTCACTGTAGAGAAAGAAGTAGGACTCGGCTGCGAGGAGGGTGTAAAGGTGACTTTCTGCTGGGGCAGCTGAGTCTTGGGGCTCTCTGCCTGTCTCCCACATTCCCACTAAGCTGCCCTCCATCTCCTGGGGAATTCTGAACGCCTGCGCAGGCTGCAGCCCTTCCTGTCGGCCAGCCCCTCCCTTGCATGTTCTGGTGATGCATTATTCTTAATAACTGCCTTTAAAAAAAGCTTCCTGCAGAGCATGCATCGAGCTGAGATGTTCCAGGCTCTCTCTTGCCTTGTCTTCACTACCCCATCAGCTGCCAGGGTGAGCCATGGGGCTGCCCTTTCGAGGCTTGTCTCGGATCAGAGCTGTGATCCCCCCCAACCCTGCTGGGACAGAAGGGGAAGGGGGGTGCACAGCGCAGGGTGTGAGTGCAGTGTGTGTCTCCCGCCTCCTGCAGGGAACCCTGCAGCACATGGGTGCACTCCAGGTGATCCCACACTGTGTCATTTAGGAAATGGTTCTTCAGATAAGCTGAAACTTGTAGGTAAGACTTTGCAGGTGTTTCAAAATGCTCCATGGAGCAAGACGTCCATGATTTCTTTCGTGGCCTACACTAAGGAGAGTTTGCTCTTGGAGTATAGGAATCCAGTTAATTCTTTAAAGACTTTAAATTGGCTTCTTTAGTTCCAAGAAGATGACGGACAGAAGTTCTCAGTGTGTCCAGGAAGCTTTCCCAGGTGCCCATGCAGTCTGTATTCTGCTGGAAGATTGGTGACAGTTGCATTTTCCAAGCAGTCCCCTGGTGACATCTGCCTTCTCTGCTGCAGTCAGACCATGTCGCTTAACATGTTGCAGCATAAACATCCTCACTTGTAGGAAACGAAGGTCTTGGCTGGCTCAGCTGTGAGAAACCCACAGGCTCCCATGAGCTCCTCTGCTGAGGGGACTTGCGTGATGATGGTGACGTGAGGGAAGTGGAGTCCCGGCCCGCGAGGTCCGGAGGGGCTGAGCCTCAGGCCTGGGAAGGGTTCAAGACCTCAGCTTCCTCTCCAGTGGCAGTCAGGCAGCAGAATCCAGCCCTGCCGGTGGGGACAGAGCCAGGAAGGGCTGGCGTCCCTTTGGTGGCCGGGGGGTGGAGGTGGCAGTAAGTTGAACACGAGAGTAGTGCTTGGGATGAGCCAAGACATTGTTGCAGCCAGGCCTTGGAAATGAGGTGCTGGTTGGGCTCTTGGGGTGTTTGGGACACCGAGAGGCTGGAGGAGAGGAGCATTCCTTTTTGTGATTGGTCACTTTTACATGCCCACATGTCCGTTGTTATTTAACCGTATATAAGGGTTTTTAATGAGAGAGGCCTGGGTTTTGCTTTCCAAACAGTGAATGGGACAGTTGACAGGTGATGCACAGGCTTTGTCAGCCCGAGAGGGATGTTCAGTACTTAATAAACAAGTGTTAAGGTTGGTTTGAGCTTGGATTTTGTGAAGCTTCCCTTTAGAAGAGCTTTGCAGCCCTGCTGGGGGGGTTGCAGGTCCCCCGGGAGCATGGCCATGTCTCTGGGGACTCAGTCCCCTTCCCAGTCCAGAGGCTGGAAAGTCTTGCTGTTGCCTGGGCTCTGAAAGGTCAGTGCTAATCCAATTCAGAGCCAGAAGGGAGCTGTAATGGTTTTGTCCTGCTCAGAAGCTCCGTTCTTACAGACTTCTGGTTGCCCCTTGTTTTCAGGTAGAAAATCTCACCGCTTTTTACTTTTGAGATAGCACTGAGGTATAAACAACAAAGCCAGAAACCCTTTTTCTTTTCCTTTCTTTAGCATGGACTGTTGGCAGAGTTTATACTCTTTGCCTGGCGTCCCCAGTTTGATGCAGGGAGAGAATGGTGCTTTCCAGCACCTTCTGTGCTGTACATGTGGGTGAGGGGCAGGCTGAGGCTCTGCTGGAATCCCCCCACCCGCAACTATGCTGATTCCCCATATCCCGAAGGCGATGCAGGTTTGAGTTGAAGCCTCACTTTTTTGTTCCCAAGTACAGAGAATATTAAGGATGTGACCTGGGACAAGCGCTGGAAGCAGAGGTATGGTGTGTGTGTTGGAAGGGACTGCTGGCCTGCAGCAGCTGAGGAGCAGGAGTCAGCTCTGGTGGGTGTGGGGTCAGTGTGCTGTGGGACGAGGCACCAGAGGTGTTGGTGCTGACAGGTACAGACTAGTCTCTGCCTTGAGCCTTGGGAATTCCTAATTCCTGCACAAACTTGCTGGAGCTCGTCGCTCAGTGGGCTTCGGTGGTTGGGGAAGGAATAGGAAGTGCTCGGAGAGATGGAGCTTTAACATTTCCTCCACGGTAATTTGCAGCTGATCTTCAACCCAGGCTGTTTTCATAGGGGCGTCTGCCTGATCAGGAGAAGAGATTGTCAAAGGCCTCAGCAGATTCTCCAGCTTGAAGTGCTGTGGTAGGAGTCTCAGTGCAGGGAAGGGTGCAGGCAGAGGCAGAGCAGACTGTCACACTCTCCATCTCACCCAATAGCAGGGGATGTTGCCAGGGAGCAGCTCTCCACTGCTCGGGTCCCTGCTCTGGCTCCCAGGCTGCTGCTTGGAGCAGGGAGAGCTGAGCAAGGTGCTGCTCAGGCTCACCAGATCTGCAGGCACCAAGTTCAGGAGGGTGAAATGAAGCTTGTTTAGCACACACCATACTGAGGTTAACTGGGTCTAGAATAAACCCTGTGAATGGGGGTTACTGTGCGGTATGCTGTTCTGTTCCTGCTGTCTGTGCTGCAGGAACCTTTCTATACCTAAAGCTCTGGCTAAATCTTGTGGCATTTTGCCATGGAGAAACATTGGGCAGCCCCGTTGTGTTGGATCAAACTCTGGTTTCAGGTGGGTTCAGGCCTGCCTTCAGCAGGAGCTGTGTGAGCAGGGAGGGAATGCAGCAGTCCTGCCTGCCACTGGGCTCGGCGTTGCAGGGCTGCTTTGGGGTGAGGCCAGGCCCAGCTCTGCTGCAGAGTCACAACAGGAGCTCTGCTCCTCTGCTCCATGTGTAAAATGCCCCCAGTGTCCCAGAACCCAGTGCTGCCATGCTTCAGGTGCACTGACCTCACTGCATGTTGGATTTTCTCCTTGCCCTTCCCTCTTTCTGACATCTCTGACTCCTGGGGCTCTTATCACGCTGAGATATTTTCTTGCAAGAGCTGAGCTGTCTGCAGAGCAGGAACGGCCCAGAGCATCGTCTGCACCGGAGACATCGCTCTGCCAGGCGTGGAAAGGTGGGCATCTTGGGAGAAAGGTGGTGGAGCAGCCAGAGCAGGGAGGACTGCACATGCAAATGCCATCACTGCAGTCTGGATGGCACCCGTGGTTCCCAGCAGGTCTTCTCTAATGTCTCTCTGAGTATATGCAAGTGCAGACCTGGAAACGAGACTCAAAATAATCGTGTGCAAAACGCAGAGGATGCACTGCAGTGGGCTTGGCTTGGTGACAGCAGACAGGCACCCGGAGCGTGGCAAGGCACAAGGAGGGGACAGTTCCCACTGCTGGTTGTGGTCCTGGCAGGGGACTCGCAGGGCCTGAAATGTGACTTCTCCTGCGAGAAGACTGTGACACTCGGTGCTTTGCTCCTGTTTCCATGCAGAGCCAGAAATCAAAGTCCAGAGCGGTGCTTCTCCAGCCACAATCATTTAAGGGCACTTGCTGTTGTTTTAGGGCCAATATTTAACTTGTGGCTGTGATGAGGAATGCCTGTTAGACTCTAAATATTTGATTTAAGGAAGAAGTTTGAGGGAAGAAGGCCCACTGCTGGGGGCAGGGCAGCAGGGGGAGTTCAGGAAGCAGTTGCAGTGCGTGTGTTTGCAGGTCTGTGGGGAACAGGCTGTGTTGCTGTTCTGGCAGGTCCGGCGGTGGCTGAGGCTGCGCTGCAGCGCGGGAGCAGCGGGAGGAAATGTTTGTGTGCTGGGCTGGAGCAGGGTGTGTCTGCTCCCTGCTCCCTGCTCCCAGCCCGGCCTGCGCCCGCTGCAGCCAGGCTTTAAAGGCACAGGCTTGGAGGTGCTTCCCAGGCAGGGCTGCTGTGCGCAGCTGGGCTGGAGCGGGAAGGAACTCCGAGATAAAAGCACCTTATCGGACAAGAAATGCTCTGCTGCTCCTGCTTGCTTTGGTGGCAAGAGGTCCTGAGCTGTGAAATCCTCTGCAGTGGATCCTGCTAATGGGAGGATTCCCGTTCTCTGAACCCAGCAGCATCCTGGCCTGTATCAGCGCCAGTGTGGCAGCAGGGCCAGGGCAGTGACTGTCCCCCTGTGCTGGGCACTGGTGAGACCGCAGCTCAAATCCTGTGTTCAGTTCTGGGCCCCTCACTGCGAGAGAGACATTGAGGTGCTGGAGAGGGGCCAGAGAAGGGCAATGGAGCTGGTGCAGGGCCTGGAGCACAAGTGTGATGAGGAACGGCTGAGGGACCTGGGGGGTTCAGTCTGGAGAAGAGAAGGCTCAGGGGGGACCTGATCGCTCTCTGCAACTGCCTGACAGGAGGATGGAGCCAGGAGGGGGCTGGTCTCTGCTCCCAAGGAACAAGGGATGGGACAAGAGGAAATGGCCTCAAGCTGCACCAGGAGAGGTTTAGATGGAGCTGAGGATCAATTCCTTCCCCAGAGGGTGCTCAGGCATTGGAACAGGCTGCCCAGGGCAGTGCTGGAGTCACCGTCCCTGCAAGTGGTCACACACCGTGTAGCCGAGGCTTCAGTGCCAGGGGTTAGTGGTGGCCTTGGCAGCACTGGGGAATGGTTGGACTTGATGGTTTTCTCCAACCTCGCTGGTTCCTATATTCTATGATGTGCTCACTGAGGTCCTTGTGGCTTCTCCTGTCCTCTCTAACCTTTCTGGGTGATGCTTCTCACAGTGTTGCACACACACCACTGCTCAGCCTGTGTGAGCCTGTGAGGGGTGTTTGCTGCTGCTGGCCAGTGCTGATAGCGGCTCTGTGGGGCTGTGCACTGGGATGCTGGTGGTGTATGTCACAGCTCAGGTCAGGTTGTGCTGGCATCTCTGTGGGCTGTATGGGCTGGTTGTGGTGCATGAGGACATGGTGATGGAGAGGAGCCTGCTCGTCTGTTCCCAGCTCCCTAGGTGCCTCAGGCAGAGCAGGCAGCCCCTCTCTGCAGGCAGGGCAGGTTGGTAATTGTGGGTCTGGATGTGAAGTCTGCGCTTCCTTAGCTACGTGGTAACCCTCTGCCCTGGCTTCCTGTGCTCTTGATTGGATGCTTTTGGCTGTGTTTAACTCTTTTATGCTTAGATCCAGAAAGAACATGTTTTCTCCTGAAGCCAAATCGGAGGCTGTTTGCAAGCCAGTCCAAAGGGAAGGCTTTGCCTGGGCTCCTGTGAGCAGAGTTCAGCCCAGCTCTGAAAGGCTGATGACTTCCTCCTTCCAGTGTAGCAGAGGGCTTGGAGGCAGCCCTCAATCCCAGCCTGAAGCCATGTGAGAGGGAGCCAAGTCCAGCTCTGGCTTTTAGTGACAGGTTTGGTGCTGGGGAAGTAAAGGCTTTTGTCAGAGCCCCATCCAGCTCAGAAAGGGATCGGGCGCTGTATGGGAAGGTGGCAAACAGACTCCCCTCCGTTTGCATGTTCTGCAGGCACCTGGTCCCATTTGTGGTGGTAGTGACAGCTCAGTGGTGACAACTGAGCTGTTTCCATCCAACCCACAGGCTCTGGTGGTGTCTGCACCACATCCCAGAGCCACTCTAGGGTTGTGTTCCCACTTTGAAAGGCCACAGAGGGACACCCATAGGGCTGCTGTGGGTGGGCACCCAACAGCACTGTGCAGCTGCAGGAAGTCTTGGCGTGTTTCCATAATGAGTGTTGATGTGTTTAAGCCCACAAATTGGCTGCATAACGAAATGAGGGAGCCAGGGGAGCTGCGTCCTGTCTGCAGGGGCTGGAAGAGGTGATGGGAGCTGGAATCAGGAGCGATTAACTCAAAGAAGGGCGAGGTTTGGGGTTTGGATGGCAGTGTGCACTAGAGTAGGGTGGACGTGTGTTGGCTGGGGTTTCTGGGACAGATCAGAGAAGTGAGAGCCCAGAAATGAGGGAGAAGGGACACTTTGTTCATGCAAATCATGTTCCGGATATTAATAGCAGGAAGATGAAATGGGTCCTACTGGGGGGTGTATCCTGCATGTTCCTCCACGTGGGTGAGCCCTCTGACTTTATAAATGAAGCCCTTTGTGTGGGGCTTGAGCAGGTAAGGTAAAGGGAGGAACCAGTGAGGTTGCACTAGATCTGCCTGTTTGAGAGTAGTCTTTTGGGTGAGCCCTTAAGTTTCCTTTCCCTGCCCGCAGCACCTCTGTAGCCACCTTTTCAGCTGTAGCTGCTCCTGTGGTGTCCCTGTTTCGGTCCCGGCCAGCTGATCCTGTACAAAATACACACAAGTGGGCAATGAGGATGAGAATCAACCTTTGAAATGTGGAGGTTGGTGGCAAACCACACTGAGTCCTTAATCCACAAAGCTGTCACGGTGCTTAATAAAGGGTTGTGAGTCTGATCCTCTGTGTGCAGAATGGAGGAGGAAAAGACCCTGAACAGTTTGTGGCATGGCCAGGAATGGGCTGTAGGTCTCTGGCTCCTGTGTTCTGAAGTTCATTCCTGCCTGCAAGCCAGCGGTATTTGTCTGGGTCATAGGAATTTGTACCAGTTAGTTGGGAATTGCCCTTCTTTACCTCCCTCCTCTTCTCTGAGCTCACGGACGCTTTGCTTCCCTGTCTCTAAAACAAGCAGGTCGCTTCTGTGCCTTCAGGAGGTTGCAAGGAAAAAGGTGGAATGGATTGAGCTGCTTGGCCGTGTAATAGAGGGGGTGGGAAGAGGATTGCTTTGTGGATTGCTCGTTGCTTCTCTGAAGATGCTGCTGACTCTTGCATGTAAGCCGATGGATCCTGTGGTGCCACAGAGCATCCCTCTGCCCCAGTTACTCTGCAGGAAAGAGAATTGCCTGCTGCTACTCTTTCCCCTCCCAGTCTGGGCTGTAGGTTCTGCTGGTGGTCCTGGAAGGTGGTGACTGTCCCCACTGGGGTGAAGAGCTGGGAGCAGCTACCTGAGGCAGTGACCAGCTCCTGGGTGACTTTGCATCAGGGAAGTGATTTTGGTGCTTGGCACAAGGAGTTTGACAGCTCTCTGGGAAGAGGCTTCCCTGTGACCCCCCACAGAAGCTCACCCTTCCCTCCCTCCCTCTTTCTCTTTTTAAGGTTTAGCAGTCCTTTGAGAGGAAACCTATGGGGCTTCAAGCAGCCTGGGGAAGAAAGCAGAGGGGGAAATAGTGTTTGCTTGAATGTGGGACAGCTCAGCTTGGCAGAGCTACAGCTCTACAACCCAGAAATGGAAACAGCCCTTGTCACCAGTGGGAATGACACCCCCCACACGCTCCCTGTGCCAGGGCTTTCCAGGGTGCTCCTGGGCTGGGACAGCAGAGTGACATTATTCCCCCTTCCATGTGACCTTGGGGGAGCTGGAATTAGCTGTAGTTTGGTGATTGGAGAGAGAACTGGATGCAGGCACCCTGTTTTTCACCTCCTTGCCTTGCAAAAGGCCACCTCAGACCTGCAGGTGCAGCTGCTTCCCAGCCTGCTTCTGTCAAGAGGATATGGGTTAAGGGGAAGAAGTAAAAATCCCACTATTCAAAGTGCTTGTGCCAGCCCAAATCCTGCTGAAAGAAAAGCCTTTAGTAGCGACACACATGACAGGAGGCCAAGCAGATCCCTGCAGAGTGACAGTCCCCAGATGGGAGCAGGGAACCTGCTGGCACACCTCTTGTCCTTGTGGGGCACAGGCCTTTGGCAGCCAGGCTGGATGTACACATCCCATCTGCTGAGCTGGGGTCCTTGTGGGTTTGTTTACCCCTTTAAACAGTGCCTGGCATGAGTGGCTCTCTGGGAACCCCTTCTAGCTGAAGAGCCCAGAGTGCCCAACTTACCCCCATTCCCTGTGGGATGAACAACGATCTCAAATCTTGAGGTGGGAGAAGAAAGAAGCTGTGGTGGCTTCCATCTCTGCCCAGGGCCCCGAGCAGGGTTGGGGTGGAGCCCTGTTGGTTTAGGTACTGGGCAAATCTGTGTTGCAGCAATTTCCAATGAGAGGCATTGACGAAGGTGATTGGGAAAACCTCATTTTTCAAAGGCATCCAGATGGGCTTTGTGCTCCCCTGGGCAGGAGCTTTGCAGCACCAAGTTCCCAGCCCCATCCCTCAGGGGTGCAGTGGGGCTGCTCCCAGCTGCCTGGTCGATGGCAGCATCTCCTCCTGCCTTAGGCTGTACTTGCAGCTTGAGCTGTCAGATCCCTGTGAGTGCTCCCAGCACCTCCCTGGCTCTGCCCAGCCCAGTTGCCAGGCTGGGAGCCTCTCCTGGCCCCCACCACTCCCTGGTGAGAGCCCTGCAGTGGCAGAGCCAGGGAGGAAGCAGATCAGTGCTCAGTGGAGACCCTCTGTATGCCCTGACAGGAGGTCAGTGACTCTCTTAGGAGGTGGTGGCTGCCCAGGAGGGCAGTGGTGAGGAGGAGGAGGAGAGAGGTGCTGGCTGAAGGTCTCTGCTCCACCTGCCTCCTGGGAATGTGAACCAGGAAACAAATCTGAAACCAGTGTGGCCGTCACCACAGCCTGGCCTCCGGGTGTTGCTGCACAAGGCCCTGAAAGAGATACCTGTGGTCAGGGCCACCTTCTATGCAGGTGACCTTAGAGGGCACAGCAGCCTCTGGGACTGGGCTTACCTCCCTTCTCTGCCACTGCTTTCTGTGCCACGCAAAGTCCCTCAGTTCCCTCTTCTGTGATGACACTCCCTTGGTGAAGGACTTTAACCAGCTGCTGCCAGTAGTGGTGTAAGAGCCAGGGGGCACTTATCATTTGCATCAGCCCTCTAGAAAGCCTCTGGAGCTTGTGACTGGGGACATCAGGAAGATAAGACGACTAATGCTGCTGCTTGGATTCTTGCCCAGCTTACTGGGAGGGAAGGAAACATGTGCCCAGCCCCTGGAGCCATCTGGCTCTTCTGGGGTGTCCCACGTGGTGTGACAGACGTGGTCAGGGTTGTCATCCAGAGCTCCCTGGTGGCCTGGACTGTGGTGGGCAGAGGGGTAACAAGAGGGGGTTCTCCTGGGAAGCTGTGGTTCAGAGAAAGTCTGCTGTGAACTTGCAGTGTGGCTCCAGTTTGGGCAGCAGGGATGTCCTGCCTGCAGGGATGGGGGTTCCAGAAGAGTGAAACCACCTGATGTGGGAGCAGGATTGTGCCCTGGCATATGAATTGGCGAGTGCAGGGAGTGCTTTTGCTTGTTCTGTGCTTGCTTAGGGGCTGCAGGGAGGGAGAATGGAAGTGCTGAGAGCTCGTGCTCTGCTAACCATTGATGATCTGCTCCTTGGAAGTTGGGAGCGAGTGGGGACACTCTGGGTTGTTTAGTGGTGCTGAGGCCCATGGTGTGAGTGACTGAGGGCAAAGTCTGTCCAAGGCTCCTGCTCCTGAGGTTATTTAGGAGCCTGTCCAAAGGCTGCAGGGAGGAACAAGTGCTGAGTGTGTCGCTCTGGTGCCCTGCTCCTGGGAAGGAGAGCGCCTGGCTCACCATGCTGCTGTTCAGTGGAGCTGCTCTGCGGGGGGGAAATCATCTCCAGGTGGATGGAAGGATTTGAGACTGTCACCCAGCTTGGGCTTGGGGGAGGAACGGAAGGGAAGGGAGACACACATCCAGGAATTTGCCTTTGTTTATAAGGAAAGGGGTTGGGAAATGTCCCTTATCCTTTGGAGAGCAGGTATTGAGCCCCTCATCCTAGGTACAGCTGATCCCTCGCAATGCCAGAAGGAAGAACATGTGGAATTCAAGGCTGTGGGATCTCTGAGGACATCTTTGAAAGGGTTGTATTCCTCCTCTCCTCTCGAGTGGCTCCTCTTGAGATGGTGCTTGGATGGCTGTGTCTTCCTGTGTCCTCTGCTGCCCTTCTGCTGCTGCCCAGCCTGTGGGACACAGCGGTGGTGTGTGTTTGTCAGCAGAGCTGTGAGGAGCCATCCCACGGTGCGAGGAGAAGGTCTTGTCCCACCATCTGGTGGTACCCTCTGGCTCATGCACACCAGAACACCTCTGCCTGGGCTTTCTTCAGAGCCTTGTCCTGCTGGGATGAGGCATGGATCTTCATGCTGCTGCTGATAATGGTAGGACCAGGGGAATGGCTTTAACCTGCCAGAGGGGAGATTGAGATGAGCTCTGAGGCAGAAGCTCTTCCCTGTGAGGGTGCTGAGGCGCTGGCACAGGGTGCCCAGAGAAGCTGTGGCTGCCCCATCCCTGGCAGTGTTCAAGGCCAGGTTGGACACAGGGGCTTGGAGCAACCTGCTCTAGTGGAAGGTGTCCCTGCCCGTGGCAGGGAGTTGGAACTGGATGAGCTTTAAGGTCTCTTCCAACCCAAACTATTCCATGATTCCATGATCCTGTGGGCAGTGTCCCCTTCGCGTGGGACAGCTGCGCTTCCCCAGGAAGCCTGTTTGTGTCTGTGTTGTTGCACAGAGCAGTCTCTAACCCCGGGTGACTCTGTGCTGCAGGGGTGCCCCCTCCATCAGTGCCTGCCTGAGGGCTGCTCTTGACCTCCCCATCCACGGGAATTGATAAAGGAGCTGTGTCACTGGCGAGTGGGGACCTGTTGTGTTGTTCACTGGCTGCACTGGTGGATGTGGGTCTGGAGCTGCCATGGGCTGGGGGTCGCTCTGCAGCTTGTTGACATGGGATGAAGCTGGCCCAGCAACTCCTCGGTCATGTGGGGGTTTCACACTGTGGTGAGGATTGCTGCTGTTGTGTCCTGGCTCCTTTGCTGTCCTCAGGAACCTGGGGTTGCTTAATCAGGAGGAAGTATTTGCTGTAGGTCTTGCTCAGTGGGCTGTAGCAGAGGCTCTGGACTCTGCCCTGCCTTCAGTGGAGTGGAGAGAAGCGATAGTGCCTTGTACAGCATCATGTGTGTGACGAGGCTTTATTGATGGCCTGGCCTTGTGGGGACAGTTGGGCTGTGCCAGGGCTGGGAGAGCAGCATGGCTTCTCCCTGCTGCGCTGGGAAGAACTGATTGCACAGGCTGGGAACTGCTTCAGCTTCTGTTTAAATACACACGTGTGCTCTCAACACAGCCACGGGTTCAGGGGGGACAGGGAAAACCCCAGAGTTTAACAGCAAGTGGTGCAAAGCAGCCTGATGCAGGGCTGGGAAATAAGCCCATCACTGTGGGGTGGGAAATAGATGGTCTCTTGCCAAAAGAGCTGCTCTCCCACACTGGAGGTCTGTGTTGGTGTCCTCTGTGCATCACTGTGGCACAGGATGGTGTCCTCTGTGCATGAGTGGCTCAGGGCCAGCTCTGAGGTTGGCTTGTTGTTTCCTCGCAGGTGCTGCAGTGTTTCTCTGCTTTGCTGGGCCATTGGCATGCTCCTCTGAGGCTGCTTCTGTGCTGCTGCCTACTTTTGTACCTGCCGTTCCTCTGGGTTTGCTGACAGAGTCCTTCTGTGGCAGCACGTCTCTGGCTGCAGTGGAGGTGGGGAGAGAGCCTTGTTCTGCTCTGCTCTGTCTGTGGAACTGATGGCAACTCTTCCTTCACATCCATTCCTGTGCATGCTCTGGTTGTGCATTGAGATCCCTCAGCAAGGGAAAGGTGACAGCACTTTATGTTGGTTTTATGAATCGTGGAATCCCAGCCTGGTTTGGGTTGGAAGGGACCTTAAAGCTCATCCAGTTCCAACCCCCTGCCACGGGCAGGGACACCTTCCACTAGAGCAGGTTGCTCCAAGCCCCTGTGTCCAACCTGGCCTTGAACACTGCCAGGGATGGGGCAGCCACAGCTTCTCTGGGCACCCTGTGCCAGCACCTCAGCACCCTCCCAGGGAAGAGCTTCTGCCTCAGAGCTCATCTCAATCTCCCCTCTGGCAGGTTAAAGCCATTCCCCTTGTCCTGTCCCTACATCCCTTGTCCAAAGCCCCTCTCCAGGTTTCCTGTATCCCCTTTAGGCACTGGAGCTGCTCTAAGGTCTCTCCTTCAGGAGCCTTCTCTTCTCCAGGCTGCCCCAGCCCAGCTCTCTCAGCCTGGCTCCAGAGCAGAGCTGCTCCAGCCCTCGCAGCATTTCTGTGGCCTCCTCTGGACTTGCTCCAACAGCTCCACGTCCCTCTTGTGTTGGGGGCTAGAAAGTGTTAGCTTTTGAGGGCATGGGAGTATTCAGAGGCAGGGCTGGGGAAGTAGCAGGATGGTAGAGGTGGTCTGAGCCTTATTTCAGGCTGCAGTGGCACAGGAGGAGGTGTTCCAGCCTCAAATGTGAGGTGTGAAATGGAAGTGGTTGTTCCAAGCTGCTGGGTGAAAATCATTATTTGTCTGGAATCCTGGGTTTTTGCACCACTGCCCGGTGGCAGTGACACAGGCTGCGAGCTCTGGGGATGAGAGGGAAGGAGGAACAAGGGGAACTTCCCTTACTCCGAAACTTGACATCTGAATGCAAGTGCTTTTCTGCCCCGTTCCTGGAGCAGGGCCCAGCACAGGTCCCATCACAGCCAGGCTGATGATCTGGGTCGTGGTGGCAGTGAATTTGTGTGTTTGTGACAAACGTAGGATCATCCTTTCACACAAAGGCTTTGCAGGTGCCTTGGGTCCCACCGCTGAACCAGTGTCACTGCCTGAAGTTAAACCTGCTCTTGAATCTCCTGTGGTGGTGGGGGAAGGATGGAGAGGGCACAGCCATGCCTGTTACAGATGTGCTTGTGCAGCTCCTGCTGCTCTGCCCAGCTTTGGCCAGTCCCTCACCTTTGGGCTGGATCCCCGTGGTGCTGCACATCCCTGCTTGGGGCACGTCTGGATCTGCCTGTGCTGGGCCTGCCTTTCCCTGTTGCCTGCCAGGGCAGGGGGATGCTGGCTGCCTTGGCAAGCAGTTTTTTCCTCACAGTTGAAGCAGAAATGGTTAATAAGGATCCGTGTGCAGTGGCAGAGGTTGAAATACAGAACAGGGCCATCTACTCTGAAGGTATTTGGGCTCTGGCTTTACAGTCTGTACTCAGTAGCTGTTTGAGCCCTGGGCTTCTCTGTTGCCCAGGGCACAGACGTGACTCAGTGATTTGGGATACAGGCAATCCTTTGGATGCCTGCTTGCAGACAGCCTAGTTTGTGAGGAGTTACCAGGTGTAAAAGCAGCCTCAGGTTTTGCAGTAGGTGTTTTGGACTTGACCTTTCCCAGTGTGTGGATTGTTCTGTTCTGAAGCTTCTTGGGGTCAGTGCTGGCTGTACAGCAAAGTGTTGTGCTTTTTGCTCTGGGCACAAGCGGAGTAAATACCAGTTTTGGGTCTTGACTGTAGAAACAAAACGGTTGCAGGCTCTCTCCCAAGATGAGTGCACTTGTGACAATGAAATTGGTGCAAGAACTGGGCAGGATGGGACTGGTTGGAAAAGAATGAGGTTCTGCTCTTACGTCAAGCATGGTGAATGTGCGGAGAGGAGAGCAGGAGAAGGTGAAGGCACGGCACTGGTGAACAGGTTTGTGCTGGCCAGCTGGTGGGGACTTTTGGAAGGCAGCTAGTTCCTTTGCAGCTCTGAATTTGATTTGATCCAGTGTGGAACCGGAGCTTGCTGCATTGTGGATGTGTTGTTTGGTTCAAACAGGAACTCACCAGAGAGCTGCAGAACCCAGCTCCTGCGAGGGACTCCATGGCTCAGGCCACGGTTCAAGTGTCTCCCTGTACGAGCTGCCTCATTGAATCCAGCTCTCGTGGTGAAAGGCAATGTCAGCATCTTGGCTGGGATGTGTCCCAGGAAAACCACTGGAGCAGATGGCCGTGGGAAGGGATGGAAAACTGGGTCTCTGGCTGCTCTCCTTTGAAGGTCTCCCAGCCAGAGACTTGCCTTTGTAATGAATTTCCTTTCTTCCAGTACCACTGACTTGATGTTAGTAAAACTGAAACCACTTCAGCGTCCTATTGGCTTTGTGCTGTGCTGAACTGATGCGCTAGATTCTGCAGAAGTGGGTAATTCACTCACACAGGGGCAGAGGTGAGCCCGTGTCTTTTCTGTTGTGCAGAGCTAGGTTTGCTGCTCTGGTTACACGTGTTACCTGCAGCGTCCCTCTTACAGTAACAGCAAAGCAAGTTGCAGTTTCTCAGACAGAAATTGCTCTATCTCTGAGCAGGAACACCATAGTGACCCTCGTATGAGCAGTGGGCAGCAGGCTGAGGCTGTGGTTGGGTTATTTGCTGATCTTGCCATCTTCCATCCATGTCCAAGAACCTCTCCTGGCGCAGCAGCCATGAGGACGGCTGTTGCTGGTCCTGGAGAAGGGATACTGGAGTGGAGAGCAGGTAGAAGATGCTGGTAACATCCCAGTGGCGTGATAGGTGGGAAGTGGATGGGGATCTTGCTGCCTGACTCCCTCCTGCAACCTCCTGCTTTCCCAGCAGAGGTTTGCAAACCCCACTGAGGTTTGGTGTTGCTGCTGTTCCCACATGGTGTGGGTCCGGCATGGGGACCATGGGAATGGCTCCAGAGGTGGATGTGGCTTGAGAATGAGGAGGTGGCTGCCCTGGGGCTTAGTGCCTTTACACAAGGGGTAAATCAAGGGGTACAGACAGACCCCTTTTGTGGGCTCTGTAAAGTCAGCCCTAAAGCTGCTTCTCTTTGAGTCTCTGGTAAAGCCTCAGTGTGTTTTCTGGAATTCTGTCACTGGAAGTTTAAATTTGTGGCTGAGCCCCAAAAGGCGAATCAACTCTCTCAGGCTCTTGGATGGATGTATCTCACTTGTGCTATGTTTGATCTTCTCCAGCCTAGTTTTCAGATCTGGTCTTAATTTAGCATGTGTGTATTTACTATTATTCATTTTCCTAGAGAAGTATTTTCAGCTTTTTGCTTGGTTCCTGTGCTGCTGCTGAAGTTTCCATCACAATATTTCCGGCTCCTTGGAGAAGTGTGGTTAATATTTTCCATCCAGGTGTAACTGCTTTAGACAGGGACAAAAAGAGTGAGATTTGAACCCTGTGTTCAGTTCTGGGCCCCTCATGACAAGAGAGACATTGAGGTGCTGGAGCGGGGCCAGAGAAGGGCACCGGAGCTGGTGCAGGGCCTGGAGCACAAGTGCGATGAGGAACGGCTGAGGGACCTGGGGGGTTTAGTCTGGAGAAGAGAAGGCTCAGGGGGGAACTTGTCACTCTCTGCAACTGCCTGACAGGAGGATGGACCCAGGAGGGGGCTGGTCTCTGCTCCCAAGGAACAAGGGATGGGACAAGAGGAAACGGCCTCAAGCTGCTCCAGGGGAGGTTTAGATGGAGCTGAGGAACAATTCCTTCCCCAGAGGGTGCTCAGGCATTGGAACAGGCTGCCCAGGGCAAGGCTGGAGTCACCGTCCCTGCAAGTGTTCACATCCCGTGTAGCCGAGGCTTCAGTGCCAGGGGTTAGTGGTGGCCTTGGCAGTGCTGGGGAATGGTTGGACTTTTGATGCTCTTGAAGGTCTTTTCCAAACCGGTTGATTCTGTGGTTCTACATTCAGCAGCTCGCAGCGGTGGTGAGATGCTTTGTGAAGTTTTCTTTGTGGCTGCTTTTACTGAGGAATTTAGGACTTGCCCTGGAAGAGCTGTTGACTCTGCAAGCTTGTTTGTGTTCAAAAACGTTGAGGATCTGGGTTGTCCTCAATTTGGACTGGCCAAAGCACACTGATTGCCATTTCTGCTTACGCAAGCAGCGAGCAGACACTCATTGCAACGGTCCCACTCCTGGTGGTTACAGAGGGGCCTGTTTCCTCATTAAGAAAATTTGGTGCAAAAGAATTACTGCTGAGCTGCTGCCAGAAGCTGCCTCTTCGTAAGGCTGAGGCACAGACATGTCCTGCTGCCTCCTGCCCAGCAGGGAGTTCTTGTGCACACCGAGCTGCGGTGTGAGTGGTTCAGACTTGAGGGTGAAGTCACCTGGCTGCTGGTCCAGGGATGTTGTCCTCTATGGCCATCTCAAAATCGAGGGAGCTGTTCTAAAATCACAACAGGGAATTCACATCTTCACGTGAAGTCCTACAAGCTCTTAGCATGTTGCCTTCTGGGCTCTACTGGAAACTAAAAACACTCCGACTGGTGGTTTTCCCTTCTATTTTACTACTTACTTAGTTTCATTATGTTCAGAGAACAGGTTTCAGCTTTGCTCCCACTCTCTCTTGGGGCTGGAGTTGGGTTGGGGGACGCTGCGTGCGCTCCAGGGTCATGAGCACATGTGGCTCCTTGGGCAGCAAGAGGATGGTTGGGGTGTCCAGCACCAAGTGCAACAGTTGTGGTGCTGGGTTTGAGGAACAGCTGAGACTTCTTTTAAAGCAGGCTGGTGGGTTTGACTTTGTCATCTGGCATCCTCTAAAGAGCTTGGAAGCTGGGAGAAAATGACTGAAGAAATTTGGAGCTTCATCTTTTGTGGGTTAAGAGCTGACTAAAGTTCACAGTGTCTAAAAAATCTCCTGGGAAAGGGAATAGCCAGTAACAAGGGAATGCTTCTAATTTAGAGAAAAGCTTAATAGATGTGATAGCTGGAAGAGGAAACCGGGAGGGAAAATCCAGCACAGCACAGCTCTGGGGAAAAAACCAAGTGCTTGATTATTAGTATTTGAATTACTTTGTTTTTTAATCCTGGTGGTTTTGTGGCTTGGATGTTTTGTTGGAGGTTGCTGAGAGCCACGGATGGATACTGGGGTGGAACGCTGAGGTACTGGGTGCAGGGTGAAGGCTGTCACCTTGAACAGAGGCTCAACACATTCCTGCTTCGTTTGCAGGAATGAGGGTGAAGGTGCCAGGAGCCCCCAGCGTCCGCTGCTTCAGTGTGCAGGGGGAGTCCTCTCATGGACACCCCATGTTCTCTATTAGGAGCTGGGAAAGGACAGGAGGTTTGGAGCAAGGATGCTCAGACCATCATAGAATCATGGAATGGTTTGGGCTGGAAGGGACCTTAAAGCTCACCCAGTTCCAACCCCCTGCCACGGCAGGGACACCTTCCACTAGAGCAGGTTGCTCCAAGCCCCTGTGTCCAACCTGGCCTTGAACACTGCCAGGGATGGGGCAGCCACAGCTTCTCTGGGCACCCTGTGCCAGCGCCTCAGCACCCTCACAGGGAAGAGCTTCTGCCTCAGATCTCATCTCAATCTCCCCTCTGGCAGGTTAAAGCCATTCCCCTTGTCCTGTCCCTACATCCCTTGTCCAAAGCCCCTCTCCAGGATTTTTCAGTCATGCTGGGTTACAAGCTTGGCTGCCACAGTTCAGGGGGTTTGTGTGTGTGTTTGGTTGGTTTTTTTCCCCCTGGACACTAGAAGATCAGCCTCAACTGATCCTGCATTGAAGGGGGGAACCGCCCTTCAGAGGCTGCTGGTCACCATCACAGTGACCATGGTGATAGGACTGCGTCTGCCATGCAGAGGTGACTCAGTCTGACAGCACTGAGCGGAGGTGAATCAGGGTCTGTGCTGGTGTGATGAGGGATGCAGCCGCTTGTGAGGAAGTAGCGTAGGAGGCAGAGCTGTAGGCGGAGGGCTGTAGAGCATCAGAGAGGGCTCTTCTGTGGGATGAGCTGCCTGGGGGGCTTGGTGTGGGGATCCAAAAAGTAGGTTTGTGGCTGCTGGATATTCCCCACAAGTGGGCTGATGACCTGGTGTGAGGGCAGCAGGAGTGCACGTAGGGTGGGTGGGTTTCGTGGCATGGTGTTGCTCTTTGATGGGGGAGTTTCTTCACTCAGTTCCTGGATTCTTGTCTTTTCTCTGAAGGATGCCTTGGAGGAGGCAGGGGGAAGGCTGCTGACCTCTCACCACTGTTGAAAAGCTGAGACAGAGCCAAGCATCTCCCCAGGGACCTCCAATGGACAAAGCAGATGCAGGGGAGTTGTTATCCCAGTGTAACGGCCAGGATGTGAAGGGCCAGGAAGTCAGTACATGCCCAAATCACCAGGGGGGTGGTGGCAGAGCTGGGAGCTCTCAGATCCCAGCCCTGAGCTGGAGCTGGGAGGCTCCCACAGCTCTGGAGCCATGCTCCCATTCCACCCCGGCTCCCGCTGCCTCTGCATCAGCAGTTGAGGAACAAACTATTGAACAAGAGCTTCCTGTCCTGCTGACACCACAGGAATGCACAAAGGGGGAAAGGGAGTGATCAGAGCTGAGCTACTCCCACCTCCGGCGAGCTGGGGAACGTGGTGGAGGTGGCAGGGAGGCCTGGACACCAGCTCTGCTTAACCTGACCCTGCCAGGCTCAGGGATGATGTACTTGAGGCTGTGATCAGCACAAACCATGCAGGTGGTGCTGGGCAAGCTGCTGCTTTCGGGGCTTCCCGAGTTCTAAGGGATTGCCTGGGTCAGGTGAAGGCCCCTTCACGCCAGTTGTGCTGCTCCAACTCGTCCACAGGGGCTGTCCCCTGTGGCACACAGCCCGTCCTGTGTCCTCACAGGGCTGGCACAACTCTCCTGTGCTGTGGCAGGCAAGATACTCACATCCAGAACTCTCTTCTCTGCCAGGGGCCTTGAGTTCCTCAGTCAAAGTGTTCAATCACCTCTTGGTGACAGTTGAGCCAATTGTATCCTGGGCCACATCCAAAGGAGTGTGGCCAACAGGGCACCAAGGGAGGTGATTCTGCCCCTCTGCTCTGGTGAGCCCCCACCATGCTCTGGAGTAATGGAGCTGTTAGAGAGGGTCCAGAGAAGGGCCACAAGAATGATGAGGTGGATGGAGCACCTCTCCTGTGAGGAAAGGCTGGAGAATTGGGGTTGATCAGCCTGAGAAGATTCTGGAAGACCTTATTGTGGCATTTCAGTTCTTAAAAGGAACCTATAAGAAAGATGGAGAGAGACTTTCCATCAGGGTCTGTTGTGATAGGATGAGGGGTGATGGTTTTAAACTGAAAGAGGGAGATTCAGGCTGGATGTGAGGAAGAAATTCTTTACCATGAGAGTGGTAAAACACTGGCACAGGTTGCCCAGAGAGGTGGTGGATGCACCATCCCTGGAGACATTCAAGGCCAGGCTGGATGTGGTTCTGGGCAACCTGATCTAATTGAAGATGTCCCTGCTCATTGCAGGGGAGTTGAACTAGATGAGCTTTGGGGATCCTTTCCAACCCAAACTATTGTATGATTCTGTGATTATCTTGAGGGCTCAGGAGGAAGTTTGGCTAGAACATGCCAATCTGCCTTCACCAAAAGGAATATTCTGCTGCCCCGGAGGTTTGCTTGTGACTGGAGCTGGTGGAGGCGCAGGGTGGAGCGAGCTGCACGTGCTGCACAGTCCCATTGCTCTCCAGCCCACAGAGGAACCTTCCCTGGCTGGGGGCAGGAGACGTTCTCTCCCAGCAGCAGTTTCCCTGCTCCTCCTGGGGATGAGCTGGGATCACCCTCCAGACCTGCATCCACAGTACGTCTGCTGTGGGGAGGAGCTGCTGGGAGCTGCTGTGTCCTGCTCAG
This sequence comes from Strigops habroptila, assembly GCF_004027225.2. NCBI lineage: Eukaryota > Metazoa > Chordata > Aves > Psittaciformes > Psittacidae > Strigops > Strigops habroptila. The sequence goes on from NC_044296.2 coordinate 2,558,767, forward strand.
AGGAGTGTGGCCAGGCTCAGGAGATCCCTCTGGAGCCCGTTGCATCACCGGAGCCTGGCAGCACAAGGCAGGGAGAGGAGCTTAATGCTTCCAGCGTACGACTTTCCTTTTGTCCAAGCAAAAGGCTGCTGTAAACTGCCCGACTCCAAGTCTTGGAAGGACTTTTCATTTAACCCCAAAAAACCCCTTCTACCAGTTGTCCTGCTTCCTCAAAAATACACCTGGTGTGGATTTTTCTCACAGATGTTAAGACTTGAGCTGTGGGGAGCTCTGCAGCATGCTCTGGGGCACGGGGCTACCTCTCCAAGCTAGGAGCAGGCTTATCATGGTGTGTCCTGCGTCCAGCTCAAACTGGGCTTTCTCCTGTGGCACTGGTGTGTGTGTGCAGAAAGAAAAGGGAAGGAAAGTGGCCTGGGGAGCAGGTACCTGCTGCAGGGCTGGGAGCGAGTCACCCCCCGGCTTCACACCTCTGTGTTGGTCATGGAAGAGAGGAGTTCTGCGACCACGAAGTGCAGTTGATGCCAAAGGTGTGTGAATGCTCCTACCTCAGTGGGAAGGTGGCCTAGATCCAGTTTGCTTGTATTTTGTTCTTAAACATCAAGAGTGGGTCAAGCTGGGTCTTTACCCATGTGTATGTGCTTGCTGCTGCTCCAGTACAGGCTGTCTGGTTGTATTGGTCATGTTGGCTGTCCCAACAACAGAATATGAGAAGTTAGTTGCATTATTTTTACATCTTGGAAAATCCACTGGGTTTCCCTTTTGTGGTAGCTGTGTGGACAGGCTTTTCCTTGAAGCTTTCAGCTGTTGAAAGAGCAGAAGTGAGGAACTTCAGCCCAGAGGGAGAACCCCAACCAACCCCGTAGAGCACAGGACACTGCAGACCACAGGTTTCTGCTGCACTGCAACAGTCCAGAAGGTTTTTTCCTTTCCTGTCCAGAGCAAAGCTGTTGTGAGAAGGTGACTTTATGGTCAGAACATGTCCTTTGGAGCAGCTGGAACAGCCTTTGTCCACAAGCTGCTGTCTTGTTCCTGCAGCTTGTGTTGGCCTCTGCTGCTCCCCAATGCCACAGGCACATGTGGGATTAGTGGCCTGATCCATGGAGAATGTAGATGTAGACCCAAACCTGCACCTCAGGAGGACCATTTGTACCACTACAGTTCACAGCATTAGGTTGGAATGAACATATTTGGTTGGGGTTTTTTTGCCTCTCTCCCCCCATCTCTTTCTCATTTTATAGCTCCCACACCCAGATGAGTTGAGTTGTTCCCCTCCTGAACCTGCTTAACCTGGAAGGCCTCTGGTCAGAACCCTGCATGAGTACCAAGAGTTGTCCTGCTTAACGTGGGTCCCTGGAGACCTCATAGGGTGTGGGCTGGATGGAGAGGGCCCCGGCAGCCCTGTAGTGGTCTCCATGCACTTGGGGAGCACTCATGCATCAGGGAGCTTGTGTAGGGATGCCCTGCTCCTCCTGCCCTGTGTCCCTCCAGTGCCACCACTCCCACCTCTGGCTGGACCATACCCATGACAGGGGTCTCCTGTGGGAAGCCTGGTGAGGCTTTCCATGCCCCCTCATTTTGGGAAACCTCTGTGTCGTGACACAGCGTGTCCCTGTTTGGGATGAGCAGCTTTGGCTGCCACACTGGAGACTGGAATCCATTTCAAACTACAAACCTTTGGAGCTGTCATCTGGGACCATCTGTACTTGCTTTAAAGATGTTGGCTCTTGCTTTGTTTTCAGACTTTTGATCTCTTTGTAAGCTGAGACTTCATCTGCCTCTTCAAGTTTTAAAATGTATTGGGGTTTGGATTCAGCTGTGTAAGGCCACTGGTTGCTTTTTGGTCTGCATTTTGGGTTTGGGAGCCAGCTGATGGGTCGTCTTTTGGGACATCAGACTATTTGGGATTATTTTTAGCTTTTAATTGGCAGTGATCTGTACTTGGAGCTGCGTAGTGTCAAGGGCTTTTCTTCCTTGTGCTCTCAAGAAGCTTGCTTTTCACTTTCATCTGCATGCAGCTGTGTTTCTTGCTCACAAAGCACAGAGCACACGAGGAAACCAGCTTCAAGTAACCAGCCCAGAGGCTTGTGGAGATGAGGGCTCACTGTGGTCAAGCCTCCGTGGCTGGTAGCAGCATCCAGGGGTGCTGGCTGGTCCAGTACTGCTGGGCTCTGTTCCAGGAAGCGCCATGGACCTGCTCCTGACCTTCACTCCCTGCTCTGGGCTGCTATTTTTGCCTCCTCTTCCCCTCTTTTGTCCTGCCCCCCTTTAATTGTAACCTCTTTGGGGCAGGAACGCAGCGTGTGTAGAAAGGGCCTAGAACAACGTGCCCCAGATGGTGGTGTACAAGCATTTTATGCTTGCAGATGTGGCCAGGAACTTTCTGAGCCTCAACACTGCAGTCTCCAGGTCTCAGAGACAAGGGTTAGCACCAGAATCACAGCTGCTGCTTTGTTTTAGTTAAACCAGCAAACCATCCCCAATCCCTTTTTCTCACCTCCTCACTGCAGGGAAAAGCCTGTAGATGTGGCTGGAGCAGACCTGGTGTGCTCAGAACCAGGTGGCAGTAGAAAGAACCCAATATTGCATCAAAACCAACATGAACCCCTTGGGTTTCAGCGATTGCTTGGCCATGGGTTTGCCCCCTCAGTGTCTGTGGGTCTGTTTTGGGGAGTTGCTGAAGCCACTTGCGCTCGGCTGCAGCTTATTTCCCTTTCAGGCTTCGTGGCTTGGAGCACTCACAGCGCAGACACTGCAGGACAGCACTTGTTTGGCTTCAGACCTTGCTTTGAAATTTCTTCTACCAAATTTCAGGCCAATTTTATATTTTTTTTCTTTCATCCCTCTCCCTTCCCCCCAGAGAGAGAAAGAAGTTTTCTTACTTTCATCTTGCATCAGATTTGATACCAGGCCAACGCATCTAGCCTCGAAGGTGCTTTTCTGAGGCTGCTTGCCTCGATGTGACCTTCTGGGTGAGGATTCCTGTTCAAAAATGCAACTATTTATTATCAGGGGCATCTTCCCCACGGTGCTGCTCTCCTGGGCTGGCAGGACAGGGCAGTCTGGGGCCCTGCTGCCCACCCAGAGGCTGCTGTGTTGTGACAAACACAGGTTTTGCAGGGCTGTTTGCTCCACAGCAGTGGGAGTCTTGGGATTTTACCAAAGGTTTCTGTTTCTGATTAGGTTGTTCTCTGTTCTAAAGGGCAGAGATCTCTTTATGGCACAGAGTGGAAAACCTGACCAGTCACTGGGTGGTGAGTCCTGCTTTGGTGCCGAGGTACAGTGAGCTGATGCCTCTCCTGGGTGCTCTTTGGAGGCAGAAGTAGATTCCTGCCAGCCCTGAGCTCCCCATGGCTCATCCCGGGGGGAGGCTGGTGGCAGAGCCTGGAGCAGCATTGCTCGCCGTAGCCTGACTCACAGCCGTGGCTTCCTGCTGCTCTGCCCGCCCCGCTTTGGGAAAGCAGGAATTGCGGTGCAGGGCTGGGGGCTGTCCTGGCCCAGCTCTCTGGAATTGGGCTTTGGAGCTGGGAGCTTTCAGCGGAGCTGCTCCCAAAGCTGGGCTTTGCTGGAGAGTCGTGCCTGCGTTTGTCTGGGCCGGGGGAGGACAGTGCAGCCTCGCAGTGCTCACAGGAAACAGGATTTATTTTTTCCCTTCTGTTGGGACTCTGTGTCGCTCCATTGTCTGAAATTCCCTTGCAGAGACTGGCCCATAACTCTTGTAAAACAAAATAACCCCAAGTGTGGGGGCTGGACCTCCCTGGGCTCTGGCTGGCGGCCGCCTGACTCTATGCAAACTGTCTGGGCCTGAAATCCCCCGGGAAGGAACATAAAGGTCTGATTCAAACCCAGAACGGGATATGCAGCAGCGTGTCCCGCGCATCCCACTGCCTCCCCTTGCCCCGTGTGTGGCTGCAGCCACGGCCCAGGGATGGTGGTTCCCAAAACGCCCGGGGAGAGCCATGCTCTGCCACCCGCTCGGGGAGCTCCTTGCTCCTGCATGTCCTCGCGTGAGGCCAAGAGGTGGGAGGGCACGGCCATGCACCGAACCTGCAGCGGAAACCATTGGGGGAGCAAAGAATGAGCAGGATATCACGTGTGGGCTGTGTGCGCACGGGGCTGCGGAGAACAAAGCGCAGGGAAGCCCTGCTCCAGAGCTGCTCCCACCCGCTTCCTGCTGGCACGGAACCCAGGCTGCTGCTGCCCCGCAGCTCTGGGCAAGCTGGAAGGCTCGGCGTGCCTCAGTTTCCCTCTGCCAAGATGGGCTGGGGGCAGCAGGGTGGTCCCAAGGGGTTGGCCTGCTGGGGCTGGCCTTGGAAGACCAGGCCGCTGTGCTCTGGGGATGCTCTGGAGGTGTTGGCCTGGAGGATGAAGCCTGTGGGGGAAGAAGGGGGCTCCCATCCAACAGGAAAGCCTTGCTCCCCAGTGCTTGAACTTCGCTTGAGTCTTACATCCAGCTCTGGGGCAACAACGCAAGAGGGACGTGGAGCTGTTGGAGCGAGGCCAGAGGAGGCCACGGAGCTGCTGCGAGGGCTGGAGCAGCTCTGCTCTGGAGCCAGGCTGAGAGAGCTGGGCTGGGGCAGCCTGGAGAAGAGAAGGCTCCTGAAGGGGAGACCTTAGAGCAGCTCCAGTGCCTAAAGGGGCTCCAGGAAACCTGGAGAGGGGCTTTGGACAAGGGCCTGTAGGGACAGGCCAAGGGGAATGGCTTTAACACAGGGCCTCTCCCAGCATTGCTGGCACAAAAGGTCCCGGCCCTGCCGCAGCAGAGGCTGGTGCTGGGGGCAGTGCTGTGACTCAGCTGGGCACAGGCTCTGCGCAAGCAGGATTCAGAATATCCTCTTTTCGCTTCGTAGGAAAGGGCAGGCCTGGTGTGGTTTGTGTCGTGGTGCAGAGGATTATGTGTGGCTTCTCTTCATCAGGGACTGTAGTGATAGGACAAGGGGTAATGGGTTAAAACTAAACCAGGGGAGGTTCAGGTTAGATATAAGGAAGAAGCTCTCCCCTGTGAGGGTGCTGAGGCGCTGGCACAGACTTTTCCCAGAGAAGCTGTGGCTGCCCCATCCCTGGCAGTGTTCAAGGCCAGGTTGGACACAGGGGCTTGGAGCAACCTGCTCTAGTGGAAGGTGTCCCTGCCCATGGCAGGGGTTGGAACTGGATGTACTTAAGATCCTTTCCAACCCAAACCATTCCATGGTTCTATGTGTCCTCCACTCCTGGGGGGTTTTGAGTCTGACCAGCAGCAGCCTGGCCCTGAGCAGCTTGGCTGGTGCCTCTGAAGGTCCCAGCTGCCAGCAGCATTTCCCATGGGGACAGTGTTCTCCCCACATGACTCTGCTGGCTCTAACCTGGTGATGAAGCGTTTCATCTCCTGCCCTGGTCAGATTGTAATTTATTTATGCCTGCATCTTAGATGTGAGGCCCTCTGTGATGGTCCTGCTACCCCAGCTTCTCCCACCCCTTGCCTGCAGCACCCTTCATCGTTATGGGTTATCTGTAACGCAGGGAAGATGTTGGAGGGGCTCTGGGGGCGGGAGCCTCCCATTGTCCTCTGCCTCTGTGTTTTGTTGTGCTGATTTTCTTCTTCTCCTCTTGCAGCTGGGAGCCCGAGGAGCCGCGCTGGGAGGACCCTCTCCACAGGATGTTCTCTCCACCAAAGACCTCCCTGTAACAGGCGACGATGACAATCCCGGCGGGACCTTGGGAAGCACTAACATTTCAGTAGCCCAGCACCCTTGTGTGGCCGCCTCCCCCCCCTCCTCCACACCCCGCCCTCTCACTGCTCCCCGGGATGGTGTATTAACCAGGAAGAGCCCTGCTTCTGTCCTCCTCACCCCTCAACTTTCGGCAGCTCTGGGATTTGTATGGCAGCAGCGTAACCGTGGAGAGGCCGGGGTATCACAAACTTATGGATTTTGATAAGAGAGGAGGGAAAGGGGAGCTGGAGGAAGGTAAAAGGATGTCCAAGGCAGGTGGAGGAAGGAGCAGTCATGGAAGCCGGAGTGCTGGAACCAACTCGGGAGTCTTAATGGTGGGTCCCAACTTCCGGGTCGGCAAGAAGATTGGATGCGGCAATTTCGGAGAGCTCCGTCTAGGTGAGAAGGGTCATATTCTGTCCTCACTGGGCCCTGGCATCCCCCTCAGGCAGCAGGAGGGTGCCTGTGACCATCAGCACCAAGGGTGTTGACTGGCCATTCAGTCTTGAAGCCTTGTATGTTGCAGGTAGCCCCTGCTTCCTTCACAAGGAAATTTCATTTTCCTTCCTTCACAGATTTCCTCAGCCCCTTCGTGCTGTGTTTAATCTTTCAAAGCCTGTCAGCCCAAAGGACCGAATCCAGACATGGTTCCCATCTCCTCCCCATACCTGTCACTCTTGGGTTTGTCAGGGAGAGTGTTGGGGCTCAGTCCTGTCTGTTGGAAGTGGTGATGGCCCGTGCAGGCCTGGATGTCCCCCCCCCAGTCCAGGAACACTTAGTGAGCAGTGTTTCATGGGATGCTGCTGTGTCCTCACCAGATCTCGCCCCACTTTTGTACAGGGTGCCCTCCTCCTGCTGCACCACGTGCCTCAGGGTGGAGAGTGAGGGCTCTGCTGGGGAAGAGTCAGTGTTTTATCCAGGGTGAACTCTCCAGTTGTTAAAACTGGTTGTTCAGAGACTCTCCTCAGATTTTACGCAGGTGAAAGAAAGGGTTGAATGAAACCCAAACACCTCCCGTGGTCACTTTCCGTGTTGAACTAAGTCTGTCAGGTTCAAGCAGACTCTTGTTTGGAGGGCGGGTAGCTTGCTTCTCCCCCAGGACATGCCCCAGGAGGCTTTCAGCAAGCTGTGAACCCTTGGGTTGGCATCAGGCAGCTGGGAGAGGTGGCAGTGCCCAACAGCATGGTCAGGATGTCCCCAGGAATGCAACTGGGACATGGCAATGGAGCATTGGCCTTGGCTGCGAGTGCTTTGGGAAGGGGCTGGTGCCCTGGGCAGAGGGAGCCTGGGGCAGCAGTTGCCTTGTTGCTCTGTGCTGTGTTAAGCAGCACCTTTTGAAGCCCAGCTCGATGCTTCCCCTACAAGGACGTGGTGATCTGGGTAGGGTGTTTGTCTGAGGAGGAGCAGGAGCTGGGGGGCTGCGGGCACCATATGGAGCATGGGGAGAGTTTTCCCACCTCCCTGGGCCACCCCTGACTGTGGGGAGTTAATGGTACAGCTCTTCCCAGCTGACAGACTGGCTGGTGCCAGGCTGAACTGTCCCGATCCCGAATTCCCGATGGGATCGCCGCTTAATTGCAGAGCTTGGGAAAACACTGTTTTGGGAAAACACTTGGGAAAACATTGTAAAATCCAGCCAGGAGGTTCCCGCGTTCAGCAGTGGAGGGGCTGTCCCTCCTGGTGTTGAAGAGACAGACCCAGCAATTGTGGAAGGAGAGGTATTCGGGGATGTTGCCGCCTCAGCTGCTCCTTTGGCTCCCCAGCAGGATCTGGACCCCCTGGAATGCTGCATCTCCTGCTGCTGGTGCTGCAGGGCTGGCTGGGAAGGGGTGCTGGAGGGCTCTGAGCCGTGCAGGGGCTGGCTGTGTCCTTTCACCTCCTTTTCCCTGCTGGCAGTGAACATCCCACAGTGGGTATGTGTTTGTGGGTGAGTTTCTTCTGAGATCCTGCTCTAAGCGGGATCAGTTTCAGTTGACTCTGGAGCAGCTGGGGCCGTGGCTGTGCTTTGTCTGGCGTGCTCAGTGCTGGGGGGGACCCCCTGCCCTGGCCTCCCCTTTGCTTTTTGGGGACAGCACCGAGGTGGACATGAGTCTCACGGGGATCTGAGGAGCATCTGTGAAGCTGGCAGTCAGGGTTGCTCAGGGCAGAGCTGCTGCAGGGGATTGGGAGCAGTGTGTTCTGTTTGCTTGTGGCTGAAGGGACGAGCTCTCGCTCTGGGGCTCTGCAGTGGTCGATTCTTGCTGTGAGAGTTTGTCCTTGCCACCAGCAAGAGAAGCTTCTAGTCCCTTCCCATGGTTTTCCTGCCCTGTCACACCCTTGTAGTGCCTGGCTGTAACATGGTGAAGGCCTGAGCAAAGGATCTCATCACAGCAGTGAAAGCCACAGCTATGTGGCTTTTCTCCTAAAATCACATCTCTCTTCCTTAGGTGTGCCTCTGAGCTGCATCAGGGCTCAGGAATGCATTCAGCACCTCACAGAAAGGAGGGATTCCTCCAACTGCAGATGAATGGCAGGGGACCAGAGGGATCCTGCTGTGAAGTGGTGGCATGAGCAAGAATACTCTCCAGCTGTTGCTGGACACTCGGTTTTCCCTTGGGAATGGAGTATTCATTCCTCAAGGCAGGCTGGTTGCAGAGGCCAAAGTGTAGCTCTGTTTAAAAGCTCCCAAATCTTCATTGGACATTTGCCTTTCAATAAAATAAAAGGCAAGGAGGTGCCTCCTCAGCTCCCAGGGCTCGGGGATGGAGGAAGATGAGGTTGTCCTCCTGAAGCAGGTGGGTGCTGCTCTGTCCTTTGGGTGCCTCAGCTCAGCTGCCCGGGATCAAAACAGGTGTCTTCCCAGACATCCAAAATCAAACGTGGTTTGTGGCATTTGTGGGAAGCCAGCAGAGGAATGACTTGGGCAGGAGTTCCTGGCTGCCAGAGCCATGCTGGGATCCTGCCCTTCCATGTTCAGCCTGGGCTTGCCATGCTGGGTGATGCATGGCAAGCACAGTGCCAGTCCCTGTCCCCGTCATGCAGCAGTGCTGGCCAGATCCTCGCTGTAGGACCATGATGGGAGAGCTGTGTGTGGAGCTGGAGCAGGATGGGGTTGGGGTGTTCACAAGGAGCAGGTTCAGCTCTTGCAGGTTCTGTTATGTCCTTGTCAGCCATCCTGGTGCTTCACCCTGGGCACTGTGCCCTGGCCAGCACATCCAAAGTGCATATTGCTGGCCCTGCCACCCGACAGCTGTGGACAAGCACCAACCCTGCTCCTCACGGGCCTTTCCAAAAGGCAGCCCTGGGCAGCACCCGCTGTCTGCAGCCCCCTGTGGTCCCCCCTACCCATGTGCTGCCTCCTTGCCAGGGCACAAGGCAGGAGGAAGCTGGTGGCAGCAGGGGTGTGACCGGAGCGTGGCTGGTGGCTCCCGTGCCTGCAGCCCGGTGCCTCTGTCAGCAACCTGTGTCCCCAGGAGCGAGGCCAGCACCTTCTGCTCACAGCACGGCCTCATGGCAGCTCCTCCGTGGTGCTTTGGGGTGGGCTGGGGGAGGAGGAAAACTCAGACACTAACCAGGCAGCCAAGAAGCCACCAGCATCCTGGCCTGGCTCAGCACCAGTGTGGCAGCAGGGCCAGGGCAGTGACTGTCCCCCTGTGCTGGGCACTGGTGAGGCTGCACCTCGAATCCTGTGTTCAGTTCTGGGCCCCTCACTGCAAGAGAGACATTGAGGTGCTGGAGTGGGGCCAGAGAAGGGCCCCGGAGCTGGTGCGGGGCCTGGAGCACAAGTGTGATGAGGAACGGCTGAGGGACCTGGGGGGTTTAGTCTGGAGAAGAGAAGGCTCAGGGGGGACCTGATCGCTCTCTGCAACTGCCTGACAGGAGGATGGAGCCAGGAGGGGGCTGGTCTCTGCTCCCAAGGAACAAGGGATGGGACAAGAGGCAGCAGGATTGAGCCCCTGTTTGACTGCAGAGCCTGTCCCTGGGAGGAGCCACTCCATTAATATCTCCCATTCATCCCTCTTCCCGTAATCCTGCCACCGACTCTGGCGCTCAGCAGCTGGCTCTGATGTCACCCGGCGAGGATTTATTGCTGCTTCAGGTGCAGAGCAGCAGTCAGAGCAGATGAAATCTTATGCCAGGAGGAGTTTGTTCCCTGAGCAAATGGCTTGGAGGAGATCCGAGCAGACAGATGCAGCTCCCTCAGACACGCACGCAGCCGGAGTGTGGCTGCAGCTCTGCTGCCCTGCAGGGAACCTGCTGCCTTAACTCCCATCTCCCCGGGGCCCTGAAGGGCAGAAGGGGCTCTCAGAGCTAGTTCTGCAAACCTCTTCAGTCTTTTAGCCTTTATGGATGTGGGGTAGAAGTTGTACTGATGTGTGTAATACCTTCCTCGCGCCCCCCTGCCTGGCTGTCCCACCCTGGGTGAGCAGGATAACATGCTGACACCATTAGCTTAACCTTTCCGTAGTTATGGGAGTGAAAAGTCCTGTGAAGGTGCTGAGCTCTCTAGGAAGTCATTCCCAGGTTTTGGGGTGGCCTGGCTGCCTTTGCAGCCCTCCTGGGCGCTTGGAGGCACTTGTCTGACCCTCCCTGCAGCATATTGGTGCCTTCAGCTCCTCCTTGTGCAGTCTGGGCTGTGCCATGGGTCTGCTCCTGGCTTCCCCTGCACCCTGGGGTGGGTGGGAGCATCCCAAAGGATGCTCCTGAGGATGTTTGTGCCATCCCTAGGAGTGACCACAGCCCTGGGGAAGGGATTTCCACTTACCTGTGGTGTCTTCAAACCACTGCCAGCTGCAGCCTTGAGCTGCCCCTGTGCTCCTGGGGGTCCTTCCTTCCTGCCACCCTCTGCGTGGTCCCAAGGACCACAGAGCAGCATCCCCAACTCTGGACAGCCCTCCCAGAGCAGGGTGGCCCCTCTCCATGCAGGGCTGGGGAAGGGAGAAACGTCAAGCCCAGCCTTGCTCCTGCCTTGGCCAGTCACATCCCTGCAGGTCTGGGCTAGGAAGCTGCCCCCCTCCCAGAGGAATCCATGTACCCTATCGGGGGGTAATTACCAGGCATGTTGCAACTCCCCACAGTGGGCTCCTGCTGTGGCTGGTTCCTTGAGGCCTGTTTATGTGTTGTGGGAGCTGCCAAACCTGTTCAGGATGTTCTGCAGCCCCCGGGGCCTGTGGGGGCTGTGAAGTGGGGTTGATGCAGAGGTTCACTTGCTTTCAATTGCCTTTTCGGTGTCTCTCCCTGCAGGAAAGAACCTCTACACGAACGAATACGTAGCTATCAAATTGGTGAGTCCCTCGGTGGTCAGGGTGGGATGTTCAGGCCATCTGGGAAGGATTGTTGATGGTACCCAGGCTGTTGGAGCAGGGTGGGTTGGATCAGTGGTGGATGGGTGGCTGTGAGGAGCTGTGTTCGCTGCAGGAATTGAGGGCAGGAAAAGTAGTGCATGTCACTGCAGGTGGGGTGATCCGGACCTGGGGCTTTGCTTCTCCAGGCTTTGCTGTGGCCTGTGCCTGCACTCAGCTGGTGCCAGCAGCAGAGAGACCTCCGGGAGAGAATGATCCCCACTTATACCTGCTCCCATTAATGTCTGCCCTAGCACCTGGATCTCTCTGGAGAGGGGGGTGGATCTGGCTCCTGTATGGACTGGTTTTCTCTCATGGTCCCCTGGGGCTTCATCTCCCATTTTATACCAGTTTTTCTCAACTCCAAATGCCCTTAGTCCAGCTGCTGCCAGCATGTGAAGGAGGTGTCTGACACCCTGACATCCTGCTCCCTACAACAGCCTTAACTGTTCTTCTTCTCTTGTCCAAGGAACCCATAAAATCCCGGGCCCCCCAGCTGCACCTGGAGTACCGGTTCTACAAACAGCTCGGCAATGCAGGTATGGTGACACGGCAGGGAAAGAGCCTTCCTTTAAATGTGACTCTGCCCCTTTGCTCCCCGGCCTGAGCACCTCCTGCCCATCTGCTCGGCTGGGGGAGGCTGGTTTTACCCAGAGCCACATCTAATCTTTGATCCCTTTTTGTTGAGTTCCTTCCCCCCCCACCTCCCCCGTGGCAGGCAGGGAGATGTAGGGATGCAGATGGAGCTGCCTCCTTTGCCCTCCTGCCAAGAGCAGAGCCAGGCTGTGTGCAGCTGGGAGGGAGGGCAGGGCAGAGCCATCCCCCCATCTGCAGCCCCCTGCCCCAGCGCCAGCAATGGCATAGCTGTGACAGCATGGCCATGTTACCGCACTGCTCAGCCCTGTTGCAAGCCCCGACAGCCCCTGCTCTGTCTCTTGCAGAAGGAATTCCTCAGGTTTACTACTTTGGCCCCTGTGGGAAGTACAATGCCATGGTGTTGGAGCTGCTAGGGCCCAGCCTAGAAGATCTCTTTGATCTGTGTGATCGGACCTTCACGCTCAAGACTGTCCTGATGATCGCGATCCAGCTGGTGAGCGCAGCACCTCCACCTCACCCACAGCTCCACACAGCTCATCCCAGCCTGGCCACAGCCCACCCTGGGCTGGTTGGGCAGTGTGGGGACCCCGCAGAGAAGGAGGTGGGAAGAAGGGGTGAGCTAGTGCCCAGCAGGCTGCAGAACACCCTGCCTGCTGGCACATCCCAGACCACCTCATCCATACCTCACCCTCTCCCTGCTGTAGGAGAGCTCTCCCTCACCCCCATGCAGCACAAACGAGCATCTCTCACTGTGTGTCCAAGATGCAGCCAGACTAAGGTTGTCTTCCAGGGCTGGAGGGTCTGTTGTGCCCATCCTTTCAACCCAGGGTGGCAAGAGCAGGGCCTCAACCCGACGGGATCAAAGGAGGGTGTGGGACACATGGTGCGTCTCTGCCATGGTGCTGACATCTCCTTCTGCCCCCAGATCACACGGATGGAGTATGTCCACACCAAAAGCCTGATCTACAGAGACGTCAAGCCAGAGAACTTCCTGGTGGGGCGGCCGGGCAGCAAGCGGCAGCACACCATCCACATCATCGATTTTGGCCTGGCCAAAGAGTATATTGACCCCGAGACCAAAAAACACATCCCCTACCGAGAGCACAAGAGCCTGACAGGGACAGCACGCTACATGAGCATCAACACCCACCTTGGGAAAGGTGTGTGTGGCCAGCCCTGCCTCTTGGGCAAAAGGGACAGGGAAGGGGACTTGCTGGGGACAAACTGCCTCTCCTGCTCTTCAGCCTGGGGTGTTGGCAGGGGACTTGGGGTGCTGCAGGGTCTGACAGGGACAGTGGCTGTAGTGGGAACGTGCCAATGTTTCTTCTTTTTCTCTATGCAGAACAAAGCCGCAGGGATGACCTGGAAGCATTAGGGCACATGTTTATGTACTTCCTCCGTGGAAGCCTTCCTTGGCAAGGCCTCAAGGTAACAGCCACCTCCTGCTGTCCCTGGGCTGCCCCGTGGGTCTTGCTCTGCCCTGGCATGGGCAGCATCAGGGAGTGGGGGGAAGTTGTGGCCCCTGGGGTGTTGGAGAGTCAGCATCCTGCCAGATGCAGGGCTTGTTGCTCTGTGCCAGGCCCTTGCTGTGCTGTGTCCCCCTCTCTGTGCCACCCCCCTGCCCTGTTGTGTGGATATCCCAACTGCTCTCACAGTGGTTGTCCTGGAACTGCACTTTGTCCTCCTGACCTGCCCTGGGTGAGGGGATTCCTTGGGAAACCATCTGATAGCACCCAGTGCTTGCCCCTCTCTGGGGACATGCCTGGCCCTCATGCTGACCTGCTCCTTGTCTCTGCCAGGCTGACACGCTAAAGGAGAGGTATCAGAAGATCGGCGACACCAAAAGAGCCACTCCAGTGGAGGTGCTCTGTGAGAACTTCCCAGGTGAGGGCACTCTGCATGGCCTGGCCCCAGAGCACACACTGGCCTGGCACGTGGTCCCCCTGCCCCATCTGAGCCCGCTCTGTCCCCGCAGAGGAGATGGCCACGTACCTGCGCTACGTGCGGCGGTTGGATTTCTTTGAGAAGCCTGACTACGACTACCTGCGGAAGCTCTTCACAGACCTGTTCGAGAGGAACGGTTACGTGTTCGACTACGAATACGACTGGGCAGGGAAACCACTGGTGAGTGTGAGGGAGCAGGAGCAGGCAGAGGGTGCTGGGCCCCAGGGTGCCCGGGGGGGGCGGTGGGAGATCAGCATGGTCTGAGGCAGCAGCAGGTCAGCAGTCGTCGCTGCCATGCACCACTGTGCCCAAGAGATCAGCCCCACCAGCAGCCAGCTCCACACTGGGGCTGCCGTGCCAATGAGTTAAAGCTGTGACACCGAAATAGGAGGCTACTGGAGCTAAGGGGCACCCAGCAGTCGAGTTGGTACCTGCTTTCTGCTATGGGCACCCTCCGTGGGCTCACTGCAGCCCAAAACCAAGCGTGGAGCTGCTGGGGCTGGGGTCAGGCCCCGATTCTGGGATGTTGTGCATATTTGGCCAGATGTTGTTCAGCGGAGGGGCACGGGGCGGCGGGTGGGCTGCTGTGCTGCGGCTGATGTTGTCCTTGTCCTGTCCCCAGCCCACCCCCATCGGCACGATGCACAGCGAGGTGCAGGTGCAGCCCCCGAACAGAGACAAAGCACAGCCACACACCAAACACCAGGTGAGCAGCGGCGCTGCCCCATGGGGGCACGGGACTGCGGGTGACCACAGCGCAGGCTCCTGCCCACCGACCCACAGCGCCCAGCGGGGCCTGGAGCTTCCTTCTGCCCCCCAGCGCTGTCTGCGGGAGGCCTTCCTCCCTGCAGGGCTGGGGCTGGGGTTGGGGGGGGACCAGGGCAGTGTCCGTGGGGCCAGGCAGCCTGGCAGAAGCAGGATGAAGCAGCCGTGGGAGGCTGTAGCACAGTGGGGAAGCGCCAGGCCTGGGCAAGCTGCAGGGTTTGGCACTGGCTGGTGAGTGAGGGCACAGCACAGGCTGAGCCACCTTGTGCTGAGGACGATGTCCCCAGTGCCATGTCCCTATGGGAGTAACTTGTTGCTGTCTTCGTGGTGCCACTTTCATCAATGTGATGAGGACACAGGACAAGGCATAGGGGACTTCCTGGGCCTCAGGGGGGGGATTTGTGGTGCAGCTTGGCAGTGTTTTGCCCCATGCTGGAGAGCAGGGCTGGCTATGCCCTGGGAACACAGGGCACGTGGGAGCAGCCCAGGGCAAGGAGACAGGCAGAGCTGTGCAGGCAGCTCCCTGTCTGCATCAGTGTGGGAAAAGGGCCGAGCTGCCCAGCCCTTCTCTGGTGCCATGGCCTGTCCTACCCTGGAGCAGGAAACACGGTTTTGGGACTGCTGCCATCAAGAGCAAAACCTCACGCATGTCCCTGGCAGTCCTGTACAGACCCTCGTCCTCTTGCCTTGAACCTCCACGGGGAGCAGAGCACCGGGAGCTGAGGGTGCAGCATGCTGCCCTCGTCACCCAATCCATGTATCAGCCCAGTGGTGCTCCTCACTGCTCCTGGCCAAGCTCGGGCAGCCTGGGCCAGCCCTGGCTCCCGCTGGCCCATGGCTGGGCTGTGCTTCCATCGGGAGAGGGTGACATCTTCAAAGCTCCTCTGGCTCATTCCTGGGAACTTGCTCCCAGTCAGGTCTGCTCTCTGCTCTGCAGCAGCTGAGGAATGCCGTGTTCAATGTCCCTTCTTGCTAGCGCTGGGAAAAGCAAAGCACAAAACTCCCACCGCGTGGGAGCAGTTTCCAAGCTGGGGGTGCAGGGTCCCCCCCAGCAGCCGTGGGGCTGTACCAGGCTCCCCATGGCGAGGGTTTGGCAGTGGGGTGCCCTCGAGGAGCAGATCGTCGGCCCCGGGACGTTGCGGTCGCAGGGGAGCGGCCGGTGTCACCTCGGCCTGGCTGCAGCTCCCTGTGCAGCTCTGTGTGGCGCTGGCCGTGCTCTGCAGGGTGTTTGTCCTCCCTGGTGTGGAGAGGACGTACCCTGAGCCCAGCCCCATTGCTGGGGGGGGGTGCGTGTGTGTGTGGTTGTGGCAGGGGGGCTGCAGACCCCCAGTGTCACCGCAGGGACTGTTCTGGGAGTGCCCTCCACAGTCACAAACTCGAGCTGCTCCGATCACGTTTTTGCTTTTGCATGTCTTATTTTTCTCGACTCCCTTTGCCACTCTTCTCCTGCCCTTTTCCCTCCACCTCTCTCTTCTCTTCCCCCATTCTTCCTCTTTTCTTTTCTTTTGTTTCTTTTCGTTCTGTTCCTCCTGCCTGGCGCGAGCAGCCGCCCGAGGGGACGGAGTTGTGGGATCCTCAGGCCGGTGGGCAGCCTGCCGAGGAGCCTTTGGGAGCTCACCTGGCAGCCGGCAGGCTCGGGGGGTCCGTCCAGGTACATGCAACCACGCGCCGAGGGCAGGGGCGGGCGCGGGAGGGAGCAGAGCCCAACCTGTGCCTCGTGTCTGCCGGCCCTGCCAGGGGAGCAGCAGTGGGGCCACCCGTGCCCAGGGCCTGGCCTCGGCTGCAGCATGTGCTGCCCTGTCCCCGAGGCTGGCGCCGCTTCCCTGGGCTCCCGTGTGCTGCCGGTGGGTCTCTGAGGGCGGTTAGAGGTGGATGAAGCGGCGTGAGCAGCAGGGTGGGCATCAGGCTGTGCCCACCAGCAGTGCCGGACAACGTGGCCTCATCCCACATGGGGACTTCCCTGCGCCTCCGTGACAGGAGCGATGGCTTCGGGCCCAGCTTCTCCTCCCTTGCCCTGGGCACTCCTCGGCCTCATCTCCCCGCCTCGGTCCTGCACTCGCGCCGTCAGCCCCGTGCTCGCCGCCGCCGCTCGGCCCCTTTGGGCTGGTGGAGTCCAGCCCATGCGGGTGGTGCATCCATGCTGGGTCCCCCCCCAGCTGGGCCTTTGCTGCTTCCTCCGTCTCTGCTTCCTCCCTTGCCGCTGCTGCTCGTTCCTGCTGCTCCGTTGGGGCTGTGTTGGTGCTCGGTGCCAGGCACGGGCCTGGCTCCCACTGCTGCCATTGCAGGGCCAGGGCAGACCGTGGGTCCGGCTTGTGCTCTGCCACGCTCCCCCCGAGCCACGTCCCCCCCGCCACGGCGGCTGCTCCCTGCTCTCGCTCTGCAACCTCCCACCCCGTCCTCTGCCTGCGCCCACGCTGCAGGGGGGTGGTGGTGACGCAGGGGGGGTCTCTGGGCTTCTTTTGGGGGGTTGACGTGCTTTTGTAGCTTGACGTGCCCTGGCTGGGCGCTGTGGCTGTCGGATGGCAGCTCAGCCCGAGTAAGGCTGAGCCTCCTCACCAGCTTGGTGATGCTCTGGTGCATCCTCAGGTTGCTCCTGGCCTTGCCTGGGGGCAGCAGGCACAGGAGGGGGTTTCAGGCAGGTGCCTTTGCCAGCCCTGTCCTTGCTTTGGTGACTTGGGGCTCCTCCTGGCACCACGCGTGGCCTCCCTGCCCCGGCAAGCGGGCAGGAGCTCGGGGCACTGGGCTGAGGCCCGGAGGGTCCAGCAGTGCTGGGGCTTGGGGCTGGGGAGCAAAACTGTGTCCAGATGTTCAACCATGGCAAGTCTCCTTGGAGCTAACACAGCTTCAGGACTGTGTCTCTGGGGAGGTTGGAGCTGGCTGCCAGCGAGCCCCTGTCCTGGTAGGGTTCATGGGTTCCCGGAGGCACGGAGGGCTCAAACCCGTCTGTGCCGTGCGGCTCTTGGGCACGCACAGCACTGGGGCTGAGCACCCTCCTGCTGCCCACATGGGGGGCTCTGTGCTCCCAGCAGGGCCAGGGGGGCCGTGCTGCCTCCTGGGGCTGCAGCTGCCGTGGGGCTGGGGACGAGGCTCAGGACCAGCCTGTGCCCCATGGGCTGCCCTGCGCTGACGCTCATCTCTCCCCAGGTGATGAGCTCCACCAACGGAGAGCTGAACACGGATGACCCCACGGCAGGACATTCGAACGCGCCCATCACAGCCCCCACCGAGGTGGAGGTGACAGACGATACAAAGTAAGGCCACAGCCCCCGTCCCCTCTGCTGGGGCTGGGGTGGACACAGGCTTTGGGATGGTTCAGCAGCTGCCCTGAGATGCTTTGTCAGGTCCCCTCTAGAGCGAGCAACCCATGAGGAGTGTCTGGCAGGGCCACCACCCCCCCCCAGCCCCGAGGCTCACGTGTCTTCCTCAGGCTCAGTGCAGGGACATGCACGGATCTGGGGCCACTCGTTCTCGGGGAGCCCCTGCCTGGGCCCAGCTCCAGCCTCTGGCGTTTGCCATGGCTAGCGTTGCGTGCTGTGGCCAGCACCACCCGCTGTGGCCAGCACCACTCGCTGTGACCACCTTGGTGCTCCAGGTCCAGCCCCAGGGTCCCTTCTGGCACGGCTCTGCACACATGGGGCTCACTGAGGGGTTCCTGTCCCCCGCCAGCTCTGCCCTGACCACCGTGTCCAGGCCCAGCCACTGACGATGTCCCCAATGTCCCCTCTGTCCCCAGGTGCTGCTGTTTCTTCAAGAGAAGGAAGAGGAAAACCACCAAGCGTCGCAAGTGAGCCGCCGGGGCCGCGGTGGCTCCTCTCCCTCTGGCCGTGGCTGGATCTTGTCCTGCGGAGCCGGTGGCGGCCCCTGGGTTTGGCCGGGACCGGGGGGGGGTGCCGAGCCGGCCGGGCTCCCCCAGCGCCCCAGGCGGGGAGCAGGGCCTCCCCGCTGTGCCCTGCCCTGCCCTGCCCTGGCCGGGGGCGGCCCCGGCGCAGCCGCTGCAGTTCCCGCGTCCGGCAAAAAGAAAAGAAAAAAGAAAAAAGGAAAAAAAAAAAAAAGAAAAAAAAAAGAAAAAGAAAAAGCAGCTCAGCCCCGGCGGCGGAGGCTCAGCCCCGGCGGCGGAGGCTCGGCCCCGGCAGCAGAGGCTCAGCCGCGGCAGCAGAGGCTCAGCCCCGGCAGCAGAGGCTCAGCCGCGGCGGCGGAGGCTCGGCCCCGGCAGCAGAGGCTCAGCCCCGGCGGCGGATGCTCGGCCCCGGCAACAGAGGCTCAGCCCCGGCGGCGGCTCCGCTTGAGGCTCTCGCTTGCAAATGGGGATCAAGTAGAGACTGAGCCGGCGCTGGGAGCGGGAGCGAGGCGGGAGCAGCGGGCGAAGGAGGGATAGATCCTTTTTTTTTTTTTTTCTTTTTTTTTTTTTTCTGTTGCTTCTTTGTCTCTTTAAGTTAATTTAAAGTGAGTCTCGGTGCAGAGTGCTGAGTCCTCAGTCTTTGACCGTCAGCTGCAGCGTTCCTGCATTCTGCTCTTCCTTTTGCCCCCCCCACCCCGTGTCCCCCGGTGGGTTCCCCGCTCGGGGCGGAGCGCTCGGGCTCCGGGCTCGGTACGGTGAGAGGCGCCGGGGCCAGGAATCTCGTTTACAGATCACGTCACGATGCACTTTTGTGAGCAATACAGGCGAGTTCGGGGCCTGCGGGGACAGGGCGGTGACTCCGGGGCTGGGGGACGCGGGGACAGGACTTTGGGCACCAGCCTCGCTGCCGGAGCCACCTGGCTGAGACCAAAGGGACCGGCGAAGGGCAGCGGCGGAGCACGGAGGAGAAGCAGGAGCTGGCTCAGCCCCAGCACTGCAGCGGGGCTGGATGTGCTTCAGCATCAGCGTTGGGTATTTGCAGGGAGCTGCCGTGGCTGTGGGGCCATGTTTTCTCAGCCTCTTTGGTTTTACAGGCCCTTTGCTACGTCCCTGGGCCCCCCAAGGGCCCTGGGGCTGCCCTGGGGTGACATGGAGGAGGCACAGGGTAAGCGTGGCCAGATACTGAAGGGCATCGGGGTGGATGGAGCTGCCCCGTGGCTTCGTCTCTGTGTCCTGCCTGCGCTGGGGCTGGGGGAATGTGGGGTTTTTCCGACTTTCACAGAGATACAGAGACACAGACACACACATGGACACCCCACACCCGCTCCCCCTGTTCCTCGCCACCCCCAGGGCACCGCAGCTTCCCCACGTGATGGACCCGTGCGCTGTTGTGTGTATTGATCATGGCACATTGCGGGGGGTGGGAGGGAGGGCACACTTCTCTTTACCAAAACCCTGTTGTTCTGCCCCAAGAGAGGGGCTGAGGCTGTGCTGAGGCTTTGGGGTGGGGGGGGGAGGGAGGGAATGGGACCATCTGTGGCTGCTTCAAAATGTTTGTCCAAACTGACCATCTTGGGGGGAGGCCCCAAGTCAGGGGTTGGGGTCACCCTGTCCTGGCCATGGCTGTATATGGGCGCCTTGGGGAGGGCACCGCGCCGTGGCCCCTCTTCCTGCATTTGGGATCGACCCTGGCTTTGGCTTCTCCCAGGGCAAGGGGGGAGCAGCCCCAGCCCTTGCAGCGTTTGGCCTCACTTCCCAATGGGGCAAACAAACAGACAGACAAAGTTGTTTTCAAAATCGCCTTAAATTGTCCCTGGAAGCGGATCCTGACGGAGCAGCCGAAGAGGAGCCGCGGGGGGGGCAGCCCCGGGACTCACTGTCCTGCAGCGAAGAGCCCCCAACACTGCGATTGTATGTGAGGGCGTTTGTTCCATTGCGACTTTAGTTACTGCTTTAAGACAAAGTGTACAGAAACGGCATTTCGGTTTCTCTGATGCTTCCTGGAAGCCATAGGATTTAGGGGCTTTTTTTTTTTTTTTTTTTTTTTTTTTTAATAAAACCGGTTAAAAAATAAGGAAAAAAAAAAAAAAAAAAAATCTTTAAAACCCTACACCTGCTTCTGCACTTCATTGCTCAGCGCTGAGCATGGGGACACCGGCCCAGCACCCCCTTCCCAGGGCAGGCTGGACCTGCAGTGGGTTCCTCAGCCCCACCAGGGCTGGCTCCAGCTCCCAGCCCTGCTCCACGTGGGGCCTTTTCCTGCTGCGGAACAGCGCAGGGCTGAAGTTAGGTCCCCTTGTTTCATGGGCACTAAAGCAGCTGGGGGGAGTCGGGGCTCCAGCATCTCTCTGCCCAACCCCGCTCTCCGCATGGCTCCCCGTGGATGTTCCCATTTCAAAGCTGGGAAGCTGGTGGCACAGGGCAGGCAGTTCCAGCCTCCTTGAGCACAGCACCAATGTACCTCAGAGGGGCCAGGTGAAGGTCCCACTGTCCCCAGCACTCTGGTGCTCCCAGCAAAGCCTCCAGCACAGACTGCTGGACACTTCCCATAGGAGCACATTCACCAGGCAGCTCTGACACGGCCCCACGGCTCTCACCAGGTCTGCAGCTGCTGGACGGTGCGTTGTTGGGGTGGGTGGTTGCTTGTTGTTGGGGTGCGGGCGCTGCCCTCGCCCCTGCTCCACCACATGCTCCTCACAGCCCTGCTCCGGGCGGGAGCTGCCATGTCTGGTCCTGGCAGGGGCATTGCCCTTCACCCCTCGCTCCCAGCAGGTCCCTGCTCTTGCAGCCGCGCGCTGATGGCTGCAAAGGCACATTTTGTTATCAAAAAACTTCTATCGTGGTTAAAGAAATTCAGTCACCAAATGACAAATCTACCACACACGGGGTAACTGCTGCTCAGATCCTTCCTGCTCTCCTCCCCCAGAGAAACAGGCTCCACAACAACCCATTCCCCAGATTTTGGGCTTCCCAAACCTTTCTCCCAGCACTTCCCCAGAGCCTGGCTCACCCCCACTCCATGAGGGGAAGCCGAGGACCCCGTGGCCTTGGTGGGGGGGTGAAGGATGCAGTCCCCCCCCCCCCCCCCACCTTTCCTTTGACACATCATCGGCTCCCTTCACATCATAAAGACACTCCTGTAAAGACAACCCGAATGTCTTTATTGATTTCCTATTTACAAATCACAAAGCTGGCCAAAAGCAGAGTGTGAACACGGAACGAGAGCGTCGATACATTCATCAATACAGCACTGGAGCGGGGACAGGCCCGGCTCCGCTCGGAAGGTGACGTGGTACAACAGGATGTCTCATACTTCTGGGCACAAGCATGTCCAACACTGAATTACATTCACCTATCTACAGAAGCCAGGATTGCATTGAGCTGCGTAAAAGCCGTAAGAACAGAAGTTGCTCGAGTGCAGTTCAGTTTAACTCGTCCCCGCCTAAGCCACCAGACCTACCTCATGGGTGACGGCAGGAGGATGGATTTGGGAAGAGAACCTGTGCGACAAAACTGCAGCAGAACCTGACTCTTCCTGGGAAGAGCAAGGCCTGAGCCCTGCGCTCCCCCCAGCCCTGGGCTCAGCTTTGCTGCTGCCAAATTCCAACGATTCCCACTATTGCCACGTATGTACAAAAGGCCCCAACGCAGCTCTCGGGTGCCAGCAGTGAAGTTCCCACCACCCCTGGGAAAAGGAGCAGGGTTGCGCATCCTGACAGACACTTCCCTCTCCAGAAGGAGCGTGCCCGGACCATGAATCCATCTCACAACAGTTTGCATTGCACAGAGTCAGGTTCAATCACTAAGTCAGTCATGGACCCATCTGGTTTTCTTCTCTTTTTTAGTACTGGCCATATCAAAAACATCCTACCTCGAGCAGGCCGACAACAGACACATCTTACAACGTCTTCCTAGAGAACGTAACACACTATTGACATCTCTACTAGCTACTGGTGAGGAGGTGCAGGGTGTTCCTGGCAGTATTGCTGCTGGAGATACCCGGCAGCCACAGGCTGAGGGCAGAGCCTGACCGCAGGGAGCAGGAGGAGGTGGCATGTCCCCAGAGAGCAAGCAGGCACCGAGCTGTCCCCACCAGCAAAGGATGAGGTTTCAGCTTTGAGCAGCTCCATGCAGTGGTAACTGCTGCCCGGTGCGTTCCAGCATGTGCCTGGAACCAGGGGGGAGGTTTGTGAAGGGGAACCTCAGCTCTGAGGCAGCACCACCCCTGCAGCAAGTCCCACATGGACTAGGGAAGGCTCCGGCCATGCTGCGAAGCAACACTTCGATGACAGCTTCCTCTGCAGCGGAGGGAATAGTCCCGTGGTGCTCGCCAGTGGGCAGTGACCATGAGGCTGGGCAAGGACAAGTCACCCACCTCCCTCCCAGCAGGACAGCACTTCCCTGCTCAGCCACGGTCGTACCTGCTGGTGGGGAAAAGCAACCAGCCCTCAGCAGCTCAGAAGAGGCATCTTCAAGATGACCAAGCTCTGGGGCCCAAAGAGAGGCGACATCTGTAACTCTCCCATCCTGCTGCGCCTGTCCAGGCAGTTGGGCTGTGCAAGCACACACAGGCAAAGAGAAAATCCTTAATGTCTTCCTAAACTGCTTCATAAATCCCTGTCCATCTGCTGTGTTATCAGGGAAGGGGCAGTTGCACATCAAGGCTCTCTGCCTACTGCACATCTGACGTGGCCCAAGGCAGGTTTAGCAATGCTCAGAACAGAGAGAAACTGCATTGAAACGTGCATGAGAGCAGCAGCAATCACAGGAACAGGGGCAGGGCAGGCAGCTCCCCTGCTCCAACCAACAAACCCGGCACTATCTGCAAAGGTCTCAGCACGGTGACAACTACTGTGGGCACCTTGAACCCTGCCTGGGGTGTCAGAGGATCACCCCTTGTTTGGAACGCGCTGTGGAGCTTGGAGGCAGCACCCCCAGGCCCCAGCCTGCACCCAGGGCAGGGCCAAGCCCCTGCCCTGTCCCTGCTCCTCCAGGAGCTCCACTCACCGTCACCAAGGCCAAGGATTGTCACAGAGCAGTGAGAGGAGCACGAGAACGCCTCAGTCTCTCCAGTTTTGAGGTCTCCCTCAAGACCATGTAGTGCTGAAACAGCGAAGCCTCAGGGAAAAGGCCACTTCCCAAAACCTCCTGCGTGCGGCGGCTGGCGGGAGGGAAGGCGCTGGGCACGGGCTGGCCGAGCAGGAGAGGATGGGGCCACCCAGCCCTCGAGTGTGTCTTTATGCAGGATTATCTCCTCACAGCAAGTCTCACCACAACCAGAGCCACTCGTTTCCATGCTTCTGACCGGTGGAAAAGCATCTACATTCATTACAGTCCAAAAAACGCATGTTGTTAGATAGGATTAACCAGGAAAGTGAAGAATGACTAGCCACAGACACCTACAAATGGTACTGGTGTACCAGTTAGTCTGGTACGTGATAGCAGCAGAATCACTAGCACAAGGCAAAACATGAGCTTTGAAATGATTTTACTGAGACCTTTGGCTAGTGTGGCTCCAATCGGTGTGGTCAAACTCAGCCAGAAATTTAGTTTGGAAGGTCACGGGGAAGAGAACAGAGGAGTCCAGAGCCAGCTCCGCAGCTGCACTATGTGTAGAAGATGATCTCTGGGATTTGTCCATCCTCCACGGAAGTGCCGTTGTTATTCCCAGCCGCGTAACAGAACGTAAAACAGGTCTTGGCTCCCGTTGTGGGTGATTCATGGATCACTTTGCGCAGTCCTTTGGTTCCATAGTGGGAATCTGGACCCTGCGATGGTCACAGAAGAGAAACCAGATCAAGACAGGGCTCGCAGGACCCTGCTCAGGCTCAGCCCAGGAGGTTTGGCCTCACAGCCTGGCCCAGAACAACCAGTTTGGGAGGTCTCAGCACCTCCCTCTTCTGCCTGGCTCTTGCACCTCAGGAAGGTTGAGCAAAGTTCTCATCTCTATCAGAATGTGACACTACATTTAACCAGATCTCAACAGTTAAATATCAACTTCTTTAAGCCGCTGCAGGCAGGCTCTGGATTACAGACCTGCAGCACTGACAGCTTGTCTGTAACACCAAAAACAATTCCTTCATCAATAACGTAGCCTGTTCATTGTTGGACACTTGCAAGACAAGTTCAAAACCAACTCTGAGTGCTGGTGGTGAAGGTGCTCATGGCATCACCAGCTGAAGGACCACAGAGCAGACCTTTGAGAATCCCAGACTGGTTTGGGTTGGAAGGGACCTTAAAGCTCATCCAGTTCCAACCTGCTGCCATGGGCAGGGACACCTTCCACTAGAGCAGGTTGCTCCAAGCCCCTGTGTCCAACCTGGCCTTGAACACTGCCAGGGATGGGGCAGCCACAGCTTGCACGTTAGGCCTTGAAAAACACAGAGCAAGAGCCCTGTTGGACTACAGAGCCTGCTCTCACCTACTCCCATCTTGTCTCTTCGACCCACACACCCCAGTGCGGTACCTTTAGAGTAGCACACGCTGTATAGTTGACGTTGGGTAGAATCTCAACAGGCTCCTTGAACATGACGCGGAAGGTGTTTGATGATCCATCACAGCTGAACCCTGTGTCATTCTGCCCCAGCACCGTGTTGCTGTCAGTGTGGATGATCTGTAAGACACGTGGTAACTTTTAATCTGCAGTTAGTTGAATGCTGCCCTGCACCAGTGCAGGTGTGTTGCCCCTGAACTGGACCGAATCTGAGGGGCTCAACAGTTTGACCAGCCCCACTACAACTGCACTAAGCCATTACTTAGGTCTGCCTTCAGTGATCACACAGAACAACCATGGGCTTGGGTCCCAGACAGCCCAAGGCAATCCCTCCTTACCCTGAAGCCTGTCAGAGGACTACAGGCTGACGTTCTGTGCTTTGATCTTCACTTGCCTTTCTCCTCCAGGAGCTCAAAGGGGCACCAGAATGAGACCCTGACTATCAAATAAACAAGCACAGTATGTCAGCACACACCAGCCTTGCTCTGCTGGGATAACTTTCCTGGGAATGGTTCTTCTCCAGTGACCCAGACTGGGGTTACATGCGCACATCCAGATCAAGGCACACGAGATTTCCATAAGCTGCCCCAGTCTTTGAACAAGATCATGATGGACTGTGGACAACTGAGTCTCTCTCAGTCCTAGCCATCATCCCAAACAGGACGCTGACGACATGAGGCTGCATGTCAGCACTGCACAGGCCCAGCACAGACACAGCAATTGCTTTCTTCTCTTCCCTTGTTGAATTGTAGCTGTTCCACTGCATCTGTACAGCTCAGACCAAAAGACAGTCCAGGGACTACTGCAGCACCCAACTCTGCTGCGGCACCTGCAGGGCAGGCTTGGCCTGGCCTGCTCAGCATGGGAAAACACACACAGCTTCTTCTCAGCCCGTGTCACAGCTCTCAGAGATGTATTTTCAAAGGACAGCAAGTGCACTTGGGGAGATACTGCAGTGACGCAGGCAACAGGAGGCTGCGTAACATGGAAAGCAATAATCCCTCTTATCCCCAGTGCCCCATCTGGCCCTCGCTACATCTGCCAGCCACCCAAGCTAGAAATACAGGCCCATCTAACTTACTTAAGATGTTGCATATTCACTAAAAAGTGTAAGTTAGTCCCTCCAGCAGCAAGTATTTTTAACATAGAAGAGAGAATTACCTGTATATTTACTTGGTAATCCGTTGGCCCATGTATGGATCCGTATAATCCAAACCCAACTACAAATATTCTTTTGTTTACAGAGAACCTGCAGGAACAGACCAGGGAAGTCAGACCAACTGCCACTCCTGTACTGCTTTTGTACAAGGATGATACACGAATATCTTCACTCACTTTATATCGAAAATGGAATCAAACATGCTACAGTTTAAAGTGCAAATCTTACTAGTAACTGAAACCCTTTCCAGAAACCACAACCTGCAAGCTTTCAACTTTGACTGTCCTAATGGGCTCGCAAGAATTTTGTTTGATCATGTAAAATACAAAGGTGCACAATCCCACCACTAACTCCACAGTGCAGGCTCAGAAAGCATTTCAAGGTTGTGGTACATCAGCATCCAAAACTCCCAGGCAGGCAGAGGCAGGGTGCCTGCAGAGCAGGGAGCCCTCACAGGAACAGCAGGCTTTCCAGCAAGGTAACAGCAAACACCATTTGAAGTATCATTACATATTTCACTGTGAGCACTGGAAGAGAATTGTTAATGTGCTTCTGAGTATTTGCTGCATGTAGCTGTACTCAAGATTAAAGAGTAGAAAATAAGATTCAATAGCTCCTGAATGCAGGAATCCCTCCTGCCTAAGGCAGCAAGGGGAAGGATATTCACCCCACTGCCCCACTACAGCTCCATCTTCTCAGGTAGCAGAAAGCCTCAGTGCCTGCCAAACAGCCAACATCATTTCTTCACCCATCCACCAACTCTTTGAGCCCTGCATGTTTCAAGACCAAACATCTGCAGCAGGCTGAAGCCACTGCTCTGCAACCAGCATGAGGTATTCAGTGTTGACACTGCACACCAGCCTTGCTGAAGACTGACCCTGGTGCTAACAGCAGTTGAACTTAGAGTCGAGTACAAGCTCCAAAAGCTCTCTGAGCATTAGAGCTGAGAACAGCAACTGTTTGGAGGTAGCAGCTCTTCCAATTACAATCTCCCATAAGGGGATGAATGGATCAGAAGATCCAACCAACAGCTGTATTGATGTGCAACAGAACCACTGGTGAAAAGGCTTATAAACCTTAAAGACTGTATTAAAGCAAGTTCCCCGTCCACCCAAGACAAAGATGAATCAGGAAATAGCCCAGGCTGGTTACCTCCTGTCTTGCTCTAACCATGGGGCCACACGAGGCTTGCAAACCCCCATTTCCCACACCACACCTCCACGTCTATGCCAACACGACTGGGCTTTGCTGCTTCTCTACAAGCTTAGGTCTAAACAAACTAGATATTAGCAGAAAAGCAGGCACAGCAAGCATTTTATGCTAATCCTTCCCTCAAATAGGCAAGATTAAGGGGCTTCAAAAAGCCACGTTAACACTTACAACCTGATGGAGCACTGGTTAGTTGACATACTCAGGCACAGAAGGAAGCCACGAGTTGCATGGTGACTCCAACCACTATGTGCCCATGCAGCTGCAGGAAGCCACTTGAAAAGGAGAGAAATAACCCCCAAAGAGGCCTGTGCTGCCACATTTTATGGAAACCTTTGCCAATACAGAAGCAAAGTGGCAGCCTGCAGCTGCACATGCAGGTTAATGCATCAGGTGATGCTTTTGCCCAGCAACACTTTCCCTTCAGGGTTCACACCAGGGTTTATATGGTGGAAGTCAAGGTCTAGCACATAACCTTGCGGGTTTTAGGGCTAAAGTAGGCTCAAAGCTCAGTAAACACGAATCTATCAGCAGCAGAACGAGCAGAGAAGCTGACCTTATCCTGTCACTAGTCCCACTGTACCCCCAGCGGCTCTCCACCTGCTGGAAACGGCTGATGCTGCACTCCTTCCCCCGCAGGCAGCAGCGCGGCCGGTCGATGAACTCCACCCGCGGCTTTGGGTTCACTGTGAAGTGGAGGAACAGGCTCACCACTTCCCGGTCCGTGAGGATTCCCGACTGGGCAGGCCCTGCAGAGGAGCATGAAAGCAGTGACACCATCAGAAACTAGAAGGGATCCTTTGGAGATTTACACGGAGAGACAAACTTGACTTGCAGTTAAGAGTGGGTCATGCCCGCATCAAACACGGGATCTCGCTGGTGTGTCAGGAAGTTCAACCCCAGGCAGAAACGTGCTGCTGAGTTTGATGTGCACACCAGTCACGGGCTGCAGTCTCTGCAGGGGGCATGTTCATGAAACAGATTCAACACACAGCTCTGCAGAGCTGAAATGCATTTCACTAACAGGACTGATTTAAAAACCTAAACCATGCAGCTAATCCTTCCCCCACTCCCTCAGGAGATGGTAATACTGGTGAGACAGGGATTTTCATACATCTACACTGGTTTTATAACATTACTGTAAGACATCATGAAAGCCCATGAGGGGAAGTGGGAGGGAATGTCATCATCAAGTGTTTTTCAGTCAAGACAAAGGTGGTTCAGCTCACACCCTGCTTTGATTCCCTCCTTCCCTTGGGCATTTAAACCCTGCTTTGTGTTGATTTAGGTTTTCTAATATCCTTATTGCAGAATCTAAGGAAAAATGCTAGTGACTTCAGCAAGAATTGAAACGTATTCTCATCTTTTTTACAGGAACCAGATGGTTTTTTCCAAAGTGATGCTAAACTCAAGCTTTGGAAACTACTTCGAATACTTTCAGAAGTGGAACCAGCTAAAAATCAGTCTTTAGCAGAAGAGTCAAAAGCTGCTCTGCACCTCAATTTGCAAGAGGCTTTTAGCAGAAACTACTGCATACTGGAGAAACAATAGCATTAAGTGCTCTTTAATGTGGGAAGCCAATGCCTGGCTACTGGTTGGTCCAAAACGTTACTTTCAGCACATGTTATGCAGACATAATGTGGCCCAAGGCTGCAATAGGTAGAGATGAAAGAATTTAAGGAAGTCGACTGTTAACAGATAAATGAGCTTATGGATACTTGCTCAGCAAAAATGAGCCATCACTGATCATGTCTAAACTCATCCTGTGTTGCTGCAATTCAATTCTCAAATGTTTCAAATTACTTGCTCTGAGGGAAGGGAGTGACATATTTGCCAGTTAAAACATCTTCATGCAAAACTCCATGTTCAATACCAGACTACACAATGAACTGGTGAAACCACTGCCTGTAAAAATCCTTTTCTTTTTCAGAGTCACTCAGAAAAAGGACAAAGCTGAAGCAATTCCAAGGTAGTGCCTTGTTTAAGGAAGAGCTGACCAGCGCAGCCTCGCAGGTTTGGGGTTTCTTTTGCTCATCTTTTTAGGTTAAAGCAGAGAAAACGTAGGAGTTTCTCTCAAAGCAGGACTAACCAAAGATCCAAGCTGAACTGACAGCATGGGGAGGGGCAGCTCAAAGGTTTCAACACAAATGTGCCAAAATTAACAAGTTCCTCCCAGTAAGATAGAATGGTACAAGAGCAGTTGAAATGGAAGATGAATGGAATAGTTGAAAGAAACAGGATCTACAGACAAGTGCAAAGCTTGGTATACACAGACTACTCCAGTGGCTGTAACACCACCTAGAAGGAGAAGGCTCTCTCCCATCAAGGTGGGTCGTAAGCCTGCGATCTGCTGTGGCACTGTTGTGTGGCACAACACACACTGAGGAACAGTGTGCCATGTTTTCACCCAGTGCCAGCACAAAGGGAAGTGACCCAGTTCAGGTGAAGGGATCTCTGCCTCCCTGAGCAGCCACTTCTGAAGAGATTCGCACCCCTCAGACCACACTGCAGCTGTGACAGGCAAAACAGAAAGTGGGTACCAAGTTGTAAGCACAGATTTACTATCCCTCTCCATCTTGGAATACGTCTATTAACTGGAGAGGGTCCTTATAAGGGCCTGTAGGGACAGGACAAGGGGAACGGCTTTAACCTGCCAGAGGGGAGATTGAGATGAGCTCTGAGGCCGAAGCTCTTCCCTGTGAGGGTGCTGAGGCGCTGGCACAGGGTGCCCAGAGAAGCTGTGGCTGCCCCATCCCTGGCAGTGTTCAAGGCCAGGTTGGACACAGGGGCTTGGAGCAACCTGCTCTAGTGGAAGGTGTCCCTGCCCGTGGCAGGGGGTTGGAGCTGGATGAGCTTTAAGGTCCCTTCTGACACAAACCGTTCTGTGTTTCTCGTTCATAGACAGAGATAAGCTGAAGCCATCTCTGCCTTGAGAACTGATTTGCAAAGGAAGGGGTGTCACTGACCCTTTTCGCTCCTCTGTGCACATAACTGCAGCCTAAAACAAGTTTCAGTTTTGAAAATGGCTCCACAGTGTCTTTCAGGATGAAAACTAAGCCAATTGCGAGTTTTCAGTCACTGAAGAATCACCAGAGTATGAAGTCAGAAACAAGAGGCAATGAAAACAAAACATCTTTAGTCAAAACTGTGAAATGATTCAGACACCTTTGTAGACCAAGATCTTAACATAAACTTGAATACTGCTTTCAGAGGCACACTAAACAATGCCAGCCCTTCAGCTCAAAGAACATTTTGGAAGTTTTTTCTGTTATGGGGTCTTCTCTGAACAGCAGCAGCAAGACAAGGCCAACCCACCACTGGACTACAGGTGGCAGCAGAGAGAGGATGGGGAGAAACATCCTCCTTTCTTTTTGGGAGCATGCTACAACCAACACCAATTATTTGCAACTCCAGCAGCTTTGTATAGTTTAAATGCTTGGAATGGTTAGAAGGGAAAGCACCTGAATGCATTTAGATCTTTGCTCTGGGATGAATGAGAAAGTAACCATCTAAACACACAGTGAGTACAAAGCCAGCTATGACCCAACTTGCTGCTAGTTGATGGAGCACCACAGTCTTTAAAACAAGAGTTAATGAGCATGGATAAAAACAGCATCTACACAGCAGATTTTGTGGATCAGTGGGAATGGGGATAATCTCAAATTATTTCAGGACACACAGAGAAAATCCATTTTCATATATTTGACTCTCTGTAGCTCAGAGAAAGCAAAGACCAGGGTTGCCAGAAACACCTTTCTTTGTTCAGTTACCTGCTGCAAACTCCTCAATAGTCATCAGTGGGAAGCGGATAAGAGAAAGTGCTTTGCCCAGAACTTTCCGCTTGTTCTCTGGAATCACCTGAAGCTGCTGCCGTTGACACTCAGCCTCCGACCAGCGAACCACTGCATTAAACAAACGAACCTCCCGGATCCCCAGGGTATCCCTCTCCAGCACCGCGACCAGGGTGTCTGCAAGGCAGGACAGACAGTGACAACTTTAGGCACTACCCCAACTCACCCCATTTTACCTAGCCAGAAGCACCCTATGTACAACCCAGGTAAGTAGAAGAGAAGCGACTGAAAAACCAGCATCTCCCAAAAGTGCTGCCTGCAGCATCTGAGGAAGATTTATCTGCATATTCCGTAAGCAACTCACTGGAGCAGCAAAGAGTGCTCATTTAATTGGCATGTTAATGGAATTGCAACTTACTTGACATCAAATTTGGATGAAGCGAGCAGCATGAAAGCCAGAAGGTTACCCGTGCCTTACGTCCACAGTCCATCTCATTAGAAGAACGTTAAAGTCTAAATTTTAACGTTTATTAAGTGTGCCCAGCAAGCCTGGAAACGGCATCTGATCATTAAAATAACCAGTTCTTGCTTCCAAAAACACAACACTTTTTTAACTCCAAAACCTGACTCAGGGAGCAACGCCAACTCCACAAAAGGCGGCGAGTTACACCCACCCAAAACCTGCCAACATCAACAGAGGAAATGGGCTTTGCATCATGCCCAGAAACTCAAGTTGCACCAAAGCAAGCAGATCCCAGGATATTTCTGCAAGCCAGCATGCTCTTTTGCAAATGCCTTGTCTTGAGCCACTTAGTGCCAGAGACTGTTCGTTCAACAGATTGCTCCAGAACAGCAAAGCCACAAAAGAGAAGCGCCAAGTATTAACCTGTAATAACTTCAGAGGAAAGCATGCAAAGGGAGGAGGGAGAAAAGTTTACCCAGATCGATGTCTGTAAACCCCTCCGCATTGATGGCATCTGATGTGTTCTTGTCTATATTCTCTAGGCAAAGGCTGGCCAGCTGAGGCTCATCAAAGAGTCTTGCCTAGTAATGAAGAAGCAGTCGTTAACACAAAAAGTATTTTAAAATTTACACAAAGCAAAGACCCCCCCTTCTCTCCCAGAGCCTGTCTTCATTAGCAATACCATGCCTGACTGCTTCAGGAATTCACCGGCCTGCAGCCCTCTTTCACAAGCAGTTAAGCATGACAAGGCAAACACTAGAAAAAGCTGTGTTTGGCATCAGTTCTGGTTTAGCTGTGCAGGTCTTCAGGCACGTCTTTCTTCTAACATCACAGCAGTTAAGGCAGCTAAAGTGCTTTCTAGCTCCATACTGACCATGTCAGCTGAGCATGGGTAGTTCTTACTACATCATTTTTTATATTTAGAAGAAAGCTTTGCCCAATGACTCCAGGCATGCTCCCTCTAGGGATATGGTGAGACAGCTTATTCTGTAAGAACATGGTCTCACTGATCTCGTGTATTAGCAGGCACACTGCTTGTGTCCAAGGGAGATGTGCAAAACCCCACGGGGTACACAGCCTGCTCTGTGCATTTGCACGTTTTGCACAGAAACAGCTACTCTAATCTAGTTACTTTACAGAACTCCCCCCAAAATACATTACTATTCCAAACAAAGCCTGCACACAGCTTGGAGAGTTGCTCAGAATCCCTCTGCCCAACTTAAGTGCAGTCGCATAACAATTTCACTACCACTTTCATATCCTCATAGACCACCAAGACATGGTGCCAGCCCAGCATCTAGTATAAGCAGAAATGAGGTGGCAACACACGAAAGTTACTAACAAGATCTCTTATTTCCAATAAGCCATCTTTGGTTTTGCTATTTAGGAAAAAACTGCCTTAACATCACCTAACAGTGCAAGAGTACGCTGGGACTTGGACTCACTGCCACAGAAAAGGTTTAAAAACTGTGGTTTGAGCTGGGAATTCAGTCATTCGTGCAGGTTAGAACTGCCGAGCACCTTCTGCTTCACCCTTGCTCATGGGCTGCAGAGCTCAGCAAGACCAACCTTTGGCACTGAAACCTCGCTCTCTAGAACTATCTGAAAGGAGGTGGCAGTAAGGTGGGGTCAGTCTCCCAAGTAACAAGCGATAGGACAAGAGGAAACGGCCTCAAATTGCACTAGGGGAGGTTTAGACTGGAGATGAGGAACAATTCCTTCCCCAGAGGGTGCTCAGGCATTGGAACAGGCTGCCCAGGGCAGTGCTGGAGTCACCAGCCCTGCAAGTGTTCACACACTGCGTAGACGAGGCCCTTGGTGACATGGGTTAGTGGTGGATCTGGCAGTGCTGGGGTAAAGGTTGGACTTGATGATGTTAAAGGTCTTTTACAGCCCACTTGATTCTGTGATTCTATGATTTTAAGTGCAGAAAGCCAAAACAAGTCTCCATTTTCTCAGGGACCAGGGAAGCTTCAGCAGCCACCACCAGCTCCTGGGGCTGGAGAACTGCCAGTGCCTTACATCTGTCATCCAAGAGCTCTGCCCAACTCAGACTTTATTACTGTAGTGGCCCTCTTCTGACACGTGAAGGACTTACACTATAACCACAGAGTTCTCCCTCACAGCAGCTTTAGGCAAGCTATTATTTCTTTGCTGATCAGTGACATGTGCTTGTAAGTCTGGCATGAAAGAGGATCACGGTTCCCTGTGAGGCACAATCAATTAGGAGAGCTATTTGCCACTGATATTTCTGCCAGAGATTTGCAGTTGCTTGAAATGCTGTCAATGACACAGTTGCTGGACCAGCGGGATTCAGCAATGATACACGCAAAGGTTTAGGTCCATCACCGTAAGGTAAATGTTTTGTACAAGATGCGTCTCAGGTCTGTAATGTACTGTACTTGTCGATTTGTTGCAGTAAAAGCCAGAAACAGAGGCTGATTTTCACAGTGAAGGACCAGAACCGAGAGCAGTTTAAGAACAGACCCATGAAGTGAGGCGCCTCATGCAGGCATTGAGATACAGATACGTTTCTCAAAGAACACCAGCCTCAAACCTGTTAGAGACTTGATACACTGCAAGAGTGAACAAAAACCAGATATGAATCACCACTGATAATTAATCATAATGGATAAGCCACAAACAAAAAGAACCAGGAAAGCCTTTCCCCAACCGGCATTTCAGCTGTCCCAATGCAGGTGACAGAGCACTAGATACCAGGCAGTATCTTGGTTTTGATATCTGAAAAATTAGGACACCTTCCTCTTTTGCCAAAGAAGGACCCTTGGGACTTGTAAGGAAGCCACCATAAACCTAAATGCTACCTTGCCAAAAGTGCCAATTCAGGTTGCAAAAATCCCTGTATAAAGAATGCCACCAAAATCTGACACCTCTAATCCTCATATGGTGATGGCTCGTGTAAGGTGCCTCCTTAAAACTATGAGAAACATTCCCTCCTCAGCTCTTGGATAGCAGCTCCTGATCTTTCAGACTGCAGGCTGCTGAACCCAGAGCTATAACTGTCCTACCACGCATCAGATGGGAGTGCAGATTTGACTGCTATCATCACCCAAGCAAGAACCTTTAAGTCCTGAATCTTCCCAGGGAAGTGCAGTTTGGTTCCCCCCACATCTCAGAGGCTGCCTCACCCGTTTATGGCATGTGGAAAAGGGCCAAGTGAAAAAGAGGATGTGTAGAGAGGGACACTGTATTTGCAGCAGTAGCTGAACCCTAGCAGTGAAGAGTGCTTACAAGAGCAATGTAACGTGGCACTACTTTGAGGACTTGATCCTAATATTTAAAGTCAAATAAAATCCCAGCCTAATCACAGCAACCAAGCAAAGAGCTCAGCAGCAACTGCTTCAGGCCAACACTGCTTCAACTTCTGTGAGACACTGTCACTGATGCAGTAACTATGGTCAGAGCCTGAAAGATGCTTGTACAAGGAGGATAAAAGCCATCAGACACATATGCTGGGCCAGGCAAGACACCCCTTCAGAGACGGACCACCTGAGTGCCCTGGTTCCCAAGTCAGGGCAGCTGTGAAAACTCCTCTGCAAGGTTTAACATCAGAAATCAGAGCGGCTTTCCTGAGCTGGTGGATCCTCCAGAGCTAGTCCCTATTTCCTAAAGGAATGAAACCCACACACACAATGCCTATTTGCTTCTTGTTCCTACACCACCCAGAACAGGGTGTCCCTGGCAATGCTAAAGCACTGCAACACACCGGTGACAGCACTGTGGTATGTCATCAGCTGCCAGCAGAGAGGGTGGCAGGGATCAGAAAGAAAAGAGGGGTTTGGAAATGGGCAGGAAATGATGCTAATGTAATCAACCTGCATGCGAAGTCTGATCTTCTCCAAAATAAGAAGTTGTAAACACTGGCATCTGGTTTGCTTCTTAAAGGAGTCAAATAGAAGATGGAGTCGTCCACCAGCACTCAGACTGGATCAGAGGGGCACAAGGATGCGGAACTGGCCACATAAAGAGTCAAAAAACACAGCTGCACTGAAACTCCAGGTCTGCATGCCTTCAGTATGGAGAAGAGTGAGCTGGAAGAGACTGAGGAACAAATCACTTTGTTCCCCTCCTAGGAAAATAAACTGAAGCATTCACGAAGTTCGTTTTCTTTCACCCCCATTTCAAGGAAACTATTGCAAAAAAGCCCTTTAAGACTGTCTGACCAGCTAGATGCAGCAAGCTTTGTACAGAGAAAGCTTATCACACCAGTCCTGAATCTGAACACATGAAAATCCTCTCATTCCACTTTTCTTCTTGGCAGATGAAAGTTTTCCACTCTGTTAATTTCTTCCCCAGCTCACACTCTGGAAGGAATTGCCTGCCACACCAAAACAGAAAGCAGATCTGAAACAGCAGCAGCATTTGCTGTATTTTATTGTTCTTTGTAAGAACCTACTCATCAGCACTGGAATCCTGTAAGGAAGAATTCAGAATGACAGAGAACTGCTTCATTTTGAATTATCATCTCCGTAACACTTACGAAAGTTCTGTTTTCTTATTGGGATGGACCTTGCTCAAGGGACTCACCACTCACCTGTGTTAACAGCATAAACGCGTTGTCTGCTCGGAGGTTTTTTTTAAGGAACTCCACACAGTGAGCTTCAAGGGCTGGAACTGCATATTTTTTAGCTGTATAAAGCGTTGTCATAACAGTCTCTGGTCCAATCTGAACTTCGTCTGAATAAAGAAATCTGAAAACATTCAAACAAACATTGCGCTGGTGAAGCCAAGATAACAGGGTAAAACCGCCTTGCAATTCATAAACAACATGTTTGTGCTTCTGCCCATCATCCTGACCCCGTTTCCTATACTTGAGAGATGGAAGTGTTCTCACAGCCTTTCCACTGACTCTGGTTTACCAAGGAGAAGCTTTCTGTTTGTTTTAAATAAACACTCTTTCCAGTGTAACTTTCAATGAATGAATAGCTGGGATATCTGCTGAAGCACCTTGAACTGCCCGGCATCCCACAGCCAGCGAGCTGCTTAGCCTGCCACTCAGGCTAAGCCAGAAGAGCCTCTGGCCAAGCATACCCCCTAAAATTAATGGGTTTGGCTGTTCATTTAGACTAAACAAGGACAAAAATTCAATCCTGCCTGCTTCATGAGAGAAGCTGGTTTACATACTAATTCAACAGTGATCAGAAGCACCCAAACATACATTCACTGCCAATGAGGTGTTTTCGCCATACCCCACTTTCTCATCTCCTCACTTTATAGTGAGCTGTTCCATTTCATTATACAGATGTTCAAGTACAGCACACCATCTAACTTCAGCATAAAGCAAGAGTGAATTGCAATGCAACACTAGGACTGCCACGCTGCAAGCAAAACATCAGCCTTCAACGTTAGGCCAAAACAAGAAAGTACATTCATACTGCATGGAAAAACAAAGGTCTTCATAGGAAGCCTGAGCAAGCCTCTTCATACCCCAGCATGCTGATGAGACAACAGGACCTGACAGGCTGAGATCAGTAAAAGCAGTTACACACTTGATGTCAGTCCTGATCCCATGTAGAGTTTTTGTTTACTGTTTTTCCTCTAACCGGTCAAGCATTTGCCAAGCAGGATCTGAAAGGCAGGAAGCACAGAGGCCTAATATTGAGTGTGTTAGCTGTGCTTGGCACTCCTATTTCATGGGATATTTTGGAAACACCTGCAGTTTCTCCTCCTGGCTTCCTCTGAAGGGGGCACAGCAACACGTTGCGTAGCTGCTGTTCCTGGAGCCTTCAGGCAGCAGAAGGGCTCTTCCAGGGGGATGCCAGGCAGTGTCCCTGTCTGGAGGAACTTGCTGCAGAGCACTAGAGTTCCTGGTCCTCTAGCTAGAGATGGCCAGGATGCAATTCAGGGAAGCATAAGCAGGGGGATTCAGAGGCAGGGAAGCACTCTCACTGCTGCTGAAAGCAGCTTTTGTGCTGCTCTAGAGCATCTCTTAAGAACAACATCAAGCCACAGGCTCGTGAATGTATTTTGCACACATCCCTTCACCAGTCCTATTTTCACCAAGTAATCCTGTTTATTACAAGATTAAAAGGACACAGTTGCTGTAAAACAACCACTTTATTTACTGCAGTGACTATGTTAGTGTTGATTTCTACAACAGTCCAAACAGCGTGTGCTGAGGGACAACAGGAGAGGCTCAAACTGTGGAAAAATGCAGTAACAATTTAAAAGAAGACTTAGCTTATAACCCCAGGCAATCAAAAATATTCTTTGGCTTATGAAAATAAGAACAACAAAAAAGCATCTCTTGCACAATTTCAGCAGACCTGTTAAAGCCCACAAACACAATGACAATCTAGTGCCCAGAAGGGACCTTCTGCTGAACACTCAGGATGGGCACTTTGTCCCTTGATGAGCTCCTGATCCTACAGCATTAGGCCATGGCTTGGACCAAGTCCAGAGACATATGTAAGGATCAGCTGCCACTTCAGACCAGTGGGACTGTTTTTACTCTGGGAAAAGTTCATACCATGTACTTGGTATGCTTCCTATTGGAATGCAGCACCCAAACTTCCTTTGGCACATTTAAGCTTTAAGCATTTTAAAAGTGACAGTTTGATTCCAGATTTAAGCATCCAATATATCACTGGACCATGTGCAGAGCTACTGCAGCACGACTACTTGCATGACTGCAAGCTTTAGAGACACTGTGATAATCCACACATAGCTTCTCTTGTACAAAATAGAAACGTTTCTGTTGAAATCCACCTAAATTCACTATTTTAGTCTTCTCAGGTGCTTCAGGATGTAAAACAGATCTCTTCCAAGATCACACTGTTTATCCAAGTGCTGAAAACTCAGCACTGGCAGGGAAACACCATGACTTTGTCTCAAATTCACTCAGTATTTTAATCTAAGTAAGTTTTTAAGATAGATGCTAACTGTGCACTCCAGAGATCTACCTGGCTGGTAGAGAGTCAGATACCAACTACAGGGATTCCCCAAGTGCTGGCGTCTGGTTTAAAATGAGCCAAAGAGGAGGGGGCTCCCTATTATTTCTGGCCTTTCATTCTAGAGAAGATCAATTTTTACATCTTCTAAGATAGCACGGTCATGACCAAAGCACTTTTTGAAGGTAAAGCAAAAGCGTGCCGAAGCTATATATAGTCAGTGCTCCCAAGAGGAAGCGAGTGGGGAACATGTCAAGAGCACAGGACTGGAAACCCCTGGAAATAGGTTACAGAAATCCTATAGAAAGGGGACAATGACTTTTCAGCACACATTCAGGATCGCTGTGGGGTGTTATAGAGCACCAGCAGAGCCTAAAGAAATCGGTGAATAGGATGTTATGGCCCTTTCCTCCTCCTGCCCCCAGCACAAGGGCTTACAAAACATGCTGTAAATGTAAATTCAAAACCAGCTCTTCAAAAGAGGAGTAAAACACACATAAGGGGAGGTACCACACAGAATGGCTGACACCGATTCCATGCGCTTGCTTACCTCTTATAACTTGCTCATTTGCCCATAACCTAAATGAGCTCCAAGTATTTGTAACTTAAGAGTTTTAAGAGGAATACTTTTCCCCACTTCTCTCAAATAGCATTTGGATCACGTCAAACCAATTCATGAAGGAGAGTTTATGAGACAATGTCTGAAAAGGTGAGCATCAACTTAACTACAAGGGCCAGCATGTGCACTTACTCCAGCTGCTAACCAGAACACCTCCCTGTTGCTGCATCTGCATGGTGCAACTATATACAACTAAATATTTACACGATTATATACTTATAGTTTAGTTTTTCCATACTGCAGATCAGGGGCAGGAGGACATATTCATTTAACTATTGCTAGGCCAAACTATGGAGCAAGTCAGATATTTGTGTGCAGCAGCTACTCAGTCTAGAGTACCCAGGAAAAGAGGGATTTAACAGCAGCATTTAAACACCCTAGAGCAGGTCAACAAAGAGGGATTTTATCTGGAAACTTAACGCTCACCACTCTACAAAAGAGATCACTGCTTTCATTAAAAACGCCTTTTTCTACGGTAAATCTGTTCATTCCAGTTATACTGGGTGTTAGAAGCTTACTTCAGCAGAGCGAGGAAGGCAGCAGGCTCCACGTCAGGCAGCTCAATCTCTGTAGAAGTTGTGGCCATTCCACCATTAAACATCGCATCGAAGACTGCGCTGCCCACAGCCAGCACAAACCTATCACCAAAAAACAAACAAGGAAAAACACCTTATGTTAAATCATATCCACTTCCCCCCAAAAATCCCAGGCTGGTTACTATTCCCCAAGGCCACCTTCAGGGAAAGCAAATCGTTCCTAGCGTTAAAGCAAAGATGTTTTGCAACAGAAGGGAGTGTCAGGGTTTCTGTTCCCTTGCTGCAAGAATACCAAAGCTGCAACTTCATTCTGAGCCCTGTCCGTGCATACAGCACAGGAATGGCTCCCCAAAGACAGGAGTTTGTGCGTCACGGAACACAATACGCGTGGCTGCTTTGCAGAGTCCCTCTAGGAGCCTACGGACCATTCAGGAGGTTGAGAACCTAAGAAACGTGTTGAAGTTAAGGAATTCAAGTTCTTCCAGTGAACAGAGCCCAAGTCTTGGTGCAATTCCCCACAGTCACATACTGAAACCACTGATGGAAAATTTGTCACTACACACTACCCATCCCTCTCCCTTCTCCCCAGATAAGGAAGACATCCTTGGTGACAGCAGAGCAAGCTCTCAAACCATGCCAATGGCACTGGGAGCTGTGGACACCAGCACCTCCTGCAGTACCCAGCACAGGAGCTGCCTTCCCCAGGCACTCTGCTCTCTGCTTCCATGCAAAACCTGCTTCGGGCTGAGCCTAGAAGGCAGAGAAAACCTCACACAAACTAAACTAACACCGTCGCATACACACCAACCCTGCTGTGAGTTTGGGTGGTAACTATCAAGAGGCATGTTATCAGCCCTACAGGAATAGGAAGCAAGAATTCCCACAAACCAGGTCTGAGATCGAAAATAATCTTGTTTACATCGGAGCACTGGGATATTATTTCCCTTGCTGATGATAAACACCAACTCCTATTTTAGGAGCAGCACAAGCACAGACCAGGCTGCTGAGAGGCCTATGTATATTTAAGCTGCTGTACCTGCCTTCTGACTTAGTAAAGCCATTTGGAGAACTTTCACTGTTTGAAAATGCAGAGGCAAGTTTTTCCCAATAAAGCCACCTTGTTTCTGGTGTCTACAATCAAGCAGCTCCATGAAGTTCAGGACACGACAGGCCACAAAAGTCACAGCTCAGCAGTGTGGGCCAGCAGAGATGAGGCCACCAAAGCGATTACTGCAACCACTTCTCCAACCAAGTATAAAAAGGAAGAAGCTGGAAAATTCAGGGGCTCTCCCTGCAGCAGTTTGACTTCAATAGAGAAGCATCAAGAACTGCAGGGAAAAAAACTGTCCAGGACAGAGGCACAAGACAGAAACCTCCAACTGGACCCGAAGGAAAGCCCATCACTGAAGGGGAATTTCAGTTTGGTTTTGCTGCGGTAGGAAACTACACAGGAGCCTTTTTTTTTTTCCCTTTTCAACAAAATTCTTCATTTTCTTACTTTTCACTCCCCTCCCATCCAGAGGAGGCCTTTCATGGACACAATGCAGCAAAGCACCATGGACATGCCAGGCCTGTTTGCTGTGACAGACTGGCTGACAAGCTGGGTTCTATTGTTTCTGATGGGTTAAGAGAGCGAGGGACAAACCCCAGCGGTTACAGAAAATACACACATGCATATTTCTATCGAAGAGTTCTGCACAAAAATGTCCAGAACAAATAAAAAAACCTTCTTCACAATACTAGAATTGCCAGCTGAAACAAAAATCCTTGTTCCTACAGGAGCAGCGATGGTGGTGAGACAATCACAGGCACTGTTTGCTACGAAAAATTAACATATATTAATTGCACTCTGAATTTTCCCTTCTAACAGCCAGCACAGTGTACAGCCTCGATGAGCAGCTTTCAGAAACTGTTTGAAAAGGGCATTCATTTTAAAAACCTCTCCAGTTTTTGCTTCCATTTCACTCGAGGACAAGTCAGTCTCACTTTGTTTAAACTGTTGAGCCCTAAAGGGATCCCAGGAGGTGCCAGAGAGATGCATAGGACTCCAAATTTTAAGTTCCCTTAAACCGTTAAAGGAACACGATGTACAAAAATCCCTCTCTCTTCATGGTGTCTTCTTAAATCTTTCAAAAATCAACGTTTTCAGCAGTAAGAGTCACAGAAACTACCATAAGGTTAATAATTTGATTTGTCTTCACGAGGACCCAAAGTTGACCTCAAGGCTTTTGAAGGCCAGCAAGAAAACGTCTTTTATTCTGCTACTTATAGCTTCCTACCCACCAGTTTTCACTGCTTCCTTGTTCACCTTGGCACCTCCATCTGTTACCCAGTTTAATCTGTATACCCAACAGTCCTGCTCCCTTTCTAGGCACAAAGATGTATTAATAATAAAATAAACCACTCCAGAACCATAATTATCCCCCTGCTGCATGCCACCTTCCTTCTCCATCTGCTCCATTGTGGAGAAACCTTAAAATATCTGTTCCAGAAGAGCTGGCACAGGAATAGAGCAACACGTGATGTTCTGGAGCTTAGTGAAACTATAGGTGATGAGAAACTAATGAATGATGATCGTTTACTGGCTGCATCCTTCCAGCACAAGGACGAGAGATACCAGGTGAAACGAGCAGGAGGCAGGTTCAAAACTCCCAGGAGAAGCCCTTCACACGCAGCTGCAGGAGCTGTGCAGTGGGACACCTCAGCACACAACACTGGAGGTACTGCCAAGCAGTACGCATCCAAGAAAAGACAGGATGAGCTCAGAAGAGACACATGGAAACAGCAGCAAAAAACCTATTCAGACCGTGCCCAAGCTGCAGATCTTCCAGGCTGGAGTATACATAGGGATACATCACCACACACTTCCCCTGTTCCCTTCTGGGCCATGTTATCTGGCCAATTAACAAGCTTCATTATCACAACCATGCAGCTCCTGGTTGATGAGGTTTAGATGTTTCTAATCTTTCATGTTGTTCTCAATGAAGCAGATCTGGAAAAAGACAAAACAAAACCCAAACTTCCCTCATGTTTAGCCTAATCGACACGTTGACCTTGGCCATATTTGCACTGAGGCAGCCTGCTCAGTCCAGCCTTGACAGCAAAAAAACCCCTTAAGGCTGTTCCATCTCTATGGCTGATTCAGCAGCAAGAAGGAATTAACTCAAGGCCCAGAGACTGAGTTTGCTCCAGGGTAGGCAAGCAACTTCCACAGGGTCTGGAGCCTCCTGAAGGTGGAAAACATCTGAGCTCAGGGCTTCAGATGCTTCACAGGACCGATGCTTGCATAAATGAACCTTCAGTTGAACCCAGCACGGCGACTTACACCATTTATCTACAAACAGGGCTTTCACACACAGGAAATGAGTGCTCTTAGTTGCTATGTGAGTTATCTAGTGCTGCTTCTACAGCTTTATGTGAACAGCTGAGCTTGTCACTCTTAGAAACCCACCTGAACCTACAGCTCTGACACACTCAGAAACCTTCTCTACGCGCTCCCACCACAATGTGTGGACATCTGTGATCACCTGCCACAAATCATAGAATCCCAGACTGGTTTGGGGTGAAGGGACCTTAAAGCTCATCCAGTTTCAACCCCTGGCCACAGGCAGGGATACCTTCCACTAGAACAGGTTGCTCCAAGCCCCATCCAACCAATTCCAGTGCAAAATACCTTGTGCTGTCAGGCTGCTGCAGGAGAGCTGAGCACAGAAGGGGTCTGGGTGGTTTTATTTTAAGCTCTCTGTTTCTGAAATAACCAGTGTACTTCATGAATCATTGGGGTATCCCAACTGTAATATCAACTGGGCAAGTTTTACTAAAGTCTATATAATCTGTAAGTGGGATGTCACAACATCTCTCTTTACCACTCAAAGCACAGATGGATTTCAAAGCAATTAAGCAGCATTTCACTTTGGACCTTTTTTTCTTGCCTCCCCCTCCCCCCCCCCTTTTTTTTTTGTCAAAAAGCTTCATTTCTTTTCCATTTATTTCTGGGCTGAATATTGCCCCTCCCCACCTCCACCTAGCAAGCCTAGTTCTCAGCACAGAAGCAAGCTTACTCGAATAAGCTTCAAATTATAAAATAGCAGAACTAACACCCTAAGTACTCAGACCAGCCTAAAACAAGAGTTTTGATTGGAAAGCAAGAGAAAAAGGGAAATCTGAAGGGGAAACTTCCAGGAACGCAGGCACTTACGAGAAAAGCAATAGTCTGAAGCAGTTTGGAGCAAGGCTCCCTTTGCCAAGCACCAGTTCTAAGCACATCAACAAGCCTTCCCCCAGTTACAGCAGGTCCTGGCTTTGAGCACAAGGCTCTGGCATTTGCTGTTGGCAGAGCCGAGCAGCCCGGGAGGCACTTCCCGGAGCCGTGGGGTGTGACTGGCATGCACCAATTCACCAAAGCTGCCCCGAGAAGCAGCCAAACATCCACAGGCCACATGGGTTTTGCGTTATCCGGGTGGAAGCAATCCCAGCTTCTCAGCCAGTGAGCAGCTCAGGGCTGCAAACTCTTAAATGGCAGCTCGGCCTTCAACATCAAGCTCGACTGGTTACCTCATGCCCAGATGTCATTCTCAATACAGCTCTTCCAGAATTGTGGTGTCTGTTTTAAGGAGGGGATTACCCCCCAAGATATAGAGAAAAGACTCAAGAAAGGTTATTTTTAAAAGAAAACGTTGTGGCAGGAATTTGGTTTCTCAGATTATTGCTCTTTGCACTCCCAACACTCTCACCAATCCCTATTTCTGTCGGCAGAAATCATGCC
The DNA here is from genome assembly GCF_004027225.2 of Strigops habroptila. Taxonomy (NCBI): domain Eukaryota; kingdom Metazoa; phylum Chordata; class Aves; order Psittaciformes; family Psittacidae; genus Strigops; species Strigops habroptila. The sequence continues at coordinate 2,602,865 of NC_044296.2, forward strand.
GTCTTGGAGACTATTCCTCCTCTCCTTCACTACCCACCAAACCAAGGGTTGCTTCCAAGTGAGATCCGGTAATTTGGGTTTTTCCCGCTGCACTTTCCGTCGCACCTACCCTTCAGGGAAAATACTCCCAGCCCAAAGCCAGACCCATCACCTGGGCTGGTAACCGTGCGGAGGAACACCACGATGACCCGAGGGCTGGGAGAGATTTGAGGTGACGGTGACTGGTGACGGGGTGACTGACCACGAGGAGGTGACCACGCCGCGGGGCAGACACACCTCCCGGCATGTGCAGGAGCAATCCGGGGGGTCCCAGCTCCGGACTCGCAGCAGCCCGGCTCCCTCCATCCCGCCGTGGGGTCCGAGGAGACCTGGGCCTCGCTGAGGCTGCATCCCCCGGCGCTCGGCGGATAAAACGCGGGTGAAGTTACCCGATCCCCTTCCCCGAGGGAGCCCAGCAGCCCGAACCCCGCACCCCCCGCCGCACCACGCCACCACCCCGCACCCAGCACACGGCCTGCCCCCGGGCCCTGGACCCCCCGACCACCTCGCAGGGCCCCAGCACGGCCTACGCGCCACCCCACGGCCTGCCCAGGCCGCCACGGACCCTGGTCCCCCTCCGCGGCCCGCACCGGGTCGCCGCCCGCGGGTCTCCTCCGCGGCCCACCTGTGCGCCGGGATGCGCTGCGAGCCGCGGCCCTTCCCCACCAGGAAGTGCACGTCGCTGAGCACCTCGTTGTTGAAGAGGAAGGCGAAGCGCTCCTGCACCGTCGGCTTCGTCGCCTGCCAGTTATAGACCGGCTCCCGCTGCAGCGCCCCACCGGGCCCGCCCGCCCCCCGCCGGCCCCCGCCGCCCCCGCCGCCGCCGGGCCCCCCGCGCCTCCGCCGCTCGCCGCCGGGTTGGCAGCGCCGCACTGGTTGTAGGTGAGGCCGGGAGGCGACGCGGGGGCGCCGTTGGTGCAGGCGGCGGCGGCGGCAGCACCGTTGCCCGGCGGCGGCGGCGGCGGCGGGCAGGAGGAGGAAAGGCCCCCGGGGCCCCCGCCGCTGCCACCGGCCGCCATCTTGTGCGGCGGAGGCGCAGGAGCGGGCGGCGCGGGGCGGCGCTGCAGCAGCACCAGCACCAGCAGCGGCGGGCGGGACACGGCGGCGGCGGGCGGGAGCGGGGCGGCGATGGCTATGGCGGCGGCTGGGCGGCTGCCGGCGCTGGTGCTGATGCAGAGAGCCGGGCAGCAGCGGCGCATGGGGCACGGCGCGGCGCCGCCGCCGGCCGGGCCAGGGGGGGAGCGGCGGCGGCGGCGGCGGCGGCGGAGCGGGGCGGAGAGAGGGCGTGGGGCGGTGGCGGGAGCAGGCGGAGCCGCGCCGGGGTGCGGGGCATGAGGGGAGCGGGGCGATCGCTGTGGGGAGCGAGGGGGATGAGGGGTCATCGCTGAGGAGGAAGGAAAAGGGGGTGATCCCTTAGGGGACAGACCCTGAGGGGCAGTTTGGGGGGATAAGAGAGTCGATCCCTGAGGGGTGGTGAGGAGGGGATGATCCCTAAGGAAACAGGAGCCAGCGCTGAGGAGCATGAGGGGGCAGACCCTGAGGAGGACGATGGGCGATCCCTGAGGAGACAGACCCTGAGGAGGATGATGGGCGATCCCTGAGGGGCAGTTTGGGGGGATAAAGGAGCCATCCCCTAGGAGCAATAAGGGGGCGGGGGACAAGGGGAGCAATCCCCGAGGAGCTGTTTTGGGGGATGAGTGGCCCTCCCATGAGAGGAGGCCCAGAGAGCAGTTTGTGGGGGGATGAAGAATGGGGGCAATTCATGGAGGGGAGGTTGGGATCTGTGGGGATGAAGGGGGTCAGTGGTGAGGGGTGAGGAGCGAGGGAAGTTTGGGCCATGGAGAGGTGAAGGGGACAGTTTTGGGGGGGCAGCACAGGGTGGCAGGCAGGGAAAGAGGGGATATGGAGGGCACATGGGTTGCTCCCTTCCTGCTCTCACAAAACCTCTACAGCAGCCAGCCAAGCCTCCGCCATCCCCAGGACACCCTGCTTTGTGCCCAGCAATTCCTTGGAATAAATAGCTCGGAGTTAGGGGCTGCTGCTGCTGACCCCAGACCTGGAGCGCTGCAGGTATTACGCACCATTGGGTGCTCACCGATGGCCACCTCCTGGTCAGCCAGCATGAGGTGGAGAATGGCGCAGGGAGGCAGGAGCAGACTGGAAAGCAGGAGATTAATTAAGAGGCAGTGCCACTGCCTTGCTGTGATCTCAGTAACTGAACCGTTAAAGGGATTTATTCTTCTCAGGGTAATTACATTCCCCCTTTCTCTGTTTTCCGTCCCCCAATCCCTGTTCAGATCCTGGAGGTGCATGCACATGCAGTTGGGAGCAAATACATCCTTGGTTCAAACATGTTCAGTGAGGAGATGTCCTGTCTGCCCCTTGTTTTCTGTGCCTTTGTGTAACAGTTTGTAACACGAAGACAGGCTGTTTGTATTGATTCAAAGCTTCCCGACGCTTGTATAGCTCAGGGATCTCACCCATCAGCCACTATGGCCACTGTGGCACAACGCAGCGGCATTGTTACACCACCGATTTTGATTGAGAGCTTCCGACCTGGTTTTGTATCATGTTATCAAATACCTGTTTGCGGCCTTGTGTGCCGGCAGGTTTCTGCTGCAGTTTTTAAAGCTGTGTTACACTTCATATGGAAAAGGTTGAGAAACTCCTTGTAGCCACAGCTCTGTGGAGTTCAGAGCTGGCTGTCCTACTAGTCCCTTCTGGAATCTGGTCTGTGCCTGCAGGAATGAGGAGAAGCCTTTAGAGGAACAGCTCTTTTTCCATGAACTCTTTCTTAGTAACAACCGAACATTAAATACAGATGGATTCTCTTTTAAAAACGCTGCATCCTTTTGTCTTTAATTCCATTTGTTTAGCACATCACACACTCACACCCCCTTACTGGCCAAGCTGCTTCTGTGCATTTCGGCATCGCATTTTTTACTCACAAACGTGATACCTGGACGCCTGCCTGCTCCCTGCTCAGTCCGGTTTGGATGCTTCATGCGGGCCATGAACATTAGAGGGAGCTAAAGGCTGCTGCATGCACCCAAACGGATGGTTGGACACCGGGTTTCTGGCAGGGCAGAAGTGGGTAGCGGGTGGTTGGTCCCAACGTCCATCAGGTCCAGGAGTGCTGCCGGGAGGGCCTGTTGTGAAGAGATGAGTGGTTTAGGGTCACTCGAAGAATGACCATTAAAGATATTAGCAAGAGCAGTTTTAATATGGTTTATAAAGGCATGAGTTAAGAATTTGATGACAAGGTTCGCTCTGTTCTTACATGGATGAAGCACACAGAGGAACATCAAGGTTAAATTGAGCTAAAGATGATTGATACAGAGGCTGGAGGCACAAAGTAAGGGAGACTGTCCTGTTGAGTACTGAGGTTTAGATTGGACCCCCCTCACTTTCTAAACTCAGGGAGCCTAGGTGCAGCTGGATCTAGTTTTAATCTTAGTCTCTGATTCTGTGATATATAAAGGATCCTGTTAAAAAAATTCCCTCAGGTCAGTGAAAGTATGTCAGCTTTCTCAGCATTCCTCAATGGGCAAAGGGTTGAGTATCAGTGAGCAGAACTAAGAGCCCAGGTAAACAAAGAGCTCCAAGGGTCGTGTCTTGGGACCACTATTTATAGGGTCATAAGGTGTGTGGCTTTAGTCATCAGTGAATTTCCATCCTGGCCTCAATTCTGTGTGGGTTCCACCAGTTGCACAACAGTTGTGTTCCAGGTTGTCAGGAAATGACTGATCAGCCCAAAAGATCAAGCAGGAGTACCCAACCATCTGGATCTCTATGTGCCACTTCCTACCTTTGCCAGGCAACCAGAGTTCCTGGTACAGCCGGGGAGTGCCCAGCATTCAGCTCCTTGCCTGAGGCCTAATGGGAATTCATAGAATCCCAGCCTGGTTTGTGTTGGAGGGACCTTAAAGCTCATCCAGTTCCAACCCCCTGCCACGGGCAGGGACACCTTCCACTAGAGCAGGTTGCTCCAAGCCCCTGTGTCCAACCTGGCCTTGAACACTGCCAGGGATGGGGCAGCCATGGGGCACCCTGTGCCAGCGCCTCAGCACCCTCACAGGGAAGAGCTTCTGCCTAAGAGCTCATCTCCATCTCCCCTCTGTCAGGTTAAAGCCATTCCCCCTGAGAACAGAAGAATCCTGAGAACAGGAGAACAAGCCACCACATCACCCAAAGCCCCACTGACCAGCTACATCAACCAGGCCACCCTGGTGGCTCTGCAGTGGCTCTCCCCTTTACTGTCATGGTGCCATCAGGCCAGCATGGGTGGCATCACTGCTGCTCCTGCTGTGGGGCTTTTCTTCAATGCAAATCAACACAGACTTATTTATAGCACCTTCTCCTAGCAGGAGAGCCTATTTTGGGCTGATGCTCCAGCACCAGAGCAGCGGAGGTTATTTTAACCCTGCGCTGGGTTATTTTCGGAGCTGCTCTCCTCTGCACGTGCTCTGAAATGGTTTCCAACTACCAGGTGCTTTCTCGGTGTGGTGCGACAAGGGATGGGGGGGAAAGAGGGACCATATGAAGCAATTTTACAGAGATTCAAAACTAAACCATCCTCTGCAGCAAAGCTCCCTTTGACACACTGGATCCAGACAGCATCTTTGACAGGAACCTTGACAGGCTGGAGAGGTGGACCTGAGTGAACATCATGAAGCTCAACAAGGCCGGTGCAAGGTCCTGCCCCTGGGTCAGGGCAATCCCAAGTACAAACACAGGTTGGGAGAGACTGGATGGAGCAGCCCTGAGGAGCTCTGGGGCGATCCCCCTGCAGTCCTGTGGCCGGCTTTGGGGCAACAGCACAAGAGGGATGTGGAGCTGTTGGAGCGAGTCCAGAGGAAGCCACGGAGATGCTGCGAGGGCTGGAGCAGCTCTGCTCTGGAGCCAGGCTGAGAGAGCTGGGCTGGGGCAGCCTGGAGAAGAGAAGGCTCCTGAAGGGGAGACCTTAGAGCAGGTCCAGTGCCTAAAGGGGCTCCAGGAAACCTGGAGAGGGGCTTTGGACAAGCGTAAATAGTAACAGGACAAGGGGAATGGCTTTAATCTGACAGGGGAGATTGAAAAGAGATTTTAGGAAGTTGTTTTTCCCCTGTGAGGGTGCTGAGGCACTGGCACAGGGTGCCCAGAGAAGCTGTGGCTGCCCCATCCCTGGCAGTGTTCAAGGCCAGGTTGGACACAGGGGCTTGGAGCAACCTGCTCTAGTGGAAGGTGTCCCTGCCCGTGGCAGGGGGTTGGAGCTTTGAGGTCCCTTCCAACCCAAAACATTTCATGATTCTATGATCTTGGAAGGTAGATCATCAGCAAGATAGGCCATGAGCAAAGGGCAGAAGAAGGGCTTCTGCTGCAGTTAGCTGAGAGCCCAAGGACAGGTGAGACAACATGCAAAAGGAGAAGGACAGCAGGATACACAAGAGGAGGATAAAAGGAGAGCCAAGAACTGGCTGTTCCTGTGGTGTCCATGGTTGCAATGTGGTGGCCCCAGGCACAGGAGAAGCAATAGCTTTGCTCAGCAGAGGGAGAAAGAGCACAGTGGGGTGGGTCACGCTGCTTCTCAACCTCTGTATCCAGGGAACCTCAGCTCTGGTTCCACCACGGACCATTCCGGAGCAGCCCAGAGAGTCCTGGAGTCACCCTGTCCAGATCCAGATGCTGCAGGAAGCAGCTGCACCATTTATCAAGTGGACTTCTTGGCCACTGTGGGGCTTTCTCAGCTCAGAGCCACACTGGCCCACATGCAGAGCCAGGAGTAGCCCCATCCTCACAACTGGGGGTGCCACGGAGCAGAGGCTGCCAGGACAACACCAGGCAGGGTGTCCCCTGCAGCCACAGTAATGGTATCCGGAGGGTTACAGCTCCATCTGCGTGACGCAGGACTGGAAAACTCACTCACCAGGACAGAAAATACCTCAAAAATGAAAGTAGATTAAAAAAAACCTCTCAACAATGTCTTCCCAACCCACAGGAGAAAGCACAGCAGGGCTCATGCAGCCCTTCTCCCCATCAGCAGTCCCTACTGCTTCCCATATCCCATTCCCATCCCACCACACACTTTCCTCTTGCTTCAGTTTCCCCCTCCACAACCTGACAGATGGTTGGGAACGGGCCCCGGGTGGCTCAGAGGGGTGGCAGGGCAGCAGGAGCAGTGACTGTGACCCTCCAGTGCCCGCGTGGAGATGCAGCAGCTCACACCACCCCACTGGGAAAAGTGAGTCAGGGCCTGAGCCGCCGCCAGCCCTATTCCTGGCATCCCAACCAGATCCAGCCCTGCCTGACCCCAGCCTTGCCACCAGCAGTGGACTGGGACCGAGCTGGTGGAAACACAGAAGGACAACACTGGGAAGAGCCCTTAGGATGGATGTTGTTATCCCCACCTTTCCCCCCAGCAGCCACAGCCCCACCACATACATGTCAATGCATTTTTATTAAATTCTTACAAAACAGAATACAAAATTCTGGAATCAACAATTGTTATAAAGGAAAACTTCAATTCAGCTGTATCAGTTCACCTGGTACATACAGTAAAGTGCTTGTTTTTATGGTTTTGTCTTTTTTTTTCCTTTTTTGTTTTCTTGGTTTTTAAATTTTTTTTGTGTTTTTTTTGTGGGTTTCTTTTCCCCGTTTCAGTTTTATGTTGCAGCCAGCCCCCGAGCAGAGGCTGCTGTTGTACAAACCAACAGTGCGTTAACATGACTCTTGTCAAACCAGCTTTGGCAGTCTTCTTCAATTGTAAAGTAGAGAAAGTTTCTCCTGTTTTGATAAAAACAAAGTTAGCTTCACAGTAAACGTTTCTAACCAGTTCTAAGTGGAGTTAGTTGGCTGAAGGAAGGGCGGGGGGGGGAAGGAGAGGAAGCCAAAACGCTTAAAATTTCCAGCCTAAAAAAGAAATAATAATAATAATCTTTTTGAAGTTGGTTTCCAAGACAGATGCTCTATGGGGAAGGGGGGGGAAAGGCTTTGAAAGAGGAAGAGGAGGAACAAGGGTGGTGGTGAGAGGGGTTAGCTGGTGCTGGGCCACGGGTCGGGAAGCATCTGTTTGGAAGCGCCCCCTGAGAGGTGCTGGTGGCAGGGAGGGGATGTCTGGCCCTGACACAAGCATCTCACCAACCAGCCCAGTGCGGCGCGAGGCACCCATGGGTTCATCAAGGTGTTTCAGAGTCCATCCCCTACCTCTAGAGGCATTTCAGATTCTCCATAAACACAAAGACCCCGCCATGCACACCAGAGCTCACCATCCTGGCCACATGGGTCCCTCCACGTGCGCCGGCTCCACCACCAAACTGAACCCCGGAGCCAAAACACGACACCAAACCTGGGCTGAGCAACCAGCTAGGAGCTTGGATGCTCCCAGGATGTCCATCCCCTCGGTGCCAGCACACCAGCAGAACACCCATGGGGACAAGCTCCCACATGCACGGGTCACCCAGGCCACACACCAGCCTTCAGAACAGTGGGTGTACGTATAGATCTAGGAGGTTTCACACATGGGAAGAGGGGGAAGCTCAGTTTGCCAACAAAGGCATGGGGGCTTGGGGGGAACAGACAAGAAAGCCATCCCCCCCTGCCATCCCCTTCCCATGGTGACTTTTAAAACCAAGAAGAACCCAGGCTGCGGCGTGCAGCACCACCGATAGCTTTCACAACACCAGCTCGAGGCATCGCACACTGTACAGCATTCAAGTATTTCTTAATATAAGACAACAAGGAATTATCTACAACTGATAAAACAAAATAAGCTATAAAAAGTAATGTACAATCAAGATGGATTTTGTTTTGTCTTGCTTTAAAGGAGGCCTCTCCAGGGCGTCCCGGTGCCTGAGGGGATTGTCCCCTCACCACCACCCCGCACGGTGGGACCGGGGGGAGAGGGGAGATCGCAAGTGCGAGGCAGTTTTTGGGGGGGGATGGAGAGGGGATAAACCACCCTCCCTGACCCACAAATGCCACTCGGTGGAAGGGCGAGAAAAGACAGTCTCTGCCCCAAACTCCATCAACACCCAAGATCATCATGTCCCAAGATAACTCACACATACCTCCCTGAAACAAAAAACATATATTGCATAGTATTGCTGTCAGCAGTCTTAAAATTAAAAGGAGAACTTTCCCCCTCTGGAGACAGTGACTGTCCTCAGCTGAAGACCCCAAAGCAAGCTCCCAAAGCCTCCACCTGTGCACACGATGGACTGAGGCTGCTTTTTCAACATATAAAGCTCAAAGCAGTGGATGGGAAGGGAAAAGAGGTTGCTAACGAAGGGGACACCCTCCCTCGTGGTGGGACATGGGGACAGTGGCACGACCTGTGTTGGGGAGCGCGTTTGCTGCTTGGGCTTGGTGCAGAGGGCACACAGAGGAGCCAGCCCCATGCAGCAGCAACCAGCCAAGGGCCTCGTCCTGATGCAGCATCCCAAATGCTTCCCTGGCTGCATTCCCTCCTTCCCCAAAGCTTTGAGGAAACGGCAGCGCCATGCATGTGGACACACGAACGTGGACACATGCACACACATGAACACACATGCTCAGCTCTCCCTGGCCACCCATCACACCCTGCACTGCCCTGGTGCTGCTGCTGACCCCAAACCCTCCAGCCCCACATCCCAAGATCCCCCTGGCTGCTCCCCTACGCTGTAGCCCATGGGTGCTGCCACCAGCTCAGCCGCTCACCCACCAAAACAGCACCTCGGGGTGCTCAGCACCCCCAACCCCTTCAGCCACGGCAGCCTCAGGGCCAGCCCGAAGCTCTTTAAGGGGTGTCCTTTGCTTTCCACAGAGCACCTGCTATTCCCAGAGGGGTATTTTTGGGCTGCTCCAGCCACCCTGAAAACCCCATTCCCTCTGCACCTCCATAATGGCACATCCACTGGCAAGCTGCCCCTCCAAAAACAGGGATACAACACCCGACCCGGCACAAGAGCATGGCCCAATGCCTGTGCATCCCCCCGGCTCTGACCTTACCCCCAGAAGCCACTGGCCGGAGCACAGGAGCAAAGGAAGACGTTTCTCTGTGCCCTGTAGAAAAGCACAGCTAGCAGTTTAAAACCAACAATAACTAAAAGGAAAAAGGAAGAAAAAGGGGGTGAATAGCTTATTCTGGAAGCAGGTTGCTGAGGAGAGAGGGTTGCTCAGTGGGATGCGGAGCTGCTCCCTTGCTGGCACCATCTCTCCCCAGCCCAAGCGATTCCCTGCACCACACCCATCACATCCCCCCGGAGCATAGGATGGAAGGGCTCCCCGCACCCAGGATGGGGGTCTTGTGGGATCTACCCCGACACGGGAGAAAGACCTGCAGCTCCGAGGGGAGGGAGGAGGTTAATACACAACTCCCGTTGTTGAAAACGCGACCGAGGGTCTTTTGTTCACAGTATGAAACGAGCTGACATCGTCAAAGCAGCCGCGGGTACAAAGAGTCCTTTGGTGTCGGGATTGGTGGGGGGGGAAATGTCAGAGGAGAAACCAAGAGTCAGGAAACAAAAGTCCATGTGTCTGTCAGATGTCCTTGAATGTGCCCTGGGTGAAGCAACCTCATGCTTGATTTAACACCTTAACAAAAAAAAAAAAAAAAAAACAAAACATCTTAAACAAACCCTCCCACCCCCAGACCTACAAGATCAGCAAAACCTTGGAAACCAGCCACAGGGACGAGTCCTGATCTTGTCACTAACCAGAAACGGTGGGGCTTGGGGCGGGGGGGAGAGAAAGAACAAAGAGGGGGGGGAAACGACACAGGGTACAGCAGGTCTGAGGGGCACAGCTCAGGCTTGGTCGGCCACCAGGACCAGCGGGGCCACGAGGTGCTGCCCAGTGGCCACTGCCTTGGCCAGGCTGCTCTTCTGCCGCCGCTTGGCCAGCTTGGACTCGGAGGGGGGGGAGAGCTGCATGGCCCGTGAGGTAGCTTTGATGATGATGGGTCGTGCTTCCTCCTCCGCCTCATCTTCCTCATCCTCGTCACGCTGCGTCAGCTGGCGATTGACAGCGATGGCCTCGGCAGCAAAGGAGGTGAGCTCTTTGGCACTGCTGTTCCTGCGGGGAGGCAGGGACTCAGGGGGGATGTGGGGGAATGGGGGCAAATATTGGGGTGTCCCTCCCTGCATGCATGCCATGCCAGGTGGTCAGGCACCAACAGCATGGCTTAAACCCAAATCACACGCTGCAATCGCTGCCCAGAGCTACGACAGAGACCCCAAAAGCAGAAACTGGGGAGAGGAGGCAGGATTTGGGGGGCTGGGATGTGTCCCCGCATCCCAGTGCCACCCTGCAGGATGCTCACCTCTGCAGGATGATGGGGGTCGGCAGGGTGTTATCCGGGGCACACTGCAACAAAATGCAGCTGGTCAGAGCCAGGCACTCCATAGGAGGGTGAACCCCACTCCAGTTTGGGGGGGGGGGACACAGCAGCACTCACCCCCTGCACCCAGGGGTGCTCCAGAACCTGGGCTGCGCTGAGCCGCTTCTTGGCATCTCTCACCAACAGCTTGGAAATGAGATCTTTGGCTCCAAAGGAGATGTGTGCCCAGTCCTTGTCAGGAAACTCGTACTTCCCCTCCTGGATGCTTTCGAAGAGCATGTTCTGGAGCAGTGGGAGTGGGAGGAGAAGGAAAAGGGGCTGAGCTGGGAGCGGTGCTGCCAAACGAGAGGTGAGTTTTGGCACTGCCGTGGTGCTCCGCGTACCTGGCACGTGTGGCACGCCTCGCCCCGGTCCCAGCCGCAGTCAGAGCCACAGTGACCCACGAAGGGGGGGTACCCGCTCAGCATGATGTACAGGATGACCCCCAGGCTCCACAGGTCGCAGCGCTTGTCATAGATGGATGCCTCCTCGTTGAAAGCTTCCACCACCTCTGGGGCCATGTACTCAGCAGAGCCACACTGCAGGGAGAGGTGGGAGAGAGCTCCAGCACGGGGGTCCCAAAGGATGGGGGGCTGATGGGACTGGGAGGGGGGGGATCCCATCAGAACTACAAGGCTGAACCCTCTGAAATGAGGGTGCAAACCCAGGGTGCTGCCCTCCTGGCAGGGCAGGTCACCACTGATGGGTTCCCCATCACCCTGGAGATGCCACAGACCTGTCTCCGTTGGGGGTCACCCAATAGTGGGCTGCCACCCCCAAAAAAAGCCTAAATCACAGAATCAACTGTGTTGGAAAATACCTTCAAGACCACCAAGTCCAACCGTTCCCCAGCCCTGCCAGGCCACCACTAACCCATGGCACTGAGGCCTCGGCTGCACGGTGTGTGAACACTTGCAGGGACGGTGACTCCAGCACTGCCCTGGGCAGCCTGTTCCAATGCCTGAGCACCCTCTGGGGAAGGATTGTTCCTAATCTCCATCTAAACCTCCCCTGGCACAGCCTGAGGCTGTTTCCTCTTGTCACGTCACTTGTTCCTTGGGAGCAGAGACCAGCCCCCTCCTCCTGGGCATCCCCTCAGGCAGCACCAGGGAAGCTGGACCCATGCACCCCACAGCACCATCGCCGCCCAACCGGCTCAGCGGGGCAGCGTCCGTCCCATTCCCATCGCCTGGGAGCGGCTGTGAAACACCACGGGGATGAGCCTGCTCTGCCTGTTCCCTGCCTGACGCTGGCAAAGCCTCGGGAGCAGGCAGGGATCCGGTACTGGAGGAGTTAACCCTGATGCAAGGCCTGTTCCCATATCGCTCCAGGGACTCTGGGGCTTTCCAGCACGCATGACCCACACACAGCCCACACGGGCCTCGTGACCAGGGGAGAAGAAAGCTGCAGCCAGCAGATAATCAGCCTGTCACATAACGAGAGGCTCCTAACGAGAGGCCCCAGCAGCTGATGCCACCACAAGAGAAAAAATACAAACACAAACCAACAAACCCAAGCCCCAGCAGCAGCGAGCACCCAGAGCATGGCTTAACCCTGCAGGGACCAGGGTGCTGCCCCCCAACCCTTGCTGAGGAAGGGGGAACTTGGGGCACCTCAGGAATGTAGAGCCTGCCCCAGAAGGAGGGTAATCGGGGAGGAATAAGGGAGGGGCAGTGTGTTTCGGCCCCCACCTCTGCCGTTGTGCACCCTGGCACGTGAGCACCCCAAAAACACCGGGGTGCAGGGCAACACCCTGCATGGGGGTATTCCTGCTGCTGGAGATAAGGAGAGCGGGGATTTCTGGGGGGGGGGCGGGGAGGGACGGGACACAGACAGGCTCAGTGTCCCCCCTGGAGAGTCGGGACAGTTCTGTGCAACATGGGAGTCACTCCACAAGCTTCTGGGGTGCCCACCCTGCATTGCAAGCAAGCAGCACCCCACAGCGCGGGGGGGGGACAGCCCCCTCTCCCCAACCAACATGGGAATCACGGCGGCAGCCCCGACCCCCCCCGGCCCCTCTCCTGACCCACTTCTGCCTGCAGCAGCCTCGGCGCAGCCGCGGGGCCGGTGGCTGTTGCTAAGGGCTCGCAGCAGCCCGGGCTGTGCGCCAGGCCCCCCGGCCCCCCCGCATTATGCAACCGCAGCTCGGCACCGCGGGGGGGCCGGGGCACACAGCATCAGCCACCGGAGCAATGGGCTGGGGCAGGGGCGTGTGTGTGTCTGCATAAGCCCCGTGCCCAAAGCCTGGGGGTAGCTGGGGGTGGCCCCCGGGACCACTGCCCCCCCGCCCCCAGCCCCACACGCTTACCGGGGTGAGCAGCTCTGGGGTGGAGATGGGGGAGCAATCGCCGTTGAGTTTGATGCCACTTCCCAGGTCAAAGTCGCAGATCTTCACTGGGGAGACCTTGGCGGGGTGGGAAGGAGAAGTGGTGACCCCTGGGGTCCACAGCCTTGTTTCACCCCCTAATGAGCTGCCTGTTAATGCCTGGCTATGTCATGCTTCACACCCCCCATGTGCTGCAGCACGCCCCGTGAGGGCCCACCACACACCCCCCGCCTCCAAGGACCCACCAACCGCTCCCCCCACTCACCTGGTCCGGGCTCTCACACAGAATATTTTCCGGTTTTAGATCCCTGTGTGCAATTCCTGCAGGGAAAAAGGGACAATGAAGGCAAAAATCCACCCCCCCTCCATGCTGAAAGGTCTGGGGGTGGCACAGGGAACCCTCCCTCCCCACCCCAAATCACTGCCTGCATCGTGGCAAAGGGCAAAAATTGCTGCTGGCCCCGAGTCCCAGCTGAACCGGAGGAACAGGCTCTGCACCAAGCACCTCGTGATGCGGCTGGGCTTGACCCTGCGTGCCCAGGGCCAGCAGTAGCCTCTGGCCAGGAGGATGTGGGGAGCAGCACCCCGGAGGTGGGGGGCACAGCTCACCTTTGTTGTGCAAAAAGTGCAGGGCGCTGGCGATGTCCCGCACCACCACGCTGGCCTCCAGCTCGTTGAAGTGGCGTCTCCGGTGGATGTGGGTCAGGATGGAGCCTGCAGCCGGGTAAGAACGGAACAGGGGCTCAGGGGAGCTCCTGCCGCCCCAGCTCCCCCCACCCCAGCACCACACTCACCTCCTCTCATCTTTTCAAACACCAGGTAAAACCTCTCCTCTTCCTCAAAGAACTCAATCAGCTCCAGGACGTTCCTGCAGGGACAAATGGCATCAGCCCAGCATCCCCCACAACTTGCTGGATCCCCACAGCCCCCCAGCACGGGTCCTGGGTGGGGATGTGGGACAACAAAGTTGGGTTTCCAGTGATTGAAACCACACGGCTGGGGCCCCGGCTGCATTCCAGGGGGGGAGAGGGACTCTCGGCGCCCAGCTCTGCTCCCTAATTGCTCGCAGACCCTCCTGGCTCACTCGCCCCGCTCAGTGGGACGGCAAACACCTCGGCTGTGGCTCGGCCCAGCCCTCAGCTCAGCTCCAACTCGGCTGCCTCAGCCCCCCCTTGTCATGGCAAATCCACTTCATGCCCCCTCGAGATGCTCTTGAGGCCAAGGGGAGGGAGAAGCGCACGGGAGCGCGGCCGGGCTGCAGCCCACGGGTGTCTCAAGCATCAGCCTAGTCCCATGGTACCTGTGTCCCTGGCACTGATACAGCATCTCCACCTCCCTGAAGACCCTGCTGCGGATGTGTCCCAGGCGTTTCTCTATGATCTGAAAGGCAAAAAGGCGGATGCTCAGGGAGCAGCACCGCTGCTGGGACTGGCACTCACCGCACTGCACCCACTGAGCCCAGCAACCCCCTCACGGCACCCATGGAGCCGGCGCTGGGGCCCGCAGGCCGGGTGAAGGCAGGCAGGGGCTGCCTGAAGGGGTTAAGGCAGCAGAACAGGCTGTTCCCTGTTCCCGGTGGCGCTGCCAAGCCGCTCCCTCCCGGGCCACAGCCAAGCCGAGGTCCATGTGACACTGGCCCGGCACTGAGCTGCGGTGCTGGAGAAGGGCCCTTCGCCCCAGCGGGCACTGACACCAGTGGATGTGCCATGGGGTGGGCAGGGGGTCCCCACACACAGCCTCATAGAGGAAAAGCGGGTGCTTCCACCAGCCCCGGAGCACTGGGCTGCCATGCAGCCTGCCGCTGCCTCAGTTTCCCCACTGGGGCACCCAAAGGCCCCCCGGGGAGACGGGAAAAGCCACATTCCCCTTGGATTCGGCTGCGTTTTGACATAGGACCCATCCCAGCTCCTCACACCGTGGCTGGGAGCCTGTAGGGTGCAGGACCATGGGACCACCATCCCCTGACCCCAAAAGCAGCTGGGTCACTCCTGCAGCACCCACAAGCTTGCAGGGACATGGAGGTGGCCACCCCGCCAGCACCACGTGCCCTCACTTGCCCCAAGTCCCCAGACATGTCACAAGCATTAATTTAATGTCCTCTGTGCCCTGCCTCACAGGAGAGGAGCGTGGCCAAGGGGGTGACCGAGGTCCCAGCGCTGGGTGGTGGCAGGGGACAGTGTGGCACCTGCACGGCCCAGCCCTGCCACATTCCCACCGCTCCAGCCCATGAAACCATGTCCTGCGCAGCACCGGATGGTTATGGGAGCCAGGAGAACCCAAGATGTGGAGGGTGGGAAGGGAAACTGAGGCAGGGAGTGGGAGGGAGCCGGGTGTGCAGCCCCAAGCAGCAGAGCTTTACCTTCACTGCGTACTCCTTGTTGGTGATGAGGTTAACACAGGACTGGACTCTGGCATGGGCCCCTTCTCCCAGCACCTCCTCCTGCAGCTGGTAAACATCTGGCAGGGGAGAGGATGCCTGAGCTGCTGGCCCCACAGCAGCACGGGGCACCTCCGCTGTCCCTTCCCACCGGGCTGGCCCCAAGCTGGGGACACCAGGAGGGCCCCAGCCCTGCCCCAGGGTGCCCGAGCACCCCACTCACCTTCAAACCTGCCGGAGAAGCTGTCGGTTGCTCTACAGCGCTTCTTCTTCTTGTTCCTTTTCTTGGCGTCAGGGATATCGATGGGTTGACTTGAAGGCATGTCTGGGCCGGAGCAAAGCCACTGGTGTGAGTCAGCCCTGTCTGCCCATGACTCCCCCAGCACGGCCACCCCTGGGGCACCCCAAAACCCTCGAGGGAACTTAAAGAGCCAACAACATGCCAGGAGGGCACCCGCAGCTCACCAGGACGGGGCGGGCACTCAAAGTTGAAGACAGGCTCCAGGTGGTTGGACTGGTCGAACTCCAGGTCGAAGGGGTTTTGTCCCTGGGGGGGCCAAGAACAGGAGTGAGATGGCAGCAGCCGCTGGATCCACCACCACCAGTGCTGGTCCCAGTGTGGACATGGATCCTGGCACACACCCTGCTCACCCGCCCCATCGGAGTGGAATGGAGTGCGACACCAGTTCATGGTGCTACTGGAGGAACACGGCAGAGCCCCAGGCAGAGCTGGAGGAGGAGGAGGAGGAGGAAAGGTCTGACCACATCTCCTGATGGGGACAGTGCTGCAAGGACCTGCCTCCACACCAGCAGCCCCAGGCCGGCACACGGGGGATGATGAGAGGGATCGGGGCCACCCGCACCAACCCAACCCCAAATCTCCACCCAGACCTGAACTACAGTGAGGGGGGAGGAAGAAAAGCCACAGAGGAAGGACAGGCTCCAGAGTCACTGTGCCATGTCCTCCCAGCTCCCTGCAAGGTCACAGTGCGCTGGAGCCTGCTCAGTCCCGTTCCGGTGAGTGTTGTGTCCAGTGAGTGTGTCCCAGGCTGTGAGACACCTGGGACCAGCAGGATCGGTCCTGACCCCAAACCCTCCCCGCTCCCAGGATTGGCGATGGGCATAGGAATGGTAATATCTGCCACACCAAACCCCGGGGACTCCAGTCCCAGCACCCCAAAGGGGACATGGGGATCCCTGAGCCGCCCCACCACAGGACAGAGCAGCATCGGGGGTGCCTGGCCGGGAAGGGGAAAGGGCCCCATCCTCTCCAGGGTTACGAAATGTGTTTGGGTGGAGGTGGCAGCTCCCGGCGGCGTTCCCAAACCCGCCCCAGTGCCCCGGTGCCCGGGCCGGCTGCCAGCCCCAGCCAACCCCGTCCAGAAAACGCCTGTTTACAGCCGGGGTGGCTCTCGGGGGGACCCCACCGCACCACGGTGGAGGTGTGGGGGGTGTCACACGAGGAGCACCCCCCCACCAAGCATTACTCTGGGGGCAGAACACTCCTGCCCAGCTGTTTGCCAACTTCCCCCCACAAAAAAAACCTGGATTTACAGATCACAGCATTGCCCTGCAGCTGCCCCCCCACGCCCCCCGGGACCCTGCAGCACGGGCAGGATGAGGCCCTCCGGGAGCACAGGGGGGCTCGGGGGAGCTGGGGGAGGAAGGGGGACCCGGGGGAAGGGAAAAAAGGGGGCACAGGGCCCTGCCAGCTACTGCAGCAACGACACAAAAGGTTTGGGGGATGGGAGGTGCGGGGCGGACGCTGAGCACCGGCTCCATCCCCACATCCGAAGTGCCCCCAACCCCGTCCCCATCCCCAACCACCCGGGGGGGTGGCGGGGACAGAGCCAAACCCCGGCCAAAAGCCTTAAAAGCAGGATGAGGTGTCAGCTAAAATGAGCCGGGCAGGTTTGGGGGGAGCTCCCAGCATCCCTCGGAGCGCCGGGAGCCAAACTGAACAAAGATCCCACGGAGCCGGGACAGGAGCGAGCGTTCGGGGAGCGGGACCAGCACCCCACAAACCCCCCGAGGGTGACACCGGGGCAGGGGGTGACCCCGGCCCCCCCCCGGGCGCAGCCGCAGCCCAGAGCCGTGCTGCCAGGACCTGGCCCTCGCACAAGGCGCTTGCACAACAGGTCCTGGCACCCCGCACCCCCCCGGCCTGCCACCCCGCTTGCAGAATAGGGTGAATGGGTGCAGCTGGCAGCAGCATAGCCCCCACATACCCCATGGGGGACCCCTATGGGACCTGCAGCATCCCAGCACCCACCCGCGGGAGGAGATTTGGGGTGGCTGCAGACCTGACCCCCGGGAGCACCCCGACCCCCGGGGCAGGGGGGTCCCGCTGCCCGGCTTGGCAGCACCGGCGCTTCCCCCTGTCGGGGGGTCTCGCCAACCCCCCCCCCCCTCCATGCAGGGGATGCGGCGCTGCAGGCACAGGATGCGGCCCCCGCAGGCCCGCACCGGCCCTGCCCGCACCCCGGCCACGGAGCACCCCCGGAGCCCCCCCGGCGCGGCCCTGGAGCGCCCCGGAACATCCCCGGAGCTCTCCCGGGGGGGGTGGGGGGAGCAGCCTCTTACCTTGAAGGAGCGGTGGAAACCCGGGATCTCTGATTTCTTCTGCACCATCTTGCTGCGGGGGGGGGGGACGGGGGGCGGCGTTGCGGGGAGAAAGGGGGGGGGTGGGAAAAAAAAACGGGAAGGGGGGAGGGAGGCGGAGGGACGGGCAGAGCCGGAGGGAGTCCGGGGGGAGGCCGAGACCTGCGGGAGAGGAGGGCGGTCAGACGGCTGCGGCCCCGCAGGGAGCCCCCGGTCCTGGTCCCCCCCCCCCCCCGGCGGCGCTCACCGGCGCGGCCCCGCGGAGCCGCCGGTGCCGGTACCGGTACCGCAGCCCAGCCCGCACCGCCGCCCGCTCCGCTCCGCGCCGCCGCCAGGAGGGGACGCGCTGCTCCCGCCCCCGACAGCTTTATAGCGGCGGCCGCGGCCCGCCCCGGCCCGCCCCGGGAAGGGGACACCCCCCGGGCCCCCACCGGGGACACAAACACCCCCTCCCGGCCCCCCACCGGGAACATGAGTACCCCCATGGGGACACAGACACCCCCCTGAGCACCTCCCGGGGGCACAAACACCTCCTGGGGCCCCCACCGGGGACACGACCCCCGCCCCGGGCACCCCCGCGCTGCACTGGGGCTCCCTTCTGTCCAGGGACCAGCCTGTTCCTGCCCCCCCGGGACTCCCTGCCCCTTGATCCCCGGCACCCTCCTGTGCTGAGGTCAGAGACAGGGGCACCCCCCAACCACCCCCCTGCACTGCACCCGGGGACAGGGACACCCCCCCCTGCACTGCACTCGGGGACACGGACACCCCCCCCGCACTGCACCCGGGGACAGGGACACCCCCCCCCCCACTGCACCCGGGGACAGGGACACCCCCCCCTGCACTGCACCCAGGGACAGGGACACCCCCCCCTGCACTGCACACGGGGACAGGGACACCCCCGCTGCACTGCACACGGGGACAGGGACACCCCCGCTGCACTGCACACAGGAGTGGGGTACTCCTCACCTACCCCCTGCACTGCACACAGGGACAGGGACGCCCCCCTGCACTGCACACAGGGACAGGGACACCCCCCCCCGCACTGCACACGGGGACAGGGACACCCCCGCTGCACTGCACACAGGAGTGGGGTACTCCTCACCTACCCCCTGCACTGCACACAGGGACAGGGACGCCCCCCTGCACTGCACACAGGGACAGGGACATCCCCTGCACTGCACCCGGGGGCAGGGGTACTCCTCACCCACTCCCTGCACTGCAACCAGGGACAGGGACACCCCCTGCACTGCACCCGGAGACACCCATCACCCCCCCTGCACCAGGGGACAATGGCACCCCCAGGCACCCCAACCACCCACACACACCTCTTGGCACAGGGAAATGGACACCCCTGGACACCTCACGCTGTCCCCAGGGACACCCCTTGGGGACCCCCCTGCACCCAATGACAAGAACACTGCGGCTCCATGTTCACTTTCTACGTCCCTGAGTGTGTGTGGGGGGGGGAGGCCGGCCTTGACCCCTCCATCCCACACATGCCACGAGTGGGGCCATGCTCAGCCCCACGGCCAGGCCTGTGCCAAGGGGCAGGGGGGGCGAGCAGGACAGAGGGTCACGTCCCTCTGTCCCTGCAGGACACTGAGGCCCTGCAGGATGCACCCAGCGGTGGTGGTGGGGGGGGGACACCGGGAACAGGACCCCCCCCGCAGGCTCATCACCGTGTGGGTGCCCGTGTCCCCCCCCACCTCGCGTGACGCCAGCCGGGGCTGAGCACAGACGCGCTCGTGGCGCTGTGCAGGGCCAATGGCGGCGGCACCGCGGTGCATGACTTCACCGCCCGCGCCGCGCATTGGCTGCGGCCCCGATGCCGTTGCAGCCACCGACTGCACCCCACGTCCCGCCCCCCCCCCCCCCAGCAGCCCCCCAACTTCTCCTCCTCCCTTGTGTGGGGATGTTTCAATGCAGGACTCACAGCCCCACAAAGCCACCGCTGCCATTGCAGCACGGGGACATCGCAGTGGGGTCCCACCCCCCCATCCCCGCACACCCAATCCCATCTGAATCCAACAAAATTCCTGCTTTTCCAAGCCCTGGCGCTTGCTCAGGGACATCCAGGCAGCTCGGACCTCTCTTTATTAGTGCTGCTAATGAGGCCTCCCCAGCTAGCAGAGATGGGGGCAGATGTGGTGCTGTGGGACAGGGGGGTTCGCAGGGTTTTGGCTCCCAGAGGTAGAGGAGGGACGAGGGACAAGGGACAGTGATGGTGCCGCGGGGCGCGCTGGCTGCTGGCCCTCACCGGGTGACTCCAGAGCAGCCGGATGCCTCCCAAATTGCGCACGCTGCCATGTAGGTCACCATGCCGGTAATGACAGGGCAGCAGTGCTGGCACCCACAGCCCCGGGGGGACACCCAGGGGTGCCCGTCGCGGCAGGGACACCAAGGGGTGGCCAAGAGCTTGCCCAGCCTGCGGGTCCCCGTCATCACACAGGGTGCTGGAGCGCTCACTGCATGTGTGCTGCATGTTGGCTGCGTGTTCACTGCATGTGCAGTGCATGTTCTCTGTGTGTGGGATGCATGTCATGTCACCTGCACCTTCTCTGCATGTCTGGGGCATGCCTGCTGCACACCTGCTGCACACTGAGTGCTTGACATGTGGCCATGCGTGACCTCTGCACGTTTGCTGCACGCCTGGCACACGCTCCCTTTGTGCTGCTGCGCTCTCTGCATGCTCTGCACGCTCACTGCACGCTCACTGCACATCTGCACACTCCCTCCATGCTCTCTGCTCATGCTCCACCTTCACTATTTGCTCTCTGCATGCCCCTGGCCTCTCTGCACACTCTCTGCACACTCTGCACACTCACTGCACGCTTCCTCTGTGCTCACTGCTCATGTTCCACACTCGCTGTTTGCTCCCTGCATACTCCTGGCCTCTCTGTGCACTTGCACCATGCTCAGCGCACACTCACTGCACGCTCACTGCACACTCACTGCACACTCACTGCATGCTGAATGCACATTCACTGCATGCTCTTTGCAGCCAGGCATGGTGAGAGCGTCAGGTCTCAGGCTGCAGGAGCAGGGAGCGAGCATCCGTGTGTTCCCCACGCGTGCACCCAGCCAGGCGTGCACAAGAGCACAGACACATGTGTGCGAGGGCAAAGCAGGAGGCAGGAGAGCATCACTCTACATGCATGTGCAGCCAGCACATGTGTGCACACACACACATGGAGGTGCAGCCACTCCAGGTGTGTTGCTGTGGAGCCATGTGGTTGCCCAAGGGCTGGCTCACACATGCATGTACATGCACACACGCATATATGTGCACACACACACATGATCATGCTGGTGCTGTCCCATGTGTGGGGCTCTCCGCCTCCTGCACAGTCCGGTGCGTGCAGGGTCCAGCCAAAATCCCCCCTGGAGCCCACTTGCGGCTGCTTTCCATACAATCACAGAATCACAGTCGTTTGGGTTGGAAGGGACCTTAAAGCTCATCCAGCTCCAACCCCCTGCCACGGGCAGGGACACCTTCCACTAGAGCAGGTTGCTGCAAGCCCCTGTGTCCAACCTGGCCTTGAACACTGCCAGGGATGGGGCAGCCACAGCTTCTCTGGGCACCCTGTGCCAGCGCCTCAGCACCCTCACAGGGAAGAGCTTCTGCCTCAGAGCTCATCTCAGCCTCCTCCAGGCCTCCCTATGGAAGGGGCAGTGAAAGGGTTGCGATGGCTGATCACATCCCGCAGCACAGGGGCTGTGAGCAGCAAACCCACTGTGAAACCTGCACGGGGTGACCACGTCTCCACAGCATCACCAGTCCCTGCACCCCGGGGTGCCCCAGGACAGGGTCTCCAAGAGTCAGTGGTGTCCCGCACACCGAGACCGGCTGAGGGAAAACAGGAAAGTGAGTGGGGCCGTGCCGGAAGGCGGCTATTGTTGGAGTGGGAGCAGAGGGAGCAGGAGCTGGGCTGGAGGCCACCATGCCAAACCCACCACGGGACATGGGACAGCCCACGCAGGCAGGAGCAGTGGGAAGGTGGCTGCTCATGGGGCGTGCAGGGCCTTCCCCCCTTGACCTGCTGCTCTGGTTTGGAAGGAAGGAAAAAACTGTAAATCCTTTTTCCATGTGTTCTTTCCCGGCGCAGGCCGGGCCCGGCTTTGCCTTCCCTGCATTTGGAGCCCTGGCTCCAATTCAAGTGAAAAAATCTTGCAAAAAACCTGGAATTTCCTGCCAGGCAGAGCCCAGAGCTTTGACTCTACCAGCACTGGTTCTGCTGCTAGGGGGGACACAGGGGACACACACACATATCCAAGGCTCATGCAGGCACCCGGCTGCACTGACTCGCATGCTGGTGGGTCCCCAACCTCCCTCCTTGCCCCAGGGGGATTTGGGCAGCCCCACAGCACTGGGGCAGCTCTGACCCTGCAGCGGGCAGGATGTCAGGGCTGCAGCACACCCTGAAGCCCCAGTGCTGGCCCCCACCGCTGCGGGGTATCCCCAGGGATGTGGCTCCAATCCCTCACTCCCCATCTGCTGCAGGGAAGGGGCTGAGGCAAACTCCATGTGGGTTTCGCAGCTCCTGCTTTGCAGCCACATTTCGGAGCTTCCCCCACCAAGAACCCCAGAGCAGAGCTGCCCGGCCCAGCTTGTGTTGGGGGCAGTGGTGGGACATGGCCACAGACCGAGGAGGGGGGGCCACATGTGGTGGTGGGGCACTTGGAGCAACCTGCTCTAGTGGAAGGTGTCCCTGCCCGTGGCAGGGGGTTGGAACTGGATGAGCTTTAAGGTCCCTTCCAAGCCAAACCAGTCACGGGTTCCACTGGCAGGGAGGGGGTCATGCTGCGCCACAGTGGGGGCCTCACCTTGGTTGCTGGTGGCAGATGAAACATTTCCAGGTGGCTTTTCAACACCCCAGGCTCTTTTTGCCCCTTTCCTTCCTCCAAATTCCCTGGGAATGGCTGAATCCCCCAGGAGCAGCCCTGACCCACTGCAGCCAGGTCACCGTGGGGCAGCCCCGGGAGCCAGGGGTGTGATAGGAGGGGAGGCACAGGCTGGGACATTGCATCGTGTCCTAGAAGGAGCATTAAAAAACATTCCCCCTGCTCTCTTGCTGTTTGGAATGGGCATTGAAGCCCTTGAACCCCCGTGCTGGATGATGCTGGGTGCCAGCCTCAGCAATGCCCTGAGCAGGATGTGCTGCTTGGGGAGTGGAGGCAGTTGGTGGCTGGGGACATCCCTGCCCTCACCCTGCAGGGACGTGTCTCCTGCAGACCCCGTGGACATCTCCTGGCTGCAGATGCTGTAGGAGCCCCCCCAGACCCCGTTCCCCCGCGTGTGGTTTCCGAGGGCTCGTGCAATCGCTGTCCCTACTCCCCAGCTTCACTCAAGCACCGATTTTAAGCAAACCCAAATGGGAACTGAGGTGCTAAAGCTCCTCCGCTCAGGCGCTGGAGAAGCCCGGCAGGAAGCGGGTGCTGGGAGAGCTGTTCCTTCCTCGGGAGCAGCGGGTGACCCCGCACCGAGCCAAAGAGGAGGAGTATTTATTTCCCTGTGAACATACGGCCCCGCAGCCCCCTCTGTGGCCGAGCTCCTGCAGCCGCTCCAGCTCCGGGGCAGATTCCATCTGTGCTTTTTGGGATGGGGTCAGCCCCGCAGAGGGGAGGCTGCCGAGCCCTGGGCACGTTACCTGCTCAACACAGCCCTGCAGTGCAGGAGATCAGCAAATCTGTTCTTCTTGGAGCTCTCACTAAAGCCTTCGCGACACCTCGTTCTGCACCCAGGGAGCAGCCGGGCAGACGAGGGATGAAATGACCGACGGGTCTGGCTGCAGTTGAACCGGCTCAGCCGGTGGAGTCAACACGAGGCCCCTGTGCAGGGAGATGAGAGCAGGGAGCAGGAGGCACAAGTAGAAAAGTAGAGAAGTTTCTGCAAACCTGCCTGGGCAATGTCCTGCACTGCTGTGTCCTGCTCAGCAGCAGCAGCACCTCCAGCCCCAGCGGCTCTTCTCCCCTAAAGCTACTTTTATAGAATCACAGAATCCCAGACTGGGTTGGAAGGGACCTTAAAGCTCATCCAGTCCCAACCCCCTGCCACAGGCAGGGACACCTTCCACTAGAGCAGGTTGCTCCAAGCCCCTGTGTCCAACCTGGCCTTGAACACTGCCAGGGATGGGGCAGCCACAGCTTCTCTGGGCACCCTGTGCCAGCGCCTCAGCACCCTCACAGGGAAGAGCTTCTGCCTTATATCTAACCTGAACTTCCCCTGTTTCAGTTTGAACCCATCACCCCTTGTCCTACCACTACAGTCCCTGGCGAAGAGTCTCTCTCCAGCATCCTTGTAGGCCCCTTCAGACACTGGCAGCTGCTCTGAGGTCTCCACGCAGCTTCTCTTCTCCGGGCTGAACAGCCCCAATGTTCTCAGCCTGTCTCCATACGGGAGGTGCTCCAGCCCCTGAAGATCCGCGTGGTCTCCTTTGGACTTGCTCCAGCAGTTCCATGTCCTTCCTCCACTGCACACAGTGCTGCAAGTGGTGTCTCACGAGAGCAGAGCAGAGGGGCAGGATCACCTCCTTCGCCCTGCTGCTCACACTCTGGGTATGCAGTGCAGCACACGGAGGGTTTCAGGGCTGCAAGTGCACATGGCCCGTCATGGGGAGCTTCTCATCGTTCCTCCTGCCCTGGCTGAGACGGTCTCACATGAAAGCAGCCAGACCTTTCCCAAAAGGGAAGGGAGGGCAGAGGAAGGCCGTGCCTGCAGCCCTGAGTGTGACAGTGGGACGGGTGCCGTGTGCCCTGCGCCCTGCACATGGTGCTCACTGAGGTTGGTGTGAAAGGGAAAGCGGACCTGGCACTGCTCACCCCTGTCTGCAGCCCCGGCACTTGGGTCCCTGCAGGTTTGTGCCCTCCCCAGCTTCTGCTGCGGATCCAGCCTCGCTCCCAGCGCACACCAGGGGCTGGGGATGCTGCAGTTGCCTGGGCAGTGGTGGGGCCCAGCTCCAGTGGGGGCTCTGACCACCGCACTGGGCGGCCACGCTGCACCCTCCAGCAGCACCCAGCCAGGGGGATGCGGCTCCAGCTGACCTGCACCCACAAAGCACACGGAGAGGGGCCCCCGACACCTCTGCCATGCAGGGGAGCGGCAGGACCTGCTGCTGCAGGCAGGGCACAGCCAGGGCTGGTAGAGGCAGGAGCTGTGGCTCCTCTTCTGGGCATGAAAATCACCTGCAGACCCTGAATGCAGCACTTTGACCAAGACAGCTCTGCCCAGGGCTCTTTCAAACAGCCCATCAGCATGCTGGTGAGCTCAAATTCACCTCCCCTGCCCACAGCCACCCAAGTTTTAGAGCTGGGAAAACAGAACAGCTCAGCCATTGGGTCCAGGGACACTGCAGAGACAAGTCAGGACAAGCCTGGCCCAGTGGCTGAGCTCCAGCACCCGCCTGCTCTGCCCCACAGCCCTGGGAACACGCGTGGGGCTCGGAGCAGCCCAGATCTGGCACCTTGACAGCAGGAGGAATCAAACCTTAGTGCAGCCGAGCCAGGAGCACACAGCCAGGAGCTTTTAGGAACTGTAGGAAACAGCTCTCCAGTACTTCCTGAGGAGTCCAAGCACCCTGTGTTTGTTCTGCTGATAGAAAGCCTCTGACGAACGAGTTATCACAAGACATCCAGCAATGGGATACGTAAATACAACATAATTTATTGGTTCCATTTCAGACAACTATAGTGGTATTTGTATGAGTGTCCTAATGATAGTCACGTATGTACAGAGATTCCAGGACACAGAAAAACTTTGTAAGGAAGAAGTGGTTAGTGGTACAGTTTGGTCACTGGTCATAGAAACCCTTTCTCTTCCTGTAAACCCTGGTCACCCACTCCCCCCAAAATGCTAGGTGGAGCAACCTACCTACCTCGGGGGCACTGCCAAGCTCTCCTCACGCAGCAGAGCAGCTTGTGCAAGCAGCAGGCAAGGCTGGTGGCCTCTGACTGCACACCAGAGACTTTGGTTAGGAGATGTGTGCAGCTGAGTGGGGACGTGCTGCTCGGGAAGAGGGACAAGGCTCCGTACCCTAATGGGAAGCAGAAAATGGCCCATGTGCAGGCACTGAGGCCGGGGGGCGAGCAGCTCAGTTCCTTCTCGGCAGGGTCAGCGTACCGCAGGGAGATGGTAAATGCACGTATTTGAGAAGAAGACTTCCCCATGCCTGTCCCAGCGCCTTCCCTCTGCTCAGCCCCACGAGGCACAGGTCTGCTTGGCCTGAGGCTGCCAGCCTGGATCCCTCTGCTGGGCTGGGCATGGGGAGAAGCTCAGCTCAGAGCTGCTGTAAGATGCAACAGCAGATTAACAATAGCAGCGGCAGCACTGGTCTTGCCATGGAAGAAACCCAAACCCAACTGAGGGAAAGGAAGGAGGGCCAAGCCTTGGGGACAGGATGCCAAGTGGAGGGTGATTACAAAAGCAGCTCTGTCCAAAAACTGGACTCACAGCCAGTGGAAGAGGTGCTGGAACCAAACAGCACCCCAGGGGATCCACGTCCACACCACAGACACCATTCATGGGTGGGAATTGGGTGTCTGGAGGGAAGTACCGCTTCCATGGCAGCACCAGCTACAGGACACGGCTCTATCTGAAGCATCTGGCTCGGCTCACGTGGTGCTGCTGCATGAGGGCATGGGGAGGAGGCAGCTGAGGGTGGCTCTTCCCTCCTCCAACAGTGAGCATTTCCATCAAGTGGCCCCAAATATTTTCTTTTTTTTTTTTTAATAGAAATTACTATAAAAAACTAGTTTATCTAGAGCATCTTTAAAAAAATATTCCTGCAGTATCACAGTTTGACATTGAAACTCATTAAAAATATATAGATTTGTTAACAAAATGTCTCTGTTCTCCCCTTGAATCACGTCTCCCATGCAGGAGTGGGACTCAGAGTCCTCGCGAGAGGCCGAGGCGGGAGCAGGAATGTCTGAGCTCAGTGGCACATCCGGGAGGTCATTTCCTTCTGTCAAAGGGACAGAAAAGACAAGGGACCATGAAGGAAGATCCAGATTGACAGGGAGGGTGTGGATGACAAAACCTCACCTTTGTTTAGTCAGCCACGCGGTGACACTGTTCCCAAGAGCTCCAGTTTGGGCAGGTCTGCGTTCCCCCCACCACTCCCATTCCCCGGCACCACAGGACACCCTTCCACTGCCCAGTGGCTCTGCAGGTTTGCTCTGTTGCTAACAGCTTTGGAAACACCATCAGCACCTCCTGGGTCTACCAGGTCATGTCCTCCATCCTCCAGACTCCTTATGAAGGTGGCGGTGTTGCCCTTGCTTTTGGTTCAGCATGGGAGGTAAGCACAGGGAAAGAAGCACATCCATGTCCCGGATGGCCAACAGTGCCAGGCTCACACAAATAAGGCAAGCCAGCTGCTAGAAACGCAAGGAGGTTGCTGGAGAACAAGTCAACTTCTCTCATCCCATACCCTGCTGAGCTGCGGCTGCACATCCTGACTCCCAGTTTCCTGATGGCCAAGCAGCAAGGCCAACTGATGGCCTGAATTTGGGTAACCAGTTTTGAGAAGGTGGAATCATAGAATCGTTTTGGTTTGAAGGGACCTTCAAAGCTTATCTAGACCAACCCTGCAATGAGCAGGGACATCTTCAACTCGATCAGGCTGCCCAGAACCACATCCGACCTGGTCTTGAATGTCTCCAGGGATGGTGAATCCACCACCTCTGTGGGCTGGGTAAAACACTGTGCCAGTGTTTTACCACCCTCATGGTAAAGAATTTTTTCCTCACAACCAGCTTGAATGTCCCCTTGTTTAGTTTCAAACCATCACCCCTCATATAGAATCATAGAACAAGTATGGGTTGGAAGGGACCTTTGAAGGTCTGGAGACCTCTGTGACCCCTCCATCCCCAGCCCAGCCCTTCTGCACTGCCCCATACCCCAACAGACCAACGTGTACCCTGAGCCCACCCAGACACTCACCAGTGGTTCCAGCTCCTTGGTGTCTATCAGATTGAACTCTTTCACAAAGTAGTAAAAGTGCTTGTAGCAGGTGTTCACGTGGGCTTCCGACCCCATCTGGGTGATCCTGTCGAAATGGTGGATGTAGACATGGACAAAGACCCGGAAGAGCCTGGAGAGAATTTTCTTCACCACTGGGAGGAAGTTCTTGGGGAAGGGAGTACCTGGGAGGGAAGACATGACCAGGAGAAACTTTCAGTCAAGTTAAAACTGGTTCTTTAGGGCTAAAATAAATTGATACAACGGAGAGATTGAGACAAAAGGGCTTCTGTCCCTGGCACTGGAACAGCCCAAGGAAGCTGTGGCTGCCCCATCCCTGGCAGTGTCCAAGGCCAGGTTGAAGCAGCCTGGTCTAGTGGAAGGTGTCCCTGCCCATGGCAGGGGGGTCGGAACTGGATTAGCTTTAAGGTCCTTTCCAACCCAGACCAGTCTGGGATGCTATGAATTCCCAGTTCCCCTCTCCTTTTGCCTTGGATCAGGTTTTTCAAAGCACAGATTTCTTAAGTGATTGAGTGCTGTAAGAAACTGGCCTTGGAGATTCCCAGATTCCCAGCAGCTGCTTCAGTCCGATAGAGTTTGCTTCTACTCCTCTTTCTCATGTTTATATAAAGAGCACAAAATACTAGATAGGGCCAAACAACTTCCCAGAAGAAAGAGTCGGTGACATTAACTCCCCACAGTTCTCTCTTTTTTTGATGCGTCTTTAGCTCTTTGGTTAAAAATTAAAGATGTTAAGGTCTCTTTGAAGGATCAGTCCTTTGGGATTTGTTTAGCCAGGGCCCTGCAGTGGAGCCAACCAGCCATCTCAGTGCAATAGTCTTTAGTTTAAAGTTCACACAGGTTGTTTCTGGAGGAACAAGGATTAGTGAAACCCTTTCAGTGCTCTGCAAAAGCTGCAGCATTTCAGTTGGCGCTAAGGGTGAGAAATCTGGTAAAAACTGAGCTGACAACAATTACAGTAAAAAACCCCTCCAAACCACAACCCTCCTGCTGTCGGAAACTTGTCTTGCTTCCCTGAGCAGAACAAACACCCTGCTTGTTGTCCCCAGAGAGCCTCGCAGGAGAGTCCTAGCTAAAGGCAACGCAGCAGTTGTTTGGGCAACAGGAGGAACAGGGGGGAGGATTTTGGTGTCTCAGCTGTCTGAAGGACTGTTTGTGGCCTTACTCCCCTCTCTGCCTGCTCAACACCAGCTTTAAGCAGTGTTTTGGCACGGGTGGAAGAGCCCTGTGGATACTTGTGTGGCAGACATGTCACAAATAGAGACCAACTGCATCCCATCACAGCTTCCATGGGATAAACGCTGGGGCAGGAGGGAGGGAGCTCTGCTGCATCTTGTCTTTTGCATCCCAGAAGATGGGAGCTCTGAATGGGATGAATCATATTTACTTACTGCTTTAGATATTGAATTCTTCCATCTTACTCAGCACAAAATAAACAGAACCCCCAACCCTCTTTGTCCCAAAGCCAGCACACAAAGCTGCGTTTGGATATGCAGTCTTAGGCCAAATTCTCATTTCCATCACCCTGGCAATAGATGAAACACTGCCCCTCCCTCCATGCACGTGTCAGCATCCCCCCAGCTGCAACCAACAGCCGAGCACACGCCAGGAAGCACGGAGCTTGAAAGGGCAGAGTCAGCGACCGCCAGCCTGTAATGACAAAGAGCCTAATTATGGAAACGTGGCCACCATCACCCAGCCGACGCAGAGCACGCGCGTGGAACCCGACCTGGCAATCAGCTCTGACAGAGCTGGCCTTCAGGAGACCACGGCCAGCGTCAGCTGCTCAGCAGTCATGGCAGAGACTGACTGTTCTAAGAGCAGCCTCTTGTTTTCACTGCTTAGGCACAGCTTGGCTTTACTTGAGGTATCCATGGCTCCAAATGTGATCTGATACAGCTCTGGGTGTTTTAGCGCTCCAGAAGAGCTCTGAAGTTTCTTGAGTGCTCAGAAGAGCTCACCACACTGCGAGGCTCTGAGCAGCACAAGAGGAAATAGCTCTGCTACAAGGCTGGCCTGTGCAACAGCATCTCCTGGAACAGATCTCCTGGACGGGTTGGACAGGGCTTGGAGCAACCTGCTCTAGTGGAAGGTGTCCGTGCCCGTGGCAGGGGGTTGGAACTGGATGAGCTTTAAGGTCCCTTCCAACCCAAACCATTTTGTGATTCTATGATTCTAGAAAGGGGACCCGAGGGCTCAAAGGAGAAGGCTCTGCACCAACCTCCCTCCTCCCAGCCACAACTGGAACTGAACTCACCGACATTAGTGGGAAAGATGTCCTCGTTGTTGATCTGTACCTCAATCCAGTCCATCAGGAGGTTCATGTACTGGGGAGCAGACAGGGCTGTGGGTTTCCGGTACTTGTGCTCGTCCTGCCACCGGTACTCGTACTTGGGTCCCCCCGACATGACAGGGCAGGACTGCTCTGTGCAATAGTCACTGATGGTGCCGTAGATCAGGTTGATGCGATTGAAGAAGTCCACCACGTGCACGGCCACCCAGTCGTTCTGCTCCTCTCCTGGTGGCAGCTGGACAGCAACTTTCAAGTCCAGGCCAGCATTGAGGGAGGCTTGAGCCTTCTTGTGCAGCTCAAACCGCTGAGTCCCCGGCTCAAACTTGCGCTTGGGCCGGAAGGTTTTGTCTTTATTGAACACTTGCTTTAAAGCATGGGACATTTTTCTTCTCTTCTTCTTTCTTTTCCAGGTCCGTAGTGATGACAGGCAGAGATGCAGCGCTGCTGGGCCACTTCCCGGGGCAGGGCTGGGGCGACTCTGATCTTCACAGAAACCTTCCTCCGTTCATGTGGTCCTGATCTGCAACCCAGCACAGAAGGGCAGCGATTAGAAGCAGCTCTCTCAACAGGAAACCTTGTGTAAATCCCATAGGCAGAGATCTGGGATACCATCTGGGCCCTCGCCCCACATCCGAGAAGGGGGGGAAGCCAATGCCAGGTTTCTTTCCTCCCCCTTCTCTTTAGAGCCCGGCTTGCAGCAGAGCAGCAGCTCGGCCATCAGAGGTGCCAAGAGTCACCCCTGCAAGGTCTCCCCACACGCTCCGTGTGGGGATGAGGAAACCAGCCCCATAGGGAAGAGCTGTGGCTGCAGTTTGCCCCACTGAGACCCAAACCCCACAGAAGCAAGGAGAAACTCCAACACCTACTCAGCTCCAATACACCGAAGAGTTAAGAAGGGTAAAACAAGTTAGGTTTTTCCTGGATCAGATTTTTCACCTCTGCCTCCCCCCCTTTGGAAACAAGCCCACTTAAAAGACAAGATTATGGCAACCCAAATGAAGTTCAGATCTGTTGACAGACGTACTCCAACAAAACAGCTGCTTGAGCAGGAGATGTGTGTGCTGTCGTGGTGCTAAAGACAGGACATGAAAGGGTGGAGGGGAACAAGAAAAAGAAGAAGAGGAAGAAGAAGTCGCAGCTCAGGCACCCGGAAAGAGAATATCCTGAAATAACACAAGCTCTAAGAGCAGCCACAGCCTCTTATCCAGGTGCAGGCAGACCAGAAACACACTTTTCATTTCAGTTGAGCTCACTTCAAGGTGAAGGCTGGTTGAAAGCTGGTTGAAAGCTGGTTGAAAGCTTGCCTTCCTCTTTCAGTCTGTGGAAAAGAATTAGCTCCAAGAGGGTGAGACACAAGTTAAGATCTGAAAGGATGCTGACGAGAAACACAGCTCTGTTTATCTGTAGCTAATTATACCTCCTTTGTTCCCACATCCATCCCCTTGTATAATTTGTGTCAAGCTGCTCTTTGATGGAAGCTTAAGGCAGAAAACTATGTATACCAAGAATATTATTTTACATGTGCTGGGCAGAGAAATAAGCAAAGTAACAGAAATTAAATAAAGCTGATGCCTTATGGAATCTGGCAAATAAGAGTTTCCATGATTTTATAAGCAAGCAAGCAAACGAATCCCTTTCACCAAGCAGAAATCTACTTTGATTTCTATGAAGCTATAGTTTGTTCAAATATGTAAATAGTTTCCTCAGATGTTGGCAAGAAAATTCCAAATTCAAGGTCAACATTACAGCTGCCACAGTTCAGCCCATCTCTAACAGATGCTGTGCAGTGCTAATCAGCATCTCTTCTCTGGAGAAAGATTAAAAAGACTTAAACCAAGGCCTCTTGTTTTCACAGAACAAGGCAGAAAACCCAGACCACTTCAGTTTGTCCCACTAGGACCAGACTCAACATTTCCTAGCGCTGCTTTTCCCGTGGGAACGGGCTCAGTCACCTCTTCTGTGGAGGAGCGGAGAGATCCAACCTCCTGTTGCAACATGGGCCACAACATGCATTGGGAGAAACTGAAAAAGCATTTTAATGTGGCTCAGTGAGATCCACCTTAGGCAGGAAGGTGAATTCACTGCACACATGGTTCCACTGTGCCCAGAAGTGCTGCGGCCCCCTAAGCTGCTGTGTGAGAGTCAAAGAAAGAAGAAAAATCATAGAATCACAGAATCAGCTGGGTTGGAAAAGACCTTCAAGACCATCAACCATTCCCCAGCACTGCCAAGGCCACCACTAACCCATGGCACTGAGGCCTCGTCTACACAGTGTGTGAACACTTGCAGGGCCGGTGACTCCAGCCCTGCCCTGGGCAGCCTGTTCCGATGCCTGAGCACCCTCTGGGGAAGGAATTGTTCCTCAGCTCCATCTAAACCTGCCCTGGTGCAGCTTGAGGCCGTTTCCTCTTGTCCCATCCCTTGTTCCTTGGGAGCAGAGACCAGCCCCCTCCTGGCTCCAGCCTCCTGTCAGGCAGTTGCAGAGAGCGAGAAGGTCCCCCCTGAGCCTTCTCTTCTCCAGACTGAACCCCCCAGGTCCCTCAGCCGTTCCTCATCACACTTGTGCTCCAGGCCCTGCACCAGCTCCGGTGCCCTTCTCTGGCCCCGCTCCAGCACCTCAATGTCTCTCTTGCAGTGAGGGGCCCAGAACTGACACAGGATTTGAGGCGCAGCCCCACCAGTGCCCAGTGCAGGGGGACAGTCACTGCCCTGGCCCTGGCTATGCTATTTCTGATCCAGGCCAGGATGCTGGTGGCTTCTTGGCTGCCTGGGCACAAGCTGCTCATGTTCAGATCCATCAATCAGCACCCCCAGGTCCTTTTCCATGAGCAGCTTTCCAGTCACTCTTCCCCAAGCCTGGAGCATTGCAGGGGGTTGTTGTGGCCCAAATGCAGGACCCAGCACTTTGCCTTGTTGAACCTCATCCCACTGGCCACAGCCCATGGGTCCAGCCTGTACAGATCCCTCTGTAGAGCCTTTCTATCCTCCAGCAGATAAACACTCCCAGCCAGCTTGGTGTGGCCTGCAAATTTACTGAGGGTGCCCTCGATTCCCTCATCCAGATCATCAATAAAGATTATCAAACAACACTGACCCTAACACCGAGCCCTGAGGGACACCACTAGTGGCTGGAAAAAAAAAAGACACCCCCCCGCCCATAACGTGTCTTTAGGAGGTGTTTGGTCACACCACAGACATGGTTAGAGGAAGTAACGAACTGCACAGAGGGACATCTGAGCACAGACAGCAGCTCTGGTTACCCGGAGCTGTGTCACAGCCTCACCACATCCTGCAGCACCCAGTGGGGAGGAAGCACCCGGAGACTGCACCCACCCAGCCACGGTGCCACGTCCGGAGCAAAGGGCAGATCAGCCTCAAGCCACCAGCAATGTGGAGAGCAGGTGCTGAGTCTGCAGCCAGTTCCAGCAGGAAATCAGTCCCAGGGAACACTCACACGTGATGGTTTCCTGATGCTGGAGATGGAGAAATGTCCTTTCAAAACCAGAAGGCATCAAGGAGCAGGAGCATCGCCCTGCACACAGCTCCTGCAGCATCCTCGGTGTGGTATGACTGTTCCTACCTATTTCCTGTAACATCTGTCTGATTGCAGTGACCACACTCACATCAGTGCTGGCCCGTGACTGCCCATCAAGAAGCAAACACTGACCATTTTGCAGAAGAAATTGTCACTTGAGCAGGGCGGAGGGACTTTGAATAGGGTTTATTTGGTACCGAGGCTGTATTCACCCTACAAACAACTTCCTCTTTCTACAGAGGCATCACCCATGAGAAGTGGGGAGCTCGGCACAGCAGCAATTGTCTCACAGACGATTCAGCATCTGTCTGAAGGCATTAGCAAAATGAGTAGCTGAGACTTCAAGCAGATGCAGCCTATTTAATTATGGTTTGTGACTGCAACTGAGCTAAAAGAAACATTTAGCTCTAGGAAAAGAGAAAGGGAAAAAAAAAGACACAGAGACCAAAAGCATCCCTGACATTGCTCGAAGATGATATCACACGTACAACACCTACTTCCACAGGCAGGAGTCACAGCTTGGGCAGCATTGGGATGCTGCCTTTGCACAGAAGAGAAAGGAAAGGTTAGGAACAATTAGGAAATGGGACATGCAAGGCACCTGAGTGGTATTTGCAAGCTTCAAAGATGAGATAAAACAGAAGAATCCCCCCCCAAACCAACCTGCAGCACATTCTGTTTACTCCTCCCCTCCAGCCAGCCAAGATTATAGCACACGTCACCGGTGCTCCAGGAGCACCTTGGCCACCCCTCCGAGCTCACAACCAGCACAGAAAGCCCCACGCTGTAGCTGTCTGGAACACAAACAAGCCTCCAGCTTCCCACTATTCCTAAGTACACCAAGGAATGGCTTGGAATTATGCTGGTTAAGGAGAAAACTTGCCAGCCCAGGCAGGGTGTCTAGGCCTGGTCCTCTCTTCTCTCCCCCCAAAACTTGCTTTCTCCCCTAACTCTGGGCTCTCCCATCTCCAGTCCCAAAGCTGTTTTCTGCTGATGGCAAGCCAGGGCAGGGCTGCGGGTATCACCCTCTGCTGCTCTTCCCTAGCTGGGAATGGCAGATCCAAGCTAGGCTCATGTTAAACCAAGCTCTGGGTAGAGGAAGCCCAAGCAGTCAGTTCCCCGTCTCTTGGTTACTTTTACGTGCAGAGAGAGGGTATGAAAAAACAAAAGACAGTCACCTCTTCTAAAACCCCTGGAACTGCCTCTCCCCTTGCAACCCGCTGCAGCCGTCCCGAGGCTTTCCAGGAGCGAGCAGCATTCCCACCGGATCCTGCCCCCCCGGCAGCAGCAGGACGGCTCGAAATCCTCTTCCAGGAGTCCCATGACTGCTCCGTCAGAGCCTGCCTGAACAACACCCATCGCTCCCTTCACCACTAACACCGTGCAGGGGTTGAACATCAGCCAGGGACCAAAACCAGCACGACAGCAAGCTCCTACCTGCGCTTCAAGCCCCGGCAGATGACTCTTGTAATTGCTCAGCCTGTCTCTGCAACTTGTGCTCGTAGGCACGGAGGCAAAGAGCTTCCTTTTTCAGCAGAGGGAAAATACCCCAAGTCCCGTTTCCCGGGCGGCTGCAATCCGAAGGCTCCTGCAGGCTGGGGAGGGGTCAGACACAAGCCACTTCCCTCCCAGTGACCCCAGCGCCGGGCTCACATCCTGCCGCCGCGCTGCTCAGAAAGCCCTTGAGCAAACCCCAGCGAGCAACGCAGCTCTCCAGAGAATTGGTGTCTCTAGTTCCCTTTTAGGGAAGCCACGCTGGTGCCCGGCGAGATGATACCAACATGGGGCTGCTGCTCAGCGCTCGCACCAAGCCCAGTCCAAACCTCCTGCTTCTAATTGCAGCCCTTGAAGACGAGCCCGTGCAGCCACCCTATCCCCACCGAAGGGAAAAGGGAGCAACAAGCCTCCACCTCCCCCCCCAAGCAGTTTTCAGTGTCCTTACTCACCGCTAACACCATCACTCAGGCCAGAGTTTCCAATACAGGACACAAACCCACCCACGCCAGTTTGCTAAAGCAGCCACAAAAGCAGCTGCATCGAGTGCTTCAAGAAAAAAAACAAATGTACAGAGCGCACCCGAGAAGTGGCTTCGAAACAGAAAAAAACCAGCAAAGATGGACACACATGCATTTTTTTCCATAATTCCCCACCCTCCTTTCACAAATACCTTCTCACAGCCGTTCTGTGCTGTTTCTGATGAGCTGATCCTGGTTTTCTATGATCAAAGGAGAGATTTTAATACGGACAGCATGGATCAGAGCAGTTACGGCGAGCAGGGCTGGAGCGGCACAAATGGCAGGCAGGTTCTGTGCCTTTGGAGCCAGTCTGGCAACACCCAGGCAGCTCACCTCCACGGGATGAGGCCTTTGGCTGCTCTCTGGAATTGTTTCATGATAGGAGGCACAAAGGTCTGTTGCTGTGCTTACCTCAGCCAGGGCAGGGCACGGAGCGGAGGCTGAGCGCGCACGCCCGGTCATTCATGATCCCGGCGAGACACTTCCACGTCACCGGCTTCCTGTCTGGCACCGAGTCCAGCCCAGGGAGCTGCCAGTGTTTTCCCAAAAGCTGATCATTCCCCTCCACAAGCTCTTTCGTGCTCTTTCTGTCTTTTCTCCTGCAAGATTGCTCCACGCTGCTGGACAAGGAGAGCCACAAGCTGCCTGGTGTCACCCCCAGCATCGCCTTTTTGTTTCCTTCTCCATGCTTGCTCCTGGCTGCTCTGAAGTTAAAGGAGAGGGAGCAGGGAGCGGATCCGTCCCTGCTGCACCTACAGCCCCAGGCCGGGCCAGTTCCTTCTGCTGCTCTGCAGGACAATATCCACATTTTTCTTTTGGAAGCTGTTTTATCAGCAGCCTCTGCAAAAAACTTCACAGAGCCCCTCAGAAACACACATTTCAAATGCTGAATTCCCAAGGTTTAGGCAAACAAAGAGCCCTTTATATTGCACCACAACTGTCAGTTCTAAGAACGTCCTGTTGGTCACCAGCCACCCCCCACCCCCTGAAATTTAAATGAGCTGCACAAGTTGGAAATTCTCAAGTAAGAAACTGTACAGAGACCACATCACTTCCTTAGGAGCAGGACAGTCACTTTACATGCCTCTAAGCCATACAAACCAGAGCCTATCTGCGTCTCCATATGCATAAGAAAAGGCAGCAGCATAATAAAAGACCAAAAAATAGTTATACTGGGCTTTAATTGGTATCCTGTTTTTCCCCTAAAAGGCGTTCAGACCAGTTTTAAAGTCAGGTTAGTTTATATAATAAAGGGAAAAGCCCTGTTAAATGAAGCCATTCTGGGTTAGAAGACCCCAGTGCAGCAGCTCTGGCAGAGCCCATCAGGCAGCGGAGGGACTGCCTGCAAGCGAGATGCAGCAAGAGGCACCTCTCCACCACACAAGCAGGATGAGGAGCAGGCAGTTTAGTGCTCCCCTCTGAGCTCAGGATTTAGATCCAGACCATGGAAGATGACAGGAGGGACATCATGGGGGTACTGAGGGGCTGGGTAACCCTTTCTGGCAGGGGGCAGGGGAGGCTGAATCCTCTCCAAACTCTACACACAAGAGTGTATTTCCAGTGTGGGTTGTCCCCCCCCGGCCTGATGTGGACACCCTCCCCACAGCCACAGAGGGTGAAAACACCGCACAAGAAAGTAACTTTTGGAAGAGGTCATCACCCCTCCTGCTTTCTCTTCCCCAAAGGGGAAGCTCAGACGGCAGATGCTGTAGTTTAAAAGCCTCCATTTGAGAGCCTAGTAATGCCTGCAGAGTGGCAGGGACAGCTCAGGGCCTTACAGCCAGTGCCTTGCCTCTGAGGTGACATCTGCACCCACTGCAGTGTCAGAGCTGCAGCTCTGTTGGCGGGTTCCCACAGACGGGGCTCACTGCGGTGACTGCATGAGGAGGCAGAGCTGCCTTCAGTGACAAGTGGGGTCAGACTCCAGGTTAAACTGCACAGAGAAGTATTCCCAGGACAAAGCAGCGCGGTGGTGGCACGCTGGGAGCAGCTCTGTCTTTCTGAGGTCTCAGAGGCTGTGTTTTGCAGCCTGCTCCTTCAGGAAGACCATTCTCTGCCCTCCAGCCTGGGTACGTAAGGGGCAGTGTGGTATTTGTGAGTCCAAGCTGTTTTACAGAATCACAGACTGGTCCGGGTTGGAAAGGACCTTAAGATCATCCAATTCCAACCCCCTGCCATGCGCAGGGACACCTCACACCAGACCATGTCGTTTCTTCCCACTTTTGCAGGCTCCGTGTTATTGCCCTCACTGGGCAGGGATGTTTTTGAACCAGCACCAGTTTCATCTGCTCTAACTCTGGGATCTGCCCCCACCCAAGTAAAGGTAACACAGGTTTGGAGGATGAATTCTGCCTGCAGCAAACACACTACTTTCAGAGCATGGCTACAGGCTGGAGGTCACAGGAGGTGCTGGGTCTATGAGCTCCTTCACCCCCGGACTGAGCCAGAGCACGAGCTGGTCAACCCTTCCTTCAGCAGGGCTAATCCCACCACAAATACCTCTTCTCCCCATGTTAATGTTATGCTTTCAGAAGAAAAGCAGTATTGTTTCTTGCTGAAAGCAGATGCCCGTGAGGCTTGCTCTTCCCCTTCACAAGGAGATATGTCAGTAACCTGACACATTTGCATGTCTCCAGGCAAGGAATAAGCCCACTGATGTGAAGCTAAATATCACCTCAAGACTAACCACATCATAAGACCTCCTGCTACACAGCAAGAAGAGAAAGAAGAAACTAAAAACCCCAAAGGCCCAGACAGCAGCCCCGAGAGAAGCCTGCAGTTAAGATGAAGTAAATGTTACAGTGCCTTTCAGTGCAGCCATGGGCCTGACTTGGCTCCTGATTCAAAGAGGGATGTTTTGGATGGCTCTACCTCATTTTCTGTTCCATGGGCTCCCTCGGAGCCAGCGCATGGGCCGTGATTCACCCAAACCCAGACGGTTCCCAGGACACACAGCACCCAGCAGCATCATTTTTGCCTCTTCTAATTCATGGAATTGGTTGGAAGGGACCTTAAAGCTCATCCAGTTCCAACCCCCTGCCATGGGCAGGGACACCTTCCACTAGAGCAGGTTGCTCCAAGCCCCTGTGTCCAACCTGGCCTTGAACACTGCCAGGGATGGGGCAGCCACAGCTTCTCTGGGCACCCTGTGCCAGCGCCTCAGCACCCTCACAGGGAAGAGCTTCTGCCTCAGAGCTCATCTCAATCTTCCCTCTTCTAGTTTAAATTGACTCAACACCAACAAAGCCAAGCACATGGAACCTTCACTCAGGCTCTTCTGGAGCAGCCCAAGCTGCTGCGGTGTGATGGATTTTTTTGCACAGGCTTTGCACACTTGCACAAGTGGTTTGTTTTCAGACCTTCGCTGCCTCCATTCCTCCCCTGCCTCCATTCCTCCCCTCTGCTTCATGTGCTCAGAGTAACAATTCAGCCAGTTTTTAGCACAAGCCCAGCTCCAGAGGGAGGCAAGCAGCACTCTTAACACAGGAGTCACAGGTAACTCTGCCTCCCAGGGGCATCTGGAAAAGGGAGGCTAAAGACACGGCCTCAGGTGTACTCTTTATTGAAAGCATTAGGTGGATATTACTTATTTCTGAAGATAAGCTGTTAAAGCTCCCTCAAAGCCAGCTATGGATCCACTTATAGCAGCATTTATGGCTCACAAAATACTTTCCTGTCTTATAAATTAAAACTCAGGAGATGAAGGCAACTCTTTCCCCAGGCTCGATCGCTGTGCACACGCTTGGTTTGGGTCTGTAATCTCTCTTCTCTGACCCCACACACCTTCCCTGCTGACAAGGGAAACACTTCTCCTTTGTGTGTCCTTATGGACACTGTGTCCATAGAGATCCCTGGCCCAGCAGCACGAGCTACAGGACACGGGTGGTACCCAGAGGGGTACCATCAGCACAGTCCCACCTCAACACATGGGCTAAGTCGCACTGCTTCAATTCAGGGGGTACTTCACACCCCAACAACCAAAGAGCCACGTTAGAGCCAAGTGTGGACAAGGAAGCATGTGGCAAACAGCTCCCACACTAGAGCAGAGCTGAAGCCATGAGGACCTTGCTCAAGATGCTGAGTTCGCTTCAAGCTCCCCAGGCCTCAGCGGAGCAGGAGAGCCCGTGTCCTCTAGTGACGACGGCACAACCCCAAGTAACGTGTCCAAAAGAGCATCCCAGATCCTGAAAGGTGAGCCGGGCACAGGGAACCACTTCCTGCTCCAGGGACTCAGCTCCTCAGCGTAAACCATGAGCTATGACAGCACCAAGCTCCATGAGCTCCCAGCACGCCTCTCCTCCCTTTCTGGGGATTTTATGAGGTTACAAGCTCGCCTTCCTGCCCAAGTTCACAAGTACGTGACTAAGGCAGAAAGTGAATCTGAAATGTGGAATATACAGTCCAAGGAGTGACAGTAGATAAACACAGAGTTGGATGTGAGCCTAAAGCTTGGAAAGGAAGCAGAGTGCAAGGACGAAGCCCTTGGGGACTGTGATAAACAGGTGGCTGGGGAAATTCCACATCTCCCAACAGAAATCCCCTCTGCCCTGCAACTTGGGGAGGACTTCCAGACCGGAAAAAGATGGAAGTTGAGAAAGTGTGGCTGCTCCCCACCTCCAAGCACCAGGAGAAGAGGATCTTGCCTTTCACCAGAACCAGAGCCAACAACAGAGATGCTATTTCCAAACATCTGCACTGTGTGCTGGACAACTTCACATCCCTCTCTCTGGAGGACTTCCTGCCCTTTCTTTTCATAGAATCATAGAATCAACCAGGTTGGAAAAGACCTTCGAGACCACCAAGTCCAACCATTCCCCAGCACTGCCAAGGCCACCACTAACCCATGGCACTGAGGCCTCGGCTACACGGGGTGTGAACACTTGCAGGGATGGTGACTCCAGCACTGCCCTGGGCAGCCTGTTCCAATGCCTGAGCACCCTTTGGGGAAGGAATTGTTCCTCAGCTCCATCTAAACCTGCCCTGGTGCAGCTTGAGGCTGTTTCCTCTTGTCCCATCCCTTGTTCCTTGGGAGCAGAGACCAGCCCCCTCCTGGCTCCAGCCTCCTGTCAGGCAGTTGCAGAGAGCGAGAAGGTCCCCCCTGAGCCTTCTCTTCTCCAGACTAAACCCCCCAGGTCCCTCAGCCGTTCCTCATCGCACTTGTGCTCCAGGCCTTGCACCAGCTCCGGTGCCCTTCTCTGGCCCCGCTCCAGCACCTCAATGTCTCTCTTGCAGTGAGGGGCCCAGAACTGAACACAGGATTCGAGGAGCGGGCTCCCCTCTGCCTGTCCTGCCCACACACAGGAACAGCTTTCCCTGAAGGAGCTGAGGTTATTGCACTGCAGCTCCTGTAGGACCCGCATCCCTGTGCTCACAGCAAGAGGCAGAAGCGGAGCAGGATTTGCCTTTAAGCATCACAAGTTCTCCCTCATGAGCCGAGCCGCAGCTCACCACGAGTCAGAAAAAGGCGAAGAATTCCCCTTCTCCCCAGGCACTAAAGAGATGAAGAAGTTTGAAGTTCAGGACT
Source organism: Strigops habroptila (assembly GCF_004027225.2). NCBI lineage: Eukaryota > Metazoa > Chordata > Aves > Psittaciformes > Psittacidae > Strigops > Strigops habroptila. The sequence continues at coordinate 2,643,887 of NC_044296.2, forward strand.
TTGCCTTTACCTCCAATAGAAGCATTTATACGCGTGGCCAGAGAAGGGCTGGGGGAAACGGGTGGAATAAAACCCAAGTCGCACTTGGAGACGTTCTTGCTGCAGGACACGGTAACGCAGCGGAACCTCCCGGGGGCCGCGGAAGGGGCTCCGCACGGGCCGCGGCTCGGCGAGGGCAGCGCACCCGGAGCCGCCGCCTTCGCCAAGGAAACGGTGCAAAGAGTTAAAATGAAAAGCCCGGCGGGGCTCCGCGGCCCCGGACCAACAGGTTCCCCTCACGGCCGGGCCCGCGCGGTGTGACCCTGCGGGGGCCCCGGGAGCACGGGCAGCGCCGGGCACCGCGCCCCGCGTGGGACCCCCGAGCCGGCCTCGGGCCCTGCCCCGCCGCGCCCCGCTCCCCCCCCCCCCCGCCGTACCTGCCCGGTCGCAGCTCAGCGGTGCCGGCGCGGAAGCGTCTCCCCTCGTGCGGCCGCAGCACCCGCCCCCCCCCCCGCGCGCACCACTCGGTACCCTGCGCGCGGCCCCTCTCCGCGCGCGGCAGCCGGGGGCCGGCACTACTTCCTCTTAAAGGGGCCGCGCGTCCGCGCCACCGGCTGCTCCCGCGGGGAAGGGGGAGGGGGGGAGGCGGGGCAGGAAGCGGGGCCGCGCGGATGGGGGGGGAGCTGCCTGTGTTGTTTTACCGCATTCCAGTTTATTTTACTGTATTTTCTTTTATAATACTATTTTATTGCCATTTATTGTATTATTTTCCGTTATTATCTTTTAGTCTATTCTCTTTTGTGCGATTTTCTTGTATTCTACTTTTACTCTTTTATTCGAATTTATATTATTTTCTTGTATTCTACCTTATTTTCTCTTATTCTATTTCTTCTTTCTTATATATTTCCTTTTATTGTACTTTATTATCTTCTATTTCTTTTATTTTACTCGTTTTATTTAATTCTATTTTATTTATTGGTTTAATTAATTATATTTTCTTTTTAAAATTCCATTTTTATATTAATTTTTAATATCATCCATGTTATTCTGTTTTTATTCTTTTATTTCATCTCTTCATCATGTCTTTTTCCTGGAGCAGGGGGAAGGGGCCATTCCCCAGCTCAGGGATGCTCCAGCCCGTGCCCTGTGTCCTGCTCAGGCCCTTGCTGGAATTCGACTTCCTGCTGAGCCAGAGGAGCAGCGCCAGGGGACACCTTCCCTCGGTTTTTAACATGGTGGGAGAGAAGAGCGCGACAAAAGGCTTGGGAAAGGCAGAAACGCTCAGAAATCTGAAGCAAAAGTTACACGTGTCCCCTCTCCCCTGCTGCGCTCTGGGAGACCCCCCCTGCAGTCCTGCATCCAGCGCTGGGGCAACAGCACAAGAGCGATGTGTAGCTGGTGGAGCTGTTCCCCTCTCCCTCCCTCCAGGCTCCTTCTCTCCTGCACTTCCTGCAGGTCTGGGATCAGTCCCCGATGAGACACTGGGGACCCAGGACAATATAATCACAGAATTGTTTGTGTCGGAAGGGATGTTAAAGCTCCTCCAGTTCCAACCCCCTGCCACGGGCAGGGACACCTTCCACTAGAGCAGGTTGCTCCAAGCCCCTGTGTCCAACCTGGCCTTGAACACTGCCAGGGATGGGGCAGCCACAGCTTCTCTGGGCACCCTGTGCCAGCGCCTCAGCACCCTCACAGGGAAGAACATCTCCCCTCTGGCAGGTTAAAGCCATTCCTCTTGTCCTGTCCCTACATCCCTTGTCCAAAGCCCCTCTCCAGGTTTCCTGGAGCCCCTTTAGGCACTGGAGCTGCTCTAAGGTCTCCCCTTCAGGAGCCTTCTCTTCTCCAGGCTGCCCCAGCCCAGCTCTCTCAGCCTGGCTCCAGAGCAGAGCTGCTCCAGCCCTCGCAGCAGCTCCGGGGCCTCCTCTGCACTTAATTCAAGAGCTCCACATCCTTCTTACGTTGGAGACAGAACAGGGTTCTTACCCTCTCATGAGCTACTGGAGTGAGATTCCTCTGCCCTCCCTCCAGACAGGAGCATTCAGAGCTGGGATAAACTCATGTCGTGGTTTTGGGTCCATACGAATTGTGAGGTTCTTACAAAAGGACTAGTTAGCAAAAAAAAAATTGAACTTTGTTTTGAAAGTTTATTGGATCATCTCGACACAAAATCATTACAGCAGCTTGTGGTATGTTGGTTTCTTTTTCTTTTTTTTGTTGTTTTTAAGGGAATGTTGATAGCAAATCAATTTGTGAATGTAACACATCATACAGCTTCAAAAGTCTAGAATCACTGCACAGGATTCTGTAAGAGAAGACTCTACATGCTAAAGTGACAGTTTTCATCCATGAATTAAAAAAAACCCCAAACACTAATTGAGGAACATTATCCTTGAAGACAATTTTAATATGTTCAGTTTCTAATACACCAACGGGCTCACTAGGGGAGGTTGACCAACACTAAACCACCTCGCCAGCAGGGAAAACAAGCTCCTGCAGCATGGTCAGAACGTGAAGCTGGCCCTAGAAATAAACCAGAGCAGAGCCTTTGAACACCCTCATGTGGGAAGAGGGTGAAGAGCACAAGTACAGGACAATGACCCAGAGGAGATTATCAACACTTCATCCTGTGTCCTGCATGGGGTTTAGTTCGTGGTGGTGGTGCTGGAGAGGCACAGACCAACACAACCCTCTTTGGGGACCCTCCTGGTGACAGCAACCCACAGCTCTCGGCCCCGGGGCTCAAAGCAAAACGGTTCAAGTGTGTTCTCAGTTTGCTGGGTGTGGGGCAGCAAAAGTCAAAAAGTGGAGATGGGGAAGATAAAATGCAAAGCAAGATATTCTGGAGAAGGACATCACTTAAGCATCGCTGTAAAGGACACAGCGACATCCCCTTCCCGTCAGTGATTCCATAAGATTCCAAGAGTGCAGAATGGGCTTCGCTTTGTGGACCCTCCCTTTCTTCCCTCTGAAGGAACCTGCTACAGAGACAGGCCTGCAGCTCCTCACCAACACCTCCTCCTGCCCCCAGCAGGGACCCAGGTACACTTGTGCTGCTCAATCCACAGGCACTGCAAGGGCAGGGCTGTGGAATGCTGCAGGGATGAGGGGGGGAGCAGGGCTGTACCTCCAAACTGTTCAGAGCACGGAGGACTACACATGTGGGCACGTTTCTCCAAGCTGGCAGTGGTCAACCTCAGCTGGTGAGTGAAGTGATATAAAAGCAGGAACAGACCCCCTTGATTTCCAGTTTCTTGCTACACCCTAGGAATGTGAAATTGAAGTGGACTCATGAAACACATCAGCAGAGACTGCTCAAAGGGCAGAGGCATGAGAGACTCCATTTGCAGGGGTGGCCTACGGGAGCAGAGGACCAAACAGTGACACTTCCAGCCTCTCCATGCAGTCACCCTCTACTCTTTCAGCTGTCACTAAAAGAAGGTTAAGGCTCAAGGCAACTACTATAAACAGAAACTTAAACATCCCAGTTCTCACAGGGCTCATTTGGATTAGCTCAAGGAGATGGAGGATGTTTATATGCTGATCACAACAGATCTTGAGATAATAATAATAATAATAATAAATCATATATATATAAAAAAACAAAAGAGGCCTTCAGGTCCAGCACCAGCCTCTGCTAGAAATATACATCAACTACAGCAGCCCTGAAGACACATTCCATGGCGAAGTATCAAGTCAACCTCCCCTGGCAATAAGCACAAGCAACACTGTGCTACTGTTGATGAAATTCTGCTTAGCCCACTGTCCCACGCAGATGGCAAAGTTTATGGGATGGATCATCATGAGCTGCTGAATAAATAGCGCCCTTCCCTCCCTCCCTCCCTCCCTCCTCCAGTCATGTCACCAGGGTCTCTTTGGGCTAGAAAGGGTTAACACCACAGTTTGTAAAAAGTTTTGAAATAAAAAGGTAACATACAGCCTTAAAATGTCTAAACTGCAAACAATGGTGGAGTTAACTGAAAAGCACGTGCCCCAGGATAGTACATGCGTACGAGGGAGAAACTTAACGCTTGGGTCTGCTCATCTTTACACGTTAGGTGTGTTTCTTGCAGTTGGAGTATTTTGTAAGGAATATTCAGCACTTGGACAATGTCTCTTTCATCTCATCCAACAAGTTGCTAAGCAGGGTGGAATCACTACATTTCCCATCTACGGATACAGAGTTCTCTCCCTTGGAAACAAAAAAGAAAAAAGAAATCCATTAGTTCCTCTTTGAAGAGGGGATAATTTTATTTGCAGCCAAGCTCAGGGACTGGGATCACCCAGCGCAGCCTGCACAGGATCAGAGCAGGCTCAGCTCAGAGGACAGCTTGGGGACAGCTCGGGGAAGCCACCAGCGCTGCTACTGCCCACCAGGTACGTGCTGGGCAACAGAAAGACCGCAGGGAGCTACGAGCACGGTAGCAGCTCTGCACAAACTGCTCCATGGGCCACATGAATTCACCTGCCCGTGGTGTCCCCAGGGGGTTCAGACATGAGGATTTCCCTCTCTCTAAGCCAAGGAAGGCTGCAGCTTCTCTCAGGTCTTGTCTCTCACCTTTTTTACCAGTAGGCAGACGTGATGGCCTTGGATAGAACGACTGTACATGGATGCACACGAATCAACGCGTTCCACAACTATAAAGAGAAAAGGAATTTTCATTTAGTGGGACAACTTTTAATACAGGGTTTGCTTCCCACGGAGAGGAACTACTGCTTTGCCTGGCCTCAAGGAACAGCAGCTTCTACTGAGGGAGGGGAGGAGGAAGTCAGGGTTAAGGTGATGTATGTGCCTGGCTCCTCCTGGCTCCTATCTGGGGTATTTCACAATCATGAGGTTAGTCATTTAAGTAAGCTACAACTGTTTTGTGGCAAAAATGCTGATCAGAATGTAGATCTCTTCCCCAAAAATACTTTCAGCAAGGCAACATCTAAAGAGTTCACCAGAGCATGATGAAATAGCCATTTGTTTTGCTTCATCCAGTACTTGTGTTTTAATTATTAAGTCCAAAATGGAATAGTTTAAGCTCCCCTTTACTGAAACAAAGCACTGGGGAAGAGGCAGGCTGAAGCACTGGAGATGAAACACACCCTCCAGAGAACAGTTACAGCCCTGACTATAAGCAAGCTGCTCCCGTGGTACCTGGCACATGCCTTGCTGGGCTGGAGGAAAGCCACAGGGACAGAAGGAGTGTTCATTCTGAAGAACATTGCATGCTTTGATGTATTATAGAACTGGAAAAAAACTCCTCTCCCAAATTTCTTTAATCTGGCCATCACCTCCTCCTGTCACTGTTGAGGCCACAGAGTCTTGCACTGACCAAGCAAAGCAGAAATCTTAGAATATGGAATTTTGCAGAAGGTTTGTATCAAAAAAGACTCACCTGAAAAATGGTGATGAAAACAGATCTTTGCCAGTAGATGCTGGAAAGAAATGCTAATTCCATCTACTTTAATAGAGTTCATGTGCAGATCTCCAGACTCTAGGAGCTTGGCAAAAGCATCACTGCAAAACAGGAGGAAAAATAAACACTTCAACTAGAAGTTCAAGTGAAATCTGCCACATTAACCCCATGCAGACCTTGAGACATCTCAGGATGCAGAAGTCTAAGTACTACCAAGCTCTAGGAAAATGGGTTTACAGGAAATGTGGGAACCATACTCCAGATAGGAGTGACCTCAACTGAAACTACTTCCACAGGACCTCTGCCAGCCCTCAGGGCACATAGCTCCTTCTTCAGAATGAATAAGTTCATGAAGTAAGTTGCCAGACGTATTTTGACAGTCAAACATTACACAAGATAACCAAACTGTGACCAAAGCAATCACAAGCAGCCAAAGCCAAAAGCATGCTGTGTATCTTGCAGATGGCCTGCAGCCAAAGCTCAGCTTCACATGGGTGGCAAAAGCACCAGTGTTGTGCTCCCTAAGTGGCACTTACCTATAGCAAGGCGTCGTGATCAAGTATGAAGCGCAACTGAAGTGCAATTTGAAATCTAGTTTTTCATGGGTTGAACCTTCATCATTCTGCAACAGGTCAAAGGAAAGGAGATGAATGGGAGCCCTGAGGCAGCACGAGGAGGCACCACCCCCACCTACCAAACAGGCACCAAGGAAGACTTTAGGGCTCGATTCCCTTTGATAGACCCTGGCTGGGCCTGAAGGATCAGCCTGAGAACAAGCATCACCACTCAGAGCAAAGATTTGGGCAGCTGGGTTGATACATACACCTACAGCAGGTAAAGGACACAACTGGAGGGAGTGGGCTGCATTCTTGATTGCACTCTGCTGAAATATATTGAGCAGACTGAGTTTAACACTTGGAGATGTGGCTTTACAGCTCACCGTTTCTCAAGCAAAATAATAAATTAATCTCTCCCAGGTTCTCAGGTACTGAAAATAGGACTCAGATACTATTGTTAAGAAACCCTTAAAACAGAGAACATGGCTGACACAGAAGTAGCCACAACTGTCTCCATTCACTCCCTTCAAGCTGTTCATGCAGCTCCTTCATTAATAAATTTTACTGAAACCCACATAGTCTTGTACAGGTCAATACTCATTAAACACTGCCTTCAGCTAACCTCACTCTCGGGCTGGGTTTCCATCCTTATTAACTCTATCTAATTCTTACTATTTTTCCAGCCTTGTACCAGGTAGCAGTGTCCAACTGATCTTTGGACAGCTGAGATCAGAAGAAACAGACCCTGGGTTGTCTCTCTCACGAGCTGGTTGACCTCCTCTCCCCGGCAGATGCACCACTGCGGTGATTTTCTAGCTGACAATGTGGCATATGTTTCAGGCTGCATTGCTCACACGCTGCCAGGAATGACAATTTAGGACATGCTTACGCAGTATTCAGGACACTCTTTGCACGAGATGTCATGTAAAAATACTTCTCACATCACAGAATGGGCTGGTGCAGCAGAGATGAAATGATGCCTAAAAAAGAAGCTCTAAAGCAGTGCTTTCCACCCAAGTCAAGCTCCCTTATGCAGTTCCAAAGGAAGCAGAAGCACAGAGTTTAAAGCTGCACTTACTTTGACTATAAAGGACAGTGTTCCTTTTAACTTCTGAGCCATAACAATACTCTGAAGTGTAAACACAAACTGGGCTTCATTAGAGATTCCTAGCATGAAGAGAGGAGAAGGAGAAGTCAGGTCAGAAAATAGTTTCCATCTCTAAGTAATGGTTAGAATAAACCAATCAGTAGCAGCTAAGCTTTATGGACTGACTATTTTTGAACCAAAGTTTAAAGTTTTCCATGTAGCTGGAAGAGTTAGATGCACAAATCCTGTTGTGACTTAACTGTGTTTCAGCACTTAGCTCTTGGGTGTTGGAAAGCAGCAGTGATAGCTGGCATTTGGTAGAGGTTATTGAGTGCATGTCTGGGTAAAGTATGTCACAGCGGCAATAGATTTCAACTGTCTGTGGAAAAACATACAGCTTTCCAAGTATCTGTCAGAACTAAATTGAATTCTAATGTTTCTATGTTTTTCTATTAGTATATGTAGTCTGTATCAAGAACTGCCTTATATAGAATAAAAAAAGAATACCCCCCTGCTTTTCATGGGGGATCAAAATACACCCTGAAGCCACTAAATCCCAGATGACCTCTGTGAGCTGGGTTGGAATTCAAATTAACTCTTTGGTAAAGGAAGTGAAGTTCAAAGCAGTTCAGCGATTAGACTGTACTATGTACAAAGCCATTATCCTTCATCTATGCCTAATATTTCCTAAGGGCTCAGCTCCCCATCCAAATAAGCACAAAATTATCACAAACTTTCACTGCATATGGCCTCTGCCATTAAAACAGCAGAACAATAGCTTGAGAATAAATCCAGAGCAGGTTCTAATGGCTCATGAACCTATAAACTTCATTTCCTTTTAAATCTCATAGCAAACTCCTTCCAAATTTCAGATTCCTGGTGATGCTGGCATGTTCAAAAGGTGTGCCAGCCTGCAGACACCTGAAAAATAACTGAAGACATTCTGAGTCCCAGCCCTACCTTAGGCTTTGCTCTTGCTGTACAGAACCACCTGCATTTACAGCCATACTGTAAGGAGGTGTATCCTGTCCAGGGAACTGTGGGAAAGCCCGGGAACAGCCAGGCAGAGGGACATGGCTTTCTGGAAAACAGCAAGTGGCAGGAATAATTCTTTCCACAGGAGGGCAGTGCAGGACTAGACACACTCCAAGAACCCTGTGCAAAGCTGCATACCAGGGGGTAGCTGGAAGGGCACGGGTATCCCATCATGTACGGATGATCCTTCTGGTCGGAGCATTTTAGTGTTGAGAGAGTCCAGGACATTTAGTTCCATGCTCTTAAGGAAGCTAGTGCTTTTGTTCTCAAAGATAACAGAGACAGTAACTTGACTATCGTTCTGGAGGTTTCCTTGAATATCGTAAGTCTGCAAATGAAAAAAGTCACAGGAAAGATTCAGCAACGTCAAACAGAGCACAGCACCAAAGAAAACAAGCTTCATAAAGGTCATTTGGTACAGCTATAGGGTAATGGAAAGCACACTGGTGATGAGCTCCCCAGTGCTGCTAAGTAGTGAGAAAGTAACAACTTAAAAACTTGTTAAGTGGGACGTCCAGAGGAAGGGAAATGGAGCTTTGTTATACTTCTACCCCCTGGGATTTTAACAGTTCTTCAGTTAAATGTTGTCTACATAAAGCCCTATACTATCCCCAGGGCATCCTCTCTTTTCTTAGAGAGCACAAAAAGAGAAGACGTCTGGAAATGAACACCAAAACACTCACCATTTTAATGTATGGATTTTCAGCAAGAAGGCGGTAACTGGACATAGGCTGAAAAACAAGAAAGAAATAACAGCTGCAATGTAACTATTTGTTCTGAAAAGAACTGTCATTCCTCTTCCTCCCAAAGCAGTTTAGCTCCTGCCTTTTCCCCAAGGCAAGGGCTGCCAGTGCACAGGAACTCACCGGTAGTGGTTCATCATCTAGTGTTCCATTCTGCACTGACTCGGTTGTCTCCTCCTCGCTGTGATGACTCTTCTTTTTGGATTTCTTTTTATCCTTTGATTTCTCTTCTTTCTCCTTCTTGTGCTTTTTCTTCTTATGTTTGGAGGATTTCTATCAAGGAGAACAAGAAACTACAAGAAACCCTTGAAGAAACCCTGTATTTCTAGTGATTACATCATGACCTCTCTTACCAACCTTTCAACTCCAGACTCTCGCTCTTTGCAGCCTTCTACTACTGAAGAAACCCAAAAGAGAGTTTCCATTCCTTAAACCCCAACCGCCATTCTTTGTTGGCTCCCAGTGAACTTGCTCCCTTCTCAGATGACCATACCTTAACCCAAAGCAGCCTGCGATCAGCAGGCAGCCAAATCTCTTCAATTGTTTGGAAGCTCAGCTTTAAAACTGCGACCTGACCCTCAGCTCAAGGAACAGCCAAACCTCTTCCTATGAAGCATTTAAAGCTCCTCAAGGATGTAACATTCCACTGCTGCCCATCTGCAGGTGGTCATTATAATGAACATGATGCTGTTGGTAATTCGTGTGTGCTTCTTTTAACACTAGGAGAACATGGCTAAGGGTGTCAGCAACTTAAACCACTTACCTTTCCTTCATCATCCTCCTCTTCATCTTGCTCTTCCCTTTCTTCCTTTTTTATCTCTTGAGGTTCAGCCACAAGGGCAGCACCCACTTCAGGCTCACTCTGAGTAGATTAGCAGAAGGATTATGACACTAACGGAACAACTGAATCCTACACCAAAAGAACAGTGACACTCCCCCACATTGTTATTTCAAAAATTACATTAGACTAACATGGTATCAAGCCTTCATTTCATACCTCTGAAACCCAGCTAATATGATCACCTGAGGAGAAGATTAAAGAGACTTCCTCCAAGGAATCCATCCCCTTATATTCCCTGTCTCTAAAACATCACATCAAAATTCATGAAGCTTTTGCTTTCAGACTGTGTCTCTCCTGTCTATTAATATTGTGTCTAGCTCACACAAGGAAAACCATACAGTAATCTAACATTAAACCCCACCAATAATATTAAAATCCACCAAGCCTGTAACTGCATCTGCATTTTTATCCACTGATCTGCACAGCAGACGGAGCCTGAAACCTCCCATTATAGTGTCTGCAAATGAGGAAGTTAAAATGTCATTGCTTTGCAGCAGTAAGTTGAGGAGATGAAGCCCAGCTTTCCCTTCTCTCCCCTGGCATGACAGAGCACTCATATCCCAGCTAAGATGCAATCATAAGGAAAGGCTTCCTGTGATGTGGCAACATGTCTACCTGTGGCTGGGTACTGGAAGCAGGTGGTGGAGCAGTGGAAAGCCAGAAATCCAAGTCTTCCCCCTGAATTTCAAGAGAAAACAAACCCATTATGGTCATTTTGGTATCGTTCCTAAAAACAAAAAAAATCCAATTAAATTAAAGCCTTAAGTTTTCTTGGAAATGCATCACTCCAGAATGCTCACGTACAGATCTGCAATACATTCAGGAGCAAACAGTTCAAGAAGCTCAACTTCAGCTTTTGAGGACACTTCCAAACCTGGACATAGCTGAGAGTAACTGCAAATCACCTACAGGTCACAGTATCTACAGGCAATCAAAGCACGTTGGCTGCATCCTAGGGAAGTGCATCTCTGCAGAGCAGTTAACAAGAAGGACACTTCAAGTCTTCAGAGTAACTGACAACCATCAAGTTTTTATAACTGAAAGATTCTGGAGTATATGGGGGATAGGATGTAGAACAAAAGGGAGTTCCTGATATTTTGCTAAAGAGTTCCCCATTTTAAGACCAGACCAAATATCAGGAAACTCAGCTTCCAAATTAGATCTGGCAGATCTGCTGCGTAGGCTGCAGTAAGCTGAATTCTGCTAACTTATAAGGCTAAATAAATGTTATTTTTATTAACAGAAATCTTTAAATACCTGCTTTTACAGTTGTAAAAAATTAAGGAAAGGTTGAAAACATTCAGCTGTTTGAATTGTCAAATGTGACTGTTCCTAAGCAACAAAGAGAACACAGCAGTAAATATGGTCCATAACAGCACTTTTAAGACAATGCAAGTCTTGGCAAATTACCTTTTTTTCCTCTTCCTCCTCTACTACCTTTTTCTCTTTCTCTTTCTTCTTTCCTTTCTCTCTTTCCTTTTCTTTGTGTTTCTTTTCCTTCTTTTTGGGTTTCTTGCTTTTCTTCTCTACTAGGAGAGCTTCTGAATCTGGTGACTTCAGGGTCTCAACGTTCCTGTGTCTCTGCACTGGCAGCTTCTCACTGTCTGCTAAGGGTCTTAAAAATAAAGAGACCATTATCCTTTTGCAAACAGTCTCCCTTAGCTCAGATTATCTGCTGGGTGTCCAAGACAAGGCATGCTTTGTTTTTAGAGAGTTAGGCCCCAAAATCTTAAATGGGCACACAATTCTGTACCTGAAGTTTATTTATGTAACTACAGACACTGCCCTTATGGATTAGAAGTTCATAGAAACAATCTGAAGGTGACAGAGACAAGCTCTTGCTGACACCCTATCACTCCTAGAAGTTCTAACTACAGACTTGCAGGCTGAGTAACACCTACATACACATAGTGTTATGCTGTATTTCTGTGGGACCACTCTCAAAGAAAGAGTGAAGATGTGAAACAGTAGGAAACGTTTGCAACAGTGAGGAAATTCAAGCAGTGGAATGACAGTATGGCTCAAACAGGACACGTTGTTTGTTGCTATTGTTTTAAGTAAGAAATTGTTTGATTTTGGAAGCTAATGCTACGAATCTCTACCATTACAGTTTAAAAGTTGGGTTTAATTTCAGATACCCATTTCCATGAGCAGGAATTCAGATTTACACTGTGTCCCAAACCTGTTGCATGGGGGGAAAAACCACCACAGGAATTTCTCCATTCTTGTCAAACACTGTCCAGAAATCAATGAGAAGTTCACTCATTGCCTCTTCTTCTATTTCTACAGCTTTTACTTCACATTAATTTTCATGTTTGAGCAGCAAAAGCAGTTCAGGAATATTTCTAATGGCCTCATCTGCATTAATCTTTTGCTTATATTTCAAGAACCACCAGACCAAATGCATTTTTTACTTTGAAACAGACATTATAAGGACAAGATGAGCCCTGCCTGAACAGTAAACTGATCTCATCTTTAAGCTACCTCCCATACACCTGTACAGGAACAGGGATTGGTGCTGAAAGTCAATGATCTCACACAAATTTGAGGGCGATTTCAATAGTTTCACCTCCCTTCAAGTATTTCTGCTGTCCACTGAAATCAGCCAACCTGACAAAGAAGGTCAACCACTTATAGTGATGTGTTCTTACCTGGAAGGCTTCCCTGAAACCAGACTGCATGTGAGCGTGACACAGACATAGCAGTGCAAGCACAGAAAGAAAGAGAGAGGACAGAGACATGAGAAAACATGGCAGGAGAGCACACTGACTCTTACAAGGTGGAAGGAGAATGGATGGAAACAATACAAAAGTCCAAAGATGCCTCCTGGAGCCTAGTGTTCAGAAACTGCTCTGCTCAGTGTTTTCTACGCTGTTGAGGAGTAGAATTTGATTTGAGAACTGCAGAGAATGGTACAGACTTTAAAGTTAGCAGAGAGAGAGGTACTACACATGCACACACAGGCCTGCACAGGCCTCAGAACTTCACAGGAGGCATCCATGGACCATAAATCAGCAATTATTTTTAGCGTGGTGATTTTGTACAACAGCAACTAAAACCCCTCTATGTGCAATACTTAACAGCCCACTGCTAATCATCACATGGCACGCAGGGACCCAGAGTGTGCTGCACTGCAGCCTGGTGTGCTCATATGTGAACAACTGCCGCAGCTGAATGGGGACCAGACTCTGGTCAAAGTTATGATGGGCAGTTTATTCAATCAATCATATTAGAACAACATTTTCCAACAGTGGAACCACCCATTGTCCACAGGGCAATGGGGATGCTATGAACTGGCTGTTACTGGTCAAATGATCACAACGCAGAGCACACAGGCTTGCTGTGTGCACAGTGGATCGGAGATGAACAGAGATGAAAGCAGGTCACACCTAGTGCCAGTGAGGGCTAGATCAGAGATACCACGACCCCCAAAGCTCAGACTAACTCACATTTGATCCCAGCCACACTGCCTGGGCTTTCCAGCTCTATTCCAGTACACAAAATTATTCTCCTGCCCTTCCCAAGTCCCCTGCTACTGCAGCAGATTAGTTTTTAGCAGCTATGCTGCAGTGGGAACCCACACCTGGATGATCATCTGAGGTTACATCTAAGACATGGCAACATTAGTCTTCTCACCTAGTGGACTGTAGATACATAGTGCCTTTGCCTGTTGAGCCCCAGACCTGCCCTCATGCATTTTGGTTAGCAATTAAGTAAATTCACATACAAGACTGTCACTTACTTATCCAGATCTATATCAAGTGCCTTATACGGATCATTGGGATCTTTGTCATCTTCATCACTGGGCAAAGCATTCTGCAGGAGAGATAAAGAGATTATCCACTGCAGCAGCAAACCACAGGCAACTTCAGTACTAAAGCTTTACATCACAGAATGGTTTGGGTTGGAAGGGACCTTAAAGCTCATCCAGTTCCAACCCCCTGCCACGGGCAGGGACACCTTCCACTAGAGCAGGTTGCTCCAAGCCCCTGTGTCCAACCTGGGCTTGAACACTGCCAGGGATGGGGCATCACCCAAAGCAGTTTAAGATTAACCCTGGAACAGGCCAGCTTGCAGTCAGGCACAGTAAGTTATAGGAACAATGCACTGTAATGCAGCATCTGGTTACAAGATTAATTTAGAACAGAAAACTATTCTTCATAAACTGCAAGATTTGAATTGCTGCTGTTGGGTTTTGATTAAAGGAAATTTTAGGAACAAATACAGATGACATCATTAGCATGCACAATTAATTACAATCAGCTGCAAACCTGCTGACTAGACAGCAAGTTAATGTCAAAGTGAAGCAGCAGAGCATAACAAATGAAGTCACTATTTGGCCAGTGTTACTTTTATAGCAGAGATGCACATTGTTTTGTTGGGTTTGGAGTTTTTTGGTTGGTTTTTAAATAGCTTCAGTGGCAATTTTTGTCTTTTTGTGCACAAAGAGACAATCACTTCTGCTGCTGCAAAGGACAGCAGAGGACCATCTCAATCAGTCACTTCCTAAACAGCTTACAAGAAATCAGAGCTCTTGAACCGCAACAATACAGACTGGCTGGCAGCTCTGGGGGGAAGATCTCTCCAGAAGAGCACAGAGATAAACCCCACAGCTCTGCCCACCAACCAAAGCAACTGACCTCTGGCATCTCCTCCGTGATGATATCGACGTGGTGAGCTGGAGCAATGTCCTCCTCACTCTCCGTGTGCAGGGAGTTATGGCGATGATGTTTACCCCTCTTCTCCTTTTTCTGTTTTTTCTTTTTCTTGTCTTTCTCCAGTTTCTGTTTATGTCTTCGCTCTTCTTCCAGTTTCACATACTGGTCAGACATAGGCATTCCTGCAGAGGAAGCCAAACTGCTTTCAGGCTACAGTCCACATGGACACTGATCACTGAAACAATATGTCAGGAGTGAACCTCACTTATAGCTTCTCAGAATTAGAAGGATCATGCTCCCATATCATGCTTCCCTCTCATCTCACAGCCTCTCTAGCACCAGCTGTACTACCACACTCCATCTCTCCAGAAACAGGACAGAGCTCTACCCTGCTCCCTGACTCTTGCCCACATTAACTGGATTACAAATTGCATCTAAACAATGATCTTTTAAGTAGAATTGCTACCATTTCTGTACTAATACTGACAAGTTTCCACACTTTATTACATAAACCTTAAACAGTTGCACTTAGAACTCATTACTTGCGATGTACTGCACTTTATCAACAGCTTTTCAGTGCTATATCAAACTCATTATATACACAACTATCTTTTGACACTTGAAACAAGATATTAAAATAGTATCTCTACCATTAGACTCCACTTAATGTCTCCTGATCACCTTCATTAGCCCTTTAAGACATTCCAAAGGTGACTGTTATCTACACAGAACAGTGGTTGGTTCAGATATTACAGACTTGGCTGCGTAATATATTTAATCACAGAATTACTGCTAATACCGTTTTGAGAGGAACTGCACTTGGGCTGCAAAGTACTATTTTCAACACAGGTGAGTTTGGAGGACACGTTTAAGAGTTTAATGAAAGTATGCTTGCTCCTTGCCTTGAAACACCTAGGGAAGAATTCCTAAGAAGGAATTATCGCTTCTGCTTAACTGAATTTCAGTGATTAATTTTAAAGATTAGCTGCATTTACCTGGAACTTTTAAGGGGACAGAAAGGTCGATCTGGACCACAGGAATATGTTCCACACCTGGAGTGTCTTGGTATCGCTGGGAAAAGGAAAACCTGTTACATTCTGAGCACTGGCAGATACAAACCTATATAACAGATGCATTTCAAAACAGCAAGCAGTTTAATCCTTTAAGTGAACATTTTAAAAGATAGGAGTGAAATAGCTCAGTACTAAATCCTGTGTGGTAGCAGAGCGTATTTTAAAGCCAGCTGATAACCATCATAGAAGACCCCACTTTTACCTACAGTTTTTTAACCTGCTACTGCCCTGAAGTTGTAACTCTCTGAAGAGTTTTTGGTTTGTGTTTTATTTCTAACAACTTTGAAAAGGTAAATTTTCAAATTTGAGTTGAGGAAAATGGGCCAATCCATAGCATATACAGGGAATAAAGCAGGTTCTTTCCCCAAAAAAGATGTTAAGAAGAGACCACTGATCTATAACAACCTTCTGATCTATAAAACACACTGCATGTTCAAGAGGAGCATGTTTAAGGTTCAGTCTCTCTGCACTGCTCTTAATGAAGTGCCCAGCAACCTGAACCCAGTGTTGGGACAAATTACCTGCACAGGAATTTGTGACACAAGGGCACAGAGAAGTGGTTCTCTACAGCTTTTAGAGAGCCCTTGCTGAAATCTAAACTCCGTGCTTTCCATAACAAGTTAATTCAGACTGTTCAAACTACTGTATAATGGGAACTGGGACAATTACTACTTCCTTGTTCCTAAGCTGGAGGTCTCCCAGAGATTCCCAGAAAGCTGGCTGCTCTTGTGACATTAGGTCATTTGTGAGTTTCTTAACACAAACTCATTTATGAAAATAGTAGGAAGCCACTGCAGTGAGCACACTATTAAAAGTGATCAGAACTGTAGTGGGAATAATCAGACTGTCCCAGAGGGAAGCTGCAGCTCCAACATTCAATAAGCCTTCACACAATTCTATCAGGCCAGCAAGATACTTTAATTCAGACTCACGGACCTTCTGTGGGGAAGGGGAGCTTTTAATGTAAAACGGGTTGTTTGCCTGTTCTTGTTTCCGGGCTTCTCGACGCTGAAACAACAGAGGATTTGTAGTTAGAATGTCTGTTTGTAAGCAAGGAGAGAGAAAAGGCGTCAAAGTGCAAAATGCAATCTCCCTGAATTTTTGGAACAATACATAGCTACCTGCAGAAAGACTCCAGCATAGTGGCTTGTGTATGATAAACCAGTTTTGAGTTACAAGACATACTAGGATACAACTACAGGTACTTTTACTACTATAACTAACATTCTTTAGAACACCCTTTCTTTGCTTTTTAATAGTCGACTAGAGATAGTAGTTGCAAGATAGAGATAGTAACGCCCAAAGACCGGATTTTGATGGCAATTCAGATGTCTCCATTTTCATTTTTGCAAAGAGAGGAAGAAGTGAACCTCTTTATCAATAAAAAAAAAGTTTTCTCTATGAAAAGAAAAAGGTCAGAAGCGGGAAAGGTGGTATCACCACTGAACAGTCCCATTACAGGAATACATAGAAGCTGCTGAAGTTCACAAGCAAAGATGCTGCTGCTTCTGCTGCTGCTACAGAGCACACAGAACAGAAGTACACCAACGAAGGCAGGTAAAAAGCCATGTAGCTGCAGAGCCCAGCACAAGTGTCCATCCTCAAGGCCTTGTGCTTCAAATGAGCTGCACTAGACACCACAGTTCACAGGTCACATTTTTACAAGAGCTCAGAACTCCTCACAAGAGCCAAGCTTCTTTTAATATCTTGTTTCCATCCGGACAAGCTAGGCAAGCTGGACTGACAAGAGAACTCCATATCGGCTGTATTTCACAGTGCCTAAAAAAATACCTATATTCAAATACACGTATTTTGTTCACATCAGATCATCAGATTCCCTGAGCTGTAGAAAGCAGAATGGCTCTGTGTACACAGAGAATCTACGACAGCTCCAACTGCTTACAACATCACTACTGAATTATGTAGGGAAAAGCATTTTAACATTCACTCACTCTGGCCAGTTCCTCTTCATCTATTTCTGGCTGTCTGTGTCTGGAATGTCTTTGTTCCTCATCATGAAAAATTGTTTTGGGCTTTTCATCTTCAGACTCACTGTCTGATGGAGGTTCATTGATCCAGGCATCAAGGTCCAACCTGGTTAAGAATTGCAATAAACAAACAGCTTGACTCAGTACCCCTGAGTATTTCAGTGCTTCTCATTATATATTTAGCTTCATTATTTAAGAGTTTAAAGGTTTACATAAGGCTTTGGGAGAGAAAAGGAACCCTACCCCTCTGGAACTGGTACTTTCTTCTGTGCTTTAGGAGCCACAGGGTTCAGCTCACCAGCAAACAGCGCTATTACTTCCTCAGCTACTGGTACTTCTTTTACTTGTAGCTTCTGAATGTATTTTATTAGTTGCAAGATGCAAGAAGCCTAAAACCAAATGCAAAGTAATTTGAGAATTAACATCAACAAGCTGAACAAAAAACTAAAAAAAAAAACCAAACAAAAAAATTCAGCTGCAATGCAAGTCAGCAGAAGATAAACTGCTCTATTCCATTAAGGCAATTAAGAGCAGCAGCATAAACTGCAGGTTTAGGGCAAATGCAAAATATTCCATGTTAACCCCCTCATCTGGTTGGGCCCTTCCTGTGGCCTTAGGTGCTTGCATCATTTTAAATTTAAATTGCTTTGAGTGAAATGCTTGCAAGCAGTCTTCAGAGGTGGTATTGAACTGGAACAGAACCTGGGCTCTGACATGAAATGTCACCACCCTTCTCACTGCAGCTCTAGAGCTTCTCTTCACGCAGTTATGCAAGCACAGAATTAACGTGCCACGTCATCAATAACAGCTTATCTAGAACGTGCATGGCCACAGAACATTACACATCTGCTTCAGAGACATGAGAGACCTGGTATGATCAATTCCAAAGCCCTTTTGGTCTCTTACCCTCTCCTGAACTTCTAGATCTGCACTCTGTACAAACTGAGGCAACTTCTCAATCATCAGCTGCGTGATTTCCTGAGCTGCTTCCTTTTCCCCAGCTTGCTCTTTCTGCTGCAGGATGGATGCATAAAGCTTCACCATGTTCTGCACATAAACTGCCTGGATGTGGCCTGGGAGAGTTGTCACTTTAGGCCTCAACATTGCTTCTAAAGTTTGGTTTGCTTCCTCGAGGTGCCTATAAAGACAGAACGGACAGATGCAAGACAGCAACTGAGAAATTTCAACCTTTCAGTCTTCAGAAGACTGAAACATTTGAGAAGGTTTTTTCCATTTTGAAAATGTGATCAAACTGAAAACAGAGAGTATGTTCTCTTGCTTCTTAATCTACACTTTTCTTTGCAGGACTTCTTTAATTAGATCAAGATTTGAGCTGCATCAGTGTTCCCTAAAAAATACCACACTTACTATGTGAACTTAAACTGGAACCAGTGTTCAGAGTGGCAATTACAAGAAGAGACACCAAGCCAGATGATAAAGGGAGACTACAGTATATGCTCTGGCCAACTTACCAAAATGAGCATGTGTATCTGCACACACATCCAAGAGACAAAACCCATCTATTTAAGCTAAAAGACAATGTTGATATAAGAACAAGGAAAATTGTGCTACTGTGGGAACAGAGAAGTTTTGAGCAAAAAAAAAAAATGACTTCTAAATCTCAGGAAGATTAGGTTCTGCAAAAACCTTTCAGTAAGGGCAAAACAGGGAGGAGAGTAAAAACTGATTCAGTCAGAACATGATGACTGGACATCCTCCTTATGACACAAGCAGGATTAGACCTTAATGATTAAGGAGTTCCTTCAAAGTCTTAAGCCCTTGCAGCTTATACTCACAACTATGCCTTCCTGCATGAGTGGGCAGGACTACAGAGACAAGAAAAAAGACCAGATATTCACAGTGAAGTATCTGTCTTGGCTAGAAACAGCTGAGTGGTCTGTGGGCTAAAGGAGCAGGAAAGAAGCAATCATTTTGTTAGCTTCAGGGTGCATATTCTGAACTATCCTTCCCAAAAACACATTTCAGTGACCAGAATCTTTGCCTGAAAGAAGCCACTCAAAGCGTGTCAGGTTTTGTGTTTGCACTTACTCAGAGAACTCCCCACATATCCAAGCAGCAGCATAAAGCACCTCACAGATCCCATTTCTCTGGGTGTTGCTGGCTATGAGATGAGCATTGTCCAGAAGCATGGCCATTTGAGAAACTGCAAATTTACGAATAGCTTTAACTCTGATGGCTACATCTAACATCTGAGCTGCTATAAGGTGCCCATGCCGTGTGCCTTCCAGTCGGGTCAGCTCCACCAAGATGCTGATGTACCTACAAAAAGTGAAAGGGATGCAATTTGATCAGCAGACAATCAAGTGTTACCATTGCTGATGATCTCAAAAAATGACACATAAAACCACTGACCATTCAAAATTTGTGATATACTGATAATTGGACTGACTACAAATATCTATGATTTTGGTCAGCAGCTCATCCCGGTACGTCGTCCCTTCCGCTTTATCCACATGAATCATCAGTTTCTTCACTATCTCCATCAAGTTCTTCTTTGATACCTGTTAAAGAGTTGTTGAAGGGTTGAACTACAACAGCCATTTCCCATACTGTCAAGTCCTTCTAATTCCATTAAAGCACCTGCCAACTATTTGATGGGCCTGTGTCATGTGTTAACAAGGAATCAGAACCACCCCTCTACGCCCCAGCTTCAGTCACTCCAAAAAGGAACCTGTTAATCTCTTTTCGATGTTGTTATTAAAGAAGAGCCAGTACAAGCATGCAAAACCATGCTGTGTCAGATGTTTGACTTATCATAAGTGCCAGAAACAATCAGGGAGTTGTTATCACAAGACTACTGGGGAGAAGGGAAGAGGAAGTTGCATGGGTTTTTGTAAGCGTCAGCCTCCTAAAAGGTCATAGGGGTAGAGAGGAAAGGAAATACATGCAGCAACATACCATGCCATACAGGAGATCTAAAGCTCTAAGTCGGATAGACTCATCTTTGTCATCCAAACACTGGAGAATGAGATCCTTGTGAGACTGAACTGACTTCGGATGTGTTTTCAGGATTTTGGACATAGCTAACAGTCCCAGGTATTTCACTGTGAAAGACAAAATAAAACTTCTTTCCAAATATAGAAACACTGTTTTGTGTTGAGCATGAAATCTTGATACCACGTGCTTCTACTGAAAGCAACTTCAATACACTTGAATAAAAATCTATGATGAGAAAAAGCATTTTTGAGAAACAGTGCATCACAGAATACGGTCTTTAATTTCATAATCCCACATAAAGGCGCATAATTACATATATAATCTTATTCACAGTCATCTTGCATCTCAAGTTTTATCAGTGATTTAAAAATATGTATTTGATAGAAACTATAGGGCTTGAGTACAGGCATCCCAGAATGAACACAGCTTTAAAAGCACTGAAGATTGGTGTTTTAAGTAGGAGCCCTATTCTCAATGGAAAAAATTCAGACATCAGGAAGAAGGTTTGTACGAAAAAGGGTTTCACAGTGCTCTTTGTAGTCACTAAAATAAGTAAGCACTCACTTTTGCATTTTACTAGTATGCTTACACTGCCAAATACCCCTCGCTACTTTCCAAGCAGCAAGTTTACACAAAGGGAAAACCCCAAGCAGGGACAGAGAACTGGTTTACATTTACAAGACCACAAAGAGCAGTAACAATTAAATTTGTTTTTTAAAAAGCTCATTATAAAGAAGTGCTCACTATCAAAAATTATCTCCATGACATACCGGGCAGAACAACACTGAACAAGCTG
Source organism: Strigops habroptila (assembly GCF_004027225.2). Classification (NCBI taxonomy): domain Eukaryota; kingdom Metazoa; phylum Chordata; class Aves; order Psittaciformes; family Psittacidae; genus Strigops; species Strigops habroptila. The sequence goes on from NC_044296.2 coordinate 2,665,004, forward strand.
TTTGGAGGAACAGCTCCTGCCTCTCCGACCACTGCAATTTCTCCCCAGTGGTTGGTTGCTAAAAGCTTCCATGAAGACATGCAACATACTTACAGTTCTGGTCAGAATCTTCTATCAATATCCTTAACTTCTGAACACAAAGCTGAAAAAAAAAAGACCACATCATGGTTATTCCAAGCCTTAAAAGTCTTAATTAAAAGACATTAATGTGTACTCAATACAGCAGGAAGCATTCTGACCAAGACCCAGGCCTCTAGGTAAGAGGGTCCTGTACATGAACAGATTTCGAAACAAAAGGAACCTCTGCATGATTGTATTGACAGCAGCAGCTGAATAAGGGTTAGGAAAACTAAACGAGAAGAATCTTTATTCTAGAGCAAAGGAAATTAGAGAATTTATATAGGAAATGCTTCAGTCTGTAGGACTCCACCTGAGCAAGAGTGCTTCAGGGAGCTACTGCTTTAACTTCTGGCAGAGGAACATAATCCAGCTTCCTCACGGCACTTGGTGTTACACAGTAGAGCAGAACAAACAGCCCCCACCAAACCCCAGTGCTGTACCTGGATGCTAGCACTGTGATTAGGCATCCCAGAGGACAGAGAGATCAAAACTGAAACACAAGCACACATTTCAGTTAGTATTCCTGTGTTCTGAATGAATGCAACACTATAAGTCAACAGCCAGCTCAGCTCACAAGGAAAGATGCCAGTTTATTTTGTGGTTTCTCTGTTTGCTTAGATTTTTGGGGGGAGAAAGTTGCGACACAAACTAGAGTTTCATATTCTTCAAGAGTAATAACAGTAGTGCAGAGAATAGCAGCGTGAAGGTACGAACTGCTGCAACAGCCAGGTCAAAGCTGCTTTTCATTACGTTTTGCTCTCATTAAGGTTTGGTTTACTGCTATCACGTAGCAGCCAAGACTCTAAACGTGTCATCAGCTACTGTATAGCTGAATTTTTTTACACATGCACCTTCCTAATGTAATGAGATGCACCAATGGATCCTGGAGTTTAATGTAATTAGATTTAATCAAGCCAGCAAGAGACTGGAGGCACAAATCAGGTCCCCTTGTTGATTCCATTGGATGTCTGTAAAGCTCTGGCAGCACATGGCCCTGCAGAAGAGGTGCTGTTACCCTGATAACTGCTGCTGTTAAACAGCACAGCCAAGCCAACACCAATGCTGAGCAAGCCACACAGGCTGACCTTGCTGACTAGTAAGTACAGTGGCATTTTGCTCTCTATAATGAGGGCTCCATTTCAGAGAAGGCAGGTTGGATGCCCTTGTTTCGGGTCATGAAGAGAGCTGGTAGGTGCAAGGTGCTGCTCTAATGCAGGCACACACAGCTTCTCATCTCATCTTCTGAATCTGAGCTTTGCATTACAGCCCCTGAGGTGTCCTGGGGGTGTGAATTTCCCTTTAATCCACAGAATCACCCTGCTCTATCTCAGGGAAGCACACACTGATCCACAACAGAATGAACCTCTATGGTAATTTTTCCCCCATTATAATGTCATCTCACATTTCCCTCCAGGAACGAACGATTGAGAAGTGAGTGACAGATCACCCTTTCCTCTTTGAACCGACCCAGTACAGCAAGTTCCTGCATCATTATCCAAACTACACACAAGAGACAGGCTTATGGCCCAACTGTGGATGTCAATAACCTTCCACTTCCACACTAAGACAGCAAAAGTGCCAAGTCTGAGCAGCAATACTGTGTTATCCCTTTCTGCCTTTGTTTCTGTCTCACTCCCTATTATGGAGTTTGCATCCCTTCTCCAGAAACTGAAACTGTTAATCAATGATTCCAATGACCTCCTTTAAGGAATTACATCAGGATTTTAAGCTGTGAAATCAGAAAATTAAAAAAAATAAGTCTGCTCCTTCATCACGTAAGAAAACTTGGTCAAAATCTCCATGAGGCATCAGTCTTTTTTAAACTCTGCTGCTGGTTTACTTCATAGTTCTAACAACATTTAGGATCTTGCACATAAATAATCACTCATTGTTCATATTTTCAGCCTTTAGTAAATACAATGTGGCTGTAGTAACTTAGCCTTCACTGATAACAGAGGATTTCAGTGACAGTTATGCAGTAACACATACCAACATTTGCCAGGTGACTTATTTCAGTTATAAAATACATTAAGTTAAAAAAGGTTTACAGATGGTGTTAATTGATGACAAAGTTCATCATGTTTTTTTCTAAGTTACAAATTTCAGTTCTCACCTGCTATTACTGTGTTCACACATTCATATAAGAGAGACATGGCTGAAGTGCTGAAACAGAAATCAAGTATTTTAAATAAGGAATAAAACTGGCACATTTTGAAGAGTTGTCAGCAGTATCTTGGAGCTAGTTAACACCTTTAGTTACACAAGAAGTTGGCAGTATTCTGCTCCATGTACCTTCAAACTAGATGAAATGATTCTCACTTAAAAACTGTTGAGGGAAGGAACAAACATTCATTTTAAACTGAATGTTTAGAAAACAATCTTGGAGAAGCAGCAAGTACCAGCACTGTAACACAAGGAACAGGGAAGGAAGTGGTTACTCCAAACCTCAGCACCAGCTACAGAGCACTGAAGCAATCTTGTCCAAGGATCAAATTAAATTCTCTGTCCAAGGTCAAAAATAAGGCAGCAGACGGAGAACTTCAAGTCTCCCTCCCAAAGGGAACAAGTCACACATAAGCAGCAGACTCCTCTGGTGTGCAGGTACACACTTGCTCCTCCCTATAAGTGAGCAACCCATTTTCAACATACGATTTGCCCCAAAAATTAAATTCAAGACAACTTTTGCCAGCTGAACACACACGCAGTGCAATTCTGAGGATTTCAGAGCCACTTACAAATCCTGATCTACACAAGAGGGAAACACAGTGAACCACACAAGTAACAAAGGAGCAGACTGCAGAAGCAATGAGCAAACAGCTCTGGAGGCAGACGTCAGCAGCGATACCGTGAAGGTCACTCAGCACACTGCATATCTGACTCCAGCACGTTCAAAGACCAACAGTTTTGTTCCCTGTGCACTTCATGAGGGTCAGGGGTGGCCTGGCTTGTGTTGAAGTGATACGAGATCCCCACTGACTGAATGGAGACCAAACTAAAAAGAGTTAAGTCCTCACAAACAATAAAATTAATGACTACTGTGGGAATTGGGGAGAGAAAGTAGAGGCAGGATTGGAGACATACAGTCCATCTTCCTGCTGTTTCTGGTGAATTTGTATCTACTTGTCACTGCTGAAAAACCCCTGTTTAGGTATTTGCATTCAAGGCTGCTGGATGGTCTGCTCTGAATCAGCCTTAAAGGTAAACGAGGAGGATAGACAGAAACTGTTTGGCTTGAGCTGCTCTCATGGCTACACAGATATCCATTTAAAATTCATTCATTCCCATCCATCTTCTTGCTCTGCGATGTGAAGAGAAATGAACCTTTTAACTAACTCCTCAAAAGGTCACACTTTGTTCTCATAACTGCAAAAATAGATGTATTCCCTCCAAGACATCTACTTTCTGGTTTCAGTTCAGAATTAAACCCTAAACAACACTACGAACCAGCTTTAACAAGGGACAAAGAAATAGCTTCAAATTTATCCAATCCGTATTTAGGACATATATTAAAAGGAACCTCTTCCAAAACATGTCTGTCAAAGGCATAAGCAAGAACTTCAATATACTCCTTGTCATGCTGCTTTGGTGGGTAAGGCACTCCCAAAAAAGTCAAGAACCAAATGTGTGGAGGTAAACAGAAGAGGCAAACATGCAGCTGAGCCTCTTTTAAGCCAGTGTTTTTATATAACTCCCATAGTCATCTCTGGCTTAAAATGAAGTGAAAGGAAAGCAAATTGCTCCAACTTTCATGTGTGCTTTGGAGAAAGTCATGCTGACACTCAAGACACCCAAAGACTTTCCTTTAGGGAGTTTTATCTCACTTGGGTTTTTCAGAAATAGTCCTGATGTGATTAACTTTTGATACTTGAAGCCAATATATTGACACTCAACAAGTGTTTGACAGACCTACCTAACAGGCACTTCACCAATCCTGAGTGAAGGAAGTGACATCTCTCATACATACCTATGGATGAGGTTGGTCAGAGGCTCAATCAACTTCTTCCCCAGCCTAGGTTCTAATGGAGTAAGAGCACCAAACTATTAAAAAAAGTGCAGACAAGAAAGTAATTTAATAGCTGTTTTCAAACAGTATAAAAACATTATTTCAATTGCAGCTCATTATATCTAAACCAAGCTATGTTGAAATCTTTTTCTCTCTTGGGTTATGTTCACAAACATTAGAAGATATCCCTGGTTTCTTTTTATTGGGATTTCATGGTAACTATACCTCCAAGCAAGAAATCTATTTTTGCACCCAAGGTGTTTCAACGAGAGCCCCAATCCTGCAAACACACATCCAGAATACTTGCCAGTTTTATAATTTTAATGAGAACCCAATTATTGGTAGAGGACGTCATCAGCTTGAAGAAGAGGGGAGCAAGGGAAAGGTAGTTCTTGGGATTGCGTCGAGCCAGCTCACAAATAACATTTACTGCAGCAGACTGCACACCTGGGAAAGAGAGGTGGGAAAAGCAGAAATCTCATCAACACCTTCATTGTAATTGAAGTTTCTAGTGCAGAACCCCCAGAATGAGAGCAGCTAAAGATCCAAAAGGAATGGATCAGCCTCATTAGCTCCCCCCGCCCCCCCAGGTGAGGCAGTGAGCTAAACACAAGAATGCAAAAACAAACTGAGAAAGTATTTTATTTATTTGGGCTATTTTCTAATACATCAGCAAACGGGGCATCTGCTTTGGGTCCAGTATTAGAAAGAACAGGACACTGCCAACCTCCTCTCCCCTTTACTGTGGATAGCTTGTTTGTGGGCACAGCCAACATTATAATCCTAGCCACCATGATGTTTCCCAAACACCCCTTCTTTCAAATATGCTATTCAGACATAAATACAACACACACAAAAAAGAATCTTTAAACAATCTGACTGGCCAAGTTCATTCCCTTCTAACTGCTCAGCCTCTAAATTGACTGTTCTCAATTTGGAATCTTTTCATGTAGATAGTCTGGGTTTTCTAGCAGAGAGCAGTCCTTTCTCCACAAAGCATCACAGGTATTTCCTTCCTCTTTGCAGGTAGAGGGGGTGTGTGCTTTGCTTTCTTTAAAAACATTGACCCCGGAAGATAACCCTCACATGCCCACACCAAATCAGTCCAGTACATGCAAGGAAACTTCTCCCTCTAAACACAAATGCAAATCAACTGGAGATCACTGAACTGCATCACACACCAAATTCTTGAACCAAGCGTGCAGTGTTTTGGTGCAGGGAGGGAAGACCAGCACCTTCAGGAAGGCGGAGAAGTGTGAGCATGATACGGAACAATTGCAAGTTCCCTGTGCTGGAGTGGAATTGCACCGACACAGTGCACTGAAGGGCCTAAAGAACAGTCTGGACTCAAAGTTCAAATCTGAAGTATGAGGAATAAACTCCAACTAAGTGACCTGAAGTAATTCTCAATGCATCCACTGCAAGCCAATAGCTGCAGCTTTGTAAAAGAGAACAGAAAACAACAAAACCCCAAACCCTGAAGTATTTTCAATAGCCAAGGTAAGTAACAAACAAACCATTAAGTAGCTTAGCCCCATGAAAAGTTAATCCACTGATACAGCTTCAACAGCTTCATGTTTGAAGTAATAATTTTAATGGCATTTTAAAGAATGGATTTTTAATATGGCAGCATCTGTCAAAACTCTTATGTGCTCATCTACCTACTAAACAGGCCAACCAGCACCCAAAAGATGATTACAGCATTTCCCATGTATTCTCCTCTCCACAAGTTCTAAAAGCAGATATACCTACATGCTTTGGAGCAGAAGTAATTCCCTAAAATCCACTCACCAGGATCTGGATCTTCAAGTTTCTCTTTAAGGCGAGGAAATGCGGGACGGAGGGACTCTGGGTATTTCAGAAACACTTTGTACATGATTAACACTGCCTTCTTCCTGATGTAAGGCTTTGTATGAGACATCTGTTCATGAAACAATTGCAGTCAGGCTCTTAGCAAATCTGTGTTTCCAGAGTTCTTCTCAAGGTCCTTATGTCCACTCTACTCTCTCAAAATTTCTTTCTGGGAGACTCAACTACTTTCTGAACACTCAGCTTTGAGGGGAGAGCAAAATAGTGTCAGTTATCACCAGAAATAACAGCAATAGTTGAGGTAATCCTCTTGAGCTAACTAAGGTCTGTAAAGGTTCCCCGAAAACCGCACAAGAACAAAGCATCAGTTTTCACATGGAATAGTTCTAAATTTAACAGCTATTTACCAGATTTGAACTATTTCACATTCTTTAATGACAGGAAAAAGTGATTTCAATCTCATCAACTCACCAGTGTCATGATGTCATTTGCCAAGTCCCTGGCAAGATCTGGAGTAACAAAACAGGACAAGCCAGTCAGTGCAACTCCAGTATCATACTGGTTAGGGCTACTGAGATCCTAGAAAAGGAAAAATGGGCTCAAAAATTTAAGATCACACAGGATGTTGAGCAACAATATTCTCAGACCAATGTTGTTCACTCAATACACATGAAGCAGAGCTCTACTTCACGGGAGGATTTGTCACCTCTTAACAGGAATGGCCTCCAACACCTGTAAAATGTAGCCAGCCTGGGCTTAATAATGGGCATAATTAATCCTAATTAAACAATAGCTGCACACTGCAGCATTAGAGCAATTAGAGACACCGTCCCCTGGTGGTATTTCAGGATGGGAAATAAGATTTTAAAACTCTTGACATAATCATGAACATCTCTAAAGTCCTAAAAACCTGGTATTAAATACTAGCCCTGCCAGGTCAAAGCCCAACTGTCATCAGCTTGTTGAATGCTTAACAGTGAGTGAATAGCTTCATCTATCAGAGAAATGAGATTACTTCCCTTCCAAGCTGTTGGCAGCACCATCCATAAAGATATAACACAAGCTGGGTGGGACATACATTTCATTGGTCAAGTCTCCTTGGGCTTATTTGTATCCTGCATAGTCCTACATTGTGTTTCAGGTATTTCTAAGCTTCAGACTCTTAACAATATTAATGTTCATATCTGACTGTGTTCAAGTATCCGCCCAGGTTCACGTGTACATGGAGGCTGCTTTAGGGGAGTTAAGCAGAGTCAGGCCTTCAGGGTTCTCTGCCATTTGCACCCTATTTTAAAACGTTTTGCAGGTGGTAGGAAATCAGATCCTACTTTGAGAATAATGAAATCGACTTCTTCAGGAGCAACAAAACTGCAGTTCATTCCAGCTTTAACAGATTTTTAGAACTGATAAACCCTTAAAATACAAAGTTGCTAGACCAATGAAACTTGAAAAGGCATAAAGATGCTTTAAGGTAAAAACCTCAAGGCACAATAGGAAGGGGTAGCCCAGTAAGTGACTGAAATTTAGTATAATAGTCTCCATAATAAAGAAAATGGTTGGACATTATTAAAGATATGCACTTTTCAGAGCAGAATAGTTTAAAAGATGAAGGGAAAAGCACCAGTTATTTAGGAAAGACACAGGATGACATCCCACTGATCTTTTTTAAGCAAGTATAAAATATTCTAACTACTTAGATGGTAAAAATACAGGCACACCTTTTATTGGATCAGTCAAGTTTTAAAGGGGTGATAATTTAAAAAATGAAACTTAAGAGCTTTGAAAATAGATCTGTAATCTGAAGAGTAGGAAAAAAGAATGCTGCAACCCAATAACTCAGGAAAAATTCAAGTCACAAAGCCCTATGAGAATGAATACAACACACTTTGGTACATGAATACAGAACACAACTTTACATACACTCTTCACCACTTCTACACACAATTACACCAAAAATGTAAAAAGCTTATTACCAGAAGAAAACGGACCCTCACAGACAGAAAATCTGTGGAGCCAGGTGACTGCTCATTTTACTTCAGGAATTGGGACATTTTTCTGATCCACTACATTATTTTAAGGGCTGCCTAAGAGCCTGGTAATAGTACCAAAGGTTCTCATTGTCACTGTGTTGAATGAACAGAGAGCTGGTGTGAGACAGCACAAGGAAAGTCTATGGACAGCTCTGAAGTGTTTCATTAATCCTTCAGCTTTTGGAATGAGAGCAGATTGTAAACCAAGTGAACAGAATCCTACTCAAACACCTTTATATTCCTAGAAATTACTTGATACAGGTCTGAAAATACAACCAGGGAGACAATGCAAGACAAAAAATAAGGACTGAAGAGTTCACCTTTCGGATCTGATTTGTAGTCAACATGATGACATCAGTCCCTTCATGAAAGCACTGAGAGGCCGCGAGGTAACCGATGCGCTGCAAAAGGCAAAGAGGAAAAGCAACATTTGTAAAGTCATTTTAGACAATGTTTAGATGAACAACAAATGGCAGCTTCAAAACCAGTATTAAAAAGATGAACAATTAACAGGAGGTTTGTATAACAGAAGAGGCATGACAAGGCTCTCTAGAAAAGAGGGTTTATATCAGGAAAGAATAATCTCAGAGAAGCAACATCTCTAGGGATAATACATCTTAAGGATAATAAAACTAGCTTCACCTTCTCTACTTTGTTAGAAGATAGAGATTCAGTGACCCCAAAGATGTAGAAATAAGGTAGGATTGTCAGTAGAAGGAATGGAGAACATTAGATTTATTTTGTCTGTGTTGACTCCTGACCTTCAGGTACTAAAGCCCAATTTGGAAAGTATTCCTTAAACAACAACATCCCACCCTGTTCAGTGAAAAAGGTCGGCAACACAAAGCATGAACAAAACTCTTAAAGAAACATCATAAAACTCTTCCAAAATACGCCTGCTACAAGGAATCTTAGGGGGCCTTCACATAAAAATACCCCGATTCTTCATGAAAGATACATAGGTATTGCCAAACATCTGGTAGAAAAAGGCTAGCTGAGCAGGCAAAGTATTACCCGTGTCTGAAACAATGACTAGTTGCTTCCCTTCTGTATTGAAGAAAGCAAACCAAAAGATGATGTCGCAATGCACTCAAACACAGCTTGGCTGGTACAGCTGTAGCTACACAGAGAACTCACTTTGAATGTAAACTTTGATGCACTCATGACTTCGATGATGTTGAAAGCAGCCCAACTGATGTCGTAGCCCAGCATCTGTAACTGTGAGCAGAGAAGCCAAGATAACAACCTTCTGAAACAAGAGACTCCAGAAAATAGGTCAAGGCTCCTCACAAAAGTGAAGATGTAACAAGAGGCCAAAAATAATACTACAAGATTTCTCAAGCGCATGAGGAATGTTACATTCTACACCACTCACAGTAAGGGAAACAAGCCTTGATGTTCCACCAGAAGCAAGATTTAAACAGTCTGCATTAATTGCAGGTAACACACAGTGATATGAACACTGGGGAAGGGGTGAGGTTCCTGGGGGTTTTTTGGGGGGGTTTTTTTTTGGTTTTTTTAATAAAACCCAGAACAGAAGCACTAAAGTAATTCTTTAACAGTATTCCCCTCCTCAACAAAGGACAGCATAAAGAGAAACAACCAGTTCCAAGGGCTCAGGCAACTATTTGATAAGAAACAACCCAGCTGAAAACAACTTTTTAAAATCGGGTTCATTTTAAATCAGAGCAGCATCTTGAGCTAACTCAACAAAATACAATTGCACCAATCCTAGTGCCAGCACAATGAACAGGATGGGAACGTGCAGCCTCTGCTCTCAGGCACACGTGGGAGCATCTTCACCTGCACCAGTCTGAGAAGAGCAAGCACCCAGATCAGAGATTGGCTCCCAGTCAGCAGTACAAACCCAAAGATGGGATTGCAGAGTAACCCAGGCACTTACGTATGTAAGTTTGCAGACTGCATTTGCCTTCACTGCAATGTTATCCTGCTTGAGCTCCTGCTTGATTTCATCAATGCACTGGGAGATGTATTTTGCCTGAGGAAAAAACAGACACAAATTAGTGCTCATTTACCAGTTCTGGAGATTTGCAGCATGTTAGTGGGGAGAAGCAGCAGAACTCATCACATGCAAGCACCGAATCTCACACACGCTATTTAGGTAAGCACTTGATTGATGAAACTACTCATTACCAAGAAACATCACAATTCTATTACAAACACAAAAGCACTCTGAGATATTTCTTCAGTGGTTTCCCTTCTCCCTCACAATTACACTCCTGAGTCCACAACTCGAGTTCCAAAGATTTGTTCCATCACGTACTATGGGGTCTGAACAAAACCCTGAGTTCCACCATCCCTGGAACACACACTGGTCACTCACCTCAATGGGAAGTCAGAGATGATTGCAAGTCTAGAAAAAACTATGTCAAACACTATTAATAGCCCACAAATTTAAAGTGACTGATGAAAACGCACTCTATGAGTTACTCTTTTTTTTTTGGGCACGCTGTATTTGGATGGCACTGCAAACAACACAACAGTCAAGACTCATAATGTGGTTTAGGTTGGAGAGGGCTTTAAAGCTCATCCAGTTCCAACCCCCTGCCATGGGCAGGGACACCTTCCACTAGAGCAGGTTGCTCCAAGCCCCTGTGTCCAACCTGGCCTTGAACACTGCCAGGGATGGGGCAGCCACAGCTTCTCTGGGCACCCTGTGCCAGCGCCTCAGCACCCTCACAGGGAAGAACTACTGTCTAAGAGCTCATCTCAGTCTCCCCTCTGGCAGGTTAAAGCCATTCCCCTTGTCCTGTCCCTGCAGGCCCTTGTCCAAAGCCCCTCTCCAGGTTTCCTGGAGCCCCTTTAGGCACTGGAGCTGCTCTAAGGTCTCCCCTTCAGGAGCCTTCTCTTCTCCAGGCTGCCCCAGCCCAGCTCTCTCAGCCTGGCTCCAGAGCAGAGCTGCTCCAGCCCTCACAGCACCTCCGTGGCCTCCTCTGGACTCGCTCTAACAGGTCCACATCCTCACACCTCAAGGGACACAGCACAGATCTCATGCAGAACATACAAACACCCAGCTATAACCCTTGGCATCTATCCCACCCAAGACAAGGACAACCCCCTCCCTGGTTCAGGACTGGGATGACTGATTGTGCCATTTACACATTTTGATAAGCAACAGTTATTTGTACGAATTCCCTGCGATTCAGAGAGCCAGATGTCACAGTATTTCCATTGAAATATTGGTCCTTCATTTCTTTCCAAACAATCACATGTGCTTGTGGGAGGGATGTGGCAAATGCATGATTTATAGAGTAAAATCTGTACAGGTATCTTCAAGTAGGGTTAGCTCAGGCAGAGATCCTTTCAGTTCACAGTTAGTTATGGTTTAAGTACTGAAGGTATCCACTACAGAAATCGTTAAATGCAGATAAATAATCTCTCTTTAGAAAGCCACACATGCACCAGGGCATTTCACATTCCATAGAACGCAATCAACTGCCAAAGGAACCAGGTCAGAAACAGATGACCTGGTTTCAAAATAAAAACCTGCCTGAATATCCTTACCTTCCACCAAAAGGATATTTTCAACACAGAAATCCACTGGCCTGTCTTTAATTAACATTTACACTCAACTTTGTGTATTATCCCAACCATTCTTTTGGGCTTTTACAAATGCCCTAGGGTGCTCCTCATGCTTCAAGCCCTAAAAGCTTGCTGCTAGAAGCAGAGAAAGTTCTTTTTACTGTCACCTGCTATTTATTAAAAAGAAATTGGACAAGGTCTGTAGTGCAGAGAGACACTGCAGTGAGTCAGGTGAGGAGAGGCAGCAACTGAATTTTAATGCAGGGACTTCATACTGCAAGCAGCAGTCATGTAATGACAATTTACGCTGCTATCATTCAGAGTTTAGTAAGCCCAGAGTTAAAATCCACCATGGGGGTGCATGGTGAACACAGAACTCAAAGGAGCAGCAGTTCCACTGGTTTAACAGCTTCTATAGAAGCAGAATAATGTACCTGCTTTTGTCTCATACCTTGACTTGCAGAGGGATAGGGCTGATGTAAGTGTGTAACCACGGCACAGGTCAGTGCCTCCATGGCACTGGTAAGCTCAAGTGGAACCACATTTGTCATCTTGAGATTTCTACTAATAGTCTTTTTTGCCCTTCACAGAGCTCCTGTGTGACCCATTTCCCTGCTCTCCAGTGTAACCCAACTCAGAAGGTCTGACAGAAGAAAGCAGGAAACGAATTTACTTGAAGAAATTTAAGATATTCCTAAATGCCTGTATTTGGGATAGAAATACTGTATTTGGAAAGGGAATTTTCATGTCAGGAGAGTGTGCTAAACACCAAACAAACCCTTCCTCTAAGGAGGTACCCACCTGTCCTCCTGGATATGGGCAAGTGAGTCATATCTGCCAAAACCAGAGATGGCCTTGCCCCAAAATGCTTAACAGCATAGAGTCCAGGTGACACCTCCCCGGAAGCAGATGATTTGGGATTCTAAACCCTTCACCTGAGTGTGATTCAGGTCCAGACAGCTCCCATGGGAAGTTTAAACTAAAAAACAACATCTGAGAGTAGAAGATCAAGACTTGATCCAAGACACTGAACAAACAATGTCTACAACATGCATCTGATCTACAAATACATTGTACCTCGCCTTGAATATTTTATGCCCAGAGGAGCACGCTGGAACAGTGTCACCAAATCCTTCCCCTGTGTATCTCATTGCCACATCTTGGTCAGCAAGGTCAGCACTGGTTCGCAGTGCCGAACACTAACACACAGGTTCTTTATGTCCATAACCAGAAAGCATTATCATCATTTCCCACAGTATCTATCCACAAACTATTTAAACATTAGCTTAAGTTCCCTGGCGACCCCTTGGAAGTTGAATGCAAACCACTGTGGACCAGGAAGGGAAAAAAAACCCCAAAACATAAAACCCCCAGAAAACAGAGAAGTTCAGTAACATCCAGTCCAGCACAGCCAAACACAGGCTCCGAGTCAGCAGCCACACTCGATGGCCCCAGCAGCCTGCAGGCAAACCCTTCCCTACCAGTGAGCCTGACACAGAATCCCAGCCTGGTTTGTGCTGGAAGGGACCTTAAAGCTCATCCAGTCCCAACCCCCTGCCATGGACAGGGACACCTTCCACTAGAGCAGGTTGCTCCAAGCCCCTGTGTCCAACCTGGCCTTGAACACTGCCAGGGATGGGGCAGCCACAGCTTCTCTGGGCACCCTGTGCCAGTGCCTCAGCACCCTCACAGGGAAGAACTTCTGCCTTATATCTAACCTGAACTTCCCCTGTTTCAGTTTAAACCGTCACTCCTTGTCCTGTCACTTCAGCCCCTGATGAAGAGTCCTTCTCCAGCATCCTTCAGATACTGGAAGCTGCACTGAGGTCTCCACGCAGCTTCTCTTCTCCAGGCTCAACAGCCCCAATGTTCTCAGCCTGGCTCCATACGGGAGGTGCTCCAGCCCCTGACCATCCTCATGGCCTCCTCTGGACTTGCTCCAACAGCTCCATCTCCTTCTTATGCTGAGGACATCAGAACCGCACACAGTGCTGCAAGTGGGGTCTCATGAGAGCAGAGCAGAGGGGCCGGATCACACCAAGACCTGCTGCTCACACTCTGGGGGTGCAGCACAGCACACGGGGGGTTTCTGGGCTGTGAGCGCACACTGAAGCCGGTTCATGTTCAGTTTCTCATCGACCAACACCCCCAAGTCTTTCTCCGCAGGGCTGCTCTGAATCACTTAATGAGCAACTGCTGGAAAAGTTTATCACAGAACTGAGAATCAGATCGGAAACTAAAATCATAGAATCACAGAATGGTTTGGGTTGAAAAGGACCTTAAGATCATGTAGTTCTGACCCCCCCGCCTTGGGCAGGGACACCATCCTCTAAACCAGGTTGCTCCAATCCCCATTCAACCTGGCCTTGAACACTGCCAGGGATGAAGCATTTACCACTTCTTTGGGCAACCTGTTCCAGGGATTTTGAAGAGCAGAAAGAAGTCCTTCCAAAACAGCTGTACTTCAAATCCTAAAAGGCTACAAGGAATGAAAGACTCTATATATAGAAAGCTTTAAAGGATCAGCAGGTATTAACTTTTTGTTAATCTCTCTGGAGTAGCACTGCCATGAATGAGCAATATGAAGAAAACTGATCTATTTAGTCTAACTCTGAAATCTGAAACCCAACCACCCCAACCAGATTCACTGCCACATTTACCATCTACATAAATACAAAGGAAACAAGTAGGTGTGTGTGGATCTTTGGTGAACTTTTCCCTGGGCTCTGGCCCGTGGCATCACTGACCTCTGCACAGCCCTGGACATGGGCTGCACTGAAGCATTTTCACCCCACGCTGCAGCCTGCAAGTTGCTCACCAGGGCCAGAGTGGACACGAAACGGAAGAACAACCACTTCACGTGATGAACAAGAAATGGCAGTCACTCAGCAAGGCCTCAGTATTTGGAGAAAAACCAAAACCATTTACATACTGAAAGCAAACAAAATGTGGGTATCTTGCCATTTCCCAGCATTGATTTACTAATAGTTTTTGCATAAATCCTCCAAATACAGCTATTTCTTAGTGTGGTAATTAAAAATAAATATTTCCTAGGATACAACTGGCTCAGTTTTTCCTTAAATGCTTTTGAGATCCCATGAAGAAAGGAATGCAAAAGGAAAATGCTTCACAGTTCATTTATGCTCACAGTATTCATTATAGAATCATAGAATTAACTGTGCTGCAAAAGACCATCAATATATTTCTTAACTACCAATTCCTCGCTAATTCTGTGCCAGTGTTATTTGAAGTCCTGCCAGGAGGCTACTCCATCGCTCCTACATTTTGGCCGGTCAGCTGAGGAGCACTTTTAAGTTACAATATTCACAGACCTCTGGACATCCCGGAGGCAAGCAAGGCCATCCTAAGGCAGCCTTTCACTCTTGGAGCAGCCAGAAGAAGCCGAGCCATTAAGGGGATGAACACCCTCCTCTGAACGACGGCAGCGGAGGCAAAGCTGTGAGACTGCAGTCAGAAGCTGAAGGGCAATACGATAACATGGGAAAAGAGCTGAGAGGAGCTCTTTTATTCCTGCGAGGCTGCCAAGTGGGAAAGGAGCCGTTCCCAACGCAGTGGAAAAGGCTCCTTAATGAAACACTACAGCAAGGACTCGGGTGGTTGTTTTCTCTTGCATATCCTGCAGAAGGAGGAAGGTGACAGGAACACACTCAGAGCAGTGCAGCTAAACCCATGCAGAGGTGAGCAGTGATTACCCAACAAACTGGGAATACAGCACAAAGTCAGAACTGTCATTTCTTAATGGTTCCACCAAGCAGATGAAGTAAGCATGTTATACCCATTAACAAAATACACAAATAAACCCAAATTCCTCAAGAATTCCAAGACCTCATCTAGAAACTATGTGCATTCAAGTGAGTGTGAGTAGCTGAAATAAGAATGAAGGTATCACAAACCAAAGCCGCAATCCTTTTGAAAGAGAGGAAGGGAAAAGTGGGTCACGGTGAGAAGTCAAGATGTCAGTTCATAGGATTTTTCATTTCCCAAGCCATGTTTTTTGAATTAACTTTGAAAAAGACTACAACTTTATTCCAAGCTCTGGCCAAGACAGAATTTGGGATTTGCTGATTTCAGAGATGTTCACAAAAAGCCCCAAGCAATACGTGAATGAAATCCAGCAAGCCAAACGCAGCAGAATCCTCCACCAAAGTCCTTGTCAGGACCCAGCCTCAATTTATGGGATGGGCTGCTGCTGATTTGAGAGTCAAACCTGTCACTTACTGCAACTGCAAAGAACTTTCCACCCAGATGAGACAGCAAAGTGCCAGTGAACATTAGTCCCTGTTTCTCTTGCACTTTCAGGGTTAAATATAGTGTATTAAGGAAAGGATGATCAACAGTGAACACCACAAGGAGCAAGATATGATCTGACATAAATGTGTAACTACCCCATTCTAAACCAGAAAAAGTTTGGAATAAGTAGAACATAAAAATAAATAACTGAAATAAACACAAAATATGACGTGTGTTTTAAGCAATGTAGGATTTATCATTTTTTGTAGGACTGAGACAAGCTCCATGAAATCATGTTGAGTGCAAGCACATGATGATCTCACATGGGTAAGATGTCACTGCTCCGAGTGAACAGTGCTCCAACAACTGCCCTTCCCTCTCTTCTTTTCCTTCTCTCTCTCCCCCCGCACCCCGCCAAAGAATCTCAAGAAATCCTCCCTATGGGACAGAAGCCATGGGACATGACCACGATGCTGAACACAAAAGGCAGTTACACCACAGACACCCTGTGGGGGTGAAGCAACTTTTGAGTTTGGGCTTCAAGCAGAAGATCCTGTTACAAGCGCAGCACAGATGAGCTGCCAGCTCCTACGCGGATGGAAAGAAATCCGTCTCTCTTGCAAGGCTTGTATCAACCCCCCCAAAAGCAGTACTTCTCATCAACAAATGCCACTGAAATAGTCCAATAGAATTTATACACCTACAGTACCTGGAGGACCAGCATCATGCCATGACAGCACATTGTAAATCAACTGAAGTAACAGCTAAGAGCATAAATGCACAAAACGTGCTGCTTTCCACTCCCTTGGACACAGCATCAGAGAAAAGCATAGTAGATGGTAACTTCTGTCATACATATCTAAAAATATTATTTAAATACCATAGAAAAGGCTATTTGAGGTAACAGGATCCTTTGTTAAGGGTACCCGATGGCTGGATAGAAAAAGAATTGCACAGCACACACTCCCACTCAGTAGCAATCTCCCAACCACCTTAACTAAAACTATAAAGCAAGTGAAGCAGGTAAGCACATAACAAAGTATAAGTAGTAACTGAGAAATTGCACAGCATTCATTTCAGCAGGTTTACAGCAGCCAAAATAAAATGGTGCAAAGGGTAGTCAGATACAATAAAGAACCCAGAAAACATGTTACAACTTGAAAAGCATTATGAAAAAGCCAACTCTATCTTTCACTCAGCTGTTGAGAAACAGCATTGCTATAGATGTTTCAACATGTCTTAGCTTGCCTTTGGTACCCAGCTTTCCAGGGATTTATTCATTCATCTTGTAAGTAGCCTTAAGATCTCAGACCAATGTATTGTTCTCATCAGTGATAAACACTGGAGGCATGAAGGTGAACCATTGCCACTTCATTTGCAGCTATATATATCTAAATATATATATAAATAATACAGTCTTCACCTGTATTATTTATCGGAACCATGATGCATGACCCACTGCCCCCTGTCCATTAGAACTGAAGTGAGGTAACAAGAATCCTTTGGCCAAATGACACTGCTGGAACAATGTGAAAAATCAATTTACACTTTTTTCTTTTCTGAATGTTTCCTGAAGTTACACATACCCACAGGAACTTAGTGTGATGAAGCCTATAAACCTATGAACCTCATTTTAACAATTCACAGAGATGCTGTGCAAGCAGTGTGCACCTTCCAGTTTCAGAGCAGACACTAAACAGCCCCAAACCAACCACCACAGCACCATAAGGCACTGTAGGAAACCCCACAGGACCCTGAACAGCTGAAATATTCACACAAAGAGCACCTACGCTGGAAGCCAGAGCACAGCTACGCAGCAACAAAGTGGGTATTAGATAGCAAAGCCCAAAGAGTCCAGCAGAAATCAGTAAGCAAGTATCATCAGCAAGGCTCTAAAGAAGGCCTTGAATATCTCCAGTCTGATCAGGCCCTGAATAGAAATACTCCAGTCTGATCACAGTATTTGTTAATTTAATTGCACAGCAATTAAACACTCCTCAGGGGCCTGTGCTACCTAAATCATCTCTGAGCAGACAACTTTTAAGACCAGAGAGATGCGTCAGATCCCTGCAAACACAAGATGTGCTCAAATTTATTTTACATTACTATGCAAAAAGCTTTGCAAGTACTTTTACAGTAGATTTAGGGTGATTTAGATTAGATCTTAGGCAGAAGCTCTTCCCTGTGAGGGTGCTGAGGCGCTGGCACAGGGTGCCCAGAGAAGCTGTGGCTGCCCCATCCCTGGCAGTGTTCAAGGCCAGGTTGGACACAGGGGCTTGGAGCAACCTGCTCTAGTGGAAGGTGTCCCTGCCCGTGGCAGGGGTTGGGGCTGGATGAGCTTTAAGGTCCCTTCAAACCCAAACCAGTCTGGGATTCTATGATTTTTCAATTTCTTAGTTCCAGGCATATTTCTGTGCACAGCCCCAGGCTTTGATAAAGGCAGACTCTGTTACAAGCACGCGGTTTGTTGTATGTGCAAGGAAATAGTCACGTTCTTCTAAGGAACTCAAGTAGCTGTTGTTTCCAAGACTCAGCTGACTGGAATCATAGTTCAGAGGGAAATATCCTAAAAGAAGATGCTTGACAATCTATTAATACCATATCAAAACATAACACTGAAAACATTTCAAAGATGTAACACTGATTTACACAAAGCTATGAGCTCTTTTCAGTTACGGAAAGGTAGGAAGGCCAATAAAGAGATGTTGTTCCATGGCCATCACGGACTTCTTAAATTCGGTACCAAATATTTGTGTAATTAAGATAAATTTGTTCACCTACTCCCTGCTGTACTGCCCACTAAACAAAGGTACATTTCTCAAGGCTGAAGCTTAGTCACACTGTGATAGCTGGAGGTGACCGAGCTTATGAATCCTGGATTTGCCACGAGGAATTGAGCCCACCAAAAGAAATCTTCAACATATCCACCATGATGCCTACTTCCCTTTATACACCTTCAACACACACATCTCTCAGCAAAAGCTGACAGGTTTGAACATCTACCTCATAAAAGAAATAATAATAAAAAAGAAACAGGTAATACGAGACCCAGCACTCAACTATGAGGTCTCAGACTCCATTTGATCAGCCCACGGCCAGTGACTGGGAAGGTACCTGGTATGAACCAAACATGTTTTCACACCCAGTTACATGCCAGGATTCCACAGGACTCAGAGGTATTTTGGGTGTTTTGAATGTCTGCTGCTTATTTCAGAGCACTCAACCACCTTTATGAGCTTCCAACACTACCACTAACCATGTTGTTTTCTGCGTCTTTTACTCAAGTATCTTCATATCTCCTGCCACCTGGATTTAAGCAGACTCCCTTTTAGGTAATGAAGCATTTTATTTTTCAGCATGAACGATCAGGCTTTCTAATAACCTAAGGAACACAAATGCTTCTTTGTAACTTGTCCTATGACTCGGTCTTTCTGATCTATGTCCTTCAATGCTTCCCTTGCTGCTCTTCACATTGCACCAGAAACGGGACACGCTACCAAAGAACACTTCTAAGTGAGAAACCTAAAGGTACTCTTTGTACACCAGACAATATTCACTAACCTACATTATAGAAGAAGAGGTTTTTCAGTCACTTTTGTGGACACTGACAACATTAGACGAAATCACACAAAACTCCATTTTATGTGCTTTGCACTGGGACAAAGATCTGCATCAAAAAGCATCAAACAACTCTCTGAAGATGGCCACAGTACAGAAATGTCCTTAGTATTTCTGTTCTACTTTGATTTTTCTGGCTGTTCTTCCACTAGCCTCACAAAAGGTGCAGTGAATGGGCACTCCATTTCTTAGGAGGAGGTACCAGAAAGCTCTTCCTCTCCCCTGGAGAAAGCAATCTGTCTGGAGCCCTTCAAAGCCTCAGAAGAGGCAGCTACAAAACAATCCAGACTGGGACCAAAGCATTAGCCCCACTTGTGACACAGCCAATTAAGTAATGTTTAACACAGGAGAAAGCAAGAAGCTAATGAAAGGCAGCACTAATGCAAAGCCGCAGCTGCAATCTGCTTGTAATCATACAAGAAAATGCCCACATCTTGGCTCTTGTTCATGGCTCCAGGGCCTTCATTTTCCATGACACAGCAGGTAAGGCAGGGACACTGTCACCCTGGGCCCTGCTACCTTGGAGGCCAGTACTATTCTGCTTTTCTACCCATTGGTGTGAGGTCCTTATCCAACCCTCCTTTGTGTATTGTTTCTATATCCGACTTTGTCTTTTACAGTGATTCACACGCTCAAAGAATTAACAATAGCAACTCCAGAGCCACTTGAAAGTGGGTGGAATAATGAGCTCCCTTCAAAGATATTAACACACATATGACAAGCAGTAACTGATCAAGCAGCAGCGCCTGAAGGAGCTGTCTGTCATCAACGAACTGCATGCTGCTTATCAGTTGGGCTGGATTTTCACTCTTGGGCACCAACAAGCTTTTTAGCATCCCTCAAAATTCCCTTATTACGTTCCATTCCATATCCTTTACCATTAGATACCAATACTGCAACAGTGACTAGAGGCCAAACCGTCGGAAGACCATGGCATTAGATGGTCTTTAGCCTCATTTCACAACAGGCTGTGACCAAAAGACTTTTGTGACCTTAAAAGATTTCTCAAAACTCCTTATGCCACCATTTCGTCTGAAAACAGCTCAGAGAAGCAGCTGGAATGTGCCGTGGAGCACAGCAGCCTTTTCTTTAGGGGAAAAGGGTTTTCAGCAATATGAGTGCACTGTCCTTACCTAACAGTTGCTAAGAAGTGAGGACAAGCTGCCAGTTTGGTAAGGCCAGGCTCTGGGCAGTGAAACACCTATGTCACAGCACGGACACACAACATGCCTCTCATTTAGCATGGTATTAGTACCTGAAAGTAATTCTTAGTTTTTCCAAATCAGAAACACCGATTGCTCCTTTCGTTATTCTAACTTGCTTCTGCATAAAGCAACTTCTTAAACGCAAAGCAGCTATGAGATACTTCTCACCAAACACTCCACACAAGAAGATGTGAACTTTTTAATACCCTTTTTCTTGAAAGTATTGATTAGCAAAAGCGTGAAGGGCTAACCCTGTGGCACACACCACCACATTCTCTGGCAGAAGAGGGAGGCAATTTTCTCAAGTTATGAGAGAAGTGCAGAGACATCTTGTACAGGATGTTATTTAACCCCTTCTCCCCCCTTAAGTGTCCTCCAGCAAATCAAAAACACTTGAAACACAGAGGATCTGAACAGGACAAAGCACCACTCATTTAACATCTCTGTTTCTGTATTTTATCATTTCAGTTTTCTGAAGGAACCTCTCACCACAGCAGCTGACAGTAGCTTCCTTGTTGGAAACAACAAACTTCTTAACTGCAAATGAAAGAGCCAAATAACATCAAAGGATTATCCCTTCCTTAACTTCACATTCAGGAGACCATCTCTGAACAGAAATCATTTCTCAGTTTGGAATATCTTGGAAAAAATCCATTATACTTCTAAGAGCCTATGGTACAAGCCATTCCCCTCCTGAGCGTGCCGTGTAGCACATCCATAAAAAGTAGCTCCAAAGTGGGAAAAGTTATGCCATAGAGTACAAACCCACCTCATAACAGGTGAAAGGCTTACCAGTTTCATTAGCAAAAGGATTCATGTTCTAATGAGAGAGAATGAGATATTAGAAGTGAAGGTCAGGGGAGAACCCAATAGGATCAAGTCTTCCTTGCAGGTTTGGCTTTCCCTTAAACTTCAAATTGGCACTGGGAAGCACCACAGGGATTAAAGCATTTGTACAGAGTGTTGGAAAGTAAACACAACACGTCAAAACAGGAAAAGATCTAATGCTGTTGTGCTACCTCATTCCTTCCACACTAGCATTTACTTCGCAGAAGGATGCAGCAGCTCCAATTTTCCCCAGAAGACTGGAAAATGGACGGAGTATGTCTGCACTGACAAGTGACTGTGTTAACCAACTCCTGTCCTTACCTCCCATCTTACAGAAGGCCTTCAGTTTCAGTATTTTAAACTCAAGTAAATGGGTCAGCTTCGGATACAGACCAGAAACTAAAATCCAAGTGGTCTCCAACAGGTAATTAAGCACTCTGCAAGAAGAATGTGAACTAAAGTGCCAGGCAGCCTCCCATAGCCCCTCAGTTCTCAGTGAGCTGAAGAGGACACTTAGAGGTGTGGTGCCCCAGTTACTTCACAACCAGCCATGGGGTGTGCACGTAAGAGTCCCAGCAATATGGGGTGAACACATACCCAGCAAGGGAGAATGCAGCAGGTCTGTCAAAAAGCTGTATTGAGAAACCCAGTGGTGACAACCATTTGGTGCATCCAGCACTACACACACATCCTTGATGTGTCAGTGAAATAGCAGCTACATTGGCTTGTGATGGTACCTGAGCAGGAACTGGGAAAGGAATAAATCTTACTATCTCCTATCTACCAGGAGAGACTGCCCAGAAAGATGAGGGAAAAAGTGATGGCAGAACATCCACATGATTAAATTCCAAATGAGAACCAACATATACAACAGAAATTAATCTCCTGTATAACTAAATCAGAAGTCAAAGCAATGATCATGCCTTCATTTCTTTCCATGTCATTTTAATAGCCTCCTTTCCAGAGACATCTCTTTCATACAGTGCCTCTGTTGAGCTGAGACCAACAGCCACAGCATGCTGCTGATTGCTTTAAACAAACTTGCTCTTCTGAACAGTACAGAGTGTCTGTCTTAAGCTTAAACGCTTACCCTGAGACCCACAAATGTTGAGCTACAGTATTGGAACAACATGTAATAGATACAACGAACAACTGAAGCACGGTAGGAAAAGAAGGAAGAATTTTTGCAGCTACTTCCTCTAGAACACCATTCTGATTTTATAAAGTCACTTGAAAAATCACTAAATGTCCATGACTGCTGACTGGGAAGCACTGAATCAACAGCCAGCATCTTAACAGCACAGGTTTAGAGCCCTCTTCAGCTAGCTGAGCTAGAAAAAGGAGCAGTCCTACGTTGTTTGCAGCCACTCTATGTGATTTAGCAAAATCTTTGAAGGATTCTAAAACAGACCATGCTACAAAAGACACACATTTCATCACTACAACATCTACGGATGAGCCTGAACGCATCCTGAAGTTCAGGTTTTAATTTTTGCTGAGCACACAAGGATATAAAAAGGAACTATCCCTACAGTTATCTGCTTTAAAATCTCACAGCTTCCATTTCAAACTAAAGAGCTTTAAAATACTGTCATGCTACAGTCCAACTACTGTAATTTACATCAGCCTCTTACAACAAGAGATAACACATTTGCTTTGCCCTCACTGAGTCCTAGGGAGGGTGCCTACCGGTATAACAACTTCCTTCAAATACACAGAGCTCTACTAAACAGTCTGAGAAGTATTTTTTCCTATCTCCAAAGGAGATCAAAGCCAGCACATTTGAACTATTTCTTGTCAGAAACTGAGAACAAACTTGGCATGGCTTATGCTGCACAGGAACTTGTTCATCCTGACTGGGTAACAGCACTTGTGCTCTTTCTGAAGTCCTGGAAAAGGAGCTATATGGAACAAAATTACATTAGAAAGGAGAACAGTACATTCAACTTTCCTCAAAGAGAAGCAGTGCCACAAAGGCCTGGACCTTCATCGGGGGGATGCTCAGAGGGCTCACAGCTGACAAAACATTTCCTGTCTTATGCACAAAAGAATAAAGCATATTTACTACAGCAGCATGACATATAAACTGGGCCTAAGCATGCTATGGGGAAGTGCTCCATAGAAATCCTGTTCACCTGGTCCAGCTTTGAGTCTAACACATTAAATGTCCACATGAACACGCAACTTCCACTTCCCCATGTAGTTTCCCACATTTTGCAGGGCACTTCATGTTTCACAGCAGCACTATCTTCCTCTGTCACCAAATCAATACCCAGGAATTTAAAGTAAGTTGAATATAATAAAATGTTTCCTACACACAGGACAAGGTGTTACTTATTAAAGAGGCCTAAAAACCACTTGAACATTCAAGTGGTTTTGGAAGTTGTGTTTTGTATTTCAGTCCAGTAGCATCAGTGACAGAGATCACAGTTTTCCAAATTAAGTATTTAATTTAGTTACATGTTTATAACTATTCTAGATACTTTTAACAGCTGATACCATTTGGGTATTGTACTTATATGAAGAGACATCATAGTCTACAAATGCTTTCAGGTTTTTAGCCTGTCACTACCTCCACAGCAACTCACTGATACTCCAGCAAAGCGTAACTGTTAGACCACTCGCAAGAAAGCTTCTAAGGCCATAAAGATGAACATAAATGATATCCTTAGTGCCCGTTACTTCCCAATTAACATGTGACACTTCAGTGTGGAAAGCCTCACATAACATGTTCTTAATGACTAATTATTTCACCTATACTAATTTCCTGGTCACACGCCTCTAATACAAGAGACAATAACAGACCAACACATCCAGTTGCTTTCTGCCTACAAAAGCTTTCAAAAAAGGAGAACACATTTTAGACACAAGGTATATAAGATGAATAATCTGAAAGCTGAATTATGACTGAACTCAGCTTTCCTGAATGAAGAATACAGTTGACTACAGTACCTGACTGTAGCGATATAGGAGCCCTCTGATATACATAGGTGTATCTCAGGGATCTTAATACCACAGTAACACACTAAATGGGAAAGGAGGTGCCAAGTGTGACCCTCCCTCACCGTCATTTTCAACTCCCTGCTTCCCTAACACTTTCTTTTCTACCACAGGCTCTCCCTCTTGGCCCACATCCCAGCGTCCTCTTCCTCCTTTTGATTCTTGCTTCCAGTTTCCCCAGAACATCCTCCCCTTTCCGGGGTGGCCGAGACACCGGCTGCTGCTGGGCCTGGCGCAGCCTCTTCTGCGGGGAGACCGGCTCCCACAAGGCCTAAAGCCCCCGAAGGGGCAGGACCCCACCGCCAGCGGCGGGCCAGCCCGGGCGGGAGGCCCAGGCCGGAGCTGAGGGGAGCCGGCCACGCCGGGACTCGCCGAGAGAAGGCGGCAGCCCCTCCGCGGCGGGAGTCGGGGCCGCTCACCTCGTCCTCCTTGTGATTGCGGATTCCTCGGACCAGGTCCTGCAGGTTCTTGTCAAACATGCGGTCGATGCTGCCCTTCACCATCTTCAGCGCCATGGCGGCGGCGGGGCCGGGCCGCGGGGCCTGCGCTCGGGAGCTGAGGGGCCGAGCCCAGCCGGGGATGGGAGCGAGGAGCCGCCGCGGCTCCTACTACAACGAGAGCCGGGTGAGACCAGCGGGCCCGGCCGTTCACATGCCGGGCGGGCAGGCGGGGGGCACGGACGGTGCTCGCCCCCGGCGCGGCGCTCCGCTCAGCCTCACAGCGCCTGACAAAATGGCGGCCGGTCAGCTGAGGGCTCGGCCACGCCCCCGGCGGCCGAGCCACGCCCCCCGCGCCCTCTCCAGCGAGCCCCCTCTCCGGCCACGCCCATTGCGTGTAGGCCCCGCCCATCCCGCGCCCGCCAATGACATTACGCCACTGTCACTAATCCCGCCCTCCCCCGGCGCCTGGCTCCTCCCTCTCCGGGCGCGCCCGCGGGTCCCACGTGGCGGGGGACGGAGCGGCCGGTCCCTCCCCCTGGCCCCGGTCTGGCGGCGGCTGCACAAGCGGGAGCGGCACGTTCCGGCCGTGTCCCCTTCGGCAACCACCCTGCGGGGAGCGAGCACTGAGCGCCGGGGCTGTGCGGGCACTGACACGTGTAGGGACTCGGGCAGCAGGTCGAGGGAGGGGATTCTCTTCTACTGCGCTTTGGGGAGACTCCCCCTGCGTCCAGCTCTGAGGCAACAGCACAAGAGGGACGTGGAGCTGCTGGAGCGAGTCCAGAGGCCACGGAGATGCTGCCACGGAGGGCTGGAGCAGCTCTGCTCTGGAGCCAGGCTGAAGGAGCTGGGCTGGGGCAGCCTGGAGAAGAGAAGGCTCCTGAAGGGGAGATCTTAGAGCTCCAGTGCCTAAAGGGGCTCCAGGAAACCTGGAGAGGGGCTTTGGACAAGGCCCTGTAGGGACAGGACAAGGGGAATGGCTTTAACCTGCCAGAGGGGAGATTGAGATGAGCTCTGAGGCAGAAGCTCTTCCCTGTGAGGGTGCTGAGGCGCTGGCACAGGGTGCCCAGAGAAGCTGTGGCTGCCCCATCCCTGGCAGTGTTCAAGGCCAGGTCGGACACAGGGGCTTGGAGCAACCTGCTCTAGTGGAAGGTGTCCCTGCCCGTGGCAGGGGGTTGGAACTGGATGAGCTTTAAGGTCTCTTCCAACCCAAATCAGTCTGGGATTCTGCAATGTTATCTGTGCCGTGAGGACCCCTATGAACATAATTGTAACTCTTTGACATTTTCCCTTAAAAAGGGAAACGCAATGCGTAGAGACTGATGTGTGTAGCTATTCCTGAACAAAACAAAAACAAACCCATGGGCTCCGTTCTTCTGCCAGGGTCCAACAAAAACAAACTGAAAGTCAGAATCTGAAGATGAGAACAAAGGGGAAAACCAACGGAAGCAAACAGAAATCCTTTTCCTTCCACCTGCTGTGCAGCGGCTCAAAGATCCCAAGGAGATCTTGGCAATGTCACGTCTCCTTTTTGTTTGCGAGCTCCTCTCCGTTTATTCGTCTGCTTTCCCAGATGCTGGAATCCAGCTCTGGAGACGAAGGTGGGGTGGGAAAGCAGCTCCTTGACATTTTCTTGTCTCCTTCCTGTTCCATGGAACCACCGACCTGCAGTGGGACACATCACCCCCTGGGCAGACACTGATCAGGCATCATGAGGGTGTTGGGTGCATGGGGAGAGGACGAGCCGCGGCTACCAGAAACCTTGTGAAAAGCCCTGGTTTAACCCAAACCACTTCAGCAGGTCCATTAGAGCCCAGGCCCACACACAGTGGCACCGTGACACCATCACACCATCACACTGTCACACCATTGCAGGACATCACACCAGCAGGGCCACATGTGGAAGCCCAGGCTGGGAGATGCAACACCACAATGAACTTACCACCACCAGCAGTAATAAGCCCCACACTGGTGCAGAGGGTGTAGAGGAGTGCAGCAGCACCCAGCACATGGGGAGAGTCTCCTACAGATGAATTTGGATCCAGACTTGATCCCTCCACACTGAGCATCCAAGGATTTCTCCTTCTGTGATGGCCTGACTTGCATCAGCCTTGGAAATCTGGGCCAGTAACAACTTTTTCACTCTTCAGTGTCTTAAATTCCCTTATGACCACCCTTAGTAAAGAGCATGGCTCTCAACGTAATCGTTGCCATGGGTAATATCTAAAGCCTTTCAAATTCCCAAGCTCTGCCTCTTCTGGCTGTTGCAGCTCAGATGTATTTGAATAACTAACGCCACCTCCTGGTTTTGCTGTTGTAAGTTTGCAGTTGGTTTTCCCGGGAAGGAAGTTTCCCACTCTCAGCTGCATCCCTAAGGGATGCTGTGCCATGGGATTGCTCATGATGGGCTGCTGATCCTCAGTGTTTGTCGGTGGGAGAACACAAGCCTGGTCATCATATCCCTGATGGGGCTGAGCTGCTCCTCCAGGGTTTGATCCTGGTTTTCCCCCACAGGCAGCACATCTATGAGTTTTCTTGCTGTCTTGCAGAGCTCTCCTGTCCCAGCACTTGGAGCGCTCCATGGGTTCTGCTGCCCACACTCCATCCCTATGAGGTTCAATGAGCTTTGGCTCTCATTACGTTAATAGCTATTTTGGGGTAAACTGAGCTGGGGGAAAGAAACGTGGAATTGGTGATATTCAGCCTCCAAAAGGGCAAAAGTAGGATTTTCGGCTGGGCTCAGCAACTGCTGCAGCATGGGGTGACCACAGGACCATGGTGCTGGACCAGTCCCAGGGCCATGTAGCTCCACATCCCCAAACCCAACCAAGAGGGGCAGACACAGGCAGGATTTGCTGGGTGCCCAGTCAAGGCTAGGGGCTACCCTGTAGCACATCCCTGCCCCTTGCTGCTGGTCCAGGTACAAGCAGGGCGATGGGTGCCTGAGCTGGGGTGATGGGTGCCCTTGGGGTGCTCGTGGTAGCGTGCTGTGCTAGTGTGACCATGCTGGGGTACCCTTATAGGGGTTGGGGTTGCCCATGATGAGATGGTCAGGACAGGATGCCTGTGTCAGTGTGTCTGTGTTCAGGCGAATTTACTGGGGTGCCCCATGTTAGGGTGCCCATATTGAGGTGCCCCATGTAGGGGTGTCCTTGGTGGGATGCCCATGATGGGGTGACTGTGCCAGCATGCCTATGTATCAGGGTGCCCTGTCCCCACGTGACCATTCTGGCGTGCCCATGTTGGGGTGCCCAGTGTTGAGGGCCCCCATGATAGGATGCCTGTGGCAGAGTGCCCATTTTGTGGTGCAGGGGTGCCCCATGTTGGGGTGTCCTTGACAGGATGCCCATGATGGGGTGACTGTGCCAGGGTGCTTATGTCGGGGTGCCCTGTCCCCAGATGACCATTCTGGGATGCCCCTGTCGGGGTGCCCGTCTTGCTCCGCCGGCTCCTTCCACCGGCCGGCGGCCACTGCCAGTCCCTGCCCGTCACTGCCCGCTCCTGCCCGTCCCTGCCCGCGAGATGGCGCCGGTGGCCAGGCAGAGCCGGCGGGATGCGGCGGGACCTGCGGGGGGGGACACGGACCCGCGTGAGGTGCCCCGTGTGGGGGACAGGGAGTGACCCGCGTTTGAGTGATGGGTGCCCCATGTTGGGGTGATGAGGTCCCCATATTTGGGCGAGGGGTGATGGGTGCCCCATGTTGAGGTGATGGGCACCCACGTTTGGGTGATGGGGGCCCCATATTTGGGTGAGGGGTGATGGGGGCCCCTTGTTGGGGTGAGGGGCGCCCCATGTCGCGGTGGGGGTGATGGGTGCCCACGTTTGGGTGATGGGTGCCCTGTGTTGGTGCCGGCTGAGCTGTGGCGCAGGGGCAGCCGGTGTCGCCGGGGGCCAGGCACGGAGCAGGCACGGGGCCAGCCAGTGCTGCGGGGACAAGGGACCATTCAGGCGCTGCGGGGGCCGCGGCTGCTTTCGGCTGCTCCGGCCCCGCGGTGGGTGACACGGGTCTGGCATCACGCTGGACATGCAGCTGGCATGGTCCCCTTGCCCCCAACCCTCCAGCGCCTTTGTCTCCCCACGGTCCCCTCTGAAATAGGGCTGCAGAGCTGGACACAGCGGGGATGGAGCCTGAGGATTAAACACTGCGGCCTCGTGCTCAGAAATGCCACATCTAATTCCTTGCTTGAAACTGGTGGCAAACGATGCCAGGCTGGCGCAGGCATGGCAGAGGTTCCCCTGTGGATCCCGGCAGCCTGGCATTTCCTAACAGACATCTGGGCCGTGGCACTGGGCGATCCAAGCTCCAGCAGAACCAAAAAGGTCAAATTTAGTGTTGTTTTCCTGTGGCAAAGCAGAGCTCTGACAGAAACCCCCTCAGGCTCAGTGGGAGTGAACCGGGATGGCATTCCCCAGCCCCAGCCTGCGCTGGAGTTCTGCAGCTCAGCAGCCCCTGAGGAAACCCTGGTCCTGCTCAGTGATGCCCGGTCGGCCTCGGCTGGGTTTTCCAGCAACAACTGAGTGAGCGTGGAGATGCCACTCCCCATATTCCAGGGGCTGCGTGTACCAGGGAGCCCCCATTCTGTGCCTGCAGTGATGGGAACCCCTTTGGGGTTTAACTCGAGCCCAGACAGGTTTGGGCTTTCCCAGGACACGTGGCTGTGCCGCTGCTGGGTTGATCCCCACCCATGCAGGGCCCCGGGGCCACAACCTGAGGACTGTGACCCTGCTGCCTGCTCAGCCCCACTGAGCCAGACCCAAACCCCACCAAAGTTAACAGGATGTTTCCACTGGAACAAGCCCAAACTGATCCCACCTCCAGCACGGCCAGTGCGCAGTGCCCTGCAGAGCTCTTCCCCTCATGCGATGGCTGCGTGTCCCTTGCAGGTTCCAGCACTTGTTCCTGGTGTCCCCACTGGTGGGCCATGGGGCACTCCTGCTGTGCCCATGGGTGCTGTGGCTGCCTTGGCACAGGGGTGCTCGGGGGGTGCAGGGAGTTGCAACCACAACCTGGCTCCTGGCCCGTCCCCGGTGCCACCGCACAGGGACTCACCGGCACACGGGCAGGCCCACACGGCCAGCAGCACATGGTTCGGAGGCATTTTCCTTGGGGAAGCATGGAGCCTGGAGGACATTCATGGGAGCAGGGGAAGTTTCCCTCTTCTGTGATCCCCCCTAAGGCAATGGAAAGGGGAATGCTTGGGGGGGCTCCTGCAGCCAAGGGGATGGGGACTGGGGGGATGGCTGGGGCATGGGGTTACCTTGCAACCAGGGTGGTGCATTGGGAAGGGCAGCAGGAGGGGACCGGCTCAGTGATGACCCGGTGCATGCACAGGACTGGCATAGGGGGGTCATGTCCAGTCAGCCCCAGTTCTTCCTCCAGCCTGTGCTGGCTCCCAGTGTGGGGCCTCCTCACTGGCCATGCAACCCTCTGCACCCCCCGAGCACCCCTTTGCCAAGGCAGCCGCAACACCCATGGGCACAGCAGTGGGTGCCCCATGGCCCAGCAGTGGGGACACCAGGAACAAGTGCTGGACCCTGCAAGGCACACGCAGCCACCGCATGAGGGGAAGAGCTCTGCAGGGCACTGCGCACCAGCCGTGCTGGAGGTGGGGTCAGTTTGGGCTTGTTCCAGTGGAAACATCCTGTTAGCTTAGGTGGGGTTTGGGTCTGGCTCAGTGGGGCTGAGCAGGCAGCAGGGTCACAGTCCCCCTGGCTTATTCCATCTTGTTCACTGGGGAATTTGGGTCTCTAGCTTCTCATGTACAGAGACAGTGCTCCCATCCCTGGGTGATGGTGGCTCCAGCAGTGGCAGCCATGTCTTGATGTGGGGAAAAGCCCCCAAACTGGGCCCAAACAGACCAGTTTCCAGGACCAGACTGGGGTCATTCACACCCACAAAGGGCTTTATCCTGCACCTCTTACCTGCCCCTGGTCCCTGGTGTTGATGTCAATGCTGCTTCTGAATCCTGAGAGGAAACTGTTGCAGCATTTTGTTGTTGTGGCAACTGCAGCCGGAGCATCCCTGGAGAGATTTGGCCCAAGGAGCTGCTGGGACAGATGGAAAGGACAGATGCTGCTCCATCATGTGGAAGGGAACTCCTGGGTGCGATGCAGGATTGACCCTGGGAAATTAAAATAGGGCTTGGAAAATTGCATGTGGGCCATTGTTCAAGGAGGGGAAGGGGAGCTCTGCAAGGCCAGGCTTGAGTTTGTGGTGCTCAATGTCTGCCTTGTTTCATCGGGGGGCTGAAGGACTGAGACCTGCAATTCCAGCTGGGGTTAAACGGTAACTGCTCCATGAAATGAGCTGTGCAATGGGAGCCATTTGCAGAGCCCGAGTTTTATTGGTCCTACCACGAAACAGTGAACAGAGCTTGGCCACGCTCCAGGCTTCAGGGGGAGAGAAGGAAAAACCACGTCCCACCAAGGGCACCAGCAACCCTGTCCCAGGAGAGCCCAAATGAGAAATAGACAGAAAGATGTAGGCACACAGAATGACAGGAGGCTTCTGCAGGGCTGCGGTGTCAGAGCAGAGAGCTGACCCCATCTCCTGGGGCTATGGACCACCAGCATCCTGCCCCACTGCTGTGGGGGCAAACGCACAGGGCTCCAGCTGGAGTATCTAATGTGAAGGGAACAGACTTGCATTAACCCATCGTGTGATCTGATCTGTTCTTGTCAACTCCATTGGGTCAATACTTGGGATGAGATGTCGCTGAAAAAGCAAGTTTCTGGAGCAGCCAATGTGCACCTTGACACTGGCCCCCATCCCATCAAGTACTCGCACTGTCGATCGCCCTCAAGCTTGTCAATGTACCACTGCAGGGATCCAATCCTACAGCTCCAAATGGAATAACAACAACATGGGAATGAGCTCAGGAGGTGCCTTTGCATGTGACTTGTGCAGGGCGAGCTCGGAGCATTGCTTGTGTAAGATGCCCTTGGTGCATCATTGCCTTCCCTGTGTCCCCCATACCCACAGGAGCCAGGATCCCCGTTCCACTTGCTGCCTGCCCCGGGGTCCCCAGGCTCTGTGGGAGCAGTGGTGGGATGCAGGAGGGGCTCTGAATTCAGCTCTGAATTGCTCCGACATGGAGCAGGAAGCTGCAGGCAGCGGGGATGCAGCAGGACCAGCAATTCTGGGAGGAAACAGACACCTCTCCCCCACCATCCTCCACACCAGCAAAACCCAAGAGCTGCTGATTCCAAAGCTGGTGTCGTGACTCTGGAGCAGGTGATGCTGCAGGTCACTGCTGCCCTGGAAAATCTCTAGCCCAGGAGCACCCAGTGCTGAGCTGAGAGCGTGCACGGGGTGAGCAGGCAGAGATGACCCCAAAAATGAGAACTTGAGAGCTGGGGGCAGAGCAGCCTCTGCCTCTCAGAGGGCTGCTCCCATCTCCTGGGGGCCACTTGAGCTCACTGAACCGGCAGGAAACAAGCCCTTGCCCTGCTCACTTCCCTCTCTTCTCCCAGATGGAAAACTCAAGAGAAATGAGTGAAAAAAGGATCTCCTGGCAAGGGCAGGACTTCCAAACCCGACCTGCTCTCCACTGCCTGCCAGAGGACATCAGTGCTGGCACCGATGCACACACTGCAGCCACATGGCCAGGCACGGGCTGGATCCATCCGGGAAACTCTTGCAGCTTCAATTGCTCGTTATTAGCAGCCCAGGATCCTGCTTGGGCCACACAAGGACTTTGACGACAAACTGATTAAAGACCAACCTAACGAACTCAAAGAGAATTCTTTAAACGGAGCCTGCTGTGCCTCGGAGAACTCCTGCCATGTCTATTTATTTAAATTTAATGGAATTTTTGTGGTAAGCTAATTAAAGATGAATTGATTATTTAAGAGGCCGTCAGAGCAGTTTAAGCGCTGCTGACTTGATGATTTTAGTGTTTTCTTTAGAAAAGCATTCCTAGTTATGGAGCTTTCTGCACGTATGGACATTAAAGGGGAGGAAAAAGGATACAAAGAGGAGAGTGGCTGAGTTTGGACCCAGACTTGGAAGCATTCTGCATGAGGGAGCCATGTGCCGTGGGGACAGGAGCAGGACATGTTGCAGGGCTCCAGCGAATGGCCCCGTGCCTCAGCTGGAGGCAGCGACCTGTCAGTCAATAGAGGTGTTAAATAATGCAGCAAACTCGCCTGGAAACCTTCCGCTCTGGCATGTGGCGGCGCCAGGATGCATTTCGGGCATGGTGCATCCCCCTGCCCTCCTGTCAGTTCTCAGCCCAAATATCGGTGTCTCTGTGTGCCACCGAGGTGGAGGGGGCAGGATCCCAAAGGACTTTGCAGATGCCTGGTCCTGGAGCCGCAGCCCAGTGCAGGAGGAGAGTGGATGCGGTCGCACCGAGGTATGGGCTGAAGCCCAGCTCTGGGGCAGGCAGCCCCCCAACCTCCCCAGTGTTTGCAGCTGACCCATGACCCCTCCAGCAGGATAACTGGAAGATGAAATTAATAAGCTGGGAGGCAACAGCCACAGGAGACAGATGGCAAAAGCATCCTGCCACCAGCCTTGTTTACCCATCTTTGGCTAAGAAAGTAAGAAACCAAGTGAGGTGTTAACAGCCCCTCACCTGCATCACAGGGCAGCAGCTCCTGGCACAACCTCTGCTCTGAGTTCCATCCTGGTTTTCATTCCAGGAGCCGTCGGGCTCCACTGCACCCAGCTGCAGGTCAGGCTGCACCACGGCCCTGGGATGACTAATGCCCTCAAACGGGAACCAGCCCCTGGCACAGTGTGGCCGTATCTTGGCCCCATCCGGGAGTGGGGTATGAACGGAGGGTGTGGATGCTGCGGAGGCACCGGCTGCTCTTCTCTCAGCCATCTGCTGCCAAGGTGGGGCCTGAGAGCCCCATGTGCTGGGTGTTGCAGCCTGATGGCATGCTGAAAGCCACTGCAGCCTCACATGCTTTGGAGGGTGACAGAGGAGCGAGTGGCTGCAGGGCTCCCAACCTGCAGGGATGCTGGTGCTTCACCTGTGAGAGCTCTGAGTGCTCCGACACCACCCAGCTGGTAACACTCCTGCCCTGGATCGAGGACCACGTCTGGCAGCTGAGACTGGCTGAACAGGTCTAGAGGAGGCCACGAGGATGATCAGGGCCTGGAGCACCTCCCGTATGGAGACAGGCTGAGGACACTGGGGCTGTTCAGCCTGGAAAAGAGAAGCTGCATGGAGACCTCAGAGCAGCTTCCAGTGTCTGAAGGGGGCTACAAGGATGCTGCAAAGGGACTCTTCATCAGGGGCTGTAGCGATAGGACACGGGGTGATGGGTTCAAACTGAAACAGGGGAAGTTCAGGTTAGATATAAGACCACCCTCTGTGAGGGTGCTGAGGCGCTGGCACAGGGTGCCCAGAGAAGCTGTGGCTGCCCCATCCCTGGCAGTGTTCAAGGCCAGGTTGGACACAGGGGCTTGGAGCAACCTGCTCTAGTGGAAGGTGTCCCTGCCCATGGCAGGGGGTTGGAACTGGATGAGCTTTAAGGTCCCTTCCAACCCAAACCATTCCATGATTCTATGATGCGGTGACCTCCAGTCCTTGGGTCCTGCTCCCGCCTTTGTCATAGCCCGGCCTTTTGGGGACGTGTATTTCTCAGGAGGGATCACACATGTGCACCCTACAGGAGCCCCCGGTGCTCTGTGGGCACATGCCGAGCCATCGCTGGGTGTTGGGGTGCACTCACTGTCCCTTTGCCAAGGTGACCCCTGTGTCACCAGTGGGCAGGACTCCCACATTGCCCACCATGGCTGCCCTGCAGGGCTTTGCAAGCCATAGCTTGTTTTGGGGACCCCCTGTGGGGCTGGGTCCCCACCATGCATGGGGACATGGGGATGGTGCTCCAGGGCTCCTCAAGCAGCAGGAGGGTGGCAGGGCCCGCATTCCAGGGCGGGGTGGCAGAGCCCTGAGGTCCCCAGATAAGGGAAATTAGCACAAAAAAAGCTTCAAGGGGACAAGCTCTGGCCTAATTTTATCACTGGGCTCCCATCTAGGCACCTAAAGACATGCAAAACAGAATCGCTTGCCCCAGGCCACTGCTTGGGCACCTATAGAGATGCAAAGTGATGGCATTCAGGACAGTGCAGAGATGCAAGATGTTGTCGCAGCTCCTGGCCACTGCACCCACCCCACCACCAAACCCATGCTGAGGTGCAGCATGTAGTGCTACTACCAGGTCACATCATATGGTAAGGTGTAGCTGCCACACAACAACTCCCTGCCCACCGCTGCTCCTCTTGCACCAGGGGAGTACTTGTACTGGTGCTTGCAGCTGATGGATGGTGCATGGGTGCACATGCAGGGTACACACGCAAGGGTGCTCCTCGGTGCAAGGCCATGGACTCACCATGCCCCATCCCAGTAAAGCTCCTCCTCGGGGTCGTGCAGAGCCCCTCACGCAGCCGGGCACGCTCACCCATGTGTAATGGGAAGCCCCTGGCCACATCACCCATGTGCAATACACATGCCTTGCCCTGTGACCTGGTGGCACGGTGCAAAGCTCACACTGTCACTTGTGTGCACACTTTGTACCAGCAGCCACGTGGCACGTGGGCTCGTTCCATTGTGTTAGTGAACTGTGCATATGCTGCGTTGTCACACAGAGGCTCCAGCCTCACACAGGCACATGAGCGCTGTGCACCAGCCTTGTGCTGTCACACAGGGCCTTGCATGGCCACACGAGTGAACCTTGCACGGACACACGAGTGCTGCATGCCAGCCTTGTACTGTCACATGGGACCTTGCATGGACACACGAGTGCTGATGCCAGCCTTGTACTGTCACATAGGGCCTTGCACAGACACACGAGTGCTGTGTGCTGTCACAGGGGGCCTTGCACGGACACACGAGCGCTGCGTGTCAGCCTTGTACTGTCACACGGGGCCTTGCATGAACACATGAGCGCTGCGTGTCAGCCTCGTGCTGTCACACGGGGCCTTGCATGGACACACTAGTGCTGTGCGCTGTCACACGGGGCCTTGCACGGACACACTAGTGCTGCGTGCTGTCACACAGGACCTTGCACGGACACACGAGCGCTGTGCGCTGTCACACGGGGCCTTGCACGGACACACGAGCGCTGTGCGCTGTCACACGGGACCTTGCACGAACACGCGAGTGCTGCGTGCTGTCACACGGGGCCTTGCACGGACACACGAGCGCTGTGCGCTGTCACACGGGGCCTTGCACGGACACACGAGTGCTGTGCGCTGTCACACGGGGCCTTGCACGGCCGCACGCGCGCTGTTCACCACCGTGTGTGTGTCACGCGCGGTCCCGCATCCCCCCCCCCCCGCCGTTTCCCCGCACACGGCGCGCGCGGGGAGGGCAGCTGAGGACAGGGGGAGGGAGCGCGAGGCCGCGCCCCCCGCCCCCCCCCCCCTCCGCGTCTGTCGCGTCCGTCGGGCCCGGCCCGGCCCCGGCGCCTTCATTGTGCTTCGCCTCACGCCGGCCCAAGATGGCGGCGGCGCCGGGGAGCCCCGCGAGCCGCCAACGACAATAGAGGGAGGCGAGGGCAGCGCGCGCCCCCGCCCGCACCGGCACCGGCCCTGCCCCCCCCACCCCCCCTCCCCTCACCACCGCCGCTCCCCGCACACGCCCCCGGCCGGGCCCGGCCGCCACACCCCACCCCGGCCGGCCCCTCTAGCATGGTGCGGGGCCGTCGCCGCCTCCTCCTTCTCCTCCGGCTGCCGACATGGGCGAGAGGCTGGAGCTCCGGCTGAAGTCGCCCGTGGGAGCCGAGCCCGCCGTCTACCCCTGGCCGTTGCCCGTCTACGTGAGTATGGCCCCGGCACCTGCCCCGCGCCCCTGTCAGCGCCGCGCTCCCCCGGGCCCGGACACCCGCGGCGGCCCCGCTGAGCCCCCGGGGCCCGGCCCCGGCCCCTTCTCCTTCCCCGCCGGCCCGCCGCGGCTGCCCGAGCGCTCCCTGTCACTCGCAGATCCATGCGTTAATCCTTCCTGCGAGCGGGAGGGATCCGCGTTATTTATCCGGTAGCGCTTCCCTGGCGGGAGCAGCCGCGGGCCGGAGGGTGAGGGGCTGCCGGGCTCCCGGCCCGGGGAGCTGCCGCTCGCCTGCAAGTCAAATCCCCAATTTCTTTTTATAATTGGTTGACTAAACTTAAGGGCGGGGAGGAGGAGGACTGGTTAATGAAAAGTTTTCGTGTTTTCCTGAGCTCGGCTCGTGTAACTGGTTAATAACCAGAGCTGCTGGAAATCGGAGGGCTCTCTGGCTGGCGAACAGAATTACCGGTGCCTTGGGGTGCTCGGGGGACCCCCCAGACCCAGTCCCCGGCGTGGCAGCGGGCAGAGGAGGAGCGTTAATTGTGGGTAGGGGAGCAGGGCTCTGCCGTTGGTGCGTTAGAGCGGTCGGTGCTGCTGCTTAACGCCTCCCTCCAGCGAGTGCCCTTGCAGCTCCTCTTGTATTCATGCTGAACAGAATTCCAGTCAGCCGTAATCCTCATGCTTCCAAATAAAATGTCACTTGTCCCTCTTCAGCTACGGAGCGGTGGTTTTTTCCTAACTTGCCTGACTTTTCCCTGCCTCTCCTGAGCCCCGGGTGGGAGATGCGTGACCTTGATAACAATGTCCGTGTTCAAATTAGTGAACATCTCACAGAGGTGAAAGGCTTGAGAGGTTGGGTTTTTTTGGTGTGTGTGTGTGTGTGTGTGTAGGGGTCGTGCCAATCCTTGAACAATTTTTTCACCCCGGCTGTTTGTAGCACCTCTGAGAGAACAGTTTGTGAAAGGAAAAATCTCTCAGTGTATATATTGCACTTGGCCTGCGTGCTGCTGATTGTTGTGTTCCAGGCTTTGCTCTCGTACGTGTGCTGCTTCACGGGGAGAACGTGCTGGGACACAGAGGCTGGGGCAGCCGATACTGCTGATCTTGGTGCTCGCTTGGCAATCGGAACGCGCTTGTGTGCCACTGATTACAAATATATGGCTTGTGGCAGGAGAGATGGCTGCGCGTTTGTATCTGCTGCCTGCCTCTTGGTGCTGTTGCTGTATCTGTGGTTTCCAAAACATCCTCCATGGACGCTGGTGTGCTATTTTCATCGGCTGCTCCCGATGGAGCCTCCAACACCACTGGTTAACGCAGCCTTTCCTGTTTGGGCAGCTCTGTCATTCGTGTGTGTGAGTTCGCGGGCGCGCGCTCTGCTTAAATTGACAGAAACTGAAAGTATAACGATGGCCAGTTCAGTTTTGCTTCATGTCGCCAAATATTAACTTGGTGTCTCCGAGCAGGTTGTGTGAGGTATAGGTTAAAGATGACATAGGTTAGGGATTGGTCTGGAAGGAATGGGTTTATGTATATTCATAAAACTTCCTACGGGCTTAAAAAAATAACCTAAACGAAACCAACCTCCACCCCTCCTTCAAATGTGCATTTTAATGCTGTTTGCAGCATGGGAAATAAGGATTTAGTTAATTCTGGGGAAACTTGAGCAGCCGGTTCTGAAGATGGCAGACTACATAGATTTCCTTTCACGAGAAATGCAGCGGGCAGGGGTGCTTTATCCACACGTGCTGCGTGCGTGTGTGAAGAAATACCACACACAACCCGAACATCCTGCCATGAAACCGGCCTCTCCGTGCTGTGAATTTTTCCACAGTAACACAGGAGGGGATGGTTCATCTGGAGCCGATCAATATTCCGTCCTGGCATTTTTGGGGAGAAGATCACGCTGCGCGTTAGAGAAGCGTGCGCTTGCGTGCATGGGCATGCATACAGACACACACACACACGTGTGCTGCTTGCAGCTCCGGCCTTTGGAGCAGCAGATGAACTCTGGAGTGTTAGGCACAGATCCTCCTCTTGGTGCACGGCAGCATTTGGCCTCCTGACATTGTGCTCCATTAACTGGAGACTTTCTTTCCCTCCTTGGCTCAGCTTTGAGCTGGCAGCAGGCGCTATGTACCGTTGTGGTTTGAGAGCTCAGCTCTGTTTGACGTAAGCAGAACATTTCTTAGTTTCACCACTCTGTCTGCTTCTGGCTTCCTAAGAAGCAAGGTGGGATACCTGGTGGGGGAAATCCACTTCAAGTAGTTTTATTTAGCATTTATTTATTTATTCTTGCTGCTTCCTGTTGTTTGCTACGAGGTACATTTTCCAGAGAGAGCTGGAGAGCAAGGGGAGGGGAAGCTCAGAGTCCTGGCTAATTATTTTTGGTGTGGGTGCCAGGAATGGCTGTGAATTATCTTTCCCAACATCAGAGGCTGAGTGGGGTTGTAGGCTGCTGCCTGATGAGCACCTCTGTGTGATGTAACCCTGCATTGAGTAACTTGGCTATTTTTATGCTCTTACTACATCTTAAATTAGCAGCGTTTGTATTGCTGCATAAAAGGCTGTGGGTCTGATCTCTTGTATTAATGGGTGCCTGGATTAATAACGTGTCTATTGCAGGACTGCTGCTTATTTCATGTATAATAGGAAAAGTGGGGTCTCTTCAGACTGCTGAGTTCGCATAATAGCTCTGCTGGCAAACTGGTGCTTGTTGGGATGCTAAAAGAGCCTGGGAGGCTGATGTGAAACATGTATTTCCCTACGAGTCTAATTAGGGCTGTGGGAGGAGAGAGCATTGGTGTTGCAGATCCAGCCTCCCACTGGCTTACATACAAAACTGAAAGTATGACTCTTTCCCCCGCCTTCTGCCTGTCTCAAAGGAAAGGCCACGGTTTCCTAATGAATACATGGTGAGCAGTTCTGTCCGTAGCACACTGTGATGAGTAAGTTGAATAGTGCATGGTGAGTAATCTCTCCTCATGACTCACAAAATATTTTCTGATGTTGACCTCTGTTTTTATGAGTGCCCTGCTTAATCAGAGCCGAAGTGAGTTTATTCCTTTGTGTGCTGTTTAACGCCTTGACTCCCACATACCTGCCCTGTCTTTTGCTTGTGTTGGGTTGTCAGAGACCACTGATACTGCGTTAAAAAATTGAATTTTGATATTTGGTGAGCTACCGGCCTGGATAAAGGAAGTATGTTATGTCCTCACATGGGTGAGCAAGCAGAGTTAATGGGTCTAGGTGGTCATAAATAAGCTAATGCCAATAGGGGATGGCATTTGTAGTCATGCTTCAAGTATTGATAGGCACGACTTGGTACTTACTCCTTAGATCTGATGGAAGTAGTTCTAAGCCTTGCAGATGTTTAGGTTTATTCCAGTGAATTGTCCTTAAGTGGTTCATTGTCTTGTCTCTGACTTTTTACTATAGTTAAACCTGAATATTTACTAGGTTTAAACATGGAGATTTTTCACACCATAAGTTCTGCCTAATCTGTGAGGAGTCTGAGGGTGTACTTTGAACTCGTGACAACAGTTCCTGCTGAAGGAGTCCCAGCCTACTGTGTGTGTGGGGAAACCACACACCTCTAGTGGAAGGTGTCCCTGCCCTTGGCAGGGGGTTGGAACTGAATGAGCCTTAAGGTCCCTTCCAACCCAAACTAGGCTGTGATTCTATGAAAAAGGTGTGTGTGTGGAGGTGGTTGTTTAGTGGTTTTGTTTGGGGTTTTTTGGGGTTCTTTTGTTTTTTAATCTGGATGAGTCCCAGTCTGGTGTGGCACAGTTCTGCTGCTAGACCCCTGGCACCAGTGAGGGCCTGCATGCACACAGACCTGAGCAACAGGAGGCTTCAGAGCTGTTGAGGCTGATGGTTGTCACCCAAATCGGTGTTTGCTAAACTGCGCCCTGTTGCGATGAGGAGTTTGTGAATGTGGAAAAGCCTGTTTTCTGGTAGCACGTGCATCGGTCAGAGGACACCGTGGTTCATGTACCACCTCCCCTTAGGGCTAGCACTGAAGGGGTGTGCAGAGTGATCAAAGGAAGTGTCAGCCCTGACTGACGGGGGACAAAGGGGAGGCACAGCCAGGTGATGAGAGGAGGGTGGCACTGGTGTTGGCTTTGAGTGGCCTATGCTGTTGTGGCACTGTGTCCTTCACCCCATGGATGGCTGTGCATGACTCGCTGCCTGTGATGTTAAATAGTGTGCAAGTCCTTTCAAGTTTCAGAATTAAACATCTGCCTGTCTTGCCTTGCTCTTTTTGCCTGGTAGGCATTCCCGTTGCTCGCCTGCTGAATAGCATTCCCCCCACAGATAACTGCAAACCTCTGTCTGTTGGGGTTTTGTGTGTGTGTTTCCCCCTCCCTGTTTGACTTGTAAGGGCTCAGTGTCTGCACTGTGATAATGACCAGGAGCTCCTCCTGTGCCTGGGCTGGTGATGGGCAAACCCCAGTGCATCCCTGTAGGGTTACACTGAGATGCCAGTTTTGTTCCCATCTTCCAGTCTGGACATCTGAGCATCTTGACTGTCCCAGGAGGGGACAGTCCTGGCTGTGCTGTTGTGCAGGTACCTCTGCTGTGAGCTGCTGAAGCTTAAGCCTCCAAATTAGCAACTGTGACAATAAGTCTGGCTTGAATAATTCATTGATTTGTCTGTGTTCCTCCTCTTGGCTGCTGACTCCCAACTCAGCTGTAATGGCAAAAAAATCCTCATTGGCTTATTGAGTGTTGTCAGAGCATTGCCCTCAGCTGTGGGAGAGGTGTACGTGTGCCTGCTGCTGAGTGATGGGCCACAGCCTGGGTAGTGCTGGACTTTGTACAGGTGGAAGGGTGCAGAGTGTGTGTGGTGTGGGGTTTTTCCTATCTCCGCGGTTGGTGATAGAGCTGATACCATTCTGTCACCAGAGGAATGTGCTGTGCACGAAGAGCTCAAGGGCAGGCAGTGATAATGAAAATCACAGCCCAGCAGGGAGTGTCACCTCTGAAATTAAAGATCAACGGTAGAGATGAATAACAAACC
Organism: Strigops habroptila; assembly: GCF_004027225.2. Classification (NCBI taxonomy): domain Eukaryota; kingdom Metazoa; phylum Chordata; class Aves; order Psittaciformes; family Psittacidae; genus Strigops; species Strigops habroptila. Next base: position 2,706,648 of record NC_044296.2, read on the forward strand.
TTGTTTAAGAGTTTAATGCTTTTTGTGTGTTTGTCACTCAGCTTTACTGGGGATAGTTTTTTCTGCCAATGAGCTTTGACTTCTCAGACAGCGAGGTAGGTGTGGGAGCAGCTGCTGGAGTTAAGTGCCATAGCATGGTATGGTAAGATCAATTTAGGAAGGTCCTAAATTGGTCCCTTCAGTGTTGTACCAACCTGCTGGAGCCACAGGCTGCTGCTGGGGGTGGTCCTGTGCTGCCTTGCCCCAACCACTTGCTCTCCCTGTTTTCCCTGCGCAAATCCAGCCCTTCCTTACTACATACACCATTACACTCCGGTGGGATGAGCTGATGGAAAACAGTTTCACGTTTTGCACGTGCGTGTGGTTCTTCCCTCTGCTCAGTTTGTGCCGGAGGGAGAAGCTGGGGTGCCTGCAGCTCCTCAGTGTGGTGGCAGCCCCTCTGCTGAGAAGCTGTGTGTGGGGTGGCTCTGGGAACTGGATCGCTGGAAATATCTGGATTGGAAAGAAATGTTCCAGTGTTTTCAGAGCCGGCCCCCCCCCTCCGCCCTGCTCTGTAATCTGACTCATGCTGCCTTCCCAGGGCAGCGGTGCCGGTACAAAGAAGGGGGTGGTGAGCGGAGGAAACTGTTTGAGCTGACTTTGCCAGGCAAAACCTCCTCACACCCTGAGTAATTGCTCAGAAATTCTTCAGTGGTAGCAGAGGTTAGGGGATTTTCTCTGGTTTAATAGATGCTGTCAATGCAGCTTGTTGGGAAATGTTTGTGGGGATGACTAAGTACTTGTAGAAACTTCTCTAGTGACGAAAAAGGTTTGAGAACTTGAGGGGACTTCCGATTTCTCAACGCCCAGTTCTGAAAACCCAGGGAGTAGGAAGAGTGAATAGTGTAAAAGTGGGAAATAATTGACTCAGTCATTTCAGAAGTACTTGGGTTTTGCTGCTGCCCAACAAATAAACAGAAGCAAATGACAGAGCTGGCACAGTTGCATCATTTTTTCTATCCTTTTCTGCTCTCCTGCATGCCAAAGGGAACCCAGCAATGTGCTGCTGGGAGGTGAGGTGGCCTCGCAAGGTGAGGAAGACTGTAACCATACAGCATTTAATTGTGCAGCACGTGATAGTACAGAAGAGCAGTTTTCTTCTGGGCTTTACCCTTTGAAGTATAACTTGCCATGGTACTTGTGCAGTTTTCAGACTGGCTTTTGTTCAAAAGCCAGTCTGAAAACTGCACAAGTACCATGGCAAGTACTTTTGAACAAAGCTCTGGCCCATTGGATACAATATAGATCAGGAGTTCAGTTAACCTTTTTTTCCTGGTATTTCTGTACGAAAAGAAAAAGTTGTTCTCCTGTATTGCATCTTGGCACTCCAGTAGGCCTTATTTCTTCATATAACTGAATTACCTGAAAGGTAACTGCTGAAGGACAGAGGAGCTGTTCAAGATTGCTTTTTTGTTCTTCTTTTTTCTATCAGCAGATGAGTGAGGATTAATGTTTCTGTCCTGGCCAAAGTTCCAGCTCAGGCAATTCAAATTTATCTACCTAAAATTCACCCATCAGTTACAGGCAGACACAGTATTGAAAGCTTTTAGTGTGCCAAGGGAAATCCATGCCACCACATGCAACTCCAACTCTTGTCCTTCATGGCAGCCTTAATATATATGGAGATGATTATCCTTTCAAGTCTCAGATATGTGACTGAATTGTGTTTCTCCTGGGAATTTAGGCAAAATATCTTACCTCTTGGTATGTGAGATTTATGGGAAATTTAATCACCCTTTTCCCCAGACATCCATATGTCTACTTTTGTACTCTTCCTTCTTTCTTCTTCCCCTTTCATACTGCCTTGCTTTTTTTCTTCCTGCTTTGAGTTAACCTTTGGCTGCCTGATTAAAGCTTTTTACTGTAGTGATCAAGACAAGGAGCAGAGGTGGGGTGCTTTTCAGTCCCTTACAATGTATTTATCACATTGATGATCTTGAAGTTTCTCAAGATATTTAAGGTATTTTCACTTCATTTATTTTCTCCTTCCTAACAGAAGGATCCACAGAAGCAGAAGAAGTTCATATAAGGAATTGTGAACATAATATATTTACTTCTGTAGTAATTTTTAGAGAGAAGACAAAATGAACTCTGAAGAGAAACAAGAAATAAAGCGATATATGATGATATTGGCCACATGCTGCTATAGATATCGAATTGACTAGGTTGCTATTTTTAGAGCATAGGAAGAGGGTTGAGTATATTTTACAGCAGGAAACGATGGCTTCATAGATAGGAACAGATCTATGAATAACAGAAAAGTTCCTGTTCTGAGTATTTGGTTTTGTTTCATTTCATGAATGAACGAGAGTTTCCTAAAAGTCCACACTGACAGAACTGTTTAGTGTTAGATGGAAAATCTAAGGAATTATTGAAGACAGCTAAATGAAGCATTGGAAACTTCAAAAAGCCAAAGCACTACAGAAGGTTCTAAATAAATTTTAGTAAAAATTAGTGGATTTTAACATAGTTTTTGTGACTGAGAAACTTTCTGATATTTTCTGTGGAGTGTGAAGGGCAGTTTCCTGAGGCTTTGGCATTAATTTGTCATTTGCTTCTTAGAGCTCTGCAATATTATTAGTGTTTGACAATATATATTTCTGAAATTCTGAAAAGCTTGAGCTTTTAAGCCTGCTTTTTCATTCCTCACCTGGATCTCCATGGGGTTGCAGGTGATTCCCTCTCGTTGGCATATCTGTTGGGTGTTGGGAGATGAGGTGCTGGGCAGGGTGGCCCCTGACCCTCTGGAGCTGGGGCTGGGCTCCTGCATTGATCCCACCTTGGCTTCCCTCCCTGCTTATTAGAACCAACCGTCATTTGTAACATATGAGGAATACATTGTAATATTGCAGGGCAGTTTACAAACCTTTAAAATGGAAGCTTTTAGAAATGGTTGGCACTTGGAAGGTCATGTACGCTGCTCAGAATCTGCGCTGGATGTAGCTTGCATCAGTGCTCTGCAATGCAAGTTAAAGCTTATGGGGGGAAGGTTGTAACAATTCATATTTTTCTTTTGTACCTCACAAAACATCTTTAGGAGCTCAGTGAGCTTCAGAAAGAGTGCAGGGACTTCTGTTATGTAGAATATTTGTGTGTTAAGCAGGAGCTGCATTTCTGGGCTGGCCAAGACTGACTTATCTTTACAGGATGTAAAGTGGATGCTTAAGATGATATTGTCTTGCCAGTGGCCTGCGGGATGCTTCCCTTTGACCGGCCAGTTGTCCTTGCAGGAGGTGGGGATCAGCCATTCACAGAGCAAACGCTGACAGAAGAGTTTCATCCCAGCACTCACCAAGGAGTGGGAAGACTCCGGGCTCGGGAGAGATGGGAGCTGCTTTCGGCAGCAGCAGTTCTGGGACAGGGTATTAATTTCTACCAGCATCAACCCTTTGCTTAGGTTTCACATAAAAGTTTGTTTCTGGCATGTGTGTGGCTGTTTTCTGCTCCCCCATGTCTCCAATTATTGCTGCACGAGAGGGTTATTTCTTTATTAAGGTAGGTGGTGGTTCATGTTAGGTGAAACTCTGAAACTGGTACTTCTGTGAGTAGCAATGACTCTTACCATCTCTGTCCACTTCTGTTGAGTCTAAGCTGCCCTCAGCCTATAGTAGTGTATTTGTACCCTGGTGTGGGGTGAACTGAAAGGTAGCTAAGCCAAAACTCCAAAAAGGCTTAGTTTTAGCTTAAGCCTTTCCTGACTTTGCTGTGTGTGTGCACAGGCACTGCTGGCCCAGAGCAGGAGGTGGCTTTTAGGGGAGCAGGCGGCTGTGTTGGCTTGAACTGTGTGTGAAATGCTGGTTGAGTGAAGTGAAAGCCCAGCAGTCCGCCCTGTCCCAGAGCAAGCACACGCTGGAGTCCTTCATTTGGCACTTTTTGTGACTAGTCTGTCTTTTTGCGTAACAGAACTACTTCTTATGTCTGGGCTATGTCTGGTTTACACAGAGTGAAGCCAGTGGGTCATCCTGCTGTAACTGGCCCACGTGGATGTTGCCTTAGACACTCCTGCAGAGTGATTGCATGTTAATATGTTTACACAGCCCCTCCTACGCGCTATCATGGGAACTGTTCCCTCTTGCATTTGTGCAGTGTCCGTAGCAACAGTTGGAATTGCTGTGTGGAGAGGCAAAACGGTTTTATTGTGGTTTAGATATCCCAGTGAAAGTGTGAGTTTCTGTTGCAACCAAATCCGCAACTGTCTTGTCTACAAATGCTGTAGAAGGGTTTCTTGGAGCTGTTTAGATCTTCTTTTCTAATTCCTATTTCCTTTGTTAACACTTGCGGTATATTTTGGTTCTCAGGCCAAACCTGTTTTTCCTTTAAAAACCTGTATGTAGCCAGTAAGGAGGCCATAGGGCCCTCTGTGTTTTCCATCTAGATTTATGTGACAGTAAACTTGGGAAATACTGAAACTACATCCAACTTGTCAGCTCTTTTGGCTGTGCAGGAGGTGGGTTTCAAAATGCAGTTTGGTGGCTCTTGCTTCCCTTGCCACTTCAGAGGTTGGGAGGAAAAGAATGGACACAAGCTGTTCTCTGCAGAAGATCTCTTTTTATACATGCTAATATATATGTATACTTGTAAATGTCCTTGTACTTTCCTGATTAGGGAACAACAGTAATTGGGTGCTTCAAAGGAGACTTTTGGTCCTTGTCTCACTTGATAAGATAACTTGTGCTTCGGTTGTTGCTGTGCAAGCTGAATGACACAAGCTTGATTTGGGATAAAGTCTGATGATACTAAATGAAGTCTAGCTATGCAGTATGAAATATTGCACAGAGCACTTTCCCTTTTCCTTACTCAAAGTGTAACTAGCATTTGAGCACGAGGCAAAGACCCTAAAACGTAAAGTGACTTAAGGCAGGACTGCAGGGCTTGAGATCTCTCTCTTTGTTCAGCTGACCTGAAGGCAGCTCTTTGCTGCTATAGCAGCTGGAAGTACTTTGGTTTTGGCTTTCCATAGGCTTTTGTCAACCACTGTTTGCAAGTGTGTTGAATATGGGCACGCTCTGGATGTAGAAGCTGGTAGTGGGGAATCTTCCTAGACAAGGTGTAAATGAAGTGAAACCCTGGGGTAGGAGGAATGCAAACTTCTGACAGGCTGAAGGCAGCGGTTGTGAGAGGGCATCCGTGTGCCATGCAGGATGCTGCATGCTTCCCTGATTCCTGTGGGGAAGCTGCAGCAGCTCATGTTGCCTTTCTGGGTATCTAGAGAAATGCTTATCATCCTCCACAGATGGAGGAAACCGAGGGGACATTAAAGAGGCACTTGTCCCACTAGCCTTCTGCAAGATTGATTGGCTTTTCCTAATCCATCTTTTTGATCTCTGCTAACCATCTTGTCTCCAGCTGTAACATCCTCTCCTTTGGATTTATGGACCACTGCCTGGGGAGAGAGCTGCCATGACAGGCAACCAAGCTGTTCTTTAAAACCAGGGGCTAGTGTGTCTGACCTCTTTTGTTTTGTGAGTTAAATAGATTGGCAAATCAAAATGACTTCTGTTAATACTTGAGTGGATCTGTGCTTATACTTGGGAGCCAGTGCTACATGGTTGAAGTGTTGGAAGTAGAATAGTATCTAAAGGCAATCATTAAAAGGTACATGAATGTTGCCATTGATTTATTTGTAACTAGCTTCTTGTAGGTTTTGTTTTCTCGGAGTTGCTTGGATTCAGCTGGTGGCTGGTGGGAGATCTCTTCATCCTGCTTTGCAAACCCTTGGCCGCAGCTTGTCTGCACATTTCTGCTTCGGTCACCTGGCCTGATTTAGGGGAGGAAGTGTGGTCAAACACTCAACTGACCCTGCAAAGGGAAGAATTACTTTTGCTGTGGGACAGTTTAGTTGTGGGCAGTCAAAGCTACACACAAAAATGTTCCTATGTATGAAGAGTGGGTAAAGGGGTCTTAAAATTCTCTGTATGGTGCTGAGAGCTACTCACTGAAGGGGCATGAGCTGCATTTCTGTTTTACAAGATCTCATTCAGATTTTTAAACCCTTTGTTCTCCTCTCAGGTATGGGCTTTTTGCTGCCTGTATTCTGTAGATGGATCGGCTCTCACAAGGATTCCACTTTGCATGTAGGGAAATGAAGTTTAGAAAAATGCAGTGATCACCCCACAAGCTCCAAATGAAGCTTATCCCCAAGGATAAGCATGGTTTCATGAGAAAGACCTAAGTATAAAAAGATGTAAATGTGGAAGGGGCACTAGGGTGTTCTTCCTTGCTTCAGGCAATGACGGCTGCCCGGTTTAATTGAACATGTTCTTTGTGTTTGAGGAAGAAACACAATGTTTAAATCTGTTGCTTTAGGTTAGATTTGAATTGTTGCATTGTGGGATATCTAGTCCTGTACAAATACACCCGAGAGTCTAGGATACAGTACTGGAATACAAAATGATACCAAAATAACGATAACGATTGCATGAAAATACATATTTGGAAAGAGCTTTTGGTCACTGTCTTATTTGGCCTTTAAAACCACGTGTAGGATTTCTGATAGCTGCAAGATACAAAATGCCTCTAGTACAGAGAGCATGGGCTGACTCGAACATTGAAGCATGCAGAGAAGTTAATTACCCAGTTTTTGCTTCTCCCCCTTATCCCCCTGTAATCAGAGAGCTGAGAGTAAATTGCAGGAAAATGTCCTTACTGAGAACAGTCGGGATGGGAAACTTCTTCAGAAGAGGTGAAGGGAAAGACCAAACTCCTAAAAATTGGTCTCTGGCCTAATTTCCATGTCCTAAAGGGCCAAACTGCTAATGCAGCTCGTTGATCTCTGCAGGAGGACTCGCTCTGCTTGGCACGACGTGTACCAGGAGTCGTGCATGCTGGTAGGGCTTCTGGGCACTAGTGTACTGAAAGTAATAGCAGTGGGTGTGTTTCTGGCTTCAAACTCCTAACTCCTGTGATTAGAGTTGTAGTAACATGTGAACGGAGAAATCCGGTGTAAGAATCGGAACTGTGAAGCTGTTCAGTTGTTCTGGTTGACTCTTCTCCACTGTTTTCCATAGAAAATTGGATTCCCTTGTAAGTGACTTTTGGAAAAATATCTGCTTTCTTTCCATTATTTTCCCAAGGAGATGTCTTGGCAAAAACTATTGAACTTTCTCTGGGAGCTCACGTTTCAATTTTAAATTGAACTTTTAGGTTGAAAATAAAAGCTCCTTATTATAAAGTTCAGCTGGAGAGAACTGACTGCAAGAACTGGCTTTTAATGTGTGTTTAGCTTTTTCCTTTTTTTTTTTTCTTTAATAAATAAACTTGTTAGGAATAGCTTTGGGCATTCTCAATAATTACTATGGATTGCAACTTTTTACTTTAAATACTTAGCGCATAGATCACATTAAAGAGATATGGTCTTGTCTCATGAAATAGATTCCATTTATGTGGCCTAAAAGATTCCGAGGGCCTCTCAGACTACATAAATACAAGAACATTGTAGAAGTACAGCCAGGCCAGCAAGCAGCACGTAGTGTGCTTCACATCAGTGTGTAGGGGAGGAGGGAGAGAGAACAGCTTGGAGCAGAGTCGGAGGATGAATGGAGCTCCTCTTCCTGACACAGAGTACTGTGGCATCATCTCGTGACTGCAGACAGACTAGATATGCTCCTTGAGACTCATCCAAAAGGCTTCTGCACAGTTTTTCATGATTGATAGCCAGGCTGTTTGTAGGAGGCTCTTTACCAGGATATTTTACTGACAAAGCACTGTGAGTGCAGATGCAGTGTAAAGCTGCGCTCTCATGGGTCCCTGTTTGCCAAAGTATAACACAATGGGCTTGTATAACCTGCCCGCATTAGAGGTTGTAGCTGGCATGCTGGTGTTGGTCATGGGTCCCTGCAGCCTGAAAAAGGGAAAAAATCCCAACCCCCAAGCCCTCTAAACCCCAAAAGTGTGTCTGAATTTGAGAAGCTTCAGGCCAGCTTTATTAGATCTGAGGCAGAAGCTCTTCCCTGTGAGGGTGCTGAGGCGCTGGCACAGGGTGCCCAGAGAAGCTGTGGCTGCCCCATCCCTGGCAGTGTTGAAGGCCAGGTTGGACACAGGGGCTTGGAGCAACCTGCTCTAGTGGAAGGTGTCCCTGCCCATGGCAGGGGTTGGAGCTGGATGAGCTTTAAGGTCTATTCCAGCTCGTTGATTCTGCGGTCTCTGAGTGTGCTGGGCTGGCTGAGCCTGGCGTAGGTTTGTCAGACTGCTGTGGTTGCAGCAGAGCCATCAGGAATTGCCGCCAGTCCCTCCCAACCTGCTGGTTTCAGTGTTCACCCACGCGGCTGTGAAAGGCTCCGGGTTAAAGCTGCTGCACTGAGCTCAGTTGCGTGTCGGGCCAAACGCAGCGCATCTGCTTGAAAGGATGATGGGCAAAGGCTGATGCTGGTGGGAGCAGAGTCTGTGGTTTTGGTGAGGTTTCTATTCAGCTTGTGTTTTGAGTTGCTGAAGACTCTGTATCAGTGTCATAAACAATTACATGAATACAGATGTGATGACTGGTGCTGTTTAATGTCTTTTCTTATTAAATCTTACAACCATAATGTTGAAATGGGACTAAAAGTTTCTCTGAAGAAACTGCTCTGTGTTTCCTTTAGATCTCTTTCCCCCTCCATTTTCCATGGTTGCATCTGCTTTGAAGAAATGTTAGATCATCTCTGACTTGCATGAGATCTTGGGAGCCTGTCTACTAGGACAAAGTATGTTAGTTATAGAGTATTGTAAACTTGGTAAGTGTTTCAACATGAGAAGTTCAGCAGCAGTAAATGTGGAACTGTTTTCAACTTCATTATTCCTAGATAATGACACAAACTGAACTCAGAAAGGCCCCTTCTGGCTCGAATTTCCGCATGAGCTTGTGTTAGTAAATCCACTTGCTTAAATGGGATGATCTGTAGATGTGCATTGGGATTTATTCTTATTTTTAAAAATTTCCTTTTCACTTTTTACCCAAGACAAAGGAATCTGCTGATTAAGCAGCTTTGGACATTTATGGGGCGTTTTCATGAAGACCTATAGGACAAGGGATTTCTCCGTGTGTTCTGCTAGCACTGAAACTGTCCAATACCATCATTGAAGAATGTAACTTCTTCAGAGAAAACGGTTATGCCAGAATAAGCATGAATTCACTTTTCCGGTATAATGTGCTTATGTTGATAAAGCAAATTCTTACTATACAGGAACACAGTTTACTGGGAGAGCTGGATCAGCCCAAGGGGCTTCCACTGTGATAATTCTGTGTGTAGCGAAATGTGAAGATTTCTAGGGGATGTTTATGGATGAGCCACTGTCTTGGGGTATTTTTATACTTCACAGATAAGAAATGAAAAGAAAGAGAAGTCCTCTCTTGTCTGCTTTTTCTTCTAGATGTGCGCTGAGTCAGGAGCGGAGTTTAGCTCAGTTGCTCCCCTCTTTTCTAGGCCAAGATTTCTTGTTAGAATTACTTGCCTGACATTCTGAACTTCAGTTGGGTGAGTTTATTGGTGCTGTTGGTCTCTGTTGGCTTTGGGCTGTCCCAGCCTATGTCCTGAGTGAACACCAGAGGCTGGAGCAAGCACAGCCCCAGATGCGTTCTGCGTGGCTTGCGATGGGTGGCATCAGCATGTTGGTATGAAACAGGACCAAGGTAACAGCCAGCTTCTTGCATTCAATCCCAAGTGTCCTGACTACTTTTATGTTGGCTGTTTTCTCCTTTTGGATATAGTAACTGCAATGTTTTGGTTTTCTGGTCTAGTGGAAGGTGTTGGACCCCCTGTGGCAGGGCGTTGGAACCGGATGAGCTTTAAGGTCCTTTCCAACCCAAACTAGGCTGGGATTCTTTGATTCTTTGATTAGTCTCTCGTGTGACTCCTCGATACAGGGATTTTGCATTCTGAAAATAAAAGCTGTTCCTAATAGATTCCTTCCCACCTTTAATATGGCAGGCTTCAGAAATGTTTGCTTTTCTATCCCTCTCAGTCATGAGATTTTTAATCAGTTATCTAAAGGGCTGTGTTTCTCAGATTGAGAACTTCTAGAAGACTGGCTGATCCCAAGTATATAAACTGATTATACAAGGAGAAATCTGTTGCAAATATGAAAGCTGTGATACTGATGGAAAAGGCTTCAATTTGACTTTTATCATGTCCTCGTATGTCTTGAGGAGACAGATACTCCCAGCTGTTTTCTGTCACCAGCTCTGGAGTCCTCAGTACAGGAAGAACATGGACCTGTTGGAGCGGGTCCAGAGAAGGGCCACAAAAATGATATGATGGATGGAGCACCTCTCCTGTGAGGAAAGGCTGGAGAATTGGGGTTGCTCAGCCTGGAGAAGAGAAGACTCCAGGGACACTTTATTGCAGCCTTTCAGTTCTTAAAAGGAACCTGTGAGAAAGATGGGGAGAGACTTTCTAGCAGGCCTGTTGTGATAGGATGAGGGGTGATGGTTTTAAACTGAAAGAGGGAGATTCAGGCTGGATGTGAGGAAGAAATTCTTTACAATGAGGGTGGTAAAACACTGGCACAGGTTGCCCAGAGAGGTGGTGGATGCACCATCCCTGGAGACATTCAAGGCCAGGCTGGATGTGGTTCTGGGCAAACTGATCTAATTGAAGATGTCCCTGCTCATTGCAGGGGGGTTGGACTAGATGAGCTTTGAAGGTTCCTTCCAACCCAAACTATTGTATGATTCTATCTATCCATTAGTGTTTCTCTTTTCCATTCCTTTTCTTCCCCTGCTTTCTGTTGCCTGTTTCACCCTTTCCTATAGAATTCTCCCCAGTAACTCTGTAGAAATGACATTTCTGCAGCAGAAAACAAGGGAAGTTATTTGAGAATGATTGAGCCTTTACACTTCTAGCTCTGGAAGGTCCTTAGATACTGGATTCTAATTAGAAGGTCAAAGCCACTACAAGAAACAAGTGTCTTAAGTACAACCTCAGCTTTGTGCAGATGGACTCTGGTAACTGAGGCTTCACAGGCTGGATACAAGAATACATACAAGAACTCCTGTAACTTCCATTTTTTTTGTGGTATGGTGCATATCTTACATGCAGCTCCCAGGGCTTCATTAGCATGAGTTGGGAATGGCTTGTGCTAAACTTATTGTGCTTCTGTTGCTGCTGAGTAAACTCCCAAATGAAGGTCAACAAACATCTGTGCCTCACAGTCTAGTGTATACTTGTAATGCACAAGTTTGAATGTGACTTGTGCACGTGTGTTTTGGGTTTTAGGTCATGAAAAGGGCTGCATTATTCTGCATATTCGGGCCTCCTTTGTGTGTGTTAATGTGTGCTGTGAGGGTGTTTCTTCCTACACTGATATCCACTCCTACTATTCATTTGATGCTTTATTTTAGAAAGCCATTTGCTGTGCTAGAATCTTAGTGCCCATATGGAGATGGGAGCACGTACCAGATGCTAGGGCCATGAAATCAGCTGTTCTTTGTGGAACTTGCAGTCAAGTACCTATTGCATACTAAGGGTATCATCTACACGATTTGTGATTTCAGAAAGTGACAAAGAAATACGTAGAATGACAGTTCCTTCATGTAAATCTTCTGCTAGTCCATAGGAACTTGAGGAATGTATTTCATTAGGCCTTACATTTTTGTGAGAGGGTTTGTTTGATGGGTTTAATGGCCTGGGTGGCAATCAGAGCCTCCTTTGCTAGTATGCTCACCACCTGTATTCTTAAAAGGATTGTGATTCCTGTAATGTTGGGATAAACAGCACACCTGACGTCTCTTTGAAAACATCTTTTCTTTCTATTTCAGGACAAACACCATGATGCTGCTCACGAAATTATTGAGACAATTCGGTAAGTGTTCAAGGCAGATGTGGCTACAACCCTTCCCTCTGTCTCACTGCATCCCAGTGACTGCGTGTCTTGAGACAAGATATAAAGGAAGGCAGCAGTTATAATTGTAAATTAGCAGCTCCAAATTACTTTCTGAGCTGAATTAATATTGTTGCAATGCAAATCTCCCTGTCAAGTGGACTTTGTTTTAACTTGCCATATTCTATTCTCTTTTGAACAGGATTAAAAATGAGTAGTGATATTCAGCTTTGGTGCTTGTGGCAGTCTGTACTTGATCTTGAGAAAAGCAAGGTTAAGAAAACATCATTGGCATGATGTGTTAAGTTCTGGTCTTGCATATCCTCCTCCCAAGCCTCTCCCTCTCCCCTTGTTGCTGTGATGTCTCAGCATTGAGGAATTTGCATTATTTGGGAATGATGTCCTCTTCATTCTGCTGGTAGAGTTGGACCAGTGTGGGGAAAATGGGAGGATAAAGGTGAAAGACTAATATGAAGAGTAGGAAGTCTGAGCATTTCCCAGCACAGGCAGTGGTTCTGCCATGGCTTGCTGTTACTTCAGCAGGATAAGGAGGTGACTTGCTGTAGAAGACCTTTTATTAAATGCTAACACAAATCCCTCAAACACCTGAGAGATGTTGTCCACATTAGATTGTTTAAAAGCTGTTCTTGTTAACTGTTTTAGATCTTTACCATACAGGCTTCCCTTGTCTGAGGCTGTATCTACAGCAGGTTTTAGTGGCTGGATGGTGCAGGTACAGATAAGGTACAAAGAATGGTATTTTATCTGCAGAGCCACCAAGTTTGAAGTTTGGTCAGTCACATATGGCCTAGGGAAAGGTAGTGAGCCTTGTTTGCTCCTAGCACGAGTGTGAGAGCAAAGTGCTTGTGTGGTAGTGTTGATAATGTCACTTATACACACAAAATCAGTGTTTTTCCATGATCTGTGGTGGGAGAGGATGCGTAATGGGACTAGAGCTGAGAATTTTTCTTCTAAAGGAATTTGTTTTTCTAACTACAAAACCTTGACACAAGATGCATTGCCACTGCTACTTCCCGTTCCCTCGTACTGGTGTTGATCAGATTCTGTGCCTTGGGAACTTGTGGCATCATTTATCAGGGTGGTTATTGAGAAGACCCTTTCTGAAGGGATTTAAGACAAGATTCTGTTTGTGATTCTTCCTCCATTCTAAGAGTGAAGATCATTTCTGCAAGGTGCCATTGTCAGTGGTGCTGAAAGTGATTGCTGGAGTCATCGGTGGTTGTGCTTCCTGTGCTACAGTAGCTGGAGGCGAGGGGAACACGGTGTGTTAGAAAGCAGTTGGGCCAAAGGAACGTTTCACAACCGTGTTTTAAGCCTGATTGCAGTGCACGCTGTGTTAGAGGGCTTTCGTGCTGCCTTTGCCTGCCTTGTGCAAAGTAACTGCCATGTGGTTATGAAAGCGGTGGGTAAAAGAATGCAAAGAGGTATTTGCATTTATCTCTTCAAGCCAGTGGTAGGTGATGGGCTGTTGACTGCCCATTCCTGTAATTCAAGAGAAAAAAAACTTGCGGAGATCAAAGCCCTAACGTTTTTTTAGGAAGATCATAGAATCCTAGAGTACCAGGTTTGAAGGGACCTCAAGGATCCTCTGGTCCAACCTTTCTTGGCCAAACATGACCTGGGCTAGATGTCCCAGCACCTTGTCCAGCTGAATCTTAAATGCGTCCAACACTGGGGCATCCGCCACTTCCCTGGGAGATTATTCCAGTGGCTGGTTGTTCTCACTGGAGGTGGGAGATGTTAGTCAGAAGCCAGCCACAGATGTAAAGTTCTGGTTTTTACTCACCTATATGTTTATTTGATAATGTCAGTCAGCCAGTCTTCTGTGAGATGCCATTGTCAGATGCATTGCAAGTGGATGTGCACTATCCATTTCTAATGGCAACTCCGTACAGGGCTTTACACACTTGGTGTGTCAAAGGGATTTTTTAATCAAATTAACGTCTGAAAATCTGTTTTGGGTTGGGTTATTTAGGGTGTAAAAGTGGTTTAGAGCACTACACGGAGGAGAATAGCCTTACAATGACTGTTGGCATTCTTTTGGGGTGCTGCAGGGAGCATCTTCTCCAAATTCAGCTTTGTAAAAGCTTGTTCCAGCATCAGCATTCTTCTGCATTATGTTTTATGTTAGATTAGCATCAGCCATGCCTTTCAGTATTTTGACATGCATTTACTACATTTATCACCTTGTTTTGGAGTTGTGCCATTTCAAGAGCTTTATACTGGTGCCAATGTCTATGGGCACGTTACTGTTTATTCAACACAAATGCAAACTCCTGCAGCTTTCTGATCAGCAGGCTGTGATGTCTGCCTTACTCCTGACAATAGTGTGGTCTTTCAGCTCTGCTGCAATATTCTGTCTTAACATATAGCAATGCCAGTCTGGAATTGAGGCAGACTGCCTGGCTATACTTCATTGGAGATGTTGTTATTTCTTTTCTCATTTCAGGTGGGTCTGTGAAGAAATCCCAGATCTCAAGCTTGCTATGGAAAACTATGTTTTAATTGACTATGATACAAAAAGGTGAGAGGAATATTTTTTTTTTCCCACCAGGAGGACAGGTCAGCATGGTTTATAATGCATCATTTTGTAACTGGTTATTCTTAGACACTATGAACTGCAGTTTTCTTTCAGAACTGGCTTCAGACTCTGCAGAGTTATTTTGGTAGGAAATGTGTAACAGCAATATTGGCAAAGGCTGTTGGATTAAGGACATAATTGGAAACTCCACACAGTAGAGAGTTGAGCTCTGGTGTACGTTGGAATTACTCACTCAGAAACAATGATCGGTATCTGCGCTGTTGGACTGTGTCCAGTGTTAGGAATCTGAATGGCACTGAGGTTTCTACTTTTGTAGTAACTCAGAATTCCTGTTTAGAAAATGGCACTGTCAGTCAGCGTCGTGCCTGTGGGAGGATAACCTTCCCCATCCCTCCTCTGGACTCAGTGCAGCGGGATGCTGTTTGGGTGAGGGGCTAAATTAAAAAGCAAACTATTCATACTGGTCTTCGGACATTGAGAAGTGATTTTAAGATGCTTGTAGTTACACTTCAATACCTACTTCACAAACAGCTGAAAATGAATGTAAAGTATGTGGCATTTGCCTTGAGGCTGGAAGGGGCAGAGTCTGACCTGAGGTATATCTGTGGAGAGGTCTGAGATTCTGTGTGTTGACTTGGCTGTACTGAGACTGCAGAAAGAGATGACCCTCAAGCTGCAGCTTACAAAAACCTCCTTCATGTTTTCATGGGAAAGACTGAATTTCTTCAAGTCCACAGCATGACTGAACTTACAGAATGAGGTTTACAGATGAAACTGCATCGCTGTCATTAATCACTGGCTCTTGCTCTGAGCACCAGACTTGTATCATGACCTGTTTAATGTATTGCTTCCTCCTCTCTTAATTATATTTTAATTGTTTCATTGTAAGACTTGTTAGTCCCTCTCTTCCTCCTGAAAAATTCAAAAGGAGAAATCGGGGTCAAGCATCCCTTGTCATCAAATCCATTGATTGGGATTTGTGGATTACTCACAGTGACTGCAATGCTGTAACTTCTGTAGTTCTGGCGTCCTCACTGGGCATGTTTAATTAGGTAGCACCAGTGTAGTTGGCAACAGTGGAAGAGAAACCCATCTGTTCCCAGAAGTCACACCCTGCTCACCTTTCTGCAGCTTTTCAAGGAAGTCATAAACCTGTAACTTGGTAAATGGCTTTAGTCTTTTTACTTCCTTTGAAAAAAATCATCAGAAAAATTACTCGTAGCAGATAAACTGCCACATGGATGCGAATGAAATGCACGTGCTGTGCAGACAAAAACCCATTTCAGCCTCTTGCTTTGTCTTAACATGGAAATAAGCAGGGGCAGTTGAAAGCTTGAAGTGGAAGTCAGCAGTTCTCCTCGTAGAGGAGTGTAACAGTAATGAGGATCACAAGAGACTGAAGAGCCACTTCCTTGAGATGTCCCCTGGCCCCCTGCCCCTTTCTGGATTTGGGGATGGCCATGATTTAATTATCTTCCTCCTGTAACTCCTTGTATTGTTTTTTTGCTGCCGCTTTGTGGGTCTGATTACTTAACAGATGATGTTCCTAGTAATATCTTTTCTTCCCTGGCCTGAGATGAATTTATTTAATCCTCTCAGCTTCTGTCATTAAGGCATCTGCCTGAATTGACTGTAATCCCAAGCAGCCTGTGAAGCAATCAGCATGCTTTCCTGATGGGTGACATTTTAGATTGTGCCCTGGGTCTGTCTGCAGCTTCAGTTCCAGAGTTAATTTCTAGGACTGGTTATCCCGGAGAGACGATGGAACAAAGGAGAAGAATTTACAGGTGTCTTAAGATTCTGTGCAGCTGAGAGTATGGAAAAGAAATAATGGTCTGTGAGGATACAAAACTTTCTAATTAATCATACTCGGAGTTCAGTTTTTTTCCCATTAATTAAGGAAACTAATATGAATTTATCCTGTTCTCCTGGACTACTGGGGAATTTTTTTTAAAGGAAACTGTATACAAAGTCCTAAAGCTGTGTATGTAATTGCACCTTCTGCAAGAGACAAACCCTAAATAACCACCTGCTTACAGCTCTGTTTTTAACTGACCCTATGTTCTTTCTCCCCCGGTAGCTTTGAGAGCATGCAGAGGCTTTGTGACAAGTACAACCGAGCCATCGATAGTATTCACCAGTTGGTATGTATTTACTTTTGTTACACACCATCACGTTTATCCAGCTGGTTGGAATTCACATGCAGTGAATAATACCCAGAAAGCAGTGACTTAGCGCTGGATTGTGTGTGTTAGTCAGTTGCAACATCAGTATTCAGCACTTCCATTCTTTTGGGGGCTTAGTAAGTCTGGTATTAAACCTTATTTTCTTGATCACACCTGGGCATTTGAGCAGTTAGTGCTGGAGGGGTATTCTTATAGGAAGAAAAGAAAAAAATAACAATTTTCCCCCCCAGAGTGCAGATTTTAAGCTATTGCTCCTTAGTGCTTGCTTCCAGCACCATTATTTTGAACTTTGAAGTAGCAGTTACCTTCAGGGGGAACAAAAGCTTTCTCTGCATTTGATGTCTAGATGTTTCACAGGAATTTATCATATAGATTTTCTTTTACACGGGGAAATCAGTGCCTTATAGGTACTTCAATTAGCCATGTGAACTCTCTTGTGTACTGTGGATGTGGTCAATGGCTTAGGAATTTCCTTGCTTGCCACTCAGTTCAGCTACTCTGTTCTATGGGATCACTGGCCAAACTAGAATGTACTCTCTTTTCAGACCAATTTAATAAGCTTTTAGGTTTTCTTACTCCTATAAAAGGTTGAACTGGAGGAAGCAAAACACGAGCAGTGAATGAATGTTACTATTCTGTTTGATTTTTGGAAACATATGTGGCTTTATTTCTCTGCTGTGCTTGTGGGAATTATTTGAAGTGTGCAGTATTATGGGTACAAGACTTTTTTAGCCAGGCTTTCCTTTGCTTTGTGGGCCTACAACTACCTAAAATTTCTGCTTGTTTGGATTCAGCGCCTTCATGTGTATAATGCTTAGTAGCTAAAAATTGGAAGCTATTCAGCATTTGCAATTGCTGACTGAAATCACAAACCCGATGGGTTTCATTTTGGCTTTGCCATCTGAATGTCAAGCAGGGGAGTGTTTAGGTGGGATCCTGGAGTTGTCCCTTTTTTGTTTGTTTTTCCTTAGCAAAGGGATAATTTTAAAAACAACTTTTATGGTTAGGACAGGGGTTTTTCTGGCAAAGAAAGGAAGCTTGATTTCCATCTCTTTCCTGCCACTCCCTGTTTGAGTACATAGATCCCTCCCATCCTACAGTTCCTGAAAGAAGCAGAAACTGTTCTTACGTGGACAGTGCAGTCAACATCAGTTCAGTGGTGGTCAGTACATAAAGAGATGAGTGAACAAACTTTTACACCTACTCTAGCTATAGTCGGTATTAAGCTTTACATTACACTGCCTATTGATTTTTATATCTCTTTAATTTCTCCTTTCCCACCAATTTCCAGCAGGTATATTTAAAATCACCTACTATTTGAGGTGAGCCAAAGTACAGAGCAGTCTGCATTGTGTGATTTCTTTAGTGGTGTTCACTGGTTTTGTCTTTGCAGAGCACCTGCAGACCAGCTTGTGAGGGAGGGAATGGGAGGGAATTGTAGAATCATAGAATGGTTTGGGTGGAACCGTCAAAGCTCATCTAGTCCAAACCCCTGCAATGAGCAGGGACATCTCCAAGTAGATCAGGTTGCCCAAAACCACATCCAGCCTGGCCTTGGATGTCTCCAGGGATGGTGCATCCACCACCTCTCTGGGCAACCTGTGCCAGTGTTTTACCACCCTCATTGTAAAGAATTTCTTCCTCACACCCAGCCTGAATCTCCCTCTTTCAGTTTAAAACCATCACCCCTTGTCCTGTCGCGACAGGCCCTGCTAAAAAGTCTTTCCTCAGCCTCTATTCTGCATTATGCCAGTGCAGCCTTGTTGTGGTGATGTTTCCTTGTCCTCACCTTGTGTTCATATCTTCTTCCTGCTCTTTCCCTTTAGTGGAAGGGAACCACCCAACCGATGAAACTGAACACTCGTCCCTCCAACGGGCTCCTCCGGCACATCCTGCAGCAGGTTTATAACCACTCGGTGACTGATCCTGAGAAACTGAACAATTATGAGCCTTTTTCCCCAGAGGTTTACGGAGAAACTTCCTTTGACTTAGTGGCCCAAATGATAGATGAAATAAAAATGACAGAGGATGATTTGTTTGTTGACTTGGGCAGTGGTAAGTGACCAACAACTGAAGTGGTTTTTCTTTTTCTCTTTTGCTTACTGTTTTTTCCTTTTTTTTTTTTTAAAGAAAAAAAAGATGAAATTCATCTTTGGAAAGTAAACCAGGACTAAGGATTGTGTTACAGGATAAGCACCTTTTCTAGATAATCCCCAATGATGCTCCTGCTTTTTATGACAGGATTAAGTAGACCAAATAGACATCCCAGGCACTCTTCCCTGTAGCGATAGGGAAATGTGGGCCTGCCAATGCAAGAAACCCTTGTTACAGAAAACTCTTGGTTTCTGCTGCTATTGGCAGATACACAATATTAAAAATGATGCTTGAAAGATAATAGCAGTTCCATTTCTAAGGATCCATCTCTTTTCACGTTATGCCTTTCATATCTGAAAATGGGACTTCTTGACCCTTCCCATGCCAGTGTGAAACTCTTGGTGTAGAATCTGAAAATGAGGTGGTTTTTTTCCCTCTGATGTACTTTTCAGTGTGTGAAAAGCCTTTATAGTTGGCTTTAACAGCTGCCTTGTGAGACCCCACAAGATCTAGCTTACTGTCTCCAACTGCATCTTGTGAGCAGGTTAGTGTTTTAAAAGGAAATAGATACTTCAGTTGGTAGAGAAACCAGATATGACTCAAACACATGTGGAAGAGTTATACTGAGTAATATGATGATGTTGTTCGTTGCTAAAATCTGGTTCAGAGCAGGAAAGGAGTAATAAGAATTTCCCCTTTCACTGGATGGGTTGTAAAGTTTTAAATGAAGTATGTTTTGGTTTTGTTGCTGGTATGATACAGGGCTTTGGGGAAAAATATTTTAAAATACATCCAGTTGTTTAAAACCAAATATATTTTACATACAGCAGGACTGCCATTCCCCCCTAAAACTGAATACATCTCCAGTCAGAGATCTTCAGTAACTTTTCTCATTTTATTTTTTTTTTACCCTCTACTTCCTCCCTCAGTGGGACTTAGGTCTGAAATTTCCTGTTTCAGTGACTTATGTCCAGATGAGACATTTAGAAAGGCATCAGGCCTGACAAATTATTTTCCATCTGGAAGAAAATGTAGATGCTCACAATTGTTTGTTCAGGAAGGTTAAAGAAGATCGTATCTGAAGTCCTGTAGTGCTGTTGATTAACAAGCTCAAATGTTAGATGCTTTTACCTGCTATCATCAGAAATAAAATCAAGTATTTATTGCAAACCTCCCTACTGTCATCTTGGAGGTTGAGCAACCGTATAAAAATTCACAGTCTAAAAAGCCTGTATGAAAGGAATGGTTTAAATTCAGAAGCCTTGGGCTTACAATGTTTGGGTTAAATTAAAGCCCAGAGAAATAGTTGTTGAGTTTGTACTGAAGGAGTGAACTTCCTGTAAATTGTGATCTATGCAGCACTGAGTGCAGTGTAAATGAAAACACTGTCATAGCATATTATTTCTATCAGTAAATTTAATGCCATTCCAATAACTCCATGTGTGCAGCAGTGGCTGAACCGCAGGGCTAAACCCTGCCAGGATGCTGTGGCTGTGCTTGTTAGTGTTGTGGGTGATGCCAGGAGGAACTCCTGGAGGTATGGATCATCATTAGGCAAACTGAAATAACAATCGAGTTGAGCTCTTGTAAAAAGAGAAGCCAAAGAAAGAGAAGATTAATAACTTCTTGACCAAAACCAGGGCACTTCTCATGCTGTATCATGTGATGTCTAAAGATGCAGCATGTTCTTGATCCTCCCTTTAGTCTTTGTCCTCCTTGCTCTTTGTAAATAAGAAACAGTGAAACAGTTCTGCCTCAGATCTTTTGATTGCTCATGTTCTCCCCCCTGCAGAAATGTGCACATCTATATTTGCATGTGAATCAAATCTGCATGCATATGCAAAATGGGAATTGGCAAAAAAAACCAACCCAAAAACCACCAGAAACCCCCATCATCAAACCTCCCTGTCAGCACTACAGTTCTCATTGTGCCAGACAACATTATAGTGGTAATGGTTTACATGCAGGAGTTCCACCCATTCCATTACCAGTGCCACTTCCTGCCTGGATGGACACCAGCAGTCTGTTTCCACGCAACTGGGCCATCCTCTTCGGCTCACTCTCCTTTCCCATGTGGTCATCTGCAGAATGATGGAGTGTACTGGTGAGACAAGAACAGGGGTTGTGTGTTAGTCAGAGACAAAAAGGGATGCATCAGCCTACTATTGATGAATACTGGATGGTTTAAGAATGAAAATCTTAAGTGACTGCTTTAACAGATGTGGAGTGACATTGCTCTAGTGTGTGCAAAATGTGGGTCACTTGTACAAGTCATACTTAGTCTTGCCAGTGTAGTGGTTGCTCCTGAAATTTTGAGTGTGGAACCCTATAATATTTTCTAAAGTAGTATTCTACAGTAGCTCAGACATAAAAATGCTTTACATGTAGCAGACTTTGAGCTGCATTTCATGGTGAAACTGAGTATAAATATTGCTAGACTTGACAAACCCTTTTAACCAATCTTTAGTGGCATAGGTACATGAGCAACAAGTATTTGCTTTGGGTTTATCCAGCTGCTTGTTCAATTACTTAATTAAATGGTGAATTACAGTGTAAAACCTGTAGATTTGGTAAAATGCGTATCAAATTTGTGGACAAAACCTATGTGAATTTGTAAAACTGAGCCTGTAATAGTTAATAAAACTAGTCATTCATAATTATGCAGACAGTGCTGTAAATGCTGTAGCCTGATGCTGTTATCACAAGAAGTACTCAATATATTGAAAAACGTAAACCTCAGAGCTACAATACTAGAAATTCCTTTCTGTAAGAGCAGTGTAATTGCTCTGATTGCTTTCTAGTTAGAATTTAAACCCTTTTTACTGAAAACCAGCTTCTTAGTATTTCACATCTTGTAGGGAAGTAGGACTGGCTTTTATAATGGATGGTGCCTCGAATCTGCTTTTCACTTGAGAGTTCAGTTCATGTGGGAACTGAGACACAACTGGGATCTGAAATCGCACCCTGAAGTCCAGTCCCACATAACCTGCTTTTTTTCCTGTTGCCTTTTCCAGTAAAAGCTCTCCCTCCCCTTGCAGTGGTTTTCTACTGAAACTTGTTCTCAGGTTTGGTGTGGTTTTTCCCTGCAGGTGTGGGTCAGGTGGTGCTTCAAGTGGCTGCAGCCACCAACTGCAAACATCACTACGGTGTGGAGAAAGCTGATATTCCAGCCAAATATGCTGAGGTGAGGTTGTTTTTGAAGTGAGTTGTGTGTATATGTCTCATTTGAAGGCTCACTCAGTGGTTCTGGATTACTTTTAAGTGCTGTGCAGGAAGAAAAGCAGAGTTTCATTCCTAGTTTATTTTGCTTCTTGGATCCAGGAGCTGTTCAAAAGGAAGTGCAGTGTAAGCTTAATATAAACCTGCACTCATTTTGTGTCTGAAGTGACTCTAACAGAGGGCTTCCAGAGACCACAGCATTAAGCAAATCTAGGAATGAATTCACCCAACAAATAGTTCTTAAAGGTTTTAAAGGCTGTGTTTCTGCTTACAACAGTGATGCCCCTTTTTTCTTTGGTGTCCTAAAGCCAAAGCTCAGCTTAGTTATTAAACTGTTGTAGGCAATTGCTGAGACCTCTGGTTACAGGATATCTGGTTAATAACTGCTCAGTAGGCCCCAAAATAAAGTCTTACTATAAGAAAACCAGAATGTTTAGTCAGACAAACAGTTTTCTTCACACTTCTTCTAATTCTGTGCCAATGGGGGGGACACCAAGATAATCAGTTCCAAGGCAAACCTGGAAGACAAATGAGCTACAAGCAAACAGTAAAGGTTAGTCATGCCTTACCATAAGAAGTTTACTTTCTTCAGTAGACTGAACAGAAACATATGCCTCCGTATTGTTAAAACAAGCTGACTCAGTCTGTACAGGCTAGAAAATTATACCTTCTGAAGGGAGGGGAAAAGAAAGAAATCCTTGATCCCCTTTTTCAGTGGTGTAGGCAAAAATGCATGAACACAGTGGTAAAGAGGATCAGACAAGGATCTAAAACTCCATTTTGTTTGCCCTGCAACGATCCAGTGGAAATTTCCAACTGGAGCACTGCATAAGCGTCCTGGTTTCATTAGGGAGTCACTTGCAAGGCCTGGACTCCTGTCCGTGTTTAATAGTAAATGTAAAGATTAGTGTTAAAGAGGGAAAGTTAAATCCTCACTTGCACTAATACCCCTTTATGTCATTGTGCAAAAAAGGCTTTAAGTGAAAATGGGTAGCGAGCAAAAAAACTGCCCACAAATTGAGTGTTAAGAGTGTTAACTCCTGGAGTACCTTCAGCTTCAGAAGTATACCAGGATTTCATAAGATTATGGGATGAACAAAATACTCTGCGTTATTCTGGTTACAGACACTGTCCTGTCAGATTTAACAACTGCACAGCTGCTGCAGTGTCAGAACGTGTGAAGCTGCCTGTGTTCAGCTCATCTGCCTTGTGCTGTGTGTCACGCACCAGTTTTCCTCCCCACCTCTGACAAACATTTGTGGAGGGGATTGGATTAAGTTTCTAGTTAAGATTGGCTGAGAGGCCGCACATCTCTGGTTACAATGCTAATGAATGCAGATGACTTTGAAAAGCTTCAGCTACAGAGAAAGTGTGTTATGGATTTGTTTTAGTGAAGTTGTCTTAAATAACCCAGTAAAATGTAAGCTCATACAGCATATGAAAATATGGAAGATTTCTCTGATTCATCCTGCTAAGCTTTGGAGTGTTTTTGAAACATAAAGAATCTTAAAACACAGCTGTCAACACTGGTTTATTGGCCTGCTGATGGAGGTCTCCACCATCTCCAAGGTGCAAAGCCAGAATTCCTGCTCTGCTTCTCTCCCTTACCTCCTTTCCCTGCTATCTCCAGATTTGGGCCCTTCTATCTGTGGAGTCAAATCCTAAAAATCCAGAGGTTTTTCAGTCTTCCAGGATACTTGAGTTTCATTTTCAAATGTGTTGTATAGGTGGAGCTGGACCCTCAGTGCCACTCTAAAGCAAAGACTGTGTAGTGTCACTTTATAGGGAATGGGACGACATTTTGTAAATGTGAAGATGCACTGAGCTATCTTGATGTCTGGGGTTTTTGGTTCCTTTCTCCTGTATTTGGGCAATGGAAAACTGGTGCCAGCTACCTGGCTGGGTAGTAGCAGTCTTCCATCCTCTGCAGCCTTTCTCTGTTTAGATGTAGTTTCATAGAGAATCCCAGGCTGGTTTGGGTTGGAAGGGCCCTTAAAGCTCATCTAGTTCCAGCCCCCTGCCACAGGGACACCTTCCACTAGAGCAGGTTGCTCCAAGCCCCTGTGTCCAACCTGGCCTTGAACACTGCCAGGGATGGGGCAGCCACAGCTTCTCTGGGCACCCTGTGCCAGCGCCTCAGCACCCTCACAGGGAAGAACTTCTGCCTCAGAGCTCATCTCAATCTCCCCTCTGTCAGGTTAAAGCCATTCCCCCTTGTCCAAAGCCCCTCTCTGGGTTTCTTGTAGCCCCTTTAGGCACCGTAAGCTGCTTGTAGTTTGAAGCATTCTTCCTGGTTGCTCCAGCAAGTGTAGTGCTCCTTCCGTTTGCTGTTGCAATGCTTTGCATGCTGGTTTCTGCTTTCTCATTCACCCCAACAAACCTGTCTTTATCCTGTTTGTTCCTTCGCTATCTGGACTTAGGCTGGGCTGCATTCAGTGCCTCCTACTCGCTGTGGATTATGTACCACAACATGGGAGCTACTTAAGGTTGGGCCATTTTTAATGCTGAGCAGTGTTAACTCAGTTTGCCTTGTTTTTAACGTGTAACTTTGATGAAAAGGGGGGAGAGAAGATGCCAGCTTTGACTTGGCCCTGATGAAGCAAAGGTTTTGAGGAAAATATACTACAGTAGTTGTCTGACTGCCTATCCTTTGAGTGTTAATGGCAAAAAAACCCCAAACCAACCAAAGTAAAAGTCTTGAGGGTTTATGAACACTGTCAGAGCTGCATCTCCTTTTACTGTGATGTGAATGGTAACACGAGATGTCCTAATAGGTGGTTTTGTTTTTCCTTCCTCTTCTAGACGATGGACAGAGAGTTCAGAAAGTGGATGAAATGGTATGGGAAAAAACATGCAGAATACACAGTGAGTGAAATTCAGCTGAAAAACTTTGTGATCCATGCTGATGTACAGAATTTGTAAAGTCCTCTTCAGCCTTTCACCAGCCAGGCAGCAGTATGAGTCAGATCTGCTTCCTGGCTTTTATCTTGACCCTCAGGCTGGTGTTCTGCAAGACACCCTCCCAGGCCCCTCTCTTTGTCTTGCCTGACATGTGGTATGGTGTGATTGGGAACACATTCAGGTCTTCTCAGAAGCTCTTGGAAGATTTATTATTCTAAAACGTTATCGTTTTAACTGGGGCTGCCATGTGTCTTTGGTTTGTATTAAATATCCTTTCACTTCCCCTCCCTGCTCTCCCCATGGTGTGGAGGTTCTGCTGGGCAGACTATTGAAAGTGGCAGCTCCTCCTTGGCTTTCTGAGATCTCCTGCTAGAAACAAAAGGGGAAGATGTGGTCACCTGGTGGTGGAGGGGATGGGGAGGGCAGCGTTTTCAGTCTTGGGGAGCATGGGGTTGAGTTCTGGATGAATCCCAGCACCCTGAGATTAGAGCAGAGAACTCCAGGACCAGTTACAGATAGATGGTTTGCAAATGGGGATAAGGGATGGGTTGTGGGATCTGGAGGGATGAAGGGTGGTTGATTCTGATCTGGAAAGGGTGGGAGTTGGGTGCTCTGAAGGTGGGGCTAGAGCAGGGAGGAGTAAATGGTTCATCACAGGGCATCTCTCTAGTTGGGGCTGGGGACACATGCTGAAATAGCTTTCCTCTTCCTCCAAATGTTACTTAATCTCTGTGGATGTGTTTTCTACACCGTAATGATAGTGTGAAGCATGTGCAGAGCTTTGTGTCATTCCTTCCCCTTTTCCTTTTCTCCCCCTTCTTAAATGTCATTAAGAAAATCTGCTCCCTAGTTAATCATTTCCCAATGAGGAAATTGTACGTAGTCATAGTACAATAGGAACCCACTTCCCAGTAGTCAAGGAAGAGGCTGGATGGATCAGGGTTGTTCCTTAATTGCCCGGAGAAGTTGGGTCACTCTTTCCTGCTCTGAGTTGCAGCTAGCAATGAGTACTGCAGCTCAAGTGTGAGCAAGTGCTTGGGGAACTGCTGCTTCATTTTCCTTTTATACAGAGCCATTACTGCTCTGTTACCGGGATGGTTTGAACCACATGGCGTTTCAGCAGTGTGGGATCAAATGGCCAGCCTTTATTTCCCAGTTTTCTGTGTCTGCTGGGATCCCTGGTGCTCTTTAGAGGGCTTATCTTGTAAGGAAGGTTGCTACGACTCTCCCATCAGGAAGCAGGCTGGAGAAGGTGATGGTGCCACCTGCCTCTCTGCACTTTCTTCCTGAAATGCCTTTACTGGAGAGCGTGATTCTCTTCAGAGGGATGCTGGGCCTGCTGTGGGACTAGTTTGTAGCAGGATTGATATTGGGCTGCTAACTCTTTCCTGCTGTGGAAACACTGTGAGTGCTTTACTTTTCATGAAGTGGCCATATGGCATTTTTCCATTGTGTCACCCAGCTGGCATTACATGAAAGGAATTATTCCTGAAGATACTCAGCTTATGAGCTGTGTAATTTAAAGAGTAGGATAGGAACTTGGACTAAAATATTGAAAGCATATTGATTGCCGTAGGCAGCGAGCATTTCCATATTGTGCATTCCAAGTGACAGAGTCTGGTACTATAGTGAAACAAAGCTATTTATTTTTTGCTAGGTTCTTTGGCTTTTATAATTCTGTTTTCTGAAAAGGGTTTAGACTAAAATTTCTGTTTTCTGCTTTTCTGGGAAGAGTTGAACCCTTGGAGCACTTCTTGTTTTAAGGAAAGTTGTTTCCAGCACCATGTTGTAGTGATGCTTGAAATAGGTCTTGGTTTCTCACATGTAGACACACAGGGCAGATTTTACTTAGTTTTTATTGATTCATCAAACATCCAAGGCTTTTGCCAAGCAGTTTATTTTCTTCAGTAACTCTTCAGACAACATCTTCTATGTGTGACTATGGTTAAACAGAGAGCAAACATCTCATAATGCAGCTAGGAGACACTGGAAGGCACGGAATTGAAAACTTGATGTCTTCAT
The DNA here is from genome assembly GCF_004027225.2 of Strigops habroptila. Taxonomy (NCBI): domain Eukaryota; kingdom Metazoa; phylum Chordata; class Aves; order Psittaciformes; family Psittacidae; genus Strigops; species Strigops habroptila. The sequence continues at coordinate 2,733,465 of NC_044296.2, forward strand.
CTTTCTGGAAAACAACTTTGTTCCTTCATAATGCTTAGTGAGGTCCCAAAATTCCAAATGTTGAAGACCAAATAAGCACAAATTGAGATAGTCTGTCACCAGAAGAGCTTAACTTGTGAATTCCACTCCAATGTTTTAGGCAGCCAAAGAATCATAGAATGATTTGGGTTGGAAGGGATCTTACGATCATCTAGTTCCAACCCCCTGCCATGGGCAGGGACACCACACACTAAACCATGTCACCCAAGACTCCGTCCAACCTGGCCTTGAACACTGCCACGAATGGAGCATTTATCACTTCTTTGGGCAATCCGAATGAAGTGTTGGAGGAGGAAAGCTTGGCAGATGTTCTGTGGCAAGAAGTCTTAGAACCCACCTGCAGCTTTGACTGAGTAATGAGGATGGTGGTTTTGACTTCAGCATGTAACAGCTGCCTTGCTGGAAAAGTTGTGGTATGTAAGGCAGCAATAAATCCTGCTTTGGGTTGGGTTTTTTTTTAACAGCCAAGAGCCTTGTACAGTTACAGGTTTCCAATACAAACGGATTTTTGACTTCTCACAGAAAAGGGACCAGCTGCTTGTCTAAAGTCTTGTCTTTCAGCTGGCACTGTTTTGGTGAGGCAGCAGTTGGTTGCCCTTACCAGCTCTGCAACCATCAGATTCACTTCCTTGCCTTCCCTACCAGAATATGCTGGAAGTTCTGAGCTTGGACATGTGAATTCTGATGAGCAAGGTCCAGTGACAACATTTAAAATAAACCCTCCAGGTGCATTTCCATTCTACTTTGTCCACAGTCATAAAAAAACACTCTCTTTTGGGAAGTGGTTCCATACAAAATATGCACTGTCACATACATGCAGATGTCTTCAGTAAAACAAATCATCACTGAGAGTCACTTTCAAATGATAACTGCACGTTAAACTTCTCCAGTAGCTTCTAGCAGAGTGTCCCTACGCAGCTTGGATTCCTGAGGCTTCTGCAGAGCTACAGCTGCTGGTGAGGGGTCATCATGGCAGCTTTGGAGTGAGAAGATCTATTTGGGGCATGACAGGAGTGTGAGGAAGGTTGCTCATCATACGTTGGCCTGTGAGTCTCCTGACCTCCAGCTATTGGAGGTAACCGTATCTCATAATCCTGTTAAATGAACTGAGTTTCATTTTAAACGATGAGCTGTTGAGTCTCATGATTCTAATTGGAAAAAACCCCAAACCAGGAGAGTAATGCTCTCTGATAAGAATCTTTCTCAGGTTTTATATTCAATGATAATGTTTCAACTTGCTGTAAATATTTACATCCCTGTGCTATGGTCATGTGGTTGTTGATGTCTAATTCCTGATGGGTTAGGGATAATCATATTCTTTGCTAGTCTTCTGCATTCAGAGGGAATGCAGTATACTTCTAGGGCTTTTTCCATCATCATCATCATCATCTGCTTCAGCTTTTTGGACTAGAATGTTCCACTTCCAGCACACGTCACTTTATTTCAACTCCTTTTACCTTTTTGTCTCTCTTCCCATGGAACTGAGAAGTTTCCAAGATTAGCCTTACCCCATACTTTTCAAGAAAACTGTTGTCTGAAGGAAACAGGAGACTTCTCAAAGGTTATTAGACCTACATGATTAGAGAGGCTTTCTTGGGGAATTGCTGCACATGTGTAGTCATCCAATTATAAAGCGGTATCACAATTAAGAGGCAGATGGATTTTCATGGTTTCTAACTGTAAATATCCTCATGTGGCCTCAAAATCAGAGCCATCTCCAGGTATCTAGGGCACAGTGCTGATTGCCGTGGAGCAGAAAGTGCTTAAGTGTTCTTCTGGGGGTACCCTTGATGAAAGTTCTCAGTGTGCCCTCAGTGCCTATGGCCTGTTATGTTCTTCTGCTGGGATTCTTCCAGTTGTAGGTTAGAGTAGGTCTCTACAAGTGGTGGTAGCTGCAGTCACATGTTGGACTGCTGAAGACAAGGGTTTGCTTTGGTTTTGTTTACTCAGGTTATAACAGAATACCTTCCCCTGTTCCATAAAAGCTTGTTTGAGCAGTAGGTGGAAATCATCTGCACATCTACAGGTCTTCAAAAGAAGTGCAGGAAACCCCAGGTCAGCGTTGCTAAAGGCTGGGATTCCTGCTGGCTGGACACCTCTGACACACATGCTGCCTGCTCAGAGGAAACCCCAGTAGCTTCTAATGGCTGCAGATGTTCCATGGGTCAGCCCCATGGATTAGGGGTGGGTTTTTTTGTGCATCAATCAGCAGAAGCCTGGCATCTGTAAGCTTGCAGCCTTGTCTCTGACTGAGTTTGGGGTGCCCTGTCTGCCTTGTTTTCCTGGAAACCAACATTCTGAGCAAAAGCAGTGATTTGGGCAGAAGTTCTCTCTTGTTGCCTGGTGCCAGCTGCTGCTTTGTGGGGAATACTGGCATTACCTGTACTTAAAAACTACCATTGCTCACCACTGCACTGCAGCTGAGGAAAGGGCAGGAGAACTGTTTGTCCCAGATAGTTTTGAATGCCCTATTTCAGCGGGAAAGTCGATGTTTTGGTATTTGAAAAGCCCTCCAAATGTCCCCTGTGGCTTTGAAATGATGCCACATTTTGGAGGTTTGGATTCATGCCTCCAGTTATTTTTGAAAAGAACAGGAACCTAAAAATAACCCTGTGTACTTTTCCAGGCAGAAATGAGTGGGTTTTGTGAGCCAAGTGTTTGCATGGAGGCTGCTGGAATGAGACATTCTGCGTGTGAATTTATGGCTTTGTGTAGCTGGTCAGACAGAGCCGTTACCAGAGAGATCCCAGTGCAGTGCTGGGCTGGGAGTGGAGCTCTCCTCCATGCCACTGGGGCTTGACCTTCAGGAACCGTTGCTCTGCTACGTGCTGAATGCACACACGCTGGAGTGTACCTCTTGTTGCTTCCCCCGGGCTCTGACCTGCCAGTTTTCTTCGAGTTACAGGAAGAGCCACAGATGCCGCTGAGCGTATTTCTGCACTCTCTGTAGAGCACATTTATCTGTTAGAAGAACCTGAAGAAAAACCTGTTTTGGTTTCTAAGTTTAGAACTAATGCAGGCTGGCAGCTCTGTGGAGCGGATTGCACTGAGCTAATTATCCTTTTAGATAAAGCACGACTCCTGCATTGTCTAATCAGATGAAAATATCTGCATTACAGATGGTCCCTTCCATTCATTATTCACTAAGGAGATTAAGTTTCACAGCAAGAGGAGGAACAGGATGGGGGTGGGAACACTGGTGGGAAGAGATTGAGTGTGTCCCTGTGACTGTCACCTCTGCTTTGCACTGGCATGCCACCTTCTCCATCCATGACCATAAGGGACCATGTTCTTCTACTGATTTAGCTGCTGCAGCCCTTGGCCTTGGAGGTTCCTTACCGGTTTTTGTTTTGCTCTCATAATTACTGTAAAGCACACAGTTGACTGGGATTTGGGGCGAATTTTGTTGGATTCCCATTGTCAGTTGATGGGGAAGGTCCTATTTTCCTCCTTTTACTCCGTCATCTATTGATCACTGCTCCCTAAGTACAATAAGTGAAGAAACTGGTCGTCAGGAGTAGTCAATCAGGTAGCTCTTGTGCTCTGGTTTGAGTGTAGCAAAGCACTGATCCAGGAATCGCTGTCTTGCTTCCAGAGGGGAGAAAATAACCAATTTTCTCTCAACCACAGTTGACCATCTGGTTATTTCTGTACTCCAGTATTTTTCCTGGTGAGATTTTCCCTTCAACTATTGGCTAAGTATGAGCTAGGGTAGTGTTCCAATACAAAAATAGATGGGTTGAAACAGGGCTGTGGTTCATTTAAATTGCAAAATGCTGTATCTTGCAAAAGGAGACAGAGGAAAAAGTGTTCAGCTTCCATGTGTTTTATTGGGTTAAAGCACAGAGATTTTGGTTATAACCATGCTCTTAACCACATTGGCAGGGCAAACATATAGTGTGACTGGATCCAAATAAAGCATAACAGCCATTTAGGTTAGATTTCAAGACCTTTATATGAAGCTTATTATTTCCAAACAGTTTCAGGTTACGCTGGTTCTTTGTTCTCTTGCTGAACTATGGCTTTATAATCACACTTCCTTCTTATTTTTCAATTTCTTTTCTTTCTTCTGTTGGTGTTTGAAAGCCTTGTGTAGACATTAGAAACCAGTGGTGGGGAGGACTGCAGTATAGCAGCTGACTTGGCAAAAATGGTTATAAAATAAATGTAGTTGCCTTACATGTGGGTTTTCTTCTACTGTCTTGATTACTCAGCCATGAAACTATTTACTACAAGAGCAGATAAGACTTTGAGACAAAGTTATCTCATAAATGATCTCGAGATGGTATTCATTCACAAGTAGGGCATCTAGAGCTCCAGAAAAAATGTTTCTCTATATAAGGTGAGAAAAACTCAGTATTCTTTAGAACCGTTCTGATGTTGCATTGAGTTTCCCCTTTAGATTTTGAAAATACCTAGTAGGACGTTGTTAGGTTGGATCTCTGTGAGTTCAGTCTCCGACATATGCTTTGGTTTTACTGTAACAGGGATATCAAAGCATGCATCCCCTGCCAGCAGGTGAGAGAACACAGGTAGTAATTCTGGTTTAAAATCTTATTTCAGCCTACCTGTTTGGCAGAACAGATAATTCTGAGTAACTTTAGTTATTCTGGCCTGCTGTTTTCAGCATGCTTAGTTTCTAACACTTAAGGCTCTTTGCAGAGTTCTTGATCTCTTGCCCGAGAACCCTCGATACTTTCCTTAATCATAAAGTCATGAAATGGTTTGGTCTGGAAGGGACCTTCAAGCTCATCCAGCTCCAACCCCCTGCCATGGGCAGGGACACCTTCCACTAGAGCAGGTTGCTCCAAGCCCCTGTGTCCAACCTGGCCTTGAACACTGCCAGGGATGGGGCAGCCACAGCTTCTCTGGGCACCCTGTGCCAGCGCCTCAGCACCCTCACAGGGAAGAGCTTCTGCCTCAGAGCTCATCTCAGTCTCCCCTCTGGCAGGTTAAAGCCACTTCCCTTGTCCTGTCCCTACAGGCCCTTGTCCAAAGCCCCTCTCCAGGTTTCCTGTAGCCCCTTTAGGCACTGGAGCTGCTCTAAGGTCTCCCCTTCAGGAGCCTTCTCTTCTCCAGGCTGCCCCAGCCCAGCTCTCTCAGCCTGGCTCCAGAGCAGAGCTGCTCCAGCCCTCGCAGCAGCTCCGTGGCCTCCTCTGGCCTCGCTCCAGCAGCTCCATGTCCCTCTTGTGCTGTTGCCCCAGCGCTGGATCAGGACTGCAGGGGGGGTCTCCCCAGAGCGCAGCAGAGGGGCAGGATCCCCTCCCTGACCTGCTGCTCACGCTCTGGGGGTGCAGCCCAGTACACCGGGGGTTCTGGCCTGGGTCATGGGGACGTCATCACCCAGCACCCCAGAGTCCTTTCTTCCTCAGCCCTCTTGTGCAGTGTGTAGCAGCAGGGCATTTCGACTTCTCTTTTGGTTTTTTTCCCTCCTTTCTTCTGAGAAGCAGACCGGCTCCTGTTGGCATCTGTGGCTTTGTCCTTCACAAGGACTCAGACACGTTTATCTCCGTTTGTCCTTCCTTCTGTGGCTCTGAGTGGCATCAGGCTGCTCTGCTGGGAAGAGGAGGCTACAATGGAAGAAACCAGGCTCTTATGCTTCTCTGGGACAGGTATCCTGGCTCACCCAGCAGGGTTTAGAAGTTATTGGAGCATGTCTGCATTGCAGTTCTGTTTGAGTTGTCACTGAACAAGACTAAGTGCTGGCATGTGAAATGCTCCCTTCTTTCCATACTAAGCAATATATGCAGAAAAGCGATACTAAAGCAGTCACTATGTTGTCATTTTGATGTTCCTGAGGTTCTGATATAAGCCATCATCTTACCTGCCCCTTCAAAATGTGTCATCATCATTAATTATACAGTTGCATATTGTTTTTTCTCTTCTCCTCTTATCTTCCTCCTCCAACCTTTCTCCTACTTTACTTGTGGCACAACAAAACAGCCCATAGATTCCTCTGTCATTTCAAAAGCATGACTGAATGGTGGAAAGGCTATGGAGTTGTGGGTATTAACCTGGGACTTGATGGGGTTTCATCAGAAAGGTACTGAAGTCATAACTAGAATTATTTTTAAATAAGGCCTTTATGTTACTTGATTTCCAGCTTGAAAGCATGCGAGATTTAGATTTAGTACCACAGAAAAATCAGATGTTGCCTGAGTGTTGCAACAAGAGCCTGAATTATGAGCCAGGGTTTGCAGCAGGCACCATGCCATGGCTCTGTGCTCTGGTTCCCACTCTGAGGGGTCTGCCTGAACCACAGGGCTCAGCAGGGACTTGAGGAGGTTCTGGTTTCTGCTATGGGTGCTGTATGGTGTTGCTGGTTTCTGCTATGGGTGCTGTATGGTGTTGCTGGTTTCTGCTGTGGGTGCTGTATGGTATTGCTGGTTTCTGCTATGGGTGCTGTATGGTATTGCTGGCTTCTTCATGGAGCACAGTCCTTGTAGGGCATCGGTGATACCTGAAGACCTTTCCCTGTTCATCCCACGGCAGGAGAGCAGATGAGGGTGGGAGCGGAATGGGAGGCACCTCCAAGACCTGAGGAATGGGCAGAGCCAATGGCTGAGCTCTGGGTGCTTCATCTCCGGGGTATTTCCTAAAGCCTTCGTTTGGCCTTACTTCAGTAGTACCCCTGAGTTAGTACAACATGTTTGGCTATGGAGCAGAAAGGAACAATGTTAACTCGTGTGTGTGTGGTTTTGTGTTGTCTTTTTTTAAGCTGGAAAGAGGTGACTTCCTCTCAGAAGAATGGAGAGAGAGAATTGCAAACACAAGGTACGGTACAGCAGTTGAATGCTGCTTTATGAACTGAATGTCTGGGAGTTTGTATAATGGAAATTGGGAGGCTGGCCAGCTTTTTATATAGAATTTCCATAGCAAATACTAGAAGTGTATCTGCCAACTTTTATACGGGCCTCTTTAGATCCTGTTTTCTGACTAGAAGAATGGGTTTAAATGTCTGTCCCATGATATTACATACAAGGGTGTATCCAAGATAAATTCTGGTTCTACAGAGAAGTATCAGCCTCTTGTTTGTTTTGCATATCCTTGTAGTTCATGTCAGTGATTCTGGCAAAACACTGGTTATTTTGGCTATTGGTGCATACAGTGAGGCTCACTTTCCATTAACAAAAGGCAAAACACCCAAGTGAGCATGTTCTAACTTAAATTGGGAATTCATTTGAGCTGATAGTATTGAAGATTTGTTTCTGCGAAGATCTGTACAGAGGATTTGACTCCTTTTTGATGGTAGCAAAAAGGGAGTAAATTGGTTAAAGCAATAACATACTCTGCATTTTTTAAAGGCTTTGCATTTTCAGCCTTATGGACAGGAGAAAAAAAAGTCTCTGTATGATCTTCTTGGCCACCCTGTTATGTGGGGGAATGAAGACTGTTGTCCAAGAGGGCTCTCTTGAAGTCCTCAGCATTGTGGCAATTTATGGTTTGCTTCCAAGACCCTGCTTTAGGAGTACCACATCACGCAGGCGTCTGCCTGGCTGATGAGTTCTGCATTACTCTGTACCTCAGTTAAACTTCTGGAGGTGCCTTTTAATTTGTGGACAGGCTTGGCCCAGCTTTGTGGCATAGTGGGGTTTTGCTTTGTTGCTTGTGATTCCAAATCCACACTCCTCTGCTGTCTGCGCAGCTTTCCTTGGAGCAAATGGAATTTGTTTTATTTATTTTTAGTTGAAGTACTAACTAACTGCATGCAGAAATGCTGGTAGATGTTGATTTTGTATGGTGCGTAGCTAATGGCGTGCCTGCTGATCCACACTCACTTTGCTCTGTGATGTAGAAGTTTAAAAAGCAGATTATTGCTCACAACTGTTAGGTGTTGGTGTTTGTTACGAGTGTGCCAACTGCTCAGCATCTGCTCCATCTGATGAGATGCAGGTTGTCTGATGAGTTCACCCTGGAGCCACCCAATCATAGAATCCCAGTCTGGTTTGGGTTGGAAGGACCTTAAAGCTCATCCAGTTCCAACCCCTGCCACGGGCAGGGACACCTTCCACTAGAGCAGGTTGCTCCAAGCCCCTGTGTCCAACCTGGCCTTGAACACTGCCAGGGATGGGGCAGCCACAGCTTCTCTGGGCACCCTGTGCCAGCGCCTCAGCACCCTCACAGGGAAGAGCTTCTGCCTCAGAGCTCATCTCAGTCTCAGTAAGGCAAGAGCCACCCTTCCCGTCAGTGTGCACCGGTGGCCAGGCTCGAAGGACAGGCTGGGATTGTACCAGGACAGGGCTGTACGTGCTTGAACGCTGCCATGGAAGCTGTGCAGCGTGCAGGATTCCTGCAGGAACTGTGCCTGTGGCTTAGCAATACGTGCAGAAACAAGGGCTGAAGGCGAGGTGGACGGGGGTCCCCTGTACTTCTGTCCTGTGCATACAAGTGTTGTGCCAGAATTAACACTAAAAAAATGGATCTGGCAAGCTGTATCTTTTTCCCTTCCTTCCCTGGATGTTTTCTAGTCCCATTAATATGCTTGGCTCTTTTGCAAGGCCTCGTTTTTGGCACAGGGTGGGAAGGAGGAGGAAGAAACCCCTGCTAGCCTTACTTGCCAGGCAGGGTTTCCCAAATTTCAAGAGCAAGGCAGAGCAAGAATAACATTTTCTTTTTTTCCCTTAGTGTAGAAACATACTCTTTATTTTTTTTTTTATCTGTGGTTTTTAATAGCTTTGGCTGCCACTCTTAAACTCAGTGTCCTTGTTGAACATGTTTCATGCATGGAGGCACAAGGAGGGGAGTTTTCAGACAGACCTCTTGCAAAGAAATCAGTTCTTCATGTTGAAACAATATGCCAGAATGGCTTTGGTGCTTTGCACATGCACGATGCTCCACAGCTTCCAAGAGATGTGGAGGGCTCTTGTTGCAAGCTGGTGGCGGTAGGACAAGGGGTAATGGGTTTAAGCTTAAACAGGGGAAGTTCAGGTTAGTTATAAGGCAGAAGCTCTTCCCTGTGAGGGTGCTGAGGCGCTGGCACAGGGTGCCCAGAGAAGCTGTGGCTGCCCCATCCCTGGCAGTGTTCAAGGCCAGGTTGGACAGAACCTTGGGCGACATGGTCTAGTGTGAGGTGTTTCTGCCCATGGCAGAAGGGGTGGGAACCAATGATCTTAAGGTCCTTTCCAACCCTAACTGTTCTATGATTCTATGGCAGCAAATGGGCACCAGGGACAATTAGAGTAGGCCCAGGCTGTTAAAAATAAAAGGATATTTCTTTTTTAATATGCGATGCATTCTGTTTCTTCACCAACCATTTTATCATTTGTGTGATTTGCCTGTGGGCACGTTTCTTTGTTGCCAGATGACTTTTTTTTCAGGAACAAATCCCCTTCACTGACTTTCCTAACCCAAAAAGATGCAACTCCTCCATTGTGGGTTAGGGTGAAGTGCTGAGTTTAGGATAGGGAAAATGATGCTGAGAGATGTCTTTTTCCATTATGGGTAAATTTATAGCTAGAAGAGAAAATATATTTTGATATTTTGCTGTAATAGTTTAAATGCACGTGAAGAGGCAATAGGATGAAACGTGTCTGTTGTGTTGCAGCATTGCTTTTCATGTGTGAATTAACTACCGTAAGAGTGTGGTGTTTGATCTCACCATGACAGAGGGGTGAAAACATTTTGCACGTTGTTTTTATGCTGAAACTTCTGGTGCAAAACTCAGCTGTGTGCTGAGAGGAACACAGAGCAGGATGCCTTTAACATCTTTTCCAAGTGAATGCTAAAGGTCAGGTACTATATGCAAGAAGAAAGCATTTTATTAGATGGAAGTGGCGGTATAGAGGGACAAGCAGCACTTTTCAGTTCCAGAAGAGGCTGTAAAGGCTTTAAGTGACTGTAACCTGTGGTTGTGGGGGCAGGTAAGGGTATACTTGTGCCATTTGCCTGTCCCTCTTCATTAATTGTACCATTATCTTGCAGTGTTATTTTTGTGAATAATTTTGCCTTTGGTCCTGAGGTGGATCACCAACTGAAGGAGCGGTTTGCGAACATGAAGGAAGGTAACAAAGAACCTCAAACCTTTTTCCATTGCTTTCCTGCTTGCTATGGGAGCTGGTGGTGGTGAGGGCTTAGTTAGAGAAGCCAGGTTGGTGGGTGGTGGTCTGTGCCTTGCAGCAAGCATCTCCACCCCAGGGTTATTTCTTGGGTTTTTTACTTCCCGTTTTAATATCTACTCTAACGTCCCTAATTGCTTGGAGGAAGCTCTGTGTGTGAAGGCTCTGCAGAGCTCTGTGGGGTGGGAGGAACTGCTGGTCCTATCTTACCTGTTACAGGAGCTGACAAAACATGCAGCGGCCAAGACTGCAAAGCCCTTGTGCTATTGCTACAGTCTCTGATGGAGAGTCCCTCTTCAGCATCCTTGTAGCCCCCTTCAGACACTGGAAGCTTCTCTGAGGTCTCCACGCAGCTTCTCTTCTCCAGGCTGAACAGCCCCAATGTTCTCAGCCTGTCTCCATACGGGAGGTGCTCCAGCCCCTGATCATCCTCGTGGCCTCCTCTGGACTTGCTCCAACAGCTCCATGTCCTTCTTATGTTGAGGACACCAGAACTGCACACAGTGCTGCAAGTGGGGTCTCACCAGAGCAGAGCAGAGGGGCAGGATCACCTCCTTTGGCCTGCTGCTCACGCTTCTTTTGATGCAGGCCAGGATACAGTTGGCTTTCTGTATCTAATACAATATAATATTTCTGTATATCCAGTTTCTGTGGCTGCGTACTGAATGCAGTTCTTGGGTTATCCTATTTAAAGTTGTCACATTGAGTACTGGATATTCACTCATCAGTATTAAAATGGGAGCACCATCACTGGATGTCTTGTGTGTCTTTTGAGAAGTCTCATTGCAGACACTAGTGACCCGGGATGCCCAGTAACCCCACTGTGACCCTTAGATTGCCTGAGGTGTCTTTTTTTTCTTTCCTCTTAACCACTTGGATAAGTAACAATTTTATTTGGTTATGGCAGAAATAACAAAAATTAGTATTTCTGAGAAGAAAACTGTGGCATGAACAAAGAAGCTGTGGCTTCCCCTGGTACAGCTTTGTGCTGAAGTGAAGAATGTGACTTTTGGGCTCTGTTGCAAACTGTAAAACCCCCAAACTTGAGCTATCTTCTATAATTTTAGTGGGTGATCTTTGTTTTATTTTATCTGCTGTTTAGTGGTGGCTGAGGGAAGTGGCAAGGTGGGGAAGGCTTTTTACCCAGTGAAGAAACCTCAGTTCTCTTCCCAGAAGGTGCTGGGGCTCTGTGCTCTGGGCTGAGTGACCCCAGATAGCTGTGAAATGGAGATGAGCAGCCTTTTGAGTAAGAGGACTTTGGGGACTTGTGTATAAAAGACACTAACTAGGAATGAGATCGTGGTGTTCCTAATTGAAATTTCCATAGATTGCCACTGAGAATTAACGTGCTCTTTTTTTGGAAGTGTTTTAGGATGTGTCATTTTATAGTGATCCTTGAAGTGTCACCTCCCAGCTACCCAGCAGGACTAAGAGATTGACTTTCTTGCATGCTATCAGAATGAGCATTAAGTAATTTTCTTTTGGTGATGATATACAAGTGGTAGTTTGATTAGGGCTGCTCTTTAGGGCTCTGTGCTGGGCTGGATTTAATAAGTAGTTATTTCTAGAAGAAACAGTAGCTAACTTTGCTCTCTTTTTTTTATCTCCTTTTTTCCAGGTGGAAGAATTGTGTCCTCAAAACCTTTTGCACCTCTGAATTTTAGAATTAACAGTCGAAACTTGAGTGGTATGATTGCCCTTTTTGTTGTTACATTACAATTATGGTGTATTCGTTATCTGAACATGTCTGTAGTGGGGTTGTGTTGTGTTTTAAAGAGTTGTGTAAGTAGAAAAATGCTGTCGTGTTGTGATAGCACACATACCAAAGTGACGTGTATTTAAAATCAAACAAACTCTCCACCCAACAGTGGAACAAACCACCACTCTTCTATGGGGTTCCTCCTGCTGTCTTTAGATGTGTGTAATGACAGTGTTTCCCTGGCTGGGCATCTTTTACAGTTGAAGAGGTTGAAAATAAGTGTTGAAATAAGGATTTTCAGGAACGTGATTAATGTCTTTAACTACAAAGAGCTGCAGTGACGAACTTGCATGTGAGTTCTTTATACTGTAGCTGTCTGAATTTGGACAGGTAAATCCCACCAGTCATAATTTGTGAGGCTTAGAAGCTGAAATGTTCAAAGTTGAATGCCTTGTCTTCTGTGCTGTAAATCCATCAGACCTAGCCCGTAAACGCCCTTTTGCTGTGTCTGGTTTATTGCCAGCAAAAGTTTTTCTTCCCTTCTGAATCTAGTAGACTTGATATTTGCCAGCGTTGTCCTTTGCAAGCATGGGAACTGCAGTTCAATGAGGTTTGGGATTACCAGCACTCTGTGATGGTGGTTTTGCTTCTGACCTTTTTCAGTTTTTATTGTTGAATTTTGCCAAGGAAAACAATGATCCAAGCTGGGTTTTACACATTTACTGTGTCCAGTGCAAAACATTCCCTAAATTCAAAACCAGCCTTACTCCCCTCCTTATGAAAACATGGCAAGTAACACACTGAGTTACAAATCTCAAGCTGTGTTTTCTGTGCTTGGCCTAACACTCAAGGTAAACTGCTTTTCAAGAACAGTAATTTGAAGACTGTCATTAAGGCATTTCACTGAAGTAGCCCCATTGTGAGTTATTTTTATGAAGCTTGAGTTGCTGTGAATGTCCTGTGCATCAGACGCCCAAACCTGCCCTTTTCCTTCCTGTTTGATACTTTTCTCTCTGGCGTTTGATTGTTTGGAACCTCATTAACCATTGGGTCCTGCCTTGGCAATCCTTTGTAGGCATGGACTTGAAAATAAAACGAGTTAAAAAGGCGGAATGGTAATCCTGGAAACCCTCAAACCTCCAGGGAGCTGAGATCAACCTGTCAGTTTGCTAACAAGACAAAGAGCGCTTAAGTAAAGCTTCCTACCTCTTGTACAGCACGCTAGAACTAGATGAAATTCAAGAAGGCACTTCTGAGGTTTCATTTAGGAGACCTGCCTATGTAAATAAGGGGTTTTGGCCTCTCAAGCCTTTTCTTCCCTGGCTCGTGACCATTTTGCTATCTCTCTCTGCTAGGTGGGGAGGCAAAGGGGCCAATGTGTGCTACTTCTCACCTAACAAAAGCCCTGATTATGATGATCAGTTGAGCCAGTTCTTTATCCTATTTGAGATTTCACCCCGGTGTCGATTGACTGGGAATGTTTTCTAGAATGCTGAGGTTTTATGTATCAATGTATTACATGTTATTTAATGCTTAATGGAAATGTTGATGTTAAAATTATATAGAGATAGCTAATAAAGATCTGAGTGAAGGAGGTTGCTTAGCATAAGAGTAGATAATAGCTTCCGCTAACAGGAAACTCTTCCAGGGATTCAGATAAGAGGTCCTGAAAAGAAATTACCTTTCTATGCTACAAGTAATGAGAGGATGTTATTGGAATAAATTTTAGGTCTTAATCCCATTCTGTGACCATGCTGTATTTGGGATGTGCCAATATCAAATGAACATGCATGGGATGTGTTAGGCCTGGGAGCTGTTCTGGTCTTAGTGGCCTCTTCTAAGTGACACTTCAGGGAATGTCATCCACTTAGAGCTGTGGATCCAGTATCTTCACATGCAGAGAAGTGATTTCACTCTCCTGTGCCAGCTTTATGCTGCTGCCCTATGAGGGTTTTAAGAATAGTTTTATTCAGTGGGGGGAGTTTTGTGCCCAAGTATGATTTGAGTCTCGTGGTTTGCCTGTCTATCTAATGTTTGATCTTAAGTCTGAACAGTTAAATCATTTCTAAAATGTAGTGGAAAATAGAAAACTTTAAGAAGCAGACAACCTTTTTTCTGAATACCATTTTTGTCCTTAGTTAGTCCCATCTGGAAGAAGAAATGGAAATGTAGAAAGAGCTGGGACAAACCAAAACAAGTATTAAAATGTGGTTAAAATAGTGGTGGAAGTTGCTGAATCCTAAACCTTGTGTTTTGACTCTTCTGGGTAATTTTCTATTTAGTTAGAAGTGTGCCGTGACTTCTTCTACAGCCATGCCACTCAGTGTTCAGTGGTTATGGAAATGCTTAGGCACATCCCATACATATTAATTCTAGGGAACAAAACAAATAGAGGCAAGAAAACAAATATAAACCATATTTGTCCCCAGTCCAAATATAGTACAGTTACAGTTTACACGGGTTGGATCTAATGATGTTCTGTTGCTGGTTCTATCCAATTAAATCCTGTCTGTTAGCACAGATGTCTTGTTGCTGGGTTCCTCGTAAAAGTTGTCTCTGAGACACAGGGAAGTTCTGTTTGTTAAAAGCTTGCAGAATTTTACTCTAGCATGGCTGGTGGTCTCTGAAGAAACATACCTTACTGGTGCATGGCATAGCTTCAGCTGGGTAGAACTGTGTGGCAAACTGAGCGAGCTTTGCTTCCCTAACGTGACTTTCTTCCTGCAGATATTGGCACTATAATGAGAGTTGTGGAGCTATCACCACTGAAAGGGTCTGTGTCATGGACCGGGAAACCAGTTTCTTACTACCTGCATACTATTGACCGAACCATAGTGAGTATAAATACAGGCTGGTGAGACTCTGGCTGCTTTACCTGCTCTGGAGTCAACATGCCAACTTCAGTTCCTTGTTCCTGGGAATTGTTTTCATAGTTTTTTGCATATTTAGACCTTTAGCACACCTCATTAAGAGCCTTTGGCTGCTTCAGTGCAGCATTTTGCACAAGCAGTGTAGTGATGGCCAGCGCTTTGGCAGTCTGGTAATTTGTTGAAGGTATACTTGGAGATTTACAAGTATAATTCCTTCTCATGCTCCAGAATACACAACTATGCAGAATCATGGTCTTGTGCTATAGCTTCCACCCTGAGTAAAGACTCTGTGGGTCTTTAATTCCTCAGTTTGCTTTGTGGTGTACAGAGCATTTCATTTGATCATATTCAAGCAGTAAATCTCAATTTTAGTTAAACTGTCAGTTGCTGTAGAACCAGCCAAAGCTCCGTAATAATACTGATGCATTCACTGGGTTTTGGGTTGGTTTTTTCCTTTTCAGTTAAAGAAAACAGAAACAACTCTATAGAAATGCCAGCTTTTGTGGGGAAATAATTTATTCCCACACTGAGTTTTTTGCAATGTTTTTCTAAGTCTGCTGTAGTCTAATAATGCTTTTGTTAAAAGAATATCCTAAAGTGCAGATGAATATTTTGGTGAAGTATAAGAGTGAAGTAGCTTCATTGAAAATAACCTTCTGCTGAGTGGACATACATGACACAAAGCTTTAAAACAAGAATAGGCAGCCGTGAAGATGGTAAAACCTTGTCAAGGCATGGATTATGTCCTGCCACACAACGTGTCAGGGTCATTTAAAAGAATGAATGTAAATGGCTTCTTGCTGTAGCTTATCAGAAGAAAACCAGTTAGAATTTCTGCAGTTCTGCATTTGTTTTATGCTAATAGTTTGTATTTATCTCTTGTGACTTTGAAAATTACTATCTTATCTTTTTATTTCCAGCTTGAAAACTATTTTTCTAGTCTCAAAAATCCAAAACTCAGGGTAAGTTTCAGTTATTTTTTTGGTAGAAAACTCAGAACAAGCAGAGCAGCCACTATGGGGAATTTAGTCGCTTGTTAAAGGTGTACAGGATTGATAGAAAATCAGATTTTCTTGACAAGCAAGCAACATGGGCATGGATATAATTGAAGTGGAGCATCATATGCCATCAAGCACTAACTGAATCATGTTCAAGAACTTTCTAATAAAGAATTAATGGGACAACCACAGGTTTTCTTACCTTGCATTGGAGGTCTATAAAGAGCTGTTTGTTCATTAAAGAACTGAAGTTAAAGAAAGGATAGTTTCAATCTGTCCCGGTGTTCAGCTGCATGAAAGTGAAGCTGAAGAGTGCGCCGAGATGTTACTTTTGGGGCACACTATTTGAGGCATGAAATGTATTGTCAGTTGCTGCAGTCTGTGCTGTTAAGTGTGGAATTAAAATGCCAGAGGATTTTTGAGACTGTGCTGGGCTTTATTAGTCTGAACTAACTGATGGGGCTGGTATTCCCAGTTAGAGAATTAAGTGAAGCCACTTAATTTAAAACTTGAGGTGAACGT
Organism: Strigops habroptila; assembly: GCF_004027225.2. Classification (NCBI taxonomy): domain Eukaryota; kingdom Metazoa; phylum Chordata; class Aves; order Psittaciformes; family Psittacidae; genus Strigops; species Strigops habroptila. The sequence continues at coordinate 2,749,648 of NC_044296.2, forward strand.
TTGTCTTCCAACTGACTTGGTCAGGAAGTGTTGAAAACAGGTTAATGGGAGCTTTGAGATGGGGTTAGTTCAGGCTGCTGAATTCAAAGTTCGGAGAAAAAAGACTTCTCGGGTGGCATCCATGTACTTTGGAACTTCCCTGCTTTTAATGGAGAAGCTATTTAAATCTGCCATTTCTACCTCTTCACCTGAAGAGGTGATGGAATTACCAGAATTGTTACGCAAATGAAACCTCACCTGCAAGGTATGAAAAGGCTTTAAATGAGCTCTTTGAAATATCCTGTCCCTACTGGTAACCGAAAATTAAGCTTAAAAGTTGCTGCTTTAGTTTTTTTTAGTCTCCTCTACAGACTTGGCTAAAGTTGAATTAGATGATGTTTAATGGCTTTGCCGTTTCAAGTCATGTTAGATTTTTAAAGTGATGTAGCAACACATGGAATGCTGGGGATGTAGGTAAAGCTATTGAAATATTTAATAATGTAAAAAAACCCCAAACCCAACAAAACACCACCCCCCCTCCCCTCCGAACCAAACCCTCTAACACCAGTGTGTGATCTGGGGAATGGGATTGGGAGGAGAAGAGGTTTGGGCTTAATCTCCTCTGTCCTGTGGCTGCATGTTTGAAACCCATTATAGAGGGTAATGCAGTACAAAGGAGTGACTTGCTCTTATCTTCCCTTTCCCACTGAGTGTTGCCTGAGGCAGGGTAAGTTTTTTTTGTCTTGCTGGTAAGAAAAGTTTGGGGTGTTTTTAATTGGGATTGTGTGCCAAGAGCATTTACACCTGGCTTTTGGGGAAGGCTAAGCTGGGAAACACAGTGGTCTGTGTTAAAAAGGGAGAAACATAGGAGCAAATGATTATTCTTTTAATACTTCATTTGAAAACTTCTCTCCAGGAGGAACAAGAGGCAGCTAGACGTCGTCAACAAAGAGAAAACAAGAGCAACACAACTACTCCAACGAAGGTTCAAGAAAATAAGGTGAACATCCTGCATTTTCATAGAGGAGAATGTGTTTTCTCCTAAGCTGTGCATGAATTCATAACTGTGTCAGGAAAAAACCTGATTCTGTGGGAAGACCGACAGTGCGTGTTCTGAATGTGTAAACTGGTATAGCTGTTGCTGTGGACAGAAATATGATGGAGTGACTTAATAAAAGCTGCACTTGGGTATTGTACCAGTAATTCTGGAGAAAAGGTGTTGCAGGATGAATAGAACAGTTGGTGTCCACCCGCTTACCTTCAGCAGCAGCTTGCAGAGCTCTCCCTGAGTCATACCCGTTGAATGGACTTCAAAGTGTGCTGAGTCTCTCCTGCAAAGACTCATTTCCTTTCTCATTCCATTGCATAATACTGCAATGTTAGAAATGCACTGACTGTTCATGCACAAAAATATATTGAGATTTTAATGAAATTTACTTGAAGAATATGATCAATACAGGGGGGATATCAGCTTTTCTTAAACAACAGTTACAGATTTCCTTTTTTGTTATGAGTAAGTCCAGAAGAGAATGAGTACAACTCCTTGGGTGTTAAGGACAGCTCTTATGCCAACCAAATCTACTTCACTGGCCAGTTATTTAACTACAGTGCATCAGTTTCCTTTCATAAAATTATTAAAGTTATCAATGCTTGCTTAAAAGGAGTGCTGCATATGTAGGTAGAAATGGCTCACAAGCTTTTGGCTTTCAAATATCTTTTAGGATTCTGGTGCTGAAGAAGAAAAGGCTGCAGCAAATTCTGTTAAAAAGCCATCTCCCTCCAAAGCCCGGAAGAAAAAGCTGAGTAAAAAAGGAAGGAAAATGGCAGGCAGGAAACGGGGACGTCCCAAGAAAATGAACACTGCAAACACAGAGCGCAAGACCAAGAAGAACCAAACTGCACTAGAACTTCTGCACGCTCAAACTGTTTCACAGACATCTTCATCCTCTCCTCAGGGTGAGTTCAAGCTTGGCAGTGGAAGAAGCCAACCTTCTGCCACATGAGCCTAGAGAAGGATCTGAGGCTCTGAATGCAGGCTTGGAGGTTATTCTTCCTTTATTGCTAGGTGTAGTTTGATTTTGTGTCGTAACTTCTCTCTTGCCACCAAAACAAAGCTCCCTGTGAGATGGTGGTATGCTTCTGGGAGAAGATGATGATTGAATCTGTCTGTAGGTACTTGGCCAGAAGCTGTTGCTGGGCTGTGACTGATGGCTTGTCTCTGCTGCTAATGTTCTAAGGATAAATTGTAGATGTGCTTCTAAACAATCTGTTGCAGTATGGTGATCTAGCTAAGTTACTGCATCTTGCATTGTAAATGAGGGGCTCTCCAGTGCTAAAGCTACAGTACTTGCCACACTTGACTTTCATAATCTGAAAGGTTATCTTTGTTTCTCTCTTTAGATGCATACAAGTCACCTCATAGTCCATATTACCAACTACCTCCTAAAGTGCAACGGCATTCGTCTAACCAGCTACTGGTGACACCTACCCCACCTGCACTACAGAAGCTGCTAGGTGAGACTGCAATGTTGTTACTTGTTTGGCATGGGAACCTCTACTTTGAGGTTTCTAAACATGAACATCAAAGGGCTTCTAATAGACAGCCACTGTGGAAAGCTGTATATTGAACAGGAGAGCGGGTTAGCTTCTTCCCCTTTTTGACATCACCACAGGGCCTCTTCTCTTGCTTGCTGCTGAAGCTGGTGTCTTGGTCTGTATTTGTTTTTTGGCATTGTTTCAACTCTCATTTGGCACAAAAGGAAATAAGCTTGGGTTTAGCAAGAATTAAAAATAACTTTAAATGGAAATGTCTAGTCAGAAGTAACTATTTTAAATGAAACCATTCTCTTATTCTTAAATCTTGGGGAACACCACGCCATTTTCTCTGCACAACTTGGAGCAAAGTATATGAGATACTGCCTGAGTTTGAGGTCAGAAAGGTGGTGTGGTTGGAAAATACATTCCATGTGCGAGAGCTGATTTGAGGAAAAACTTGGAGGGTGGTTTTTTGGGACTCCTGGTGTTGTATGTTCCTCTCCATTTCTGAGCATTGAGCATTATCCAGTCTAGGATCACTTCAGAACCTGATGTAATGTTCCTGTCTATGTAGAGACCAAGGACATCAGTGATGTCCTAAACTCCTCTCTTGCTGTGGTGTGTTACAGTTATGACTGAGTTCTTGCTGTAGAGAAAAAGAGTGGTTTAGGGGGACATTTTATGTTGGTGTGTCTGTGGGGGAGCAGGGAGATGGACACTTGCCTGAGTAAACCTTGCTGCAAAGGTCTCTCTACTATCCATTACCTGTTTTGTCTGCCTGTGATTGCAGCAGCTTGGACTTAATCATGTGGTTGGCTTTATGATGAAAAGGGCCCTAATGGTGAGGGCTGGGGAGAAGGGGGGTTCGTTGTTTAATAGGAGACTGGAGATAGGATAGTGATAAGCAAATGCTCCTTGGAGGGTAGAGTGAATGTGGGTGTAGAGCTTGTTGTCTGTGTGTATGGAGGTAGGAGGAGTACAGCAAGCCCTGTCCTTATGAAGCTGGGAGAATGAGCCCTCTGAGCTGTGGGCTGGTTTCCGCTCTTCCAGCTAATCTCTTTTAATGCACTGTAAGTAGAAATAATGAAAGCTGTTCAGCTTCTCTTTCATCATGCAAACACACCATTAGCACCCATCATCTTCCTCTGGTTTCTGAACGTATTGTCATGACTTCTATTGGGATACCTATTAGAAGGAGCTAATGGATCCCAGAGTTCAGCTGGCATGAGAGGATGGATTTTCAGCGTGCTCTAAATTGATCTTTAATGGCTTGGTCAGACTTACAGACCAGATAAAAGGCAAGAGAGGGCAAAATGGGGAGAGGTGTCAAGGGAGCAAATGGGTAAATAGGAGCATTGCACTTACTCTTGCTTGTAATGTATCATCTTATTTATTTTGCAGACTCTTTTAAGATCCAGTACATGCAGTTCATGGCATATATGAAAACTCCTCAGTATAAAGCAAGTCTGCAACAGTTACTGGAGCAGGAAAAGGTCAGTCTCATTTTTAACATTTCTAAACAAAATTGCCAGATTACCAGATGCCTTAAATGGGGATGGAAAGTGCTGGGGATTGGAATTGTGTGCAAGTAACACCAGTTCTAAGGACTCTACCAGAGTAATGCTTAGACTGAACCTGGGGAGTTTATTGCTAACTCAGCCAGTCTTTGTGTGCTTAAATTTCCCATCTGCAAAGTGGGAGAGATGTACCTCCCCTCTTCCCTCTGCCCCTCTACCTAATAAAACTTACTTCAGTATTTCTGGTTTTTCCTCTTATTTTGACATGAAGCATGTGTTCCTGTGCAGGAAGCTGGTGTCTTCAACCCTGTCCTTTTGTCCCACTTGGGTTTGGCATCTGCTTTTCTTCTCTAAATGTTTCAGGGGAGCAAGAGCAAATGTCTCTCACCTCCCCAGCACTATGTGCTGCCTGAACTGGTCCCTGCCCTCCACTTTGAGGGGCTTCCCTGCATGCTGCACCCTGCGAGTCAAACTGCTCTTAGATAATTAAATTGGGCTTAATCTAGCTAAAATTGTGGCAACTTTGAATGAGGACTGTCTTGAAAAACACATAGATACCAATTCCTTGGAGCTGAATTTTCTGCTTTTTGACATCTATTCTTTTCCCACTGTAGAAAAGCCTAAATGAGTTGAGTACTGCAGCATCAGGATGGCTCATTAAACTTGTAACAAATTGAATTATGGGATTAAAAAAGCCCCAAACTGTCATCACTGACTTAAGAGATTTAATGAAGCATCCTTAGTATTGAGAATCTTAATGTGTTAAGATTGCAGCGGTGGGCAAAGTGTAAATTTACCAAGTCGTGGGCTGAAATACATGGAGAGGCAAAGAAACTCCTGCAGCTGTGAAGTGTGTTTGGCTCTGCTATGGAGCCATCTCCCCAGCAGAGGGAGAAGATTTCCAGCCAAACCCCTTTTCTTCTTGTGTTGCTTTACCTCAGTTCTGAATAATTTAATCGCTTTATAAATTAGCCCTGATGAGAGAGACTCGGCTGCTACTTCTGTGGAGGAACCTTTCCCTGTAAAACTCAACAATGTTTGATGGAGTTTTCCATAAGGGGAACTCTTTTTTTTCCAGATGAGATAAGCTAATTTGTGCCACCCTGTTCATTACTGACAGTTGGTTGATGCTGATGTGGTGTTTATGTAGACTTTTTCTATGGTGGTTTCCATTTGTTTTCACTGTCTAACAGCACTTTGAATTTTCAACTTTTTCCTTAAGCAGTTTATTTTTCTTCTGCTTCGTTACTGGTCAGGAAAGTCAGCATGAAGTTAACTTATCTCCTTGCCCAGAAAATAGCCTGAGAAATGATAGTGTGCTAGTACTGTGCCATACACTGAAAGTGTAAATTGAGTGTGGAAAAGTAATCACTTCACGTTGGTGTCTGCGAGTTGTTGCATACTTGAAGACATTAAAATGAGGAATTAAGCATGGGAATTATGGCAAGTTAAACTTCACAAAGGCAAAAGCAGAACTTTGCTGGATGAGATGCTCTTCTATAGCCTGTTTAATGACTCTCTATTACATAAAGGTTTTTCAAGTACAAGAAAAATATTTCTGTAATACACAATAAAATACACAAGATGGATCATAGAATCATAGAATGGTTTGGGTTGGAAAGGACCTTAAGATCATCTAGTTCCAACCCTCCTGCCATGGGCAGGGACACCTTGCACTAAACCATGTCACCCAAGACTCCATCCAACCTGGCCTTGAACACTGCCAGGGTTGGAGCATTCACAACTTCCTTGGGCAACCCATTCCAGTGCCTCACCACCCTCACAATAAAGAACTTCTTCCTTATATATAACCTGAACTTCCCCTGTTTAAGTTTGAACCCATTACCCTTGTCCAGTGTTCAAGGCCAGGTTGGACACAGGGGCTTGGAGCAACCTGCTCTAGTGGAAGGTGTCTCTGCCCATGGCTGGAGGTTGGGACTGGATGAGCTTTAAGGCCCCTTCCAACCCAAATCAGTCAGTGATTTGAACATGCTGTGAGATGCTAGTTCACCAGATTACCCTTAGATGGAGCTGTCAGCTCCTGCTGCTTATAAAGGCTGGATGAGATAACTGCTGTTGAAAGTCTAAAGGCTTTTTTCAGCATCACCTATGGCAGGCTGTTTAGCATTGCAGTGACTCAGCTGCCTTCCCAAATCCTTGGAGTGAGAGGCAACAAGAGCTGTATGCCAGGTCCTGTGTTTCCTCACACAGGTGGAACTTGCCAGCACTGCTCCTTCCCTGCTTGGAAGATCCAGGTGCTTTTTGCCCTGGTCCTCCATGTTTTCTGCAGTGATGGCTCAGTTTCTGCACGATTCTTGTTTAGCCTCAGCAGCAGAAGTTGGAGAAAAGTGTCAGTCTTCAGAGCTTGCTGCTCTTGCTGCATTGATCTTTCAACTGGGAATGGAATAAATGAGACTCTTTAGAAAAGTCCTGTCCTTGCCCTTTGCTGCTCACATACTGCACGGCCATGAAATGAGTAAGGAAGTATCTAGTTAAGGGATGTTATAGGCAGGAAACATTCTGTGAGTGGAAGGGTCATGTGGCCCACTGGAGTAATTCTGGCATTGGAAATACAACTGGTTTGGCTTATTTATGACTTTCTTCCTATCTCCCCCCACAGTGTATTTTAATTTACTGCATGTCTTCCATGTGCATTGTGTAGGAAAACCCTGAACTGGGACTCTGGATATTTAGATTTTGTTCCCAGTTTAGTGACAGGTTTCATACAGATAATATTTTCCAGTTCCATTCCTGCTTGGTAGGATGTGATTATTACTACTGCTACACAATGTACTTGGAGGATAAAAATGATTTTTAACACTGTCCTGATTATATTTTACCATATTGCAGAAAAAACTACTTAATCATAGAATCATAGAATGATCAGGGTTGGAGAGGACCTTAAGATCATCTTGCTTAACTTCAAGTGTTGAACACTAACCAGTACAGGCTCATAGATACCTGAGGCAGAGCTGGATTAGTTCGTACACTTCCCCTCTGAGCTGAGCTTCACTCCCAACTTGCTACAGAAACTAGATGTTTCTAGTTTTATTAAGAGGGACTGTGCTGCAGCTGGTGCTACAAAGTGTATTTTCTCACTCTTCTCTCTTCCAGGAAAAGAATGCTCAGTTGCTGGGGACAGCACAGCAGTTATTCACCCACTGCCAGGCACAGAAAGAGGAAATCAAACGTCTTTTTCAGCAGAAACTTGATGAGGTAGCCCTAATCTGGTGGAAGTGGATGCTTGTTAGTCATCTCCATGCAAAAAAGTTTGATTAAAATTAAACCAGAGTAGTCTCCGGTCTTCAGCCCCTGTTTTGCAGCAGATCATGCTAAATAATGTGAAATCTGTATCACTCTTTGGTTGTGTTTTATCTTCATTGTTGAAATTGTGGTGTTGCCACTCTATGTTCAAGGGCAGGGGGTGACAGACCATGGGCACTGTGGTGTTTTAGCGAAGGATGTATTCCCTGCTGGTGGAACAAACTCTGTGTTGCCAACGCAAGTTCAGAAGCAGAGAAGGAAATGTGGTGGCTCTCTGCAAAACCAGTGTTCTTTTGGCTGGCAAGAAACTAAAGGCCAGTTTTCAAGTTGAATTACTGAAACAGCAGCTCCAAGCGAGTTACTTTTGTCCTTCCTTGTTATCTCCTAGCAATGACAAAGTGCCTTGGAGAATGCTGGGGGAGTTCCTGTAAGCCACATAAGTTCTGCAGGTCTCCTCCATGTCACTTTTGAATGTGACAGTCATCTGGAATAAGTCAAGACCTTACTGAATGATATCTTTCTCCTTCTCACTCTTCGTTTTGTAGTTGGGAGTTAAAGCTCTAACATACAATGACCTGATTCAGGCTCAGAAGGAGATCTCTGCTCACAATCAGCAACTGAAAGAACAGACGAAACAGCTGGAGAAGGATAACAGTGAACTCAGGAACCAGAGCTTACAGCTGGTGTGTACAACACGTGTGTCTGAGTAGCAGGGTGATGCTGCCATTTATATAAGGAGGACAGGTCAGGAGCCCAGGGCTGTCCCTGTCTTCAAGGGATCTTAAAATTGATAAATAATCCAGCTGCCATAGCCCCTCTGTTAGAGGGAAGAATGATGGGGGAAAGAATGTAGATGGTCCTTTTTTGATTCCCCTCTGACCAAATGCTGAGGTAACGGTTGGCTCTGGCCTCAGCTCTGTCCTGTAAACAGCTTTGCCCCTTTATATGTTCTTGCCACTGAATCTGGATCTCTCTGGTCAAGAGGTTTGTCCAGTGCTTGCTTTGTGGCAGCTGTAACTCTTGTACTGTTCATCCTGGTAACTCAAACTGTTCAGGTAGGTGAGGGGGAAATCTGGATGTGGAACTGCTTAGGCAGGGTGGGTGGTAACACTGTTTTTAGAAGTAACCAGGCCACATCCTGCCACATTATCTGGGGAGCACAGGTGGTGTCTGGCTTAAGCTGAGAGGAGTTTTCAGTGGGCTAAGAAGCTTCTTGCTTACATCCAGTTGGAAGGTGCATGGCTTTCAGCTTGTGCCTTGGGTGGTGTGGAGAAAGTTGTCTTTTGATCTGTTTATCCTGTGTCTTTGCAGCTTAAGGCACGGTGTGAAGAACTGAAGCTGGATTGGTCAACCTTGTCACTGGAGAACTTGCTGAAAGAGAAGCAGGCATTGAAGAATCAGATTTCTGAGAAACAAAAGCACTGTTTGGAATTGCAGGTAGAGAGGAAGAAACAAATCTAGAGCCACCAACTTGGGGTAGCTCTTGAGCAATGGGCCAGTTAAGGGATGTGACTAAATATGATGTTAAAGGAGAAGATAGGTGGTTTCCTCCCTCCCCAGATTAATCTTTCTATTAGAGTATTTTAGTCAACTTGAAAAATAAGGATGTGGATAACTTTTAAAGGAAGTAGATGCTATGACCTGATTCCTTGGTAATGCTGTGGAAGAAGGAATCATGGTTTACCATGAGATATAATTTAAAAGCAGGTCCTGCTTGTTTGCGTGTGTGCTCTGATGTCTGGATGCAGCAATCAGTTCCCACAGAATGTCAGTTCCCATAGTGAAAAGAAATTACATGCCTCTGTCTAAGAACTTTTCTTTTGCTGTGAGGTACCTTGACATGGAGTGACTGTTTCCTTCAATGACTGGCAATACTGAGTTACTCCATACTCTGTCTATAGTTGGAGATATGTTTGCTTTTAAGATCTGAAAAGTGTTTTCTAAGAAGCTCTGAGCCCTTCCTTACCTGTGCCTTTTGGTCACAAGCTCAGAGCAGCATCTTGAAATCTGTTTCTCAAATTTTTGGTCTGTTGTTCTCAGAAATGGGGCTGCTTTTCCTGAGAAGCATATGGAGGCAAAAGTCCATAATGTGCTAGAATTGTTAAGTGTGGTCTTTAATCATTGTTTTGTTCTTCATTTAAAGATCAGCATTGTGGAACTTGAGAAGAGTCAAAGACAGCAGGAGCTTATGCAGCTGAAATCATACACGCCGTCTGACGAGTCCCTGTCAGTACAGCTACACAACAAAACCCATTTGAGCCGTGATCCTGAGGCTGATCACGGCAGGTTCCAACTGGAGCTGGAATGCTCCAAGTTTCCTATGCCCCACATCAATGGCATGAGCCCTGAACTGTCCATGAACGGCCATGCTACTCCCTATGAAATTCACAACGCCTTTAGCAGGCCCTCTTCCAAGCAGAACACCCCTCAGTACACAACCTCTCACCTGGACCAAGAAATAGTTCCATGTACCCCAAACCACAGCAGCAGACAGAAGGCAGACAAGATGACAAGCTTGTCCTTACCTGACTATACCAGGTTTTCCCCAGCTAAAATAGCACTAAGGAGACACTTGAATCAAGACCATGGAGTCAATGGAAAAGCAACAGCTAATGAGATACAGAGGTGAGAGTGATCACTTCCCAGGTTGGGAAAGAAGGGGTAGTTGCTTGTTTTAATTACAGTGATTTACTGGGATTGTGGAAAAATATGTTTAAAAGTGAAGATTTATAAGCTATTAAAAGTTTTGTTTCCTGAAACCCAGCTGATGGGGGAAATAAGGTGGTACTGACAGTGCCTGGAGTTTGGTACAGGAATTCCTTACAAAAGAGAAGTCATTCACTTTTGTAGTCTAATGTTCCTACGTCTGTGTTCCAGAGCTGATCATGTCAAAGAGAATGGCCTTACATACCCAAGCCCTGGTATTTCAAATGGCATAAAGCTGAGTCCTCAGGAAACTCGGCCCTCTTCCCCAGCGGCCTTACCAGTTGCAGGCGAGAAGGTAAGACAGCTGCCTGTGCTCAAGTGCAGAGATGTTACACCTGGTTCAACAAGGAAGAAGTTGGCCAAATTAGGGAATGCAGGCACCCTCCTTTCTGTGCTCTGCTTGGCATGGAAAATAATGCAAAATACAGTAGGTGTGATACACCAAAAAATTGCTGGCTAGAGGAAGAGAATAGTGTCCTCATGAAAGATGTGCTTACTTCTGAGCTCCTGGTTTGTAGATGAACTGCACCAGTAATGCAGTGGGACCTCTTTTTAATCTTTTGTATCTCTACTTGAACTTGAAAAGTAGTTTCTTTCATAGTTAAAAAAACCAGAAAAACCAAAAAATTGTCCACGTAATTGCTCCAGCCATGAATCATATTGGTGCTTACTTCAGAGCAAGCAGGTACCCTCTAATAGGAGGATACCATGGAAATATTTTTGGCTACTACATTTTCTGTGTACGGAGGGCCTCAAGATATGAATTCTGCTTTTCACAGAGCTCTAACAACAACGAGAAACGAGCTTGCCTAAGGCATCCTTTTCCTTATGTTTGGGGCCAGCAGTAGCTTGAATTTACATACTTCTGTGCTGTTGGATATTGGTGTCTCGGTAGACTGGTGTTGGTAACAAAGCTGCTCCATGCATGCCCTGTCTTTGCTATATAGTCATTGCTCTTCATCCTGTAATTCTTTAAAAAGGAGGAGGGATATAAATGAGCAGGTTACAGGTAGTTTAAAAAGTCTTTTTAGTAATAGCATGTAGTTAGGAATGTTACTTTCTCTTTTGCATTTACAGGTTTTGAGAGAGAGAACCTCTGTGAGTAATGGAGAAACTATCACCAGCCTACCTATCAGTATTCCTCTCAGCACAGTGCAGCCCAATAAACTCCCTGTTAGTATCCCTCTGGCCAGCGTAGTCCTACCTAGCCGTGTTGAGAAGGTGGTGAGTAAGGGATTGTCAACACTTTCCATCCCTAACTAAAATCACAGTGGGGAGTAATGGGGTGCTGTGCACCAGAATCCTTAGTGGGCTGCTAATCTTGACTGTCTGATGCTTTGGGGGAGGCTGCTGTTGGGATGCATCCTCCTGGCTCTTGGTCATTCTGTAGGTTTTTCCTCTCATATGTCTGTGGGGTGGTGGTGTTTGTGCCAGGAAGGAAAGTAAAGTACCTGCCACAAGTGATCCTAGTCTTAAATGTCCAGCTGGGTGGAAGAGGCACAGAATCTGGGAGTTTGTGGCAGTGAAAGCAGAGAATCACACATGTCAGTTTGTTCTTAGCCCCTGCCTTCTTGCATGGCCCTGGGAGACAAATTCTTCTGCCTCAGTTTGGTCATCTCAAAGCTGTCTATAGCAGGATGAACTCAAATAGCACCTTGACGGTGCAATACCTAATGTGTGAGTGACAGCTCTGTAGCAGCAGAGAAGCAGTTAGAGAACTTCTGGGGCATCTCTTTTTGAAATCCTGCTAAGTCTGTATCACTCAGTGGCAGAGGAGTTTAAAAAAGCCTGGTCCAGTTTCTTCCAGATGTTTGTCACTAAAGTGTTACAGCAGAGAACTGAGAAGTGTCTGCTGCTTTCACGTGAGAGCTGTGGAGCTAGAATCCATCCACAGACGCTTGCCGTATAATCCCATGTTTGGAAAGCTGGAGTTGCTTCATAGTGTTGAATCCATTATCTCTTTCCAGCTGAAGGCTTCTAGTTGGAGCAGAACTAGAGTCTGCCTGGCTGTGAACAGAAGTTGTGTGTCCTCAGAGACAATGTTAGCTCTGGGTGGCATCTTTCACTTCAGCACATTGTTTATTCAGGCAACCATGTCACAGTTGTTTTGCCTGCTTTAGGAAAACACTGCTTGTGTACCAGAGAACACAGCCTGATGCATTCCATGTTCACTTTGGGGTTGTTTTGGGGAACTTTGTGTGCACTGGCGTGAAGACATGGTACAACCGTTTGTTTCCTTTTTGGCTGCCTGTGAAGCAGTGGACTCTGATTGCAGTGCTGTCCTGAGTCTAAACTTCCTGGGATGATGAGCCTGTGCTCCCTGTATCTGCATGGTATCTGCTGTGTGCTAGATACTATTGCAGTATAACTAACCCCAGTATTTGTTTTTGTCCCATAATATGCTGACTGATGCTTTTCTCAAAATAAGCAAAATCTGGGACATTTAGGAAGTAGAAGCACTTGGTCAACCTACTAATGCATGTGAATTTGGTTTAAACTGTTGACTTTTGAGTATACTTCCTGTACTAAAACGCCTGTTTCTCTCCCCAGAGAAGCACACCTAGCCCAGTTCATCAGAGTAGAGACTCATCGACACTTGAAAAGCAGATTGGTGCTAGTTCTCATAATGGCGTAAGCAATGCTGCTGGAAACAAGCCACTGGCTTTGGCTACCTCAGGTAACAGCCTCATCTACACGCAGGTGCCCTGTCTGTGGGGACAGCACCCCCAAGCGTTTCTTGTCAGGTCACTCTGTGCTAGAGAAATGTGGGTTTTGTAATGAGACCAATGAGTCATGGGTGATGATGTTTTGAGACAGCATGTGCCTACAGCTTAGATGCATTCTGGCATAAAGGATTGGTCTGACGTGCCTTTATCTGAGCTGCGGCATCTTGCAGTGTACATAAATAATTGCTTTTGGCAAATTTTTCTATGTGGATTAAGAGATTCCTACCTTTACGATGTGGCAAACCAGTAAAGTGTTATGTAGCTCTGCTATGAGCTGATGATCTGGCTTTAGAAGTTTTATTTTACAGAGTGAGGTTTTAATATCAAAATTAATTTCTTGATGCAGGTCACACTGGTGCGTCATGAGCAGTTGTAAAGGCACAAGTATCTGGGTAGGAAGAAAGGTTGAATGGGGGAGGATAGAGATACCTTAAGTGCAGACACTGCTTGTGAACTTGCTCCTCTGATGAAATTGTGACCTTTAGCTATTCAGGATATGGAAATGTCGTGGACCAGGATAAGTAAGCTCTCGCATCCAGAAGTTATTGTACAGCTGATCCCTCGTCAGAAAGTGCATGTGTTACTGATGTTTACCACCTCAAGAGGCTCGTGTTGTTTCTAGCATCTGTTTTGCAAAGGGGGGCTTGGCTGCAGTTTTCTGTACAACCAGTGAAATACTTAAAAACCCCTTTGTTGTAAACCAACACCATGTTCCCTTCTGCCCCTTCCATTTGATCAGCCCAGAGACAAGGCCTTAGTAGAGCACTGAACCCATTTATGATACACCACGACAAATACTTCGTTCCCTTTCCAACCTTCCTCTCATGTGGCATTCTTCTGCCACAGTGTCTCTGAAGATCCCCTGTCACTTCCTAAGCCACAGCCTTTTGTTTAATTTTGAGAAGGAGGCGAGCTGTATGGATGACCAAGTCCCTTCTTTTTTGGGGAAGGGAACAGGCTGAATTTGGCCATCTATTTCCTTGACGACAGGAAGGAGTTGAGAGTAGAGGAGCCCTGATTTCAAGAGGTGTAATAGTTCACCTTACACTTGAATTGCCTTTTAAAAACCAGGTAGAGCATAGGATATCTTTATATATCACATGAATTTTCCTGAACTGGCCAAAGAGTAGAGCAAATCATTAATCCCTAACTGAAGCCACCAGCCCACAGAGCCACGTTCTCAACTGCGCTGTGTAAAAAGCAGCTTTGAGTTTCCTGTATCTGCTGATCTCCTGGAGGTAGAGCTGAAACCACTCCCAGTCATCCCAGAAATCTAGCACTGTGAACTGTCGCTCAGCAGAAGCAATGATGTATACTTTCCCTTCCAACAGGTTTTTCTTACTCTTCTGGCTCCGTGGCAGTCAATGGAAATCTTACAAACAGCCCAGCCCATCTTAACCATAGTGTTGATCAGGCAGCTCTGGACGACTCTGGGAGTCTGTTTAACTCAGTAGGGTCTCGGAGTTCCACTCCACAACATCCTTTGCTAATGATGCAGTCAAGGAACTCTGGGCAAAACTCCCCTGCTCACCAGCACTCAACAAGCCCCAGGTTAAATGGCACATCCCAGAGCCTGGTAGGGGTATTGCAATATGCAGATGCTCAGAAGATGTTTGCCGAAGGAACAAAGGGGGATCTTCAGTCTGATGCAGCGTTTTCAGATCCTGAGAACGAGGCCAAGAGAAGAATCATCTTTACAATCTCTCCTAATACAGGACATGTAAAACAATCCCCTTCCAACAAGCACAGTCCTCTGCCCATGAGCGCTCGGCTGGACTGTGGCCAAGCACACGCGCAGGATGGGAAGAAGCGAGGCCGGCGGAAGAGATCCTCCACTGGGAATCTCAGCGGGAACTCCGGGGTCTCCCCTAAACGCAAATCCTTACCTACTGTGTCTGGACTCTTTACGCAACCGTCGGGTTCACCGCTCAATATCAACTCCATGGTAAGGGCAGAAAGGAAGAGCAAGAGAGAAGGGCTTGGGAAAGCTCTTGGAATTGGAAATAAGCTTCAGCTATTCTCTGGTGTACTCCTAGGCTGTCACAGTAGCTAGACCTGGTGTGAAGGTCCTGTGTGAAAATGGCCCCTCTGAGAGACCAGGAAATTGCTGAAGAGTTGGGGAGCTATTTCTGTATAAGTAGAACATCTTCAAGGAGTTCTTTGCTGTCAGAGCATTGAAAATTAAAAGTAATATCTTCCCTTATGACACAGACCTTGTTTCTGCAGTGAAGTTGATTTTTAGGCTCTAGGTTAAATATTTTGAAAATAGTTTAAACTAAACTGACTAAATAGCTTACGAGTGCCAGAAGCATATGGCATTCTTGCATAATTAAGCTAGCTATACAACTTGTGTTCATCTGGTCCTGCAGTGGTAGTTTGAGAAGAAATGTGATTATCCCGTGTTTTCATTTCTGTGTTAAAACACAAAAACCAAAGAATGAAAATCAGCTGGTTTTCTGCTATATTTAAGCTTTCATCCCAGGTTCTAATACAGGATGGTGAACAGCAGCAGTGCTGAACAAGCAGCTGTTGCCATATCCTAAAGCTGGCCAAGTTAAGCCTGGTTTTAATACCCTTAGTAAGATGCTTTGTTTTTAAAGGGATACTCTCGTCTGTAACTGCTTTCTTTCCTTCTTGCCCAGGTCAATAACATTAACCAGCCTTTAGAAATAACAGCCATTTCCTCTCCTGAAAACTCCCTGAAGAACTCTCCTGTTCCTTACCAGGACAACGACCAGCCCCCGGTACTGAAAAAGGAAAAGCCCCTGCTTCAGACCAACGGTGTTCATTACTCCCCTCTAACGTCAGATGAAGAGCAGGGATCTGAAGATGAGCACAACAGCAGCAGGTGAATACCCAGGGGAAGGTTTCAGGATGAGATTTCTCTGGGAGCTGATAATGGTGCTCTAAACGGAGAGGTGTGCTAAGCCCCCTTTGTTCCCCTTGCTTGGAGGCTGATTGCGTTATGCCAAGCCTCTTATGTGGCTGAAATTGTGAATAGGGAAGGTATTTAGGAAGTAGTGCTTGAATGTGGGAACTGTTGCTGTGTTTGCAAGGCTGGCAGCCTGGCCTCTGAAAGAATTAGAAAAGTAGAAATGCTTTTTTACTACACTACTTTGTGGCAGTACTGAGGCTGTGTGTGTAATCTTTAACTATGAGTCTGTATCCTGCTTAGTCACAGTTTCAGCTTGATTCCAAATTCTTCACTTCCTGCCCCAAACGGTTGGTTGATACATTGCTCTGCAAATTGATTATTCACCACCTTTTGCCTGCCTGTGGGGTGCAATTTTTTCCTTGTTTAAGGTACTGGAAAAGTAACCACTTTTATAGAAAAAGGAGCAACAGTCTGCTTTTGTTGTGAAAGAAAAGCAACAATGAAGTGCTCTGAACGTGCACTCATCTTGGCAAAGAGCAATAATTCTATAATAGCTTCTACTTAAAGTTTGTGATGGATTTTTTTTAATGCTTTTAAGCTCCTTTAGTAACACGGAGCTATCTGTCTGACTTGGCTTTTTATACTCTAATCGACTGTTAAGTCATGAACATGAGGAAGACACGTTATTAGGGTAGATGTGCAACAAAAGGTCTGCAGTGAGTGCTATAATCTTTTTCTTTTCCCACTAGAATTGAGAGGAAAATTGCAACAATCTCATTGGAAAGCAAATCTCCACAGAAGACTGTTGAAAATGGTAGGTGTGAGGAATATTAGTTGTTGTAGTGGATGGGCTTGGGCATGGGTGTCTGCCTCTGACTGAAGTTGTCAGTAGCAGGAGTTTCTCTGCTCTGTGCTGCAGAGCAGAGTGCAGTTCTGCCAGGGCAGACAAGTGGCTGCTAATTACAGATTTGGGGTTAGTTCTTCCTGTAATCCCAAGTTCCCAAAGCTCTGACCAGTGTTTTTCACTGACTGAGGGTTTGGGTGGGGATCTGTAGTACAAAGATGGAGGAAGAAGTAGCTCAGCATCCCATGTGGAATCAAGTTTGGTGAGTAGACATGGGTACAGATTTGGGACATGATTTCCCTTGGCTGGGGCCAATCAAAGATTTAATGGCTTTAACCTGCCAGAGGGGAGATTGAGATGAGCTCTGAGGGAGAAGTTCTTCCCTGTGAGGGTGCTGAGGCGCTGGCACAGCGTGCCCAGAGAAGCTGTGGCTGCCCCATCCCTGGCAGTGTTCAAGGCCAGGTTGGACACAGGGGCTTGGAGCAACTTGCTCTAGTGGAAGGTGTCCCTGCCCATGGCAGGGGGTTGGAACTGGATGAGCTTTAAGGTCTGTGATTCTCAAACCTCTTCAGAGCATTAAGGTAAATTTTAACAACTTTGAGGTGACTTCACAAATATTTCTGCCTTTGGATCACAAGTAGAATTACAGACTGATAGAATGTGTGTTTGAAAAATTAAAACCCTGTTCTTAATGAGCAGATTCAATGAATGCTGTTCTTTGACACAACTTTTCTAACAAACTAGGTGGCAGCTTAGCTGGGAGGAAACAAGCACAAAGCAACGAGAACATGAATAGCAGTAAATGGAAATCTACTTTTTCACCAATATCTGACATCAACCTGACCAAAACTACAGATAGTCCATTGCAGTCGGTTTCATCTCTGAGCCAGAATTCGCTGTTTGCCTTCAGGCCCTCCACTGAGGATAGCTTTGCCATGGATGCCAAGATCACGGCACACCCCAGGAAAAACATTGCCATGCCCTCCTCCGGGGCGGACGGGCTCAGCCCCAGTACAAACTCCACTAATGGATTTCCGTACAATGGTGGACTGTCAAGTGATATGGGTTTACACAGCTTTATCGATGGTGCTTCTCTTCCACATAAGGCTTCAGACGTGACGACTTCCAACTGCTCCCTGGGTTTCCAGTCGCAGCGAAGCAAAGATGTGGGGGTATCGGAAACGAATCCTTTCTTGAACAAGAGGCAACTCGAAGGCCTCAACGGCACGAAAGGAGAAGACTTAAATCGGGCAGGGGTCAAAGGCAAAGAGATCAGCGAGATCAGCATCCGCACTGGGGGTTCTTCAGACAAAAACTCTTTGCAGCATAACGGAAAGGTTGGCAAAGGACGGGACCGAGATGTGGAGTTTAAAAACGGCCACAACCTTTTCATTTCTGCTGCTGTTTCCTCTGGTGGCCTTCTGAATGGTAAAAGCCTTTCTACTGCTGTTTCTTCAGCAGGCAACCCAGCATCTTCTGTTCAGACACACCATCCTTTCCTAAACACTTTGACCACTGGATCGCAGTTCCCCCTCGGCCCCATGGCCTTGCAAGCAAACCTCAACTCGGTGACAAATTCCTCAGTATTGCAGTCCTTATTTAATTCAATGCCAGCTGCTGCCAGTCTGGTCCACGTGTCATCAGCTGCAACCAGACTGACTAATTCTCACACTATGGGGAACTTCTCTCCTGGGGTTACAGGTGGAACAGTTGGAGGTAGGCAGAACTCTTTCTCTGGTATAAGACAGGGCCTAAAGGAAAGTCTGACACTGCCTCTCCAGGGGTGAAACCCTTTCATTTCTGCAGGATGTGAAGCAGATCTGTCCCACATAACCAGTCTCCTCTATCTCTCGGAAATGCTAGGATGAGTTCAGTTCCCCACAGTGAAATCTCATGAGCTTTGTCTACTAGATGAGCTTGTTGTATCACCTTTAATGAAACAATACACCCAGACTTTGTGATTTCATAATGTGTGCTTGTTCAGATGTTGCTGTGTTGGAACCAGCTTGGGTCCGCCTGCAGGTAAAAGATTTAACTTGTCCTGGTACCAAGTTGAGGATCTCTAACTTTGACAACTTGAGTAAAGGTTGAGATTAGGCCTTGAATGGAATTAGCATGATCCAGGAAGAGCAAAACATCAGTGCCTCTTCAGAGGAGATGGTGTTGGGGAATTGCGTAGCATTCTGGCTCTTGAATGGACATGAAGAGCATTTCTTTGCCAGGAAGGGCAATGCCATATGCACCTTGCACTTCTGGGATTCTGCACAGGCTTGGCTTCTGTGGCCCAAACCGGAGACAAGCTGGCAGGACTAGAAGATAGTCTGAACCTGCCGTTACTAAGTGTCCAAGGCAGTTTTTCTTACCTGTCCATAATCATTCAGGCACCATGTCGGGAAATCCTAACTCTTACATCTCTCAGCACATAGATTTGCTGGAAATACAATCTCCCCTCTGCTGCCCTGTAAGTGGGAAAGCAGGAGGGTGGGGAGGGAAGAGCAGCAATTTGAGTCTCCAGCTAAACAACTCTAAAGACCACGTAATCTCATCAAAAGTCTACCCGTGTGGTATAGAACTGACAGTTCTTGGGTCTGACCATTTTTCCTCGTGGCATTTAGAGGTTGGCAGTAGGAAAGGTAAGTGAAATCTTTTGTACCTCCTGGCCTGCACCATTATCTCTCATTGCTTGCTACCTTCTCATGCTGCATATTTTTGTATGGGGCTGTAACTATTTTAATTTTGCTTTTTTTCTTTTTATTTTTCCTTTTGGTTTTGTTTCTCTTGTCACTTGAGACTGTACAAAGCCCATCTGTTGAAGCTGAGTTTTTCTCTCCTGTTTGCAGGTATTTTTAACCATGCGGTGCCTTCTGCCTCCTCTCCTCATCAATTTGGAGCCAGTTTCAGCAGCAGTGCTGTCTCTAGCAGCACAGTGCTAAGCTTAAACCCTCTGCAGGCTGTTGCCAGCACCTCATCCTCATCCTTCCCACCCCCTTCCTCTAATTTAGTAACATCTAGTGAGACTAGATCTGCTCAGCACCTCAACAGAGCGCCAGTGCAATCTGTTTTCCATCCCCCTCCTAACGTTTCATTGCCCCCACCTCCTCCATTGCTCGCTTCTAACTCCGAGCCTGCGCTTCTGCAGAACCTGCCATCCATCCCACCTGGTGAAGCCTTTTTGCCACCCTCTTCTGCTGCTTCTGTCCAACCTGCTAACGCTTCTTTGTCTATTAAGCTAGCTTCTCTCCAGCACAAAACCTCCCGCCCCTCCTTTACAGTCCATCACCCGCCTCTGCCCCGTTTGGCGCTGGCACAGTCCGCGCCCATGATCACGCAGTCCAACGCTGCTGGCACGGCCGCTCTGTGGGTCACACTTGGCATGCAGCCTCCTTATGCTTCGCACCTTTCTGGGGTTAAGCCACGATAAAGAGCTTGCTTAGCTAACAGTTCTTATTTTGTAAGGTAAGGCTAGATCAAAGAAAAGAGGAGTTTTGTACAAGATGCTGAATGATGCTTCTTCCTTTTCAGAGAGAGTTGGGGATGGGCTCTGGGAAAGAAAAACCTCTCAAATGTGGGAAGCAAACGATCTGATGGCAGAGGATGGAGAGTCTTAATGCTCTCTGTTCTGGGAGTCAGGATTTCTCGACAAGGGCTGCTCACAATAGTAACTCTGGTCTGTCTCGTCTGACATGAGGATTATGTTCAGGTTGAGATCACTTCATGAAAATGTTTATTTTGAAGATCAGGAATCAAGAGGAAATGTCTATTTTTAAGTACGGTTTTATACAGTTTTTGGAAGTGGTTGTTGCCTATTCCCCCCTCCCCTCTTCTTGCCTTCTGACACAGACTGTTGCATCTCCCCGAGTCCACGTCCGCATAGCGTTAGGCTGCCTGGTGGTGCTGCTTTGTGACTCTCTGTGGCAATGTGGTGGACTTGGTTTTACTGCCACTCAATAACAGCTGCTCTAAATAATCACAGAGCTAAAAATCTCTAGTTTACGAGCTGCAGCTTTGTCTTGGAGAGCAAATGCACTGGTCTCGCATCGCACTTAATGTGCCTCCTGCATCAATGGCAAACACAACCACAGGTAGCAAAGGGTTGTGATTTATCTGTGTGCTACTGCTTCATTGGACTTGCCTGCAAGGGCTGAGAGTCACCAACTCACCAGATGCTCTATTTATCCTCATTTGGCAATCACTGGCTTACTGAGTAGACTGTGAATGAGAACACAGGGAATGTGCAGGGTTAACTGTGCTCCGTGCTTCATAAAGGCTGGGGCCGCAGAAGAGAGGAGGGGTTCTGGAGACTCTGTGCATTTTTACTGAAGCAGGTATTTAAATGTCTTTAGAGCAACTCCAGAATAAAGTGCACCACTACAGAGTTGGGTACTGTTGTTAATGGAAATACTCTGTGGCATCCTGATGTAACAACTTGTGCTTGCAAAGTGAAATCAGTCTGTTAGGCCCCAGAGCTTGCTCCGTGCTTTTCTTCTAGGTCTTTTTATGTTGTTGCTGTTCTCTGATACCAAAGCTACATAAAATTTATGGTTGAATACTCTTTGCCACTTATAAAGCATATGACTCAATTACAATATATACCTGAGAGATTCTTTTGACTGTGCCTTGTGTATAGTGTCTTCATCATCAAATTGCTCCACAGACACAAACAAATCCTCATTAGGCTTTTGTAAGACATGTAAGTATTAACTCCTCCTTCCATACAAGGAAGTGAGGCTGAGGAAGAGTTTTGAGTAACGTGGTCCCTGCGTGCCAGCAGAGACCAACAGTGTGATGTGGAAGGGGCTTGAAAGACCCTGAATAGAAAAGAGATGGGGGAGAAGGGGCAAGGAGGGGTTTGTATATGTAAGACTCACGTGAGAACAGCGTGAAAGCCTTGTGCTGAAGCGGTCGCCTTACCTGGAACTGAGGTTATACTGGGCTAGACTCTGCCATCTGTGTCATGGGCCCTGTCACAAAATGGTTCTGAGCAAAATAAGCAAGGCACAAAAGTGACGTACGGAGCAAAGTAGCTGGATGACAAAGCTGGCCTGTGGAGCGAAACAACAGAAATAATGCTACCAGGAGATGCTGTATGACAGACATACCGTAGTTGTGGTCCTGCTCTGTGTGACTCTTGAACATAGGTCAAATACTTGAGCAGTTCATTGACTTTGGTGTGATCGCTGTGCTCAGAGTCCTTGATGAACCAAGGTTGAACTCTGGAATTGGGGGCTAAACTGCTTTGCTTCTCAAAATGTTTCTCTCCCAGGGTAATAAAAAATGAAAAGCAGATTAGTGTGTGCTAGGAAAAGGTGAAGTACAGAGGGGGAGAACACTTATTTTCCCCGCCTTGAGGTCAGTCATGGGAGGACAGAGTTCAATGTGCTTACACTGTTCAAGGCCAGGTTGGATGGGGCTTGGAGCAACCTGCTCTAGTGGAAGGTGTCCCTGCCCATGGCAGGGGGTTGGAACTGGGTGAGCTTTAAGGTCCCTTCCAACCCAAACCATTCTGTGAAAGCTTTAAAATCTGCCATGGGCTGTGTATTGCTCCTGGAGGCATCCTTTCTGTCTAACTGCAGTTGGGACAAGAGCTGCTCCTCCTTTGCTGGCTAGCAAGGTCTTGGAGCAATGTAAAAATGATTGACACATCTAACACATGATAGAGTTTTGTCTTTTATTTAGATGAGTCTCTTCCTCTCCTCCTGTTGTGCAGGTAACTAGGATTTCTACCTCAACCCATTGTGACCTATGCAAGGACAACGTGGACCAACTTCACTCGGCTTCCACTGAAAGGTGCTCACCTGGCCTGTGCAGGGGTTTCTACTCTCTTACTACTGGACAAAATAAAAACATAAAAAGACCTAAACGACAGAGAAAAGATTTACTGTGAATCTGAGTTAAAACAAAAAAAAAAAAAAAAGGGAAAAAAAGGAAAAAAAAAAAAAAAGAGCAAAAGAAATGCTTAAAGCTCCAGTTTGTATTGTTGATAGTTTAGATAAAGTATTTATCTTTTTTTTAAAGTGAAAACGATTTTGACTTATTTTATTCCACCTAGAATCATAAACACAACTTATTATTAAATTTTCTGATTAATAAAGGACTGGCACACCAGCAGAGATGTAAAGAGCCTCCTCTCGGTGCTATTTCATCCGTCAGAACTGTGCCTCTAGTTTGAATCCTTGGTGCTGAACTTGGAGGGTTGAGCAATGCCAAACCCAGTTCTCAGAAGGGTCTGCAGTTTATTTATTCACCTTGCTCTGTTCATATACCAAAAGCCATTTGGTTTGCAGCAGTAGGAGCTACAGAGAAAGGCAGGCTTCTAATTAAAGCTTTGTTTTAATTGGAACTCTTTTAACTGAGGGGATTTAACTGTGTTCATTGCCAACCAGAACTCGGATTCCCCTCTGGGGTGGCAGCTAAGAGTCCCTGGGGTGGCCCAGGCGAGCTCCACCAGCGCAGGCACCTTTGAAAGAAGAAATTCCAAGTCCTGCCCCATTCAAACTACTTCACTGGGCCATTTGCCGTTGCTGGTGGCACTCAAGTCACTGTGAATTTTGGTAGTTAGTCTGGTACCTTGTTTTGGGATATCATTGGCATATGAACAGGGTGTGTGATCACTGGTATTGGTCAGGCCCTTGCTACAACGTTGGGAAGACTGAACACAGGGCTTCTGTCCTGGTGCAGGTAGCAGATTTTCTCAGCTTGCTGGTTTTTGTTCCAAGTATAATGTATTTTGTTAATAGGGTTTTGATACTTGAGTCAGAAATGGATTAACTGTGTACATTGATGGACAAAGTGCATTTTGCTTTTGTATTTCCTTGCTTTAAGTAGGTCTAAATGGTAGTTCACAAAAACACCCTGATCTCGCCTACGTGCTGCCACACAATCCGACTGGTGCAGTTCTTGTTTTGTGACTTGGTGTTCTGTGTACAGAAAGGGCTGCTCCGAGCAGCAGCTGTATTTTATAGAGATGTGATGAGAAAAATATAAATTTCATATACTTTTATTTCATTTATTTTTAGATTGTACAATGCACAGTAAACTTGTAAAAACTTATTTATTCGAGTGCACAAAGGGAGGAGGAGGATGACCCATTAAGTAGAGATCACGCTGGGCTGTGCTTCAGACTGGCCCAGATACCAGTAAAGGAAACTACAATCAAAGAAGGGGAATTGCAACAGCAAAATGATGTTTAAGCTTTGGGGAACATCTGCTTGCCAGCCCTGTGCTCCAAGGGGCAGCACTGACTGCTCTGCATTGGAGTGCTTGCTGTCCTGGAATCCCATCCAGGTTGGTAGTGCTCCCCGTGGAGTCTCCCACCTCCAGCAGTCGGGCATTCCCCTCGGCCTTGAGCACCCCATGGTCACAAAGAGCTGGGCTGAACACGTGCATTAGCTGCTTAACTTCTGCCTCAGGGTTTGAAGTCAGCATGAGACCTCTGCCCAGTGCGCTCCCTCGTGCGCTCACTCCTGCTCCCTGGCTCCAGGAGGAATGGCTGTGAGCGCTGTGCTGGTGTGTTCAAGAGTGGTCCTTGAACTCTACCGGCTCCTACAGATTTCAGTGAGGCCCTTTTCTCTGTACCTCATCCCTGGCAATCTTAGTAGAGATCTAGGACAAAGTGCAGTTATTCTCTTCATTCCCAAGCGTGTCTTCCATAGGCAGCCTTTGTGCGTGGAAACTGTTGATCTGAGTGTGCCGCCTTACTCGCTGGAAAGGGAAGGGGTTGATAGCCCTGGAAATTAGGGACATTTTGGAATCGTTTTCTGCTTTGCGTGTGGGAGAGGATTTGACAGCGGTGCGCCCTGCTGAGTTACTAACAGCAAGATGGAAACCTGGAAAAGGGCAAATATGCTCAGAGGGTGAGAGC
Source organism: Strigops habroptila (assembly GCF_004027225.2). Lineage (NCBI taxonomy): Eukaryota > Metazoa > Chordata > Aves > Psittaciformes > Psittacidae > Strigops > Strigops habroptila. The sequence goes on from NC_044296.2 coordinate 2,773,955, forward strand.
TGAGAAACATCCAGTAGCTTCTAGTAGAAGCCATACACAGTTTATGTCCTGGAATCCAGGAAGACAATGTAACCCAGATGTTTTGCAGCTGGGAGTTGGGCAGTTCCAGCTTCTTCCAGCTCCTTGGGTGACTGGAAGTTGCAGAGCTGCCTTAGCATCCTTCCCAGCAGGCGGCAGAGTGCTCAGTCTCTGAAGGCTTTAACTTGTAGGCTGTACCAGAGCAATTGCTGGAGGGCGGAATTGCAGCGGCCTTAATTCTGTCTCCCCCCTATCATTTGTATCCCTGATGAGAAAGATGAGGACATCCAAGTAGAAGCTTTTAATCACTGCTTTTATCAGGTCCTTTTCTGAAAAGGGACCAAGATTCGGTGTTCGTTGGACCTTTCACGTTCCCCTTCATCCCAAACCACAAAAGACATCCAGGAAGAGAACTCATCCATTGTCACTTGTTCTGTATGGGGAGGGTTCACTTGTGCTCATAGCCAAGGTGTGCGCAGGACAGCAGCAGATGCCTGTTTGGAGAAGGACCTGACGCAAGGGCTCCGTTGAACCCGCTGTGCTCTCCAACGCCTGCTCAATGCCTGTATCAGCCAGCGCTCCTCAGCTGGAGAGGAGGGCCAGCTCCTTGTGATGGGAATCACTTGCTTTGCCCTGAGCTTCACAGCAATTCAGCAATCAGTGTCTGGGGAGCAAGATGGAACTGTCAGTCATAGTTTGGTGGTGGACTTGGCATCTGCCTCGTCATCACCTCAGTGCTGCCATTCCCATGACATAAGGGGTAGATTGAGATGAGCTCTGAGGCAGAAGCTCTTCCCTGTGAGGGTGCTGAGGCGCTGGCACAGGGTGCCCAGAGAAGCTGTGGCTGCCCCATCCCTGGCAGTGTTCAAAGCCAGGCTGGACACAGGGGCTTGGAGCAACCTGCTCTAGTGGAAGGTGTCCCTGCCTGTGGCAGGGGGTTGGAGCTGGATGAGCTTTAAAGTCTATTCCAACCCAAACCAGTCTGGGATTTCATGACCTGATGTTTCCGTCTTGGCAGCCCACACTGCAGGAGTCTGGAGCTGCTCTGGCCATGCCGGTGTCTTCCACCCATGCCTGGCACTGTTGATACCTTCCCCTTGTGATGCACTGTGTAATTGCATTGTGTGGCAGCTACAATCTAAATCCTTGTAGTAATTCCTCACTGGGGTGTGCTTCCAGGAAGGTGCCTGATGAGGTAACGCTTGTGGGGAGCAGGGCTGAGATGGGAACCAGGAGAGTGCAGGTTCTGGGACTGGTGTCTTAGTGTTGTATTATCTGAGAGATGTTGCCAAGAGATTTGCATTGTCGTCTTCCCCACTCCCTGATCTTCTCTCGCTTTGCCATAATCTTGGCCAAATTCAACTTGTTTCTTCTCTGTTTGCAAAAGGGGAGAGCATTTACCTTGCTGTGGGGCTGCTGAAGGAATAGCTTTGAGCTGTTAAGATCTCATCCAGATGGCTACAAGAATAAGACCCTCATGACCCTGCTGTAGGAGTGCTGTGCCAGAGGTCTGGAACCTGTTTTCAGTAACTGGAGATGCTTGTGAGTAGTCAAAGCCAAACAGCCAGTTCCAAAAAGGAATTCATTCTGTGTTACCACATCCTGCTGGGTCCAGTCGTTCCATGGCTGTCACACATGTTCCTTCTCCTCTGTGCTGCTGCTGCTGCCAGGGACTTGTCAGGAAGCTCAAATACATCTTGGAGCACTTGCATTGCCAAAAGGAAAGAAGGAACTTCCTGAGTGTTGTGGTGAGCAAAACCTGTGCCCGCTGCTGACTGTCAGGAACCAGCCCTGCTCTCATCTGGGGATTTGCTGCCTCTGGCTTGTACTCACCCGGCTCAGTCCACCAAGACCCACCAGGCTCGGAGGCTCCAGATCTCAACGTGTTCTTTGCTGTGGATTCATCACTCAGCAGCGATTCCTCCATTAGCCAGGGGATGAGGGGCACCAGCAGTCTCATTGCTCTGCTTTTCATGTAGATGAAGGAGAAGGTGGGAAGATGTTGCTGGAGGACTTAGAGGCTGGGGCTGTTGAGACCGCGGTGGTGTGCAGGAGGATGGTGACATCGAGCTGTCTCTGCATCGTCTCTTGGTTTGGTGCAAGTGAGGCTGTTTCCTTTAGGAAGGTGTGGATCAGTCTAGACAACCATATTGATCGGAAGCATCTTCACCTCTTAGTTCAGATTGAGGATGCAATGGGAAAGGTGAAGGGGAAAGTGCCAACATCAGGGAATGCAGCACATCCTGGATGTACATGGCACCATCCCCAACTAGTTTCTCCCAATAGCAGGGACTCATGTCTCCTTGACCAGAGAAACAGAGAAATACTTTCTTGTGCTTCCACCTCATTTCCTTCCTTCCTAATGGCAACAGCCACTTTACCTTCTAGTGCCTGGTTTGTGCTCACCCTGCCGCTGGCTGGGGTTGGGGTGAAGCTGAATTCCCCTGTCCCAGGACTGGCTGGTGGGGTGTGCATGTGGGGATGAAGGTCAGCTTGTAGGGACTGAACTTGTGGTTGCACCTACAGTCGCTGAAGCACCCAGGCAGGGAGGTTGCATCACTTGAACGTGAAGGGAGCCAGCGGTCACTGGTTTTGTGAGTCAAGAGCTTTCAAATCCCCAGGGCTTGACACTCCTCAGTCTGAAGCTCACCCAGCCCAGTTACTTAATCTCGGTGTTGAGTAGCTTTCTTCTTTCTTTAGTCCAGCTTAATACTTGAGCAAGTAACTTCTCTATTTGAAATCTGCTGAGCAAAGAGGTTTCAGGCTTGGTGAGCTCTTCCCTTGCATCTGAATCACATTTCAAAATGCTTCAGTATCACTTGGCCGTCGGGGCCGCTGTGTGTAGGTGCCTTCGCCCCGCTGTGGGCAAGAGGTTCCTTCTGAGAGGTTTGGTGACACTTCTTCATCCTCCTTCTTCAGGGGTTGGGTGAGGTGACCTTTAAAGGTCCCTTCCAACCCAAACTACTCTCTGATTCTCTGTAGAGATGTATGTGGAATGCTCGATGGAGTCTGAGGGCTATGGACAGGCAGCTCAGGCTCACCTCCAGGGACCTGTGTGGTTTGATTCTGCGAGGATTGTGGATTTAGAAAGCAGCATCTGCTCCCCTGACCTGTTATGTTTTCTACTTGGAAGAGTGTCCCAGCAGAGGAGAGCCTGCAGGGCTGCATGGCAGGGGGAGCATCCGTGGGTGCGGAGGTGGCATCTGCCGTGGGGTAGGTGATGGTTTTGGTGGGACACCGTGGCTGTGCAGTTCATCTCCTCCGAGGCTCTCCAGAGCGCCCACTCTTTGTGACCCTGTGGGGATATTGGCACGAGGCCCTGCAGGACCTGCGCCCTCACTCAGCCGGCGGCTCCCTGCCCCGCTCCAGGAGCTGCTGGAAGAGGAGACTCCAGCGCCAGGAGCTTGTTCTTGGGCTGCTGATTGTGACTCCCCTCCAGACTCAGCCCCCTCCATGGTCCTTCCTTCCTCGGCCGGTCTGGAGCTGGTGCTGATCACCTTCAGGCACAGTAACAAAGATGCTTCCCCAGCCCAGGGTCCCTTTCCCTTGCTGCGGCAGAAGATGCTCCTTAGGACTGATGTGATGTGATGTGAGGAGGCTTTGGTGGATCGAGTCCTAGGTACAGCCCCTTTCTGTATTGAATTCAGTCTTTCAATACAGGGTATGGAAACCTGAACATTATGGTTGTGTTTATTTCTTGGAGAGAGTTATCCCAACTCACCCAGCTCTTGACAAATTCTGCTTTCCTTGTTTTGCCTGAGCCAAAAGCATAAAGAGGATTAAGCGGTGGGAGCTCCAAATAATGATTCCTTTGGGTAAGGTGTGGATGTTGTGCAGTGGACTGCAAACCAGCAAGAATGTGTTTTAAAATCAATCACAGTTTGGGGAGAAGAAAAACTGTTCAGTGTTTTAGTGTTTTTGTGAACTATCCTTGCAGCACTGAGGAGACATCACAGGAATGGGTTGGGAAGCTCAGCTCTGCGCTCCCTGTGTGAGTTTTTCACCTTTTACGGCTGTTACAGAGGTTTTTCCTCCTTTTTTTTTGCTCCAACATTTCCATAGCTTGCATGTCAGGTTTTCACTGGAAGATGGATTACCAGTTTTAAAGGTGGTGTTGTGCCATGTTTTATTTATCCTTATGCATTATAAATATATAAATATCTATTTAGACTGAGTATTGCAAGAAAAGATGCCGTTACTGGGAACTTCAGGGTTTAAACCCAGGACAAAAGAAAGGGAAACACTTCTCCAGTGTATTTGCTGTTTGTGACCCTGTTTCTGAAGAGGTTTCTGAAGTTTTTCTTGTTCAAAAACAAAATCACATCTTAAAATGCTGAGTTTTTGTGATGTGAATCCTGAAGTTCTCATGTTTGCGACCCCTTGGTTTGCTCAAGGTACACCCGGTCACGTTTCTGGTGCCGTCACATCACTTTGGAAGGTTTTGTTTCTGGAGCTGAGGAGGAGGAGGCGGAAGGGGCTGATCCATCCTGCTTGGCTTTTGTAACCTGTTAATGTTTTGCAGCGATCAGTCTCAAATGAAATCCCAACTTTTTAGGTCTCTGTTCTACTTCGAGGTTTCAGGAGGGAGAGCCTGCCCCCGCCGAGTGGGCCCTGGATAGAGAAAGCAGTAGATGAGGAGGTTGCTGTTGCTCAGGAATTGATTAGTAAACTTTTAACTACTAATAAAAATCCATTTTTCAGTGGATTTTTTAAAAAACCCCATTTTCTTAGGGCAGTGATATGGGATGTTTCCTAGTGAATAGGAATTAGTTTATATAATTTTAGCCTATTAAATTGAATTATTTAAAATTCAAACTTCCCCTAATTTATCTTTTTTTTTTTTGGTTGTTGTTGTTGGATTTTTGTTTTATACTGGTAAGTTGTCCTGTCATTCCTTTCATTCTTCCATAGAAGTAGAGTGAATTCTTCTGCTGTGTATATATGTATGTATAATATATATATTTCCACCCTGCCTTTCTAATTCTCCCCAATGTAAGAGTTAGGGGTTTTTCTTTTCTCCCCTCCCTCCACTTAATTTCTTGTGTCTTTACCTTGATTTGTAATTGAAACAATGCTTTGAAGTTTGGTCTTTATATTAAAGTGTCTGTATTTTAATACACCGTATTGTTGTGGCGTTTCACTGCTTCAGCAGGGCCGGTGCCAGCATCCAGCGAGGAAATGAAATGGGGGCTCTGGACATGGCTTTATCTGGTGGCAGCAGCCATGTCCTCCCCCACATCCCCCCCCATCCTGAATTAGTGCCTTTAGCTCTGCGGAAAACAAGGACAGCCCATCTCGTGGGGTTTAACGTGCTGGTGACACAACAGACCCACCTGGGTGCCCTTTTCCTGGGAACCCTTTTAGCCACTGATTTCACCAGTGTAAGGAAATGGATGTGTTTAAATGCTTTTGAAGGGAAATGGCTGGAGGAGCCTTAAAACGAGCTGCAGGGCCTGTGTCACCCAGTGCTCACACAGCTCCTGGCCCCAGATGGGGTTTTAGGTGCTGTGAACAGGCGGCAGCAGCCGGACCCAGCCCCGTCTGCCTGAGCCTGTTTGTCACCTCAGCTACAGCTGAGCGCTGGGCTCTGGTACAAAAACCTCCAACCATCACAGGCTGGAGCATCTGCAGCTGGGTCCTGAGCAGGGCCCCTGCCTCCAGCTACCACCATGCTCCTCCTCGAGGGGCTGAGGGCATCGTCTCTCCATAGAATCAAGTTGTGTTGGAAAAGACCATCAAGTTCACCCATTCCCCAGCACTGCCAAGGCCACCACTAACCCGTGTCACCAAGGGACTTGTCTACACGGTGTGTGAACACTTGCAGGGACGGTGACTCCAGCCCTGCCCTGGGCAGCCTGCTCCGATGCCCCGAGGTGCAGTGCTGAGGCCAGAGCTCGCTCCAGCCACCCCTCCCCAGGGAAGGTTTTGGTTTCTCAGACAACCACCAAGATTAAAACGAGTGTTTATTGGAAATGTCGCTGTACAACAGATAAATGGCTTCAGGACACCATAGGGAGCCTGTACACAGCACTGAAATACAAAAAGCATAGTGACCAGAGTAGGAAAAATGACCAATTGTCTATAAATCACCAGCAGTTGATTTGGATCTCAAAGTGTCTGGCAGTACCATCCTCCCAAAAGCTCACCCAGTGTCCTACACTAGTCTAGAAGTTGATTTAAGTTACTTACTGGGCCGGCCATTGGCCCATGTAAGGCTTCACAGCATTTGTCTTACATTCAGGTCAGAAATGTCATTAACCTCTTAAATAGGGGTTGCGATTATCTCCTGCTCACCTGTTTCCCATAACATAAAATGCCCATTTTTAGGTACAGTGAAGGTCGTGGGTGGCAGCTTTGCCAGGAGCTGAAAGGCACATGCTTGAGAAGGGGCTGCTCCTGAGGGCGGCAGGACACGAGCTGCTGCTGCGCCGGCAGCTTGTTGGCAGGAAATGATTGAATGTGACAGAATTCCTGGGGTTTATGTATGGATTGACTTTGTGTATTGATGAATTCACGGATGCTGAACCCCAGGGAGCTGAGTTTGGATGTTCTGCCCCTAAAGCGGCGCTGCAGCAGCATTCCTGGCTGGCAAACCAACGCTGAAGCTGGAGCTGCATCTGTCTGTCTGTCCTCACAAGCAACCAGACAGACCAGTCTCTGTCACAGTAACTAAAACCGCTGCGCACCCACCAGCATGTCAGGAACATGCCCCTGCTCTGAGGTAAAGCAGAAGTGGCTTGTGAGGATTAAACTGCACTTTAAAAGTCAGCTGAGGACACTAATTCCCTAAAGCACAAGCTTTGTGTTCCTGCCTTTAATCCCTCACTGCTGCTTCCACTAGAGCTGCCATCTGTCTTCAAAACCGCCCTGGGTTCTGCTTCCACCCCATCATGCCCTCAGCTTATTGTGCAGGCCAGCTGCCCCGCGGCTTATTTTGGCAATTTCTGGAGCGAGCACCTGGAATGATTGAAGGGAAAGGGAGTATCTGGGGAGGGGAAGGAGAAACCTTGGCTTTGAGATTGAAACTAAAGCATCAGCGACATCTGCCACTCTCCCGGTGCCCAGCAGCATGAGATGAGGGCAGGCCAGGTCACTGAGGCTTGCAATACAGGCTCTTGTTTCAGCATCAATTCCCAGCCAGAGGAAGAGACTCAGAACTTCCCTTCAAGCCCAGCTCACAGCACAGGCTGCCCCTCGCTTACCATGTGCTGTTTGCTGCAGCAGCGTTCCTGCTACCCAGCTGAACCTCCAAAGCTCATCTTGTGCTGCATCTGCCTAACCAGTATGCAGATGTCGAGTCCCTTCTGTCATCAAGTGCCTGATCGTACCTGGGACCTTCTCAGGGGCTTCCCGGAGGTTTTCCTGGTCTAGTTCCAGGGCAGATGCTGCCGCCGGCTGCATCCTCTGCTGCTGTGGGCATCAGGAATCCGGGCCTCCTGCAGCCCCGGGTGCGGGTCCTTCCTTCCCTCATCCCTGGGCAGTTTTCCTTTGTGCAGCCAGAGCCTGGCTGAAGGCGCAGAGCCTCGAGGAGGGATGTTCCAACACTTACCCCTCACTGCAGGAGCCCCAGGGATGGCAGCCCTTGTTCCCTGGCAGCTCATCATGACTGTGGCACAGTGTCCTGGTCTTCCAGTGTCCCAGTCTCTCTTCAGATGCTCACAAAGGGGAGGAATGCTGCAGCAACTCAGGGAATGAAGGGTTACTGCCCAGCTCGCACATGCTCCCCAACATTAACTTCTGCAGGGCCTGATGCTACAACCTCCAGCCAAAGTGGAGCAGTTCCCATCTTTCCAAACCTCCACATGGCTTCCTGCTCTGGGAAGCCCAGGCAGGATCTCCCCACGGGTCTCAGCCCGCTCTCTGCTCATTGTGCTTTCAGCTTTGCTTTCAAATGCATTTGTGGAGTGTTCTAGTAGGCTGCAGCGTGGGCTCCACCAGCCTCTAGGAACTGGAACAACCTGCCCAGAGGAGGCAGAAAGAAGAAAACCACCGCAGAGACAGGCTGCCTTGCTGAACAACCCTTGGAGACTGCAAGAAGATCCTGAGCCAGAAAAGCTGAGTAGCTCCCTGCAGGAGAAGGAGGGGAGGAAGAGGAAGGGTGAAACTGGCTCAGGGCCTGCCCCAGCAGCAGAGGACAGCGGGTGCTGCAGCTCTGTTCGGATCCTGCTGCCTCTGCTCTCATCCCACTGGTGCAGCAGTTAAGCCTGGCTGCCTCCAGAGCTGGGGCAAGTGGGAATGTGCAACGAATTCCCCTTTTAAAAAAATCATACAAAATTATTTGACTAATAAATTAAAAAGTCCCTTGGTCACTGCTGCAGGGAACTGCTGCTGCTGTTCCTGGGGAGGGGAGCTGGGGGTGACCCTCCAGGGTGAGCCTGGCGCCAGGCACCAGTTCAGCTCCAGAGAGGGGATTACTGCCTGCGTGTTCCCAGCTGGAAGCGGGCTTCCTCCGAGATCCCATACTGCTCCAGGGGGTCCTGCAGCAAAAGCAGAGGGAAGGCACCAGTGAGACACAGACAAGGGGGAGGCCAGGACTGTCCCTCAGCCATTCCGCAGGGCTGGATGTACCCCAGCCCAGCCCTGGCTGCTGTTTCTGGTGCAGAAAGCCAAGCAGCCCTCAGGGAGGACACAGGGAACAATCACACATGGTTCAAGGCCACGCTGGTGCAGGAGCACACAGGTGAGCTGCAGCCACCTCCATCACCTCGAGCAGGGATGCTCTGAGGAGCCTGGCACGGGTGTCAGAGCATCTTGACCCACACAGGCTGGGACTCCCACCAGCTCTTTGGAAGAGTTCACAGGCCAGACCTGGTCAGCTACAAACCTCAGGCCACTCCACCACTGGAAGAGTCAGAGGGTCAGAGCTGAGACCAACGCAGGCTGCTCAGGGGAGGAAGACTCAGGTCTGGCTGTTGAGACCATGGCTTCAGGCTCTGGCTTACTCCAGGATCTCTTTCATACCCGTGGCAGCAAAGAGCACTGTGCAGGACAGCTGCCAGCAACACCAGAGACTGCCGGCCCTCCTCCGGTCCAAACCCACCATCACCACCTGACAAGCCAACTTCAAGGGACTCACTCACCTTCCCTGTCATTTTCTGGATCTCATTCCGGTAGAAGATCAAGCTCCTCCTCATGAACTCATAGCTGTAAGACAGGAACAGACCATGGGCAGGCTGAGCACGACAGGATGTGAAGTTTCAGCTGCTATTTAGAGCCAGAGGGAAGCTGGCTTGAGAGGAGACAACCACTTTTCCTCCTTGGGTTCACCACAAACCCATCCCAGCAAACAAACAGCACAGAGCACACAAGGCAGCCCTGGCACTGGTGGCTCTGCCTACCTGGCTCGCTTGAGTGCCTCAATCCACTCCTGACACTGCTCCTCACTGTCACATTCGAAGCAGTATTTCCTCTCGGGCTCCTCAATGAAACCTGCCAGGGACAAGGAAAAGGCTTCAGGGAGGTCCTGGCAGCACTGCCTGTGCTCCACTGCCTCCCTCACAGCAACAGCCAGGCTGCAGTTCATGTCTCTGTTCAACCAAGATGATCTGTGACCGAGCTGGTAGCACAGGCCTCTGGCCCCTCTCCCTTACCCTGAGTGGCTCCCGACTGGCCTCGAGCCTCTGCCACAGCCTGTCAGCAGCCAAAAACTTGGGAGACAAAAGAGCAGCTTCTCACAGTGAGAGCAACAGCTCAGAACTGAACCAGACCAACATGGCCAGAGCTGACTGCAGCTCCCTGAGCCTCCTTGCAAACAGTCCCCACTGATTTAGTAATCCAAGCGGAAAATGGCCCCGAGGAAGCAATTTTGATCTATGCAGAGGGCAGCCATCTGAAGAGTTAAATGCACTCAGAGAAGGCACTGACCTCTCTTTGCTCGAGGCTTTTGGGAATTTGGTACTAAGCACAGCAGAAAGCAAGTCCCTGTGCAACTCCTCTTCTTTACCAAGACAGAATCAGGACATCTAATTAATTACGTTGTCCTCAGAGCTCTGCTCTTTAGTACAGAGTCCACAGAGATCCAGGCTGCTGCTGAGAAATGACTGGGTCAGACTGCACCAGACCCCTCAGGGCTGCCGTGCAGGGACACAACCCAACCCCGACTGCATTCGGTTCTAACACTTTTCCAGGACCCCTCATTCACCAGCTGCCAACAAACCTAAGGGAATTCAGAGCTGGTGTTTAGAGCACGTTCACGCTGTTGGAGGATGCTTTGCAGACAGCAAGAACATCACCTCTCCCAGCGGAAAGGGGAGACAAGGCTCTGCACAGAGAAGCAGCTGTGCCTGACAACCAGGCCAAAAGATATGGGGATGGCCTTGGAGAAACATCCTGTTATTTCTGCCACATACCTCTCACACAATGATTAGTTGTTGGATGAAAGACTGCTTACAAAGGACGACACACCACGGGCCAGCTGGAGCCATGGCTATCAACACAAGGACAAACAGCGTGGCGGGAGGACTGGTGCTAGATTAGCCCAGCAGATGGTTTATCTGAGGCTGGCTTTTGTTTTGATAAATGCAGTAGCACAGAAGCAGCAATCTGTCAGGACCAAACCCTCCTAGAGAGGGATTTCCACAAGCACTAAGCCATGGTCTGTCTGTTTTGTTACTGCTTCTCTCCTCACAAGCAGCTGTGCAAGTCACACAAACACTCACTGTTTCAGCCAGCACCAAAATACTAATGGGGGATGGCAATGCCAGAGTAGTAACTGGCAGCTGAGGAGGAGGAGGGCTGAGGGGCACTGACCCCACTGAGGACGAGGAAAAGGCTGAGGAGCGCTGGCCCTGCTGTCACCACAGAAAGAGAGGGAAAAGCAGGAACTAAGCAGCAAAACCTTTCCTTTTACGTAGCATTATTTGCCATAAATGAAACACAAAGGAGCTGCATAGACAGAACTCACTGATAGAGAAGACGTTCTCCTCCTCTTTGGTGATCCTGCAGTGCTCCAGCAGCAGAGCTCCAATGGGCTGGAAAAGACCCGGAGAGAGGGATTAAGCCACGCTGTCCACCAGCACAACAGTGGTCTGAACCCAGAGAGTTTGCCAAGTGCCATTTAAGTGTGTTTCATAACCTGATGCTACTTTTAAAGTAATTCACTCCAATTACATGGACGTTCCATGTTTTTTAATCAACCTTTTGGTGTTTGCAGACATGCTTCGCTGTGCTAGTCCTACCTGGAACACTTTGTGGACATTAATGAGGTATTAAACATTTCTACTTGCTCAGATTCAACCCGGGCTTTAGCATTGTTTCTGTGATGTGAAGAGAGTGAAGATTTACTTCCTTGCTCAGTAAATCAAACAAAGATGAAATATTTAACATGACACACAGAACAACTCATACTGTACTTGGTAAGGGCAGTCCTGGAGCCTTGCAGGGGGTTGAGAACAGCGTGGTGATGAACTAGAACAGCTCAGGATAAACAGACAAAGGGGAGGTGCTATTTGCTCGCTAGTGCACAGAGCAAGGACATGGGAACCAAAGGGTGATACAAGCCACAAAGCCAACCCACAAAAAGCAAATTCTTTTGTCCAAGCTAAACAAACTGTGAGAGGCAAACAAGGCAGCAGGAAAGATACTGAAAAACCTGGTTTATTCTCTATCTCTGGCACATTGGTTTTACATTAGCACCCTCCACCTATCTGCTGAGCTCTTTTTGATCCATTCAAGAACATCCTCTCCCCTCCACCAGAGCACACACGTGCCTACAAATCGCCACCAGGAAGGAGAGCAGAGCAGCACTGGTGGCAGTGGAGGAGATGGGCCCTGTCCTCACAGCCTCATCCTGCACCAGTGCAGGAGCCAGACCTGAGCCTGCACAGGAACATGTGCCAGAGGCTGCTCAGCTGCAGCGCCAGTGAAGCAGTGGTTGTGCTTGGGCAGAGAGGAGGAAAGGGTAGTGCTGGAAACAGGAGCTCAGCCCTTATCAGGCTGAAAGAGTCCTAACGGACTAAGTCTAAAAACACCACTAAAAGCTTTCCAGTTCCTGTCTGCAGCACCAGCATGCACACAGCACTTTTCTTCACGCACATCATTACACCACTTTTATATTCATTTTCCAACAAAAGAATCTTTAGCAACAGTTATCAAAGGATTCACTAAAAATCACCAGATCTCAGAAGTGGCAAAGCTGGAAACAGAACCCAAAGGTCACATCCCTCAGTTCTATTTTTTTCTAGACCCAAGCGAGGCTTCTGCATGCCCAGAAGACCGGTATTGACAGGGTATGGCCACCAGAGTATCCCAGTAACAGTAACCACTGCGTGCATGTAAAATTCCTGCATAAAAAAGGAAAAAACAATGCTAATGCTTTTCCCAGGAGAGCAAAATATGAGCTTTCCCCACAGTTTCGCACGACAGGGCAAAGTCCTACAAACAAACATAACAAACTCCACTTTTTGCAGTTTTGGGGCAACAGTTATGTTTAAAAGATTCATTTCAAACTCAAAGGAGAAGCACCTGGGTGTGCTGAGATAGCAGTTCTGCTCCTCACCCCTATGAGTTTTCACTGAGTTGATGGAAGAGGAAATGTGGGTGCTCTGTCCTGGTTCTGGCAGCTCCTTATTGTACCATTGTACAAAGTTCATGCAATCAATTCACGGAGACAGAGGGAGGAGCCTTTATAGGGTAGATTAAGATTACTTATAAGGCAGAAGCTCTTCCCTGTGAGGGTGCTGAGGCGCTGGCACAGGGTGCCCAGAGAAGCTGTGGCTGCCCCATCCCTGGCAGTGTTCAAGGCCAGGTTGGACACAGGGGCTTGGAGCAACCTGCTCTAGTGGAAGGTGCCCCTGCCCGTGGCAGGGGGTTTTGGAACTGGATGAGCTTGAAGGTCCCTTCCAACCCAAACCAGGCTGGGATTCTGTGAAAACAAACAAGAACAACACAGCAGATTCCATACCTCTGCTTCGTCTGTCCGGAAGTAGAAGAGAAAGTTGACAACAAGCTTCACGAGGCGTTTCTTTAACACTGCAAAGAAAAAGTGTTGCGGTGGGCAGAAGGGGCGAGTGGTCAGCACGGAGGGCAGAGAGAAGCCCCTTCCACTCCTGCCAGTGCCCAGCACGGTGCCGATCCCACCAAACCCCTGGGGAAGCTCCGGTACAGTCCGGACTTTTGCTCCTAGAGGAGCTCACAACACCCAACCGGCAGGGAAAGGGTCCCTCTGCACCCACCCCCCGAGGCTGAACTGCAGCCGCAGGGTGACGGAGTCACTCTGCAGCTTCTCAAGTGGTTTCTGTGCAAGCAGAGCGCACAGCATCGTGTCACTGACAGACACAGGATGCAGCTGGCAGCACCTCAGCCCCAAATCCAGCGGGAGCCCCTGCCTGGGGCTGTCAGCACTGATGTCACCTCAGGGACAAAGTCCACCAGAACGCTGCAGGTCCCCAGGGGGAGGACAACCCGCGACAATGGAGCGAGTCTCCTTAACGCTCCAGTGCTGGTTTGCAAGGAAATTTGCTGGGAGATTCCAGGGAAGAGCCTCTTCCTCCCATCCCCTTGCCGCTCATAGTCCCTACCAGCCGTGATGTCCCGAAGCCCCCCAACCCAGCGCACCCTGTACAGGATGGCACCACTCGTGCTCCCCAGTCCCACACACCAGTCCTACCCCCAAATACCCCCAGTCCTACCCCCAAATACCCCCAGCCCCAGTCTTACCCCGTCAATACACCCGCACCCCCCCCGCTCCCAGTGCTCCCAGTCCTACCCTGGTCCTACCCACAGCTTCCCGGTCCTGCCCCCCCCGGGAGCCCAGTCCCCTCTATCCCTGTCCCCAGCAATTCCGGCCCCCCCCCCTTACACCGCCTCCCCTCAGCCGGCTTCTCACCGCTCCCCTTCTTGGGCACCCGCATCAAGATCTCGGCCGCCTTCTCCGCGGGCTGCCGGGCCAGGGACAGCAGCTCCCGCTCGTTGTACCTCATGGCGAGCCCCTTCCCCGCTCACCGCGGCCCCATCGCCGCCCCGGATCCGCTCCCGCCCGCCCCGGAACCGTTCGCGCCGGAAGCCGGAGCGGGCATCGCTCATGCGCGGAGCGGGAGCGGGAGCGGAGGGAGCCGGTACGGGCCGGGGGGGGGACACGACACGAAGGGAATGGGGGGGCTTTGGGCGTCAGTGGGGGGCGTTGGGGGGGTTTGGCTCCTTGTTGAGGTGTGGGGAGGCGCTGGGGGGGGGGCTTTGGCCTGGGGATGGTTGGGGGGGGCTGGTCCTCGCTGAGGGTCTGGGGCTGTTTGGGGGGCTTTGACCCCTTGCTGTGGTGTGGGGGGGGATTTGGTTTGGAGCTGGGGAGGTTTGGGGGTGACTGTGATCTTTGCTGAAGGGCTGGGGAGTGTTTGGGGCGCTTAGACCTTTGCTGAGGGGCTGGGGGTAATCGGGGGGGGGGGAGGAGACACGGGACTCTGACCCTTGTCAAGGGGTTGGAGGGTATTTGTGGGGGGCTTTGACACTCACTGGGGAGCGTTTGAGAGGAGCTTTAACCCTTGCTGAGGGCTTGGGGGGAGTTTGAGAGGGGTTGACCCTTGCTGGGGGGTGTTTAGGGGTGACTTTTACTCCTGCTGAGGGGCTGGGGGGTCTCTATGGCCTTCCTGCAAAGGTCTTACCAGTGTCGGGGGATTAATCTGTGAGGGCAGTGACATGACAGGGGGGGCTCTGGGACCCCATGTGGGCATTTGGGATAGCATGCTGAGGCCCTGGCCTTGCTGGGGGGGTTTGGAGGCCTTGGGGCTGCATAAGAGTGGCTCTGGGGCCTTGGGGGGTGGTGGGGCAGGTTCTGGGGCTGTTCCCTGTCAAAGTAGGGGGTTGGAGGTTCCCGTTTTGGGGGGCTGGAGAGAGTTGCTGGTGGGGCTGCAGAGCCTCGTTGGGCCCAGCTGAGCTTGGGGACGAGTATGTCTGTGTAGAAGCAGTGGCTGAGAAGATACAACAGTCTCTGGAGGCTTGTTCGTAGAGTCCTAGAATGGTTTGGGTTGGAAGGGAGCTTAAAGCTCACCCAGTTCCAACCCCCTGCCATGGACAGGGACACCTTCCAACACTAGAGCAGGTTGCTCCAAGCCCCTGTGTCCAACCTGGCCTTGAACACTGCCAGGGATGGGGCAGCCACAGCTTCTCTGGGCACCCTGTGCCAGCGCCTCAGCACCCTCACAGGGAAGAACTTCTGCCTCAGAGCTCATCTCAATCTCTCCTGTCAGATTAAAGTCATTCCCCATTGTCCTGTTGCTATTTACCCTTGTCCAAAGCCCCTCTCCAGCTTTCTTGTAGGCCCCCTTTAATATTTAACCAGTATTATATTGTTATTCTGGATCATTTTACTTCCCCACTTACTGAGCCAGTGGTACAAGACCTCCTGGCGTTGACACAGTGTCAGGTGGCAAGTGTCCAGGGCACAGTTTGTTGTGCTCATCTTCCATCCTTGCTGACAGGTCTAAATAGTGGGGGGACCTCCAGGTTGGGAAAAGCATTAGTTGTCACTCACGTTGCTTTTCCTCATCTTTCCAGCCTTTTTCCATAAGTAGCTGAAGCACAAAAGTCCCCATCATGGATTTTCAGCATCGTCCTGGAGGCAAAACGGGCAGTGGAGGCGTAGCCTCTGCCTCAGAAAGTAACCGAGACCGCAGGGAAAGGCTCCGGCAGTTGGCTTTGGAAACCATCGACATCAACAAGGTGAGCCTTGGCCTTTGTGTGTGTAGGAAAGAAAAGACACGGGGCTCCTGTCCTGCAGACTGCTGTGGGGAAACATTTAGGGCTTTGCCTGAGTGAAACAGCTTGGAGGGTTTGAGGTTTAGTGGAGGGTTATGGATTGGAATGAAGTACTTCTGTTTCTGGTAATACGGGAGTTGAATGAGAAACACTTGTGATGGGGCTGATCACAGAGGTGCCAGCATGTGTGTGTTCAAGCTGCTGCTGTTATATTATGTTCAATCTTCTCAGGACTGGTTGGTATTCTGCCGTTTCCTTCCTGCAGTTAGGTATGCTGTCACCAGTTAACAACTCTTTCTGTTTTCATAGTCCTAAAGCAGTATTGTGGTGCTAATTTAAACCTATGAACCCAGTTCTTCCAGTGCAGGAAAAGTTTGTCAATATTTTGGTTATGCTGTTGTTTTGCCATGTATTTTGCTTGTAACTTTTGAACAATTCTCTTCTTAGGACCCTTATTTTATGAAAAATCACTTGGGCTCTTATGAATGCAAGCTCTGCCTAACGCTGCACAACAATGAGGTGAGCTGAGAGGCTGTCTGTCTGCGTCTTGGCAGCAGGGATTTTAGAATAATATAGCTTCAAGTGCAAGAACCTGGGACGTGCCTGATGACTGAATGCTGAGGAGATGCTGGGGGGTGGTGGCTTGTGTGTGCTAAGCCTGACTGTTCATGACAGTTCAGCAATTGAGAGCAATCTAATTTTCGAGTAAGATTCCTTTCTGCTAAGGATTAAAATACCCTTGTCAACGTGTGATGCTGTCTCTCCTCTGTGACAAGTATCTCTCAGTGCAGGAACAGTCCTGCTTTCGTTTAGCTTTCTTATGCCTTGTTTTTTATTGCAGGGAAGTTACTTAGCCCATACCCAGGGGAAGAAGCATCAGACCAATCTGTAAGTCGTTCTCCACTGTAGCTTTATTCTCCATTACTGAAGCACTTTAAAACTTAAGTGGTGCACATCTAGAAATCTTCAACTCCATTATACAGTAGCACACTGTGCCTGAATGTTCTTTCACTGTGTTTGTTTCCTAGGGAACAGCCTGGCATTAGCCAGGGGGGACAGCCTAGATCTGTTCTAAAGAATGACAAGCTCCATTTTGAGCTCAATTTCAAAGCCAGTTGTGGGATTTCTGAAGGAAGGGGGAGAAAGAGTTTTAAAAGCAAATTGAGTCTAGTTAGAAGGATATAGTTTTGTGAATACAGGCTGGGAGAAGTTTGTAAGCTTTATTTGAAGAAATCAGGTTTGCTTTGGTTTGGATGAGTAGCTTGTGTGGTTTTCTTCTTTTTCGTTTCAAGAAGTAAGTCTTCTCAAATCCAAGGTCAGCTTGGGGGAGCATAAGATAAATGAGGTGACAGCCTTTAGGCAGGGGAGGGCATGGATACAACTGGCCTGTAGTGGTGCATGTGGAAGAGAAATAGCAGGTTTTCCTGGCCTGTTTTCTGTGAAGCACTGAATCTTCCATGGGAAGGAGTTCAAGCTGCTCCTAGTGCATCCTTTAGAAACAAGTGGGGCTAACCTTTTCAATTTGGCTCATGTCACATCACTCTGCAGGGCCCGTCGAGCTGCCAAGGAGGCCAAGGAGGCCCCTGCCCAGCCCGCACCGGAAAAGGTCAAAGTGGAAGTGAAGAAATTTGTGAAAATTGGAAGACCAGGTTATAAAGGTTTGTCAGGGGGGTCTGTTGTTGGAGGTACCCAATGTCTGTCCAAGCTGGGGATGAAGTGCAGTGCTGGGGATGTGAATTATTCATTAGTTTTTTGAGCAGATCTGGCTATGAATAAGATACGGGCTTATCTCCTGATGTCCGTTGTTGTTGAAATTGCCATGGAACATCTCTTTATTGCTGATGGTCAAGTGAGAACCATTTTAATATTAGATTGATATGTCTCAGTCAGCTCTTAGTAGAAATCATGCAGGAGATAATGATGTTTCAGTCTCTCTTCTCATTTTCCTGTGCTGTACTATCATTCACTAATGCTCATAAATCACTCATTACATGTTGCTCAAGTGTTTTCTCTGAACTCCTCATTGTTTTGGTTTGGCCTTCAGTACGAAACTTGGCTTTACCTCCCAGCTTTGTTCTGCAGTGCACAGTGTTTGCCCTACAGCAGCTGAATTTCAGTAGAGATCCTTAGTAGAATCACAGAATCATTAAGGTTGGAAAAGACCGTTAACCTAACACTGCCAGGGCCACCACTAAACCATGTCCCTAAGTGCCACATCTACACGTCTTTTAAACAGCTCCAGGGACAGTGACTCCACCACTTCCCTGGGCAGCCTGTTCCAGTGCTTGACAGCCCTTTCAGTGAAGAAATTGCTCCTAATACCCAGTCTAAACCTCCCCTGGCACAGCTTGAGGCCATTTCTTCTTGTCCTATCACTTGTCACTTGGGAGAAAAGACTGACTCCACCTCACTATAACCTCCTTTCATGTAGTTGTAGAGAGCGAGAAGGTCTCGCCTGAGCCTCCTTTTCTCCAGGATGAACAAACCCAGTTCCTTGGCTGTTCCTCATCAGACTTGTGCTCCAGACACTTCAGCTTTGTTGGACCTGCTCCAGCAGCTCAGTGTCTTTTTCTTGTGATGAGAGGCCTAAAACTGAACACAGTAGTAACTTTCATTAAAGACAATGTGGCATTCTGTTTGATAAATGGGAGGAAAATGTTGTAATCTTTTGTTGCTGAAAGCTTTGCATGTTTCCTAGGGCAGAAATAATGTTGCTCTAACCCTGCTTTGTAATGCACTGAGCTTTCTTCTTCTCTTCACAGTGACCAAACAGAGAGATCCAGAAACAGGCCAGCAGAGCCTTCTCTTCCAGGTAAGGGCACTGTTAAATTCTTGGTGTCAGGGTTATCTGTGTAAAAGTGCTGCTGAACAAGCAGTTCTTTGCAAGATTCATAAAATTAATAATAATTAAAAAAAAGGCCTTATCTGCCTGATCCTCTGCTGCTGATTGTGTCAGGGAAATCCACGTTGTAGCTGTTAGGCTGTTTCCTTTGCTGGCATCTGATCTCTCAATATGCTTCATAGTTGAGGGATTTGTTTTGTACAAAGGCGGGGTGCAAAGGGGGTCTTCTCCTGTCCTGGATGTCTCCTCAATGCTGCAACAACACCCCAACAGATTGATTATCCAGAGATTGCAGAAAGTATCATGCCTCGTCACCGCTTCATGTCAGCCTATGAGCAGAGGATTGAGCCCCCTGATAGACGCTGGCAATACCTTTTGATGGCAGCAGAGCCCTATGAAACCATAGCCTTCAAGGTAAGATTTGGGATAACTGATTGTTGGGGAGGTTCCCTTCCCATCTTTTTCAAGGCATTAATTCCTAGTGACCATGATTGTAGACTTCTGTTCTAGCCCCCAGGGGGTTAATGGAATGGAGAGGGGGGTCAAGAAGACATGACTGGAAGTCATTAAACCCTACTGAGAATTGGTGGAGGACTCTGGCATGAAAACTAGACTGTGTGCTGAGCTCTTGGGAGCTGTTGGATTCTCAATGTCTGGCACAGAAGGGAACCGCCTGGGCTTTGCTCCTCAGTCTTTGTGCAGATGTTGAGAGAGGGGTTTTTGCCAACACACTTGTCCTTGACCGATAGGGAAGTAACTTAATTCTTTCCTGCCTCCATCTCTATCTAATAACATCCGAGACTAGCACATCTCACAAAGGCCTGGAATAACAGTGCTTATCTTGCAGGCTCTGGGGCTAAAAAGGGCCATTGAGCTAATCTGGTGGTGCTAATAATAGCTGCTTGTTCTTTTTTGCTGCAGGTGCCAAGCAGAGAAATTGACAAAGCAGAAGGAAAGTTTTGGACTCACTGGAACAGAGAAACCAAACAGGTAGCTGGAGCACTGCAAAAAGGTTGATGAGAGAAGGCAGAGCAGCTTTGGGGGAAAGGTGATGCAGGAAGAGTGTGCATCAATTATATCTGGGCTGGCTTTGATGCTTAAATTGTCATTCCTTCTAGGCCAGGTTGGACAGGGCTTGCAGCAGCCTGGTCTAGTGGAAGGTGTCCCTGCCTGTGGCAGGGGGTTGGAACTGGATGAGCTATAAGGTCCTTTCCAACCCAAACCATTCTCTGATTGTATGAATGCAGCTGTGCAGTGACTTCTCCTGACAGAAAGATCTTCCTGTGTGAGATCTTTGTGAGAATTGAACCAGGGAGGCAGATCCTTGGTTGCTGCCAGCAGCAGCAAAGGGTGCATAAACATGCAACACTGTGCAACACAGTGTGGCTCCTGGCTGCACGTCTGTGGTGAGCCTGTGGTGTGGCTGTACTCACAGGGACCAGATGCAGAGTGGGGGATCTGACCCATCACAGAGAGCTTAGTGCTGAGAACATGTTTCAGAGGAGTAAAGTACTAGACAAGACCAGTGCTTGTCAGGAACGCTGCCAGGGTAGAACAGTGACTGTGGTCTGTGCAGCTACCGGGCCAGGAGACACCCGAGCTGTGTTCCTGGAGACTGAGAGCAGCTGTCTTGTGTGATGGCACAAAGCTTTCCTGAGGATTAATTGTTCCCTTCTCTGCTTTTCTCCCCTCCCCAGTTCTTCCTTCAATTCCACTTCAAGATGGAGAAGCCCCCGGCTCCACCAAACCTCCCTCCAGGGCCTCCGACTGTGAAGCGGCCTCCTCCACCTCCACTGATGAACGGCTTGCCCCCACGGCCACCGCTGCCCGACTCCATGCCACCACCTCCTCCAGGAGGCATGACCCTGCCTCCTATGCCTCCCTCTGGACCGGTGCCACCGCCTCCAGTGCCACCACAGTTGCCACCAGCCCCCGGTGTACCCCCTCCTGCTCCTCTGCCACCCATGATGAGGCCACCGCTCCCCACGGAGGGGCCGGGCACTATCCCCCCTCCGCCTCCCTCCAACTAAAGCCCCTCCTGGACTCAGTCCCGCTGGACTCCTCCAGCTCCTCTCTTTTTATACGCAGATCATGACTGATTGAGAGAACTATTTCGGGTTTGTACGCCTGCAAATTTGACTAAATCCTGTAGGTTCATTAAAAGGTTTTCAATTTTCCTTTCTGTTTTCCCGTGTTTTGGTTAAAATATTGCCGTGTGTTCACTTCCTTTAGCGCTTAGGTAGGTCAGACATTCCCAGTCTGGTTACATGTTGGAAATTCTCCAAAGAGGAGATAAAGGATTGGAAATCTCGAGGCGCTTTGCCTCCTAACTGAATAGCTACATCAACCTCAGCTCAGCTGCGGCTGGATGTGTATCCCAGAAATTCCCAGCCAGTGAATCAGTTGAAATCCTTTATTGAGCTGCTTCTTCAGTGATGGGGAGACTTGTTACAGGCAGATGGGCAGGATTCTGTTACTGGGTCACCACTGATCACAGTGGTGGGCTGAGTGGCAGAATTTTCTACATCTAGTTCTGTTTTCCTGTGGGATTCTGGTTCCAGTTGGAAGAGCACTGCTCCTGCTGCCTTTGGAAATGGCCTTTCTCCTGCTGGTGCCAGAGTGCTCAGGTGCTGCCAGCTAAAAGCTGGAAACCTCTCCACCGAGGCAGTCAGTTTGGATTGCTTCTCGGGAGTCCTTGAAAAGCACCGGACAAGATTTCAATTGAAGCCAGATTCCTCCCTTCCGGAATGCAGCTGTCCCGCTCCCACCTGCAGCTTGCTGGAGGGGTCACACCAAACATGGCTTCACAAAGTGTCATTGCTCTGGTTTGTGGTGATGGTGGTGATCTCTGGGAATGTTTAGTCAAAGAAATGCAGTGATATTAAATCTTAGTTTATGATTGTAATTCATTAAGTGTACTGCTATGAAGCACCTGCTGCCACGTGTGGTTTTTACTGTACATGTAAAATCTCCCACTGGCAGACTGGTTTCGACAAGTTTTTTGCTCTCTGGTTTTATTTATTCTTGATATTTCCTTCAAACAACCATTTAGTTGCCATTTGAAAGTGGAAGTTCTGAGGTTTTTCCTCTCTGTCTCTTCTAGGATCCACTTCACTCAAGTGGGGTGTCACACCGCTGGACCTGGGTGCTCAGTGGGGAGCAGCAGCGCTGGGGACTGGGCTGCTTGGCCTGGCTGTGCCCTTGGCCAGTGCCTGGCTCGAGTCACAGGCCATGAGGGGCCTGAGCTTGCCAAAGCCCTACTACCATACGCCCCTTTGATGGGAAATCAAAGTCTTCACCTCTTCTGCTGGCCTGACACAGGTTCTGCTCAGTCCCACCAAGTGTGCCCAGCCCTTGCTGGCTTCACCACTGTGCTGGAAGCTCTTTGGAGCAGAGCTGGCCTGATGTTTGAATGGGCTTGTGCAGGTCCCCTTTTGCCAGGCATGTGTCCCCTGTCACAGGTCCTGTAGAGGAGAGGGCTGCTGTCTCCAGCCTTGTGGTGGGTGCCCTTTGTCCCTCTCTGGTTCAGCTGTGTGGTCTGCTTATGATGTGCTGAGCTTTGAACTGCGAAGTCTTGGGAAGGGTCTGAATGTGTGTTGGAACTTTCTGGCAGGTACATTTCCTCCTGCTCTCAGCTGACAAAAAAGCAGGTACCTTGGGGGGATGTGTTTCACTGGGGTGGGTTAGGTAGGTGGTGTGGGTAACCCCGACTGTTAAGGTGAGCATTGGCATCTCACAGAGGGAAAAGTCCTTATAAGAGGTGTGTTGTGAGACATTCTAAGTCAACTCTTAAGTGTTCAAAGTCATCAGGGTGCTGCTGCACCCTGTGAGATTCTCCTTCAGAGGCTGAAGCAGCCTGGGCAAGCCTCTAACCTGCAGCATGTGAGGTACCAGTGAAGAGAGGAGAACACTTTCCATGCATGCACTTAGTTTCTGCCTGTTCTCTGCCTCTACCTCCCTCCTCCTGGTTAATTCTTCCCTTCTGGTGTTTCACTGCTAATGGGAATAGTGTGTGCCAGTCCCCATGAAGATCCAGGCCTAGACATCCATCCTCCTAGAAAACATCTGAAGTCAAGGACGTGCATCCCTACAAGTAAGAGAAACAGCTTTACTTTTTTTTTCCTTACATTTCCAATACTGGATGCAAACCCAAAAATAGAACAAAAAAGTTTCTTTGAAGCATCCCTCCCTCCTCTCCAGCACAACAGCCTTTGAGTTTCTCAAGGGAGGTGTGTTGTGTATTGTCAACTCAAGGCCACTGGTTTTTAAAAGGGAGACGCTGTCCTCCCCTCCTGCCCCAGTGTCCTGGATGCGTGTGAGCGGCTCCGACTGTGCTGGGAGTAGCTAAAGCAGGACCATGAAGGCTGCTCTGAGAGTGCTTTGGCTGTGCCTGGTGCTGTTGCTTCCCTCTGCAGCACTTCCAAGAAAGGGGAGCACGGGAGAAAGGATTTCCCCAGTTGACCAAATGGAGCTGAGTCTGCCGGAGGAGCTGGGACTCGGAGCAGAGGAGAGAAAGAGAGAAAATGCAAGTTTCCAGGAAAGAGTGAGACCCAGCTCGCTGGGGAGACCAAGGCTGGCTGCTGCTGCTCGCCCCTTTTCAAAGCCTGACCCAGGAACAAAATGCCTCCAGGGGGTGGCTGAGGACGGGGGCACCAGCTCCAGCCTGCACCCATGGCCACTTGGGGGACTGGAGGGGCCTGTGTGCAGGGTGACAATGGACCAGGACGGGCTGACCCCGGGACACCTGGAAGTGGTGGGGGTTCTCACCCACTATGAAAGCAGCTTCATCAAGCTCCTGAGACAACGCACCAGCTGGGACCAAAGCTCTCTGGAGACCTTTGGGCTGTGCCCCGGAGGGGAGGCGGGTGCTGCTCTCCATCCCCTGAAGCACATCCATGCGCACTTGCTGGAGCCGGGGCAGGACCGCTTCCTCGTGCTGCATCTGGAGGAAGGTTGGTGGGAGATCCCTGCACTGAGGCTGAGCACGGGGCTCGGGGAGGCTGATGCTGTTTTCTCGCCCAAAATCAGGGATTTAAACACCAAATTAAATGTGCAGGGTTGGGTTCCTTTTAAAAGTAGTGAATACAGTAATATGTCTAGTGGAAGCTATCCCTGCTTGTGATGGGGGGTGTGGTGGAACTAGATGATCCTTAAGGTCCTTTCTAACCCAAACCATTCTGTGATTCTATGTCTTCCTGGGTCCCTTTTTAAGAAGCTGTAGTAGTGATGATGGCTTCTGTCCCTGCCTGTCACTAATGACCAGGGGCCATAGTCTTGGTGACTTCTATGCTTTCAGGATGACAGGCGTTTCTCATGTGGGTTAGGACCCCATGCTGACTCTGTCTGATTGGGAAAAGAGAGGAGAGATTTGGACACATGGCCCTGGCTGCTCCTGCTGTGGTGTGTCCCCAGCTGATCTCTCATGCTGGGTGTTGCAGAGGGGCCTTGGGCTGGCTCGTGTAGCTTCAGCCTTATGCCAAAACCAGGCACATTCCTCTGTCCTGCCTCAGAGGTAAGTGCTGTGCTGAGGGAAAGCACAGCCTCGGGTTTAATCCAGCCTCCTGTGTAGCGAAAGTATCACACTGGTTTCTCTCTTCTTGAAATCTCCTCCTCCCCTCCCCGATTTTGGATTTTTGGCTGAACTTGCCAGTGCCTGGCAACTGGGAAGTGGCTCTTCCCCAGGCAGTGCTGCTGGCCACCAATGGCCACAATGTCCCCAAGCAACCAGGGATGTCACAGGAGAAGAGATTTCCATGGGGATCTGCCCATGAAAATCTGCCAGAGCCACTCTGGGAGCGAGGCAGCCCTTGCTGACATGTCCTGAAACTGGGAACCGCGGTTTCATAGAAACATAGAGTCACAGAACGGATTGCTATGTCCCGCCATCCCATCAGCTCCTGTCTCAGATGCTACGGCCACCACAAGGGCTGGCTCTTGGTCCCAAAGCCCCTTCCCCACCCCTCAGCCCCGGAGCCGCACAGGGGTTTCACCCCGCTGATTCTCCCTTGCAGTGCAGTGGGAAGCCCCGGCGCAGCTCTGGTTCAAGCTGGTTTTCCAGGCGGAGGTGGGCCGGTCGCTGGGAACGCTGCGCTTCGCCGTCCTGCTCTTCTACCTGGGCCCCCGGCCGCGCCCGGGGCACCGCCAGCAGCTGCTGGCCACGGGCACCGGGCTGGCGCGGGAGCAGGTGGGTGCCGGGGGCTCCGGCTGGGAGAAGGGAAGGGAAGGGAGAGGGGACTCGGCTCTGCTGGGCCAGCACTTTCACCATCCCCTCCCACTCCCTTTGCCATTCCCTCACCGTCCCTTTGCCATTCCCTCACCGTCCCTTTGCCACCTCTTCCCAGTCCCTTTGCCATTCTGTCCCAGTCGCTTTGCCACCCCCTTCCACTTCTTTTCCATTCCCTCCTCCTGCCTCCCTTTGCCATTCCACTCCAGTCCCTTTTCCATCCCCTCCCAGTCTGTTTGTCATCCCCTCCCGGTTACTTTTCCCAGTTCTTTTGCCATCCCCTCACTGTCCCTTTTCCATCCTCCCCCCCTCCTTCCCCCCCCCCCCGCCCCTTTTCCACCCTCTCCCAGCCTCTTTGCTATCCCCTCCGAGTCCCTTTTCCACCTCTCCCCATTTTGCCACCCCTCCCAGCATCGCTCTCTCCCTCTGGGACCGAGCCGTGCCTGCAGATGGAGCTGTTCCCCCGGCGTGTCCCGCGTCTCAGCCCGTCCCGTCCCTGGTCTCCGCAGCCCGGCCGGGGCAGCAGCTCTCCCCGGGGCTCCATCCTGGGGGTCCCGACCGACCCCTTCCGCCGCTCCCGGGGCCACCAGCGGGGAGGCGGGGAAGCTCCTCGGGTGCCCCCCGCGATGTCTCACCTCTGCGCCTTCCGCCGCCGCGCAGAGCCTCTGCCTCGGCGGGGACACCCGGTACCTGGCCCTGGGAGCCGCCGTGGCATCGGTCACCCGCACCAGCGAGCAGCTCCGCTTCAAGGCTTCCCTGGCCCTCCGGCAGCACGGAGCGGGAGGTAGGGACACGGGACCCCCATAGTGGGGGGGACAGCGGGGCCCGTGCCCTCTGTGTCCTGACCTGGGCATCTGGGATGTGCCCACGCCTGTCTAACGAGGGGCTGTGGGACATGTGGGGGATCCTGGACCACCGTCCTCACCGCTTCTCTCCCCACCAGGTGCCCCCCTGCCTCCCACAGAGGCCCAGCAGCTCCTTTTCGGCTCTGATGACAAGTGCTTCACCAGGATGACCCCTGTGCTGCTCCTGCTCGCCAAGTCACGGCAGGAGGAGGAGGAGGAGGTGGCTTTGGCTCCTTCTTCCTACCTCTCTGCAGATGGGGTAGTGGATGTGGCTCCATACCCGCAGCTCAGGTCCGTGACCCTCACTGCAGCCATGGGATTGGGAGCCGGGGGGGAGTGGGGCAGCGCCAGCCCCTCTGCCATGGGGCAGGGCCTGGCAGGACGCTGTGACCCTCTCTGTGTTCTCCTCACAGCCCACCCCAGGCCGGGACCGAGGAGCTGCCATCCCCCACCGCACTGAGCCAAGCCAACACTTCATCCTCGGCGCCCGGAGGCAGCAGTCAGTTCCTGGGAATTCTGACCCGGTTCATCCACCAGGTCCTGAGCCTGTCCAGCGAGCCGCCTGCCCAGCCCAGCTCCCACCACTGGCTGGACTTCCAAGTGATGGAGACCCTCCCTCACCAGCTGCTCAACCTGTCAGAGGAGGCAGCGCTGGAGCGCCTGGTGCAGTCGGAGGAGCCCTCGGTGCTGCTTTTCCCCCAGGACAGTGGAGCTGTGCTGGAGCAGCACTTGGGGGACTGGCAGCCGGAGGGGACCGTGCTGCAGCTGCTGATGGGCAAGCTGGAAGCGCTGATCCAGGAGCTGAAGGACATCCCAGCTTTCCAAGCTAACATGGGCCTTTTCCAGCACCTCCTGAGCTTCTGCTACTACCCACCGGGGCCGGGTGAGGGTCCAGGCAAGGAGCAGCTGCCCGGCTCGGGGAAGCTGCATGCGCTGCTGCTGCTGAAGGCGCTGCAGACGGTGCGGGTGCGCTGGCAGGAGCGCAGGCGGGTGCTGCGGCAGAACCGCAGCGCACGGCACCAGGCCCACTGCCGCCTGCAGGAGCTGACCATCGACCTTCACGACCGCAAGTTCATCGTCATGCCCACCGTCTATGCGGCCAACAACTGCGAGGGTCCCTGCAGGCTGCCCCTCTCCACCCGCGTCCCCAGCTACTACTCGCACACGGTGCTGCTGCTGGGCATGCAGGAGCGGGGCTCGCCCCTCCAGCGCCCTCCCTGCTGTGTGCCCGTCCGCTACTCGGACCAGCTCATCATCAGCCTCTCTGCGGAGGGGCTGGAGGTCCGCAAGTTCCCCAACATGGTGGCAGAGGAGTGTGGCTGTCGGTAGAGGCACCCACCCCCTCAGCCCGTTCCCCCCTCCCCATTTGCCCTCGCAGCTCAGGAGCTGGTGCTTCTCAACAAGACGGGAGCTCCCCGTGTGTCCTTTCCCCATGGTTTGTCTCTTTAGTGTTGCTCTGGTTGTGGGTTTCAGCTGTGGCTGTGCTGGTCCCTGGGGGCTGCTCTGCAGCCTGGCATGTCGTGTGCCTGATCCTGATGCCAGGGATGCCCCAGGTGCTGTGCTGCAGTGTGGTTCTGACTCCATAGTGGGGTTTGGGCTGAATACAGGTCATCAGGGGAGGGCAAAGCTTGGCAGAGCCAGCCAGGATTATGCTTATTTATCCGCTGCCTTGTGTTCCTGTAGCAGCTGGGAAGGGCAGTTGTTGCTTCCTCGAAGCCCCCATCACCTTGCAGCATCCTCTGGCCCATCACTAAGCCCCTGCTGGCACACAGCTCCACCTGCGAAAGCAGAACAAGAGGCAAAATCCCCTCACAGGGACCAGCCTTTACCTGGGATCCGTCCCCATGTGCGATGGGGCCATGGAGAGGCGCTGGCAGAGGCTCAGGGCTCCTGGCTGGGTCCCGTCTGCGTCACCCTGCACTGACCCCACTCTGGGGCAAGGGAGGGAGCGATCCCGTTACTCCTCCTGCCTGCTCACACCATTAATGGGAGCGGGCACAAGCGGCTGCCAAAGCACCTGCTCCACGTCCCCGCCAGCGTCAGCACCGAGAGCCCGGCTGCTCCCAGATCATCTTCCCAGCTCAGCCCGGCCAGGGCTGTCCAAGGGTCCAAACCCCCCGAAAGCAGCTCCTGGGTTCACCCTGGCTGCAGCCCCTCCAGTGCTGTCACTGGCCCCATCCCACAGCCCATGCAGGGACCCGAGTTAGCCCTGTGCCCCTGTACATCGGGGATGGGGGTCACAGAAATCACACAAACATAACCAGGGACAAGAGCTTTTCTTGTTTGTTTTTTTCTTTTTTTTTCTAAACACCATACCTTATTAAAAATGAAAATAGTTTATTTTAATCTGCATTGATTTAGCACATACTTAAACCTGCCGTGGGTTGGGGCTGTGAACGTCTCCTGTAGTTGCTACAGCGCTGCGTGATATTGCACTTGTGTTTCGTTCCTAAAAGTGACTCTGTGAAGGCAAAGCCCAAAGGGATCCCCGGTGATGGGCTCTCCAGCCCTGGTTTTTACCAGCAAAGCTTCATGCCACCCTGCAGCAACAGCACCGGGGCCCAGCAAGGTCAGGGTGGTTGTTCCTCTGACACCTCTCTGAGGATGGCTTCCTTCACCCAGAATGTACTTTCTCTCTCAATTTGCTTTGAATAAAACCATTAACTAAGAGCTACACAGTCTGGAGACAATCTCTGTTCACTGGGATCCCTGTGCCCACTGTGCTGTCCCGATGCCTCAGGACCACAAGGGAAAATGGGCTGCAAGAGAGATTCTGGGTGGGGATGGAGAAACTGCACCAAGGCCGGGTGGAGAGAATCTCCGTCCCCTGGTCCTTTTGGGTTGCCTTTGTGCATCTAATCCAGGGGGGCCCAAAGTCCCCAGGAGGGTGGTGCCAGGCTCCCAGGCTGCTCTGCTGCTGCTGGGTGATCCTGGAGCTGCTGCCGGTGCTGCTGGCCTGGGGGTGTCTCTGGAGAGCAGGCAGGGATCAGCAGAGTGCCCTTGTTGGGGGCACTGCCGGGGTTGGATCCCACTGGGTTCAGCATCACCGAGCCCCTTGGTTGCCCCGGCCTCAGTCGCGCCTCTTGCCCTCCTTGGGCCGGGCTGGGCCGTCTTCCCAGGACTTCCTGCCCTTCTGCTGCCGCCAGTCCCGCTTTGGGCTCTCCCGGCCATCATCAGCCCTGCCGGGACGTCCCTTCCACCCCTCCCTCCTGGGCTCGTCCCGCTGCCGCCGGCTCTCCTTTCCCTCCCGGCCCCGCTTCTTCTGGGGCTGCTGCTCCGGCTCCCGGGGGGCCCTGGGGGCTCTGCTGGGCTTGTCCCCTTGTGCCCTGTCTTTGGCTCGTGCCTCCCTCCAGCTGCTCCGCTCCGCCCGGGCAGCACGTGCCTCCCGGGCCTTCTCCTCCTTCTTCTCCAGCTTCTTCTCCCGTCTCTTCTTCACCTCTGTCACAGCTGGTGTCACCTCAGGGACATCTGTGGGTTCTTCTGTGGGCTCTTCATCCTCATCCTCATTCTCATCCTTATTCTCATCCTCATCCTCATTCTCATCCTCATCCTCATCCTCTGGTACTGAGCGGCCAAACCACTTCTTGAAGATCCAGGGCTCTGCCTGGGGTGGAACAGAGAGGGCCAGGCACTGGTGAAGCAGCCCAAGGGACATGGACCCCTCTCCATGGCTCCCCATGGGGATGAGATGCTCCCTCCCCTCCCTGGGAGGTGTTTGAAGATGCTCACCCCCCAACCCAGACCCGTACCAGGTTGCTGTCGGCATCACTGTCATCATCACCGTCATCGTCACCATCATCATCCTCAAACATGCTGCTCTCTGGCTGGATAGGTTGGGCAGTCACCACTTCCTGGACCTCCTCCTCCTTGGTGCTGACCACCTCTGCAAGTGGAGGGGGACAGACCACCGTCAGCAGGGGATGGGGCTGTTTGGGTGTCATGTCCCAGACACGTGGTCCCAGGGCCACCCCACCCTGGGACATGGCCCCATCTCAGGCTGGATCCAGGGGACCAGGGCAGCACAGAGCATCTGGACCCACCGTGAAGGGGAGGTGGTGGCGGGTCCTGCCTGCCGCGGCTGACTCCCTCCCTGGAGCATGGAGCTGGAAAACAGGAAGGGAGAGGAGGCAGAAGGTGGCAGCAGGGTCTGACCCCTCCGTCCCCCTCCATCCAACTCCTGGCTCACCTTGGAGCACCTGGAAGGTGACGCTGAGCAGGGCAACGATGGAGGCCACGAGGATGCACTTGTTGAGGGTGAGCCCTTCCCAGAGGAGCGGCTCCTCCGCGGGGTCCAGGCTGGGGGGCTCCACCTTCCTCTGCACGGGGAGGCTCTTGGGGACTGGGGACCACAAGGAAAACAGCGTTACTGGGGGAGCTGGGAAGCAGCAAAGGGCTCTAAGGTGCGTGGTGGTAAGGGCTCTTAACATGCTCCTGCACAGCCCATCCAGGGCAGGCACAGGAGCAGGAGCTGCAGAGACCAGCAGAGAAAGGTGTTTACACTGCAGAGGTGGGCAAAAAAGGGCCATGGGGGCTGAATTCACAGTGTTTGGGTCCTGACAGTGTTACAGCATCCTGGGGCTCAAGCGGGAATACCTCTGCCCATGCTCCTGGCTCTGCTGCTCCCCCCACCAGCAGCAGATTTGGGCAGGGCAGAGAGGAGGAGGAAGAGCAGGATTTGGCAGGTGGATAAGAAGCTCCACTCTGTATCACTGAGTTCCCAAGGGACTGTGGGGAGCAGAGCTCAGCCCATCACTGCTCTGTGGGCAGAGAGTGCTCCCGGGCTCTCCAGGGGTGCAGGACAGGGTCATAGAATCACAGAATCATAGAATCATAGAGTCTGGTTTGTGTTGGAACTGGTTTGTGTTGGAAAGGACCTTAAAACTCACCCAGTTCCAACCCTCCGCCACGGGCAGGGACACCTTCCACTAGAGCAGGTTGCTCCAAGCCCCTGTGTCCAACCTGGCCTTGAACACTGCCAGGGATGGGGCAGCCACAGCTTCTCTGGGCACCCTCTGCCAGCGACTCAGCACCCTCACAGGGAAGAACTTCTGCCTCAGACTTAAGCTGAACTTCCGTGTTTCAGTTTGAACCCATCACCCCTTGTCCTATCACTACAGTCCCTGATGAAGAGTCCCTCTCCAGCATCCTTGTAGCCTCCTTCATACACCGAAAGGCTGCTCTGAGGTCTCTGTGCAGCTTCTCTTCTCCAGGGTTGATACCTCTGTGGCCACGGGGGCCAGGCTGACCATTTTGGGGCAGAGAAGGGCTTTCCTGCACACCTACCTGGAGGGCTGGTAGCACTGCCTTTGGCTCCCACCTTCTCCGCCCGCTTCTTGTCCACGCCGAGCGGCGCTGGCTCGGGCATGCTCAGCTCAGGCTCGTCCAGATCCTGCTCAGAGACACCAAGCCGGGTCCTTGCCTCCTCTAGCCCCTGCGGGGAGGGGTGTGAGCGTGGCTGGCAGTGTCAGAGCACCACAGGGCCCCATGGGGAAAGCAAGCAGCATGGCTGGGCGGGATGGGGGACACGGTGCACGTCTTTGCCAGGAGAACAGGGAGCACATGATGAGCTGGGGTCTGGACTTGGTGCTGCTTGGGGACCGGGGCTTTGGTGGCCAGGCTGGCTGCTGGCTGGTGTCATCGGTGCCATAAGGGAGAGCTGGCACCAGCATGGATCAGTGCAAGTGACAACTGAAGGATGCAGCCTTCGGAGACACCGGGATGGCTGCGCTGCCACATGGCTGCAGAGCCCTCCTGGATGGTGCTGTGGGACAGTCCCCCCCAGCCGCCAGCCCCGGGACAGTGTGCACTTACATGGGCTTTGCTGCTCTCCCCGTCACTGCTCACCAGCACGTCAGCATCTGTGAACGACAAGCACAGTGTGGTTCATTAGGTAGTGGGTTAGGGGAGGTGGGAATGGCCAGGGGCTGGGGGTGTGTGGTCTTCCTGCTGCGACCCACTGGCCCACAGAGCGGGGGCATCATGGCCATGATTAGACAGGTCACCCATAGAGAGAGGTTTCAGAAGACAGGCAAAAAGCCCCTCGGCCATCATGGCAGCAGCTGGCACGGTTGGGGTGTAAGAGGAGCACTGGCCAGGTCTGTGGCTGCTGAGCCCAAAACGTCACCGTCCTGGATATCCCAGGGGAGCTGCAGCCAAAGGGGGTGGTGACATCCCTGCCAAGGCACACAGTGGGAACAAACATCCCAGGGTGTGCACAGACACCCTGAAAACACGTGGCTGGAGGCTGGAGGCAGCTCAGGCCATAGCCTAGAGAGCAGGAAAAGCTCCAGGTACCATGGAGTAACCAGACCTCAAAGAAGACCTCAAGTCACCCAAGAGGACCACAGAGCTCAGGGATGACTCTTGGGGCTTTTCCTAGATGTGAAGTGGGAGAGAAAACCAGAGTATCCCCAGGACTCTGCAGTGGTTCGACGCAATGAAGAGTTGGGAACGTGCTGGGATCCTCGGGCTCCCCGTGGGCTTCTCTGCCCCTGGATCTGGGCTGAGCTACGGGGTGAGGATGAACCAACAAGGTCCCAGCACCAAGTGGCCTCACTCCTTGGCATTTCCGAGAGCAGCCCTCTCTCTGCTGGGATCTGGCTGCTATACCCTTGCAAGTCCTCACCAGAAGGAGGAAGTTTTTGTCCCCCTTTGAGCCAGATTCAGTTTATTTTCTCCCAGTGGAAGAATGAACATGGAGAAAAGATACCAGTTCCCAAGATGAAATCTCAGACACAATATTGGAAGCAAAACAAAGGAATAAGAGGAAACTTTTTGGCTGGGGAATCATGGTCTGAAAGGTCTTTGCTGGTCCTTTCTCTGCTGGGAAGCAAAGGAGCTGCCCCAGCACTCCTGTGTTGGCTCGGAGGGTTCCCAGCCCCAAGGAAAGCACAAAGACAGAGAATTTTTCCTTAAAGAGTTTTTTCACCCAAGTGCTTGATGTGTTTTTGACCTACTCAGCAATTCACAAAGATGAATGCAAGGAAGATGAAGGAGGGCACGAGCCTCTGTGCTCTTCACCCTGGCTACTGCTGATGTCCCTGCAGGGTCAGCACCATGCAGGTGCCGCTCGATGCCCAACATTGCCCCAAGAGTTGATGGTGCCACAAAGAGCCACCTCTGCCAGGCTGAGCCCCCCAGAAGGCACCTCCTGGTCACTGGCCTGCAGTGAGGACAAGGTACCTTTGCTCCTGTCCTTCCTCTGAGTGCTCCCCGCCTGCCCGGGCAGCTCGTCAGTGGCCTCAGGGCATTCCAAGTCTTTCTCCTCACCGGGACCTGCTGCCATGTCACTAAACCAAGAGGGATAAAACAAACACCGGGTGGTCAGTGGGCAGGAGCCCTGGCGCTGGGCGGCAGCGTCCCAGAGCACACAGCATCCTGCCACATCCTTGCTGTGGTCCCCAATCCTCAGCGGAGCTCAGCTCCCATCGTGGGGTGCTGGGCAGTTTCCACGCCTCCATCCCTTGGGCATCACCTGAGTGGAGGAGCCCAAACCACCTCCAGCCCCAGGGCACATTCACAGGCTCTGCTGCGATGGCTGCAGGGCTCTGTGACAGCGACAGCCACGCTGTGCCTGGGCAGGCAGCCATCCACCCCCTGCCAAGCACCCCACAGACATTAACTCAGTCCCAGAGCTGACCAGCTCCATGTCTGGGTCTGTCCCGCTCCTGATGGGAGATGGGGGTCCATGCCCTGGCAGGAGATGGATGCATTTTGGGGGTCTACAGCCCACATGGGATCCTCATACCCAGCCAGCATGTCACTTGCAGGAACAGGCTTCCTATCGGACCAGCCCCAGCACCAGTGTTCCCAGCACACTGCCACTGCCTATGCCAAGCAGGGCAGGGAATGCCTCCGATGCCAGGGACATTTTGCCCATGGCAGGGCTGGTCACCCACAGCCCCAGAGCCCAGCTCCAGCCCTTGGCTCACACTGACATCCCATACAACAGCTCAACCCACCCATCCCTTTCCTGGCTCTGCCTGTGCTCCCGCTTCCCCGGACACATGCTCCACATGCTAAATCCTCTCTTAAATGTACAAAATTGCAGATACTCAATGAATAATCAGCTCTGCTCCGCTGTCACTGGGACTTTTCTTGTACAAGCTCCTAAGGTTGCTTCAAGCGCTGACTCACATCAAAGAAACTTCCAAAAATAGTCCCCTCACCCGCCCTGCTCTCCCTGTGCACGCTGGAATGGCAGCACCAGGACAAGCTGAGGGGCCCTGGATCCACTGGGCTGAGCGCTGCTTCACGGGCTGTGCCCATGGGCTGCCCCACGTCCCACCAAAAGGGTTAAAAGCCACCAAAAGTCCTACCTGGGGCTTGACACCACCGCTGCTCTGCCTCCAACCCCGGCTGGCCCCGGCTCTCTGGGGTAATATACAGCAACAGCTGCCCAACGGTGCCGGAGCAAAATAGCACCCAATCACCGGGAGCCCGAGCACCCACCCTGCTGCAGCCCCACAAAAGGCAGTTTAGCCCCAGGCACCGAGAGCAGGGGCTGCCTAGCGAGGCTGGAGGGGGATGCAGCTCTCAAAGGCATTTGGGACATGGCTTGTCCCTCTGTGAGCCCCCCCTGGAGAGCACAAAGAGGGGAGAAGGGGCTGTTTGCTCCACAACCTGGGTTAGAGCCAGCTGGGGATGGACATGGGTGCTGCGGACGCAGAGGCTGAGCAGAAACCTGCCTGGCACGGTTAAGAAGGTGCAGCAGAGGAGGAGCAATCCCCTGGGACCAGCAGTGTTGGTGAAAACTGCCTTTTGACAGTGGGTTTTTGCTCTCCGATTCCTCTGATTTCCCTGGGCTACCTGTTCCTACAGCCAAGGCCCAGGAGCCCTGTCAAAGCCATAGGCACCTCCTGGGGAGGCAGGGAGGGATGTGGTCCTCACTGCAGCTTCCCTCTCATGGGAGGTAGTGAGGAGGTGAAGCACCTCTCTTTTGGGGAGCTGAAAATGACCATTGGGTGCAAGATTACCCAACTGGTCCTTAGCTCAGCATGGGCAGGTACAGCCTTGGGCAGAAGCATCTGTCCCTGGGGATGTGGTGCAGCCATGGCCAGTACCAGCCTGGCGCATCTTGGAGGCATCCTGCTTTGAGGACATCTCTCCTATGGAGAGCCACTTCTGAAAGGCTTCAGGTTTAAAAAAACCCCTGAAATTGTGACACTTCATGCCTGCAGTATTGCCATTTTAATTCAGCAGAGGTGTGAAAGGTCTTTGATTGTAAGATCTAAAGGAGCAATAAACTGGGCACTGGCATTCCTGAGGGGATGCAGCCTTTTTCCGGGGCTCTAGACAGCCGGTGGGACTGTGCCGTGGTCCTGCTTTAAGACCATGCAGCAAATGAACTTGGGAGCAATTGTCTGATTTCCAGGGCAGGGATTTCCCCCCTTTGGCAGAGGCAGGACCCGGCATGCCATGAACCCTGCTGCAGTATAAATAAAGTGCTGCAGAAGCTGAGTGCAGATGGAGGGAGAGATGGAGCTGTAACCATGGCCCCCCTGCCCCGCAATGCCAGGGCTGTGGACATACATGCCAAGGGGAGTTTTCCCAGGTTTATTCCCACTCCAGTAAGGCCAGGGCTGCTAACTGGCAAGGCATGCTTGCTTTATAGGGATGCAATGAAAGCAGAAAATCATTAACAGGCCAAATAAAAATCCCTTCTTCTCCCAGTTAATCATGTTTCCCATGAGCTTGCAGGCTCATAAGCCTTCTCCTGCCTCCTGTGGGTGAGCTGATCCTCCCAGGAGAGAACCTGGGTTTGAATGGAAAACGTCTGCATGCACAGGGCTCAGGGAAAATGTCCTCTCACTTGGTCCCTTCATGGGGCCATAGGACAGGGAGCACTCCTCACCCTTTCCAGGACCTTTCACCATGCAGTTCCTGCAGCGGGGAAGGGCCAGAGGGCTTTTTGCCTGCAAATGTTTAACTCTGAGCAGCTCCCCACCAAGCTGCAAAGCCTCCGTCGGCCAATTTATCCCAGGCAGATGGAGGAAAGAGATTCCCAGAGGCAAATTCTTTCCTAATTCCTTCAACCCCCTCCCAGATCCCGGCTTCTCCCTTGCCCTGAGACTGATAAAAGTGTCTCTGGGATGGGGTTGGCTCAGAGAGGGGGAAACACGATCCGCTGTGAGACCAGGAGGGCAGAAAGCTGCTGGTGACGGATGGAGGCCCGGCTGCACATGGGCTGTGCTCTGTGTCCAGGCTAAATATTGACTCTCTGGCTTTGGCTTGATAACACAAATCTCTCTTTCCTGACTTTCCAGGCTGACAGCTCGCCTTGGATTCACAGGGATGTGTCTGTCCACAGCGCACCGGCCATCCCTGAGGCTCTGCCATGGCTTTGTGGTTTGTGGTCCACACAGATCGAACTGTGCTGCAGCATCCCCTCATCCCCTCGCTTCTATGGCAACGCTCATTTATCCTCCCACCACGACATAATCTTCTTTCTCCCTGTCTTTAATAACTTGCAGTTAAAAGGCAATCATAAAGACATAAAATTAGTCACTGATTATTTTTGGCACAGGTTAGTTCTGGGGATGAATTTCCCTTTTCCCTGTGCAATTCCCAATCTCCCCAGAGCCCTTACTGCTATGGCAGCCCCAGCTTGACTCTGTCTCCTCCTGCCCCAGGTACAGGGGGAGGCAGAAGCTTAAGCTGGTTGCGCAGGTGTGTTTCCCACTGTCCTGGCTCTCAGCTCAAACCCACTGGCTCCCTGGGCTGGCTGTGGGTCTGCCCCCTGGATTTCATCCCTGGCTCCACCAGACCCACCCACCCAGATTCCCAAAGCCTGGTAATCAAAACCATGCTTCCAGGCCTTGAAGCTTTCATCCTCCAACCCCTCATGTGGGCAGGGTTGGGCTCTAGACCTGATTTTAAAGATGAGAATTTGGATGTTGTTTGCAAAGCGCAGGTTCTCTGGGCAAAGCACCAATCTGTAGGTTGATCCCTGCTCCAGCAAGAGCCCCATCACCTCCACGCTGGCATCGTCCCTTCACACTGCTGCTGATGGCAGCGGGCACCAGCTCATCCAGGTCTACACAGGTGAGTTCCCCCCTTTTCCTGCTGCCACAACGTGCTGCCTGGCAATGTTGGCACCAAACGAATACTGGAGATGCCCGTGGCGCTCAGGCCAGGCATTGCACAGGCTTGTTGTAGGTGCTTCATGTCTTGGAGCACTCCACCCTTCTCTTAGATGTGGTTGGAGGTTGCCACTGGGCTGAGATGCGATTGGAGCGGGGAGCAGGGCTGGCGGCTGGAAGAGAGGATCACAGAAACACCATTTTTCAGGGAAATGGGGTGAAAGAGCATCCAGACTCCTTGCAGGATCAAAACCTGAAAGGCACAAGTGTCCCCATAGCAACCTGGCCATGTCCCAGCACTGACAACAATAATCTGCTGACCCAAATTTCCTCTTTCAATTGGATCCAGCATACATCAGCTCTTCCCATCCTGAATGGTTGTGCAATGGTTGTGTGCTGAAACACAGCTGCTGCCTCCTTACCTCGAGGTAGCAGCACATCAGCGTCAGCCAGAGAGATCATTTCTCCATGTGATTGCAAGAAACCACAGAGCTTTATGGGCACGGGCACTATTAAGAAGTGATTGGGAAGTTACAGGAAGCGATGTCTTCTCTCTGCCAGCTGTGCTTCTCCTGTCAAATTATGATCTATCATCACAGGAAATGTTAGATACGTTGAGCTGAGCAATCTCCTTGTGGAGGTGCAGCTAATTGAAAGCCTGGAGCATTTTGGAAGCTGGATGTTCCTGTAGCTTCACACCACCAGGCTTTGCAGTGGGGTTGGGTAGTGCTGCCTGTGCCAGAGGGAGAGATGGAGCACCCTCTGCACAAGCTGATGCCCACAGCTGTTACCTGGATGGGCTCCACTGCCTTGGTACAATGCCCTGGCTGGCTGCTGGCAGGTCACAGCCCTGCTCTGTTCAGCTAATGGGAAGCATCTGACAGCAGAGAACTGCTGCAAGAATTCAGACCTGCGCCCTTCCTAGCAGCTTCAGTGGTTTGGTTAGCCAGGAAAATGTAGCTGAGGGTGTCTTCTGCCTCCTCTCCTAGGGTGAGAGTTTGACATGGTGTGGAACTGGAGCTCTGCAGGACAGGTACCATCTCAGATCAGACCCTGGTTTAATGAATCACAGTTTGTAGCATCTTTGAAGACCTTCTTCTTTCTCTTACCCCAAGCTTTTAGCTGTGGGTGAGCCTAGCGGGGCAGCAAGCCAGAAACATGTTGGGTCTTTGTGGACATCCTGCCTATGGACCAGGCTGGGAGGACACACCACCATGGGGTCTTCAGGAGCATGATGCCGCAGACCAAGCACCAGCTTAACACTTGGCCAGCCGAGGACAGCAAAGGCGATCTCATGTGTGAGAGAAACACTCTCCCTGGCACCTCTGGCTTTCCAGCCCTGAGCTAAAGCTGGCCAGCCGTCCATCCAGGTACAGAGCAGTGGCAACAGTGTCCTGATCATGCGCAGGGTCTGGGTTGTCCCATCATTGCTCCGAGTGATGGAGGAATTGTGCTGGGGAGAGGCCTCAGCTTGGCAGAGCTGAGCAGGACAAGGAGCGGCCGTGGTCCTGCCCTCAGATCCTGGTCCCTGAAGGCCACCATAGTCCAGTTACAGACCTCAGCCCCAAGACTGGCTGGAGCTTGGGTCACTCAGCACTGTGACATGAGATCAGGCTGGCAGAGGCAGAAAACACCACACAGAACACATCTGTAACTGGTCGAGAGCTGTGCAGATGTGCTCTTAAATGAAACGAAAGGTTGGACGGGTGTTGGGTGACATGGTCTAGTGTGAGGTGTTGTTGCTCATGGCAGAGGGATTGGAACTGGATGATCTTAAGGTCCTTTCCAACCCAAACAATCTGTGATTCTATGAAATAAGCTTCACAAAGAGCAGAAGAGGAAACAAATGGTGTGGGAAGCCTCTTCTCCCCCATACCTCCTCCCTTGCTGTGACATCCATGTGTGAGCTGGGATGAGCACAGCACAGGGATGTGCTCCAGGCAGTCATCCCCCCGTGGGGAAGGCTCCAGCCCATGGCTCTCAGTGCAGCAGCTGGGACCACACATGGGTGAGTAACACCCACAACCCACCACAGAACCCCAGCACCTTGCTGAGTCGTTCGAAGCACTGATCCCTCTGTGATCTGTAGGTATTCACAGCAGCTCTACATTAAAGCCAATCTGATCACACTTTAATCCACGTGTGACCTAAATACTTGGAGTTACAAATCTCGGAGGTTTTCGCTCCCTTTGCCTGGCAGAAGGAGCAGCATTCAGGTCAGTGGGAACAGAAGATGCTGGATCCCATTAAATGCTACTTTTAGTCTCGGCTGCTTTCAGTAATTGTTCCATGATCCATTTTCTCACAGCCCAGCACTGCTTGGGGCTAATCATTATTCTCTTTGAAGTTTTACAGCTGTTGGTACCTCCGAGGAGAATACAAGTACTTGACTGTGTTTGAACGTGACATTTCAAGTGAACTGTCCTTGGAAGTGCTATTTGGGAATGGTGAAATGTTTGTCCCTCAAAGGGCCACTGTTGGGGGTTGTTGCTCTATGAGTCCTAAACAGCCACATGAGGGGAAACTGAGGCAAAAGGAGCTTAAGGGGGAAGCAAAGCTTTGGGTAAGGAAGGTGTTGGAACAGCCTGGGAATAATATCACAATGGTCACAATCTTTCCCTTTCTGGTTTTCCTGCAGGAGGGCAGTGGCTGGTTCATTAGTGCCTTTATCCATCTTGTCTGAGATGTTTTGTTGCAGGCCAGGAGGAGTGTTGCTGGTGTAAATCCAAGGCAGCTTCTCTGAACCCATGGGGTTATGCTAGATTGATGAGGAAATTACGGAGCTGTGGCTCTTTGACATCAAAAAGGCCTGTCTTTAGGACTGATGCTCATTCACAGCTCCCTACCATTGCCAGAAGAAAGCAAATGTCCTGGAAAAGCCAGGCTGCAATCACCAACTTGCCAGGATTAATACAAGCTTAAGCAGAATTTCTGAATGAATGACAGCGCAGAAGATTCAAGAAGGAGCCTTGAATGAAGATGGGCTCCTGCCCACTTGGCTGGGGAAAGGTCTTTGAAGGGACTTGGACAAGTACCTTCACCCGGGTGGCTCCCGAGTTAAGCAATCATTCAGCCTGCAGCACTGCCCTGGTTTTTATGCTGTTTTCTCAGCAATACCACATGGTGATGTGAGTACTGAGGCTTGTCCCAACTCTTTTTCCTCCCGAAGAAACCAAACCACCTCATTCTCCCTCCGGTTTCAGCAGCCCGTGCCATATTTTGGGCCGGGACGTAGCCCTCCATAATCATGCCTTGGATCACAGCAGCGGAGTTTGGCACAGGCTGAATTAGTTCCCATGATCGTCTACGCCACCAGTCTGGTATTTCTTGGCAAAAAGGCACAAAGGAATGAAATGGGGCAGGTAGGTGCAGAGACACGCACGGGAAATGGCAGCGTGCCGATGTTTGCTTGCGTGCGCAGCCAGCGAGGACTGAGGCAGGAGCCTGCAGGCTCTGGTAGTAACAGCTATTTAAAGTGATGATGGAATTCTTAAAGAATGGCAACACTGGTGCTTGAGTGGGCAGAAGCGCAGGAGATGAGCTGCTCCACAGCCTTCTCCCAGCAGCAAGGTGCTCAGTGTCCCCGCCAGCCGAGCTGTGCCCTTGCACCTCTTGTTTAGGGGCTCCTCCAGCGACCGCTGAAGATGGTGTGACTTTGGTTGTACATCTCAACTAAAGGACCAGGGACTCGGATCCAGATGTAGGCTCCATCCTGGGAAGAAACCCCAGGCATAGCAGCTGGCAGGGTGCTGGGCAGGAATTGCCTTGTCCTTTCCCAGATCTGGGGCAGGGATTTGACTTTGAAGCGCGGCTGCCCTCGAGTGGTGTCTCAGGGGCAGGAGTGAAGCTCATTAAAGGGATGCAAACACTTGGGAGACAGCTCCAAGACAAATGTTTAAACACGACTACCCACAGTTTCACCAGTTCTCCTCCCTCCTCGCCCCACATGTGCCCAGCCTGACTCTCGTTGGGAGGTAGGAAAGCAAAGCCAGCTGAATCCTTCTGCTCTGGGGGTTTTTTGTTCCAGTGAAATGCAAACAACAGCCTGAAAGAATTTCCTCCTCAAGCCCCAAGTCAGGCCCCAAATTAGCCATTCAAAACCACGAGGGTTTTCTTTCCATAGGAAATGCTGCAGGAGTCTCAGGCACCAGCAGCCCCTATCTCCAAACACAACATTTGCTATGCTCAGGCCTCTGCATCTCAGGAAGGAGCCAGGTCTCATCACAACAGAGCACGATGTTCAGGTCAGCCTCAGCACTCTGCAGTGATGCAGCTGATTCCATGTTCTGGACATGCAGGGATTTTACCAGCAAAAGCAAGGAGAGCACAAGACACCTTCCCTTCAGCTACCTCTGCCCCTCCACAGATGTGGGGTAGAAGAGCCATCTCCATCCCCACTGGCCTCTTGCAGTGTTGGATGGACCCCACACACCACTGGAAACTAGGTAGCATACACACCTCGAACAACCCACTGATATTTTCCAACCCTACACATTGCCAGGGGGGTGCTACAGAAATGCTGGTGGGGGGAAAGAGGGTATTCCATGCCTACAGAAGCTACCCCCAGCTGGGGGACCAACCACCCCCAAAGTGCTCTACAGTCACCACTGGGCTCTTCTCTCCTACAGTGACCAGGACCAGAGACAGAAGCAGGTGATGAGCAAGAGAATGATGAAGAACCTGGAGAAACCAATCAGCCTGCGCCAGAGTCCCATTTGGAGCATTTTGCTCCTGTACTTGGAGGTGAATGATCTCATTGGAGAAGCATCAAAGACAGCAAACCATCTCTGCAGGTGAATGAACAACAGAGCCAGGCTGAGAACTGCGGGACAAGCCGAGGCAGGTCGCGGCACAAGGCAGAGCCGGGGTTTGGTTTGAAGCTCTGGGCTGCCTCGTGGGAATTTCTTTTAAAGTCAGGCTGGGGAGGAGCTTTGGTGAGTAATTGCTCTATGGCAGGTCCAAGAAGTGAATAATTTTCCAAGAATAAAGGTTAAAAGCCTAGAGACTCCAATGAAAGGTGCTCTATAAATAGGACTAAGTAGGCAGAGCAGTGGGAATAACAGGCAAAAAAAAAAAAGATGTGGAAAAGGGATGGAAATGATCTGACACCCACGTTGGGATTGGACGTGTGTGGTTGTCCCTGCCAAGCAGATGCTTTACATAAGCTAACACTGCAAAGAGCTTTGGTTTGGTTTTGTTTTTTAAAACAACTTTTAGACACCCCCCTGAGAGCATGTCTGAAACCCTCCCACCCCAGTGATACACACTTGACTTGTCCCTGGACCACAGCATCGTGCTGGTGCATGGCACAAGGCACCAGGAGAGCAGCTGAAATTTGGTGTTGCCCAAACCATCCGATGGGATGACATCTGCTGTGCCCAAGGAACTGGAGGAGCTTTCCTAGCAATTTCTGTCCTTTATTCCCCATCCCACTACCCCTCACGTTTTCGTTGGGGACAAGCAGGGTGCCCTGGGCAGGGTACAGTCAGGAGAGATGGAGCCTCGCTGCTGACATGGGCATTGCATGGTGGAGTTCCGCCTGCCTGTGCAGGTGTGTGGACCTGCATCTCCCTCTTCCACTCAAACACTGAAAACATCCATCCCAGGGACATTGATCCTTCCTTCCAGTTTACCTGTTGCTGGTCAGTGCTCTCTGTGGTTGTTAGTAAGAGGGGTGGGGTGCCAGACAGCATGATCATGTACACACTGGTTCTTTAAAAAGCAAAAACCCATTGCAATAAGAGGCAGTAAATGAATCATAGAATCCCAGACTGGTTTCGGTTGTAAAGGATCTTAAAATTCATCCAGTTCCAACCCCCTGCCATGGACAGGGACACCTTCCAACACTACAGCAGGTTGCTCCAAGCCCCTGTGTCCAACCTGGCCTTGAACACTGCCAGGGATGGGGCAGCCACAGCTTCTCTGGGCACCCTGTGACAGCCCCTCAGCACCCTCACAGGGAAGAGCTTCTGCCTCAGAGCTCATCTCAGTCTCCCCTCTGGCAGGTTAAAGCCATTCCCCTTGGCCTGTCCCTACAGGCCCTTGCCCAAAGCCCCTCTCCAGGTTTCCTGGAGCCCCTTTAGGCACTGGAGCTGCTCTAAGGTCTCCCCTTCAGGAGCCTTCTCTTCTCCAGGCTGCCCCGGCCCAGCTCTCTCAGCCTGGCTCCAGAGCAGAGCTGCTCCAACCCTCGCAGCATCTCTGTGGCCTCCTCTGGCCTTGCTCTAATGAGCTAACACTGCTCTTTTAGAGTCTCTTAGAGTCTCTGTGGATATAACTGTGCAAATGTCAGCTCAGGGTTTACAACAGCAAAAAGGCATCTTAGGGAGCTGCTGTGACTGGTGCAGAGGTGATGCTAGAAAAACCCATCCTGTGCACCAGCATCCTGACCGCTGACAGCAGCTCAGGTCACCTCTGAAAAGACATAGGTATGTGAGACAAAGGGCTGGGTGTGGAGGCAAACAGTGCAAATGGCAGAGCTTCCACATGAGGAAAGATGGAAGAGAGGAAAATGTCAGCTTGGAAGAGAGAAAGAAACCTGAGAGAGCTCCAGAGAGAGAGAGCAGTTACTCTCCAATTTACACAGCACAAAAACTGGGGTCCCAGATGTAACTAGCAAGTGACAGGTTGAAACCAGCAAAGGTCTTTTGCCAAGACACATAAGGGAGTCGTGGATCTCACTGCCATGGGATACAGTAGGAGACAAGTGACGTACTTTGGGAAAGGGTTTAAAACCTGCCTGGAGGAAGGGTCCATGCTGTTAGACTCAGGAGCAGTGGTGCTGCCTGCTCAGCCTGGCTGCACTCGCTGACTTGCAGTTGCAGGGAAGATGCAAATCCAGTAAAGTCAGATGATTTACAGGAGCTCTGCAATTGCGTCCAAGGTTAGAAGCGGGGCCCAGATCTGCACATCAAAACAGATTTGCCATTAATTACTATGGTAAGGCTTTTCATAAAAGCATGAGGATTCATGAGGAACCTGCAATGTTTAATTAAAGGGGAGAAACTGATCCTGCTGGGAAAAACTTCCAGATCTCATGCCAAGCTCATCATTGACTTAATTTACGGGACAGAAGCAGGCCAGAAAAAGGCATAAGCAGTAAAGTCATGGAACTTCTGCCAATTTGGGATACAATGGCTGTGCAAAGGGTGATTTACAAACGAAATGAGATGAAGGCAGAGGTGTAGCAAGGAAACAGTGACAGAACTCCCAGCAGCGCAGGACGGGAGAATCTAACCTATACTCTGCTCCAGCTGCTCTTCTTGCTACTGCCCTGGTTCCTGCCTCCTGGCATGAAGGTCACTGGTCTCATACAGCCATGAAATTTCCCATTAGCTTAAATTACAAGCGTCCTTCGGGCTCCTAACCCAGGATGTCAAACTGTCAAGGCTGCCATGTCAGTGACATGGACAAAACTTCTGGTCTAACTCCAGCAAAACTGATAGAATTACTTTGGATTGATACCAGTGGCACCCCCCTGCTCCCACCCACTGCCAGGGAATGTTTCTCCAGTTTCCCTGGGGCTCCAGCTTTCTTGCCCTGTGCAAGCCTCTCGGTGTAACCATGCCCGTGGCGAGATGCAATGTGTGCCCAAAAAGGGATTCTTGGTATTATTCATATGGAAAAAATGCTGTGGGATTGCTTCCCTTCATGTAACTAACTGGTCCCATGACCTCAGTTTCATGACTCTTGATTTCTGAGTGAAATCATTTCCAATGCCAAGAAGGGAGAGGCTGCCGGCTTTGTGGGGAAGGCAGCGGGGAGGCGAGTGAGCAATTGCTTGCAAAAGAGACTGGCTTGGGAGCCACACCTAAGACGAGCTTGGCTCCAGCCCTGCCTCCCCACACCAGCTTTCTGGTGCCTTCTTAGCAACCATGAGCAAACCAGTGAGTTGGGACCCTGAGCAATATTTACGAGCCACAGAAACCAGTTGCTGGAGACG
The DNA here is from genome assembly GCF_004027225.2 of Strigops habroptila. Taxonomy (NCBI): domain Eukaryota; kingdom Metazoa; phylum Chordata; class Aves; order Psittaciformes; family Psittacidae; genus Strigops; species Strigops habroptila. The sequence continues at coordinate 2,818,590 of NC_044296.2, forward strand.
CCTTTGATGGGGTGTCCATCAATTCCCAAATATTGCAGCTCTCCACTTATGTGGAAAAGAGGGAGGGGAGGAATTCAGAGCTAAGAAGGGAGAGGAGGTCACTGCAGAGCTACTTGAGTTCAGCTGCAGTTTCACAAATGCTTTAAATGTTGTTCCTTGCTGTCCTGTCCAGCCCTGAGAACTGTAGAGAAAGCTGAAAGCTCAAAGTATTGGGGGAAAAAAGGGAACAAATAGAGGGGAATGACAGGAGCAGCTCCCTGATTGTACAAGGAGATGCATCCCTCCCTTCCTTCTCTCAGTCACTGGAAGAACCAGGATTTTGCAACAAACCTGAATTTGAGTACTAGAGAGTGAAAGGAACTGCAATGGCATCAGGTGGCTCATGTCACATCCCTGAAGCATCTCACAGGCAGCCCCAGGCTGCAGTGCCACAGCTAAGTACCTGGGATGAAGCTTCTCCTATGGAGACAGGTTGAGAGCTGGGCTGGTTCAGCCTGGAGAAGAGAAGCTCCTGAAGGGGAGACCTTAGAGCAGCTCCAGTGCCTAAAGGGGCTCCAGGAAACCTGGAGAGGGGCTTTGGACAAGGGATGTAGGGACAGGACAAGGGGAATGGCTTTAACCTGCCAGAGGGGAGACTGAGATGAGCTCTGAGGCAGAAGTTCTTCCCTGTGAGGGTGCTGAGGCGCTGGCACAGGGTGCCCAGAGAAGCTGTGGCTGCCCCATCCCTGGCAGTGTTCAAGGCCAGGTTGGACACAGGGGCTTGGAGCAACCTGCTCTAGTGCAAGGTGTCCCTGCCAGTGGCAGGGGGTTGGAATTGGATGAACTTCAAGATTCCTTCCAACCCAAACCATTCCATGATTCTGTGAAAACCAGCCTGCCTCCTGTTCCTCCCCCCTTGGGAAAAAGGCTCTCACCATGTTTCAGTAAGACACCAGGTGCACAAGAGGGATTTCAAAGCAGAAGAAAACAAATTGAAAAGGCAAAAACATATGCAAAAAAGCCCAGCCCAAGACTCTTGGGTGCAAAAAGTGTTGCCGATGCCAGGAATACCTATGCAAGGGGGATGTTTGAAGATAAGCACCAGCTCACACTACAGATGAGAGAAGATCAGCCTGTCAGGGCAGCCCTTTGCATTCCTGCAAGAGGATGAGGCTGAAGTGTACAGGCTGGAGAAAATCGTGCAGGGGGATCTGGTGCTGAGCCACAGGCTGAGCGAGGCCGAGAACCGAGCCTGGACATGCTGTGGGCTCTGACCACAGGGGCAATCCTGTTGCCTCGCAGTGTTGCAGCTTCCCTTTCTGTCAACAGAGGGAATAATATTTGCAGTGCACATAAAAAGAAATGTAATTAATTCAATAAGCCAGGTTGTAGAAGGTCCTAGGTGAGTTTTCTGGAGAACTTTACATTTTTGTCACAAGGTTTAACCCTAAATCCACCATCTGCAACCATACAACAGTATCTTCCAGAACTGTGTTCAGTTCAGCTTCCAAACAACAGGTTTTTCTGTTCCTTCTCTCAAGATATGATCCACTGTTTGCTACATCCCTCAACCAGAAATCCTCCCCGACACCCAGCCTAGAATTTTCATTTATTTAGCTTAATCCCCTTCAGAATACATCATCCATGCTGCTGCCTTCCTCCTTTGGGCGCTCACCACTTGCAACTGGCTAAAACAGCAATTTCTCAGTTGACCTACAGCATCTGCTCCCATCTTCCCTGATTTTTGGGGTCAAATCCAGCGCAGAGCCAGGTCCTGTGAAGGTTTCTTCCCTTAGCTTTCCCATCTCTGTCCCCACAGTGTAGAGAACTGGAGGCAGCTGGTGGGGCTGGTGCATGTCTCACAGCACAGGGATCAGCTGGAGAAGGGAGCACAGAGGTAATGCAGAGCAGTGAGGGAAGGCAGGGTTTGCACAGGGAATTAAAACAGTCAGCCCAGGCAGTCCTGACTGCCAGTGAAAGCCTTTTCTTACACCTGAGAACATTGTTACCTCAAAGAAAACACAATGAGAATGAGAGCAGGAGCTAACGAGAGAACCTGGGCAGCACTGGGAGTGGAGGGAGGAGGGAAATATAAAAAGGAAAAGGAAATGAATCAAGGATATAAGTGAGCAAACGAGCCAGAAATTCGAGTTAAAAAAAGGCAGGATCTAAAAAAGGCAAAGAAAGAAAGAAAAATGGAGCACTATGGCAAAGCAAATCCACGGGGAAAAGGCAGGAGGAGAGCACCCGGTCAGCCCCGGCAGACAAGAGCTGTGGAGGGGATGGATGGATGGATGGATGGATGGATGGATGGATGGATGGATGGATGGATGGACCCACAGAGCTCCTGGGGCAGGTTCACGGGATGATGACTGGCACCAAAGTGGTGCCCATGGCCAGTGTGTCACCCTGTGCCTGAGCATGTGCCCCATGTCCCTGCCCATGTCCCTGCCCAGGGAAATGCCCCTGCTGCAGCGGAGCTCACACCCAACGGGTGCTCAGGGCTGGACCACAGCCCTCATGGGCAGTGGGACCAGCACCCTCTGCCACGGCCAACTCTCCCATCTGCTTTTGCTTGTGCCAGATGGGAAGGGGAGGGAGGGAGGGATGGGGGATGGGGCTGCATCGCTGGGATGTCGGGGATTCATTTCTGTTCTTTTCCCAGTGACATCTAAATGGCTGGCCCCAAAACGCTTGCTGATTGCTGTGTGTTTTTCCCAATGACACAAAGGCGAGAGGCTTTTGGAATAAATCATGTAGAGGCAGGGGAAAAAAATATGTATGTAAAGCAGCAGATCTGACCCCAAAGGCACATTCACCTCCCTCTTCCTCTCCCTCCCCTATAAGCGTGTTTTAGAGCTGCTCAAGTAAAAGAGGAGAGTGAGCACGAGTAATTTTCCACGGATGCAGGGAACAATTGAGCCCCGCATGGTTTTCATCGTTAAAATGCTTCCCTCCAGCAGTTTATGTTCATCCCCACCAGACAAAGGCGATGTGCATGCAGAGACCAGTTTAGTCTTGCTCCACCCGCTGGTAGTGAGGAGCCGAGGTGCGGGGTGACAGGGAGGAGGAGTGGGGGATGAGATGCTAACACCACGAGGTGGGACCCACTCCAGCTCCTCTCCCTGCGCGGGCAGGGGATGGCTGAACTCGGCTCTGAGTCACCCTTACTCAGCCCCGGCGCAGCCTCACCCCTGCCCAGGTACATGGGCTGGTTTGGGGAGGTAAGAGGGGCACAGAGAAAACAAGCACGAGGGTTTAGGGGGAAGCACCCAATGCTGCTGGTGTGGCACCATCATCTCTGCATGTGGACAGGAGGATGGGGGAGAAAGGAGGCCACGCTGCTTTGCAGCAGTGCTTCCTTCAGCCTTGTGCTGCCAGCCTGGCTTCTTCTGGGATCCAGCCCCTCCACTCACACAGCAGCTCCAACCACCCTACAGACATGGGAGATCACCTTCTCCATCCATCCATCCTATCCATCCATCCATCCATCCATCCATCCATCTATCCATCCCTCCCTCCCTCCATCCTCTGTGCAAACACCAGTCAGGAGTGGGACTGCACCCTGCAAGAGAGCCGAGGATGAATGCTGGTACCACGTTCATGCTGAGAGGCTTCAGAGGAAAGCAAGGGGACGTGGGCATCCTCAGCACTGTCTCCCCGACAGCACAGCTGAACATGTCTGAACATGCCTGAACATGTCTGGAGGCATGAGACTGGGGAGTGGAGTCCGAGCCCTGAAGCACAGCAAGGTGATCCCCAAGTCAAGCAAAGCCTCACCATGATCCTTCTTCCTCTTTGTCCTCAATTCCTTTCCCATCCCCACTCCTTTCAGATGGAAGAACATCCTTCAGTCACTGGCAAGGAGCTCCCTGGCTCTGAGCATCACCTGCAGCCCCCCTGGGAGGAAGGAGGACAGGGTGTGAGCCCCAGATGTCCTGTACCCCAGTGTCAAACTTACTCACAGCTATGAAAAGAAGAACTTGATTTTTATAGCACCGATCTGCCCAAAATAAGAGCTCCAGGCTTTTGCAGCTACAAGAGCTTTTAAACGTCCACCTCTGGGACCTGCAGGACAGCAGGGTGCAAGTTTGTGTCTGGCAGCTTTGCTGCTCTTGCACCTCAAGTCACAGCATCATGTCTGAGCCCCTTTGGCACCTCTTCCCTGTGGGGTGCTTACCAAACCCACCATCCTCACAAACCTGCTGCTTACTGGGTGATGCAGGGCTGAAGGGGCAATACCACCAGTTTCATGGCAACCATGTCAAGAGGACTCTAGCTCTGAGTGTGAAGAAAGACTTAAAGTGACCAGTTTTCACCCCTCCAAAAAAATTTCTTAGTTCCTCACCACAGATCAGCACATAGAAGCTAAACTCGGGCCCAGACTCCTGGTGGGAGATCTCTTAAGCAACATTTTTGTGGTGCAGAGTAAGGTTTTGCCAAACTCCTTCCACCTACATACTACTGAGCGAGTGGTTCAGACCAGTGCTGGTTTGCAGCGCTTTGCCAGACCACTGAAGGCGGCTTTCAACAGAACACCAAAACACAGACCCAAATGAATCACAGGATCCAGTGGTGATGCTCCAACAGCCCTTTTGTGAAGGCCTAAGCCCAAACCTTCCACATCAAATTACAACCCCCCAGGTAGATGTGCCAAGCTTTTTGCTCCCTGTTCTCCTTGGATGCATGTGCTTTTTAAGCTCCTTTCCAACATCCAGCAAATGCATTTATAAATAGATGGGTTTTACCTAAGAGGTGATGGCACTTACGTGGTCATGGAGAGATGCTTTACACATATAGCTTGTGTGGGAAAGATTTTGGATGGCTCCTTGACAAGAAGCATAACAAGGAGAAAGGCAGCTTCTACAGAAGATGATCACAGTGAGCTTAGCCAAACAAAACAAAGGCCAGAAGGGGAAGGATTGCTACACATAAAAACACCCAAGAGAGAGCTGAGATGCCTATTTAAGCAGTAAGGACAATGCTGGCATGAAACCAATTGGGAAAAAATTGGCTATGAGTAAATATAACTGGGATTAAAAAGGAGCTTCATAACTCTTAGAGCACTCAGCATGGGGGATGGCCTTGCAAGGGACACACTGGAGGCTGTGAGGGTAGAGCGCTGTACCTTTACAAACAGGATCCTAGGACCACGTGTGGACAGCAGGTCTGGATTTGACTCAGAAGGTCTCTCCTGGCCCTATGCCTCCATCCGTAAAGACATCCTACAAGTCTCTGAAATTGGGAAGCTAAACCTTGCAACCTGGAGAAGTCCCAGCACTCCATGTGCCCACAAAGCTGCGTCAAGGGCTCTTGCAATCTTCCCAGATGAAAAGTCAATCCAAGAAGATATGTGAGCTGACTTCTCTTGGATTGTGTGTGCCTTGAGATTGGTACTTTTCAAAGAGCTATAATGAGCATGGATCTTGGAGAGCTACAACAATAGCTTATTTTCAAGGAAAATTAAGAACAGCTTGTTTTTTCTAATCTTACAGTTTCCTCCAAACAAATGCGTCACAGCTGTTATACCTGGAGGTCATGGAAAAAAGGTCTCATTGGAACTGCTGTGAGAAATGTTTTGGCTGAAAAGTTTGAATGTGTCCTGTATTAATACAATGAGAGACTGAAGAGAAACTGTTGTCTTGCCCATGGAGACAGAATGATGAATAGCAGTCATAAATTTAAGGGGAAAAAGCACAAATACTTTGTAGTAGCAATGACAGAAGAGTATTGGAAGAGACTGTCCAGGGAAATGTTGGCCTCCCTGCCACTGAAGGGTTAGGGTTTTATGAATGGCTTAAACACATCTGTCAGGAATGATTCCTGAAAAGCTGATCCTTTTCTGGGGCAGCAACATGGGTTATATGGTTCTGCAATGGTAATTAATATTAGCTGTAATACAAAGCTCAGCACCAAGATGAAGATGACAGAGACTTCTTGACGGCTTATGTTCAAGGCTGGACACAGAACTGCTGCTAGCTGCCAGCAGGAGCCCAGCAGGCCCCCCACATCTCCACATGGAGACACCAGTCCTAAAGCAGTCCTGAACGCCCCAGGCCTGGCCTGTGATGTCACAGCCTGAACTGGAACAGTAAAGGCATAATCAAGCCTTATATATTATTAAACTTTATTTGCATTGCTTTACATGTGAGGCTCAGGAAAGGCCTGTCCTTAAAATGTAGAGTTTTAGAAGTCCCAGGGACACAGAGTGGTGATGCAGATGATCAGAGTTTCCATGCCATCACATTGGTGTTGCTGGACAAAGACCCAAGCTGCAGTGATGATGGTCAGAGCTGCGCAGAGGCCCAGGGTGGGGTCATGTCAGTCGATGTCATCATGAGAATGATGAAATTAAAAAAAATACAGCTTTGTATAAATTCATATCTTGTGGCCACCTCCAAAACAGTTCATGGGGAAAAGTATCCAGTTACCACAAGCAAGCGTTTTTCTGAACCCATTTAAAATCTTAAAACCACAATACATAAACCTAACAATAGCAAATGGCAAGACATCAGAAACCCATTGAAAGAAAAGCCCAGTATAATAGAAAAGAGAATTAAACATGACTATCGCTGCCAAAGGATAATATCCCATAAATATTTTTAAAGGCAAACAAGAGGATTATCAATGAGAGTTAAGACAGGATAAGGGCAGACAATTTAGGCTCAAAAGAACATATTTGGTATTTCAAAGGTACATTGAGGAGACTTTTAAAAGTGACCTAACCCCCCCAATCTATTTTCCATAGGACTCGAGGTCAGAGAAGGCACCTGAAGGGAGCAGAGGCGAGAGACCTCTTCAGCTCCCATCCCACCTCTGCCTCTGTACAGCCTGAGGCCGGTCCTTTCTCCCGCCTCAGCTTCCCAATCCACAAGTGACACAAGCGCAGTAAGTTACAGCCTCCAAAGGGAGCATGAGGGCTGCAAGGACTGAGAGGTGGCATTGGAAGCTTAAACATGTGAAACACAGCTCCTATTTTCCCTGTCTAGCAAATACAGGTGGTCACAGGGATGGTGCAGGATCTGCAGGCGCGCTCTGGTCTCCGCAGGGACCAGTTTCAATGTAGCCCATTAAGCTTGTGAGTTGATTTAGCAGAACTCCAGAGCTGCCGTACTGTGCACATTGTTCTGACAGCTGTTAAGGACTGACCTGCTGACTCTCACTGCTTCCTGCCACATCCTGTTCCTTGAAGGACAGCTGATTACCTTTTCCTCCCTAATGAGTTCAATGAGTCTAAAGACAGGCTGAGGCTGCCCACTTGCATAGTACATGATCTTTGGCTTCCTCCGCTGCCTGATCTCTGCCGGCAGTCAGAGATTGAGGATATGACTGTGTGTGAAGCCAAACATGGAAACGTCACAGGGAACGAGGAACTGTGATCTAAGAAATTAATGTGCTGTAGGACAAAAGTTCAGGGAAGCACCAGGAAGGCAGAGCACCACTAGAATCTGTACCGCAATTTGAAAGGACATACCCACTAGACAATCTGAACTGGGAACTCTCTGACCCAAGGAAGGGCAAACATTTATATGGGGAGCAGATGTCTGGAGGAACAAAATAGTAGCTAAAATACTCAATGTCCTCCTCTCCCCCCCCAGTATTTCAGAACTAGTTCTTAACTCCTGCCCAGCCAGTTTATTTCCTGTAATCACAACTGCTCCCTTTCTTTGCGCACACCTCTGAAGCAGGTTTCCAGATCGTCACCTGAAGTACTTGGTAGAAGTCATTGTAAGCAGGAAATCAAACTAACTAGGTCATCAGTCCAATCCTCAACCGTAATTTCAAGGTTTCTTGCCCTCTTTACACCACCTCTTTATCTTCTAGCATCTCAGAAAATCTACTGGTCTTATTAAGAGTTATGAACACACACTCAGCTCTGCGTGGAAGCGTGCCCTTGTACTCCCCAAAGATTAGGCTACCCTGCCTCTGCAGTGGGAAGCTCTGTGGGTCGAGTTTGGGTAGCTGTGTGGGATTGCTGGGCTTACACACAGCAGGACATGCGGGAATCGACAGCTCTCCTAAAGCCTGGTTACTTTGGTGACATTGGGACAGGCATTGAGATGTCCTCGGGAGCACGGCTGTAGAAGTGGTGCTGCTTTGCACTGGCTCACACCTTTCCAGCAGGGTAAGCAATGAACCCTTCAAATCTCAGCTTCTTCTGGAGTTAATAACAAACAGGAGACAGGGTAAGTTAATATGTACCCAAAGCAGCTGTAGGAAAACTGGAAAATTCTAGTAATGAAATAGAGCTGCCTTCATTTTAAAGCCTCCACTCCTAACTGTGTTGGCAGCTTGGTGGCTTATTTGACAGCAGTTTGCTGTCAATCCCTTCTAGACATCACGATAGCACTGGTTGTCTTTGGGGAGATGCCAAAGCCTGCACAGCTCACAGGTCCTCTCCCCATCCCAGGGCTCCTTCTGGCTGAAGAGGTGCAGTGGGTGAGCAGGTCAGAGTGGATGTGCTGCAGGAGAAGCTTCTGCTGCCATTGCTCTACCTGCTCTGTGGGTAAAGGCTCCCCAGAGCTGTCAAGCTGCCACCTTTCACCAGCCTGAAATTAAAGAGTATTATTTAAGTAAACAACCCGAGCTGCTAAGCTCGGTCTCATGGCCAGGACCAGCTCCACTCTCACTTGGAGGGATTGCTGATTATCTCAGCACACAGAGCCATGAGTAAATATTGGTTCAAACACAGATAACTCGTGGGCAAAAGCACAAGGCTGCATGCAGCTCAAATAAACAACCTGCAAAAGCAATGGCTGCCAGGCCTGGACCTCCCCTGTCCCTCTTGCACACCCCGAGGGCTGCCCTGGCTGTTAGCACAGCTCCGCGTGAGCTCTGCCAGGGACTGTGCTAAGCACTGAATCCATAGGGATTATACCCAAAATAAAGCAGTGTGCAGCACAAACATACAGCTGGAAGAAACCCCACTTTGCCCATTCTGCTGGTCAGAGGCCATTCTCGGGCTTGTTCTCAGCTACAGCAAAGGGGTGAACTGGTTCCCTTATTCCCTGAAGGACGAGTGTGGGATTTAAGTTATTGCAGGCTAAATAACCTTCCCTGCCCTCAAGGCTTGTTCATTTTATTTATGGGAAAATATGCTTGTTAATGCTTTTATCACAGGAATGATCTAATCTGGGGCGGGGGGGGAGTCTCCTTTGAATATATCCATTTTAATGAGCTGCTGGGCGAAATGTTTAGGCAGGCAAAACTGACTCTGAATTCGTTTCTGACAGAGCAGATTCTGCACAGGTCTTAAGGTTCGTCCTGCTGACATCTGTTTGTTTTGATAACATTTCCAAACGAAATGAGGAGTTACAAAAGCTGAGCTGTACTGTGCACTTCCTCGTCCCTAAGGTTGACTGATCCAAGCACAATAGGAACTGGGGGAAAATAAGCCACGCCATCCAGCTGCCTTCCTGACACGGAGGCTGTGAAAGTGGCCCATCCTGCAAAGAAACATCAGATTGTGCTGAACGATTCTGTAGGAAAAAAGGGAAGCTAAGCAAAAAATATATAAATCTACCACACAAAGGCTCCAGCAAGCAAGGGAAAGGGGTCAGCAGAGAAAGAAAATGTTCATGAAAGAACTCCAGAAAGTTGCTGCACACCAAAATGCCGACCATAAGGTGACCACAGAGGGGCTTGCTTTCTCAGGACCTGGCTCTGTGAGGTGCTGTGCACCCCACTGCTCCCACCCAGTGCTCAATCTCCTCTTGATGGCACTGAACCCTTTGCAATAGCCTCCATCACCTCTTGTCAACTTGGGGAGGGAAGCGGAGGGAGAGAAGGGGATGGAGATGTGAGCTGCATCAGGCCCAACATAAACGAAACAGAAAATGGTCTGTGGAACGGAGGATGTTGCAATGTCTCCCACTATTGTTTTGTAACAACTACTGGTTTCCTCGTGACGATTTGTTCGTAACCCAGAGAAAAATCAATACAAAACCTAAGCTTGTGGAACATTATTCTTAAGCTACAGAACCGTAACAACAAACTGCTCAAGCACACTTCTTTCCCCAGAACTCTCAAAGTGCCATCCTCTGACCACATCTTGGGCCTCCTGCTGTTGGCTAACCCACTGCCTACCTGACTATATTTCCTGTTCTGACTTTTGCCTTCTCCCCCGCATTATTTCTATATGGAAAGTGAACAGCAAAAACTGATGAGTTTGATCCTCCAAATGTAAAGAAAACAACTCAGCACTTATCGGGTGATGAGCATGATGTTGGATTACACCCTTGAATCAGATAACGAGACTTTAAATCATTTTAAGCATCTGTTATCTCATCTACATTCAATATATAGTCCTCTTCATGACAGCTGGTTTTAAGTAAGAGAGCAGAGATCCAAAGTTTCTTTGGTAAGAAGTACAGACATTTGTTGGCCTGATGAACTAGTGACTGCTTTCTTCTAGCTCAGTATCTCACAGAGATCTTGGAAAAGAAATTCTTCCCTGTGCTGGTAAACATCTAAGAATTCTGGCTTAACTTGGCAGTGGCACACAGGATCTCCTTCTAGCACAAGTGGGTCTGCAGAAAACCTGACCTTCAAATCAGATCATTCTCACTTGGGTGACAATGGAAACGAGGAGAGTTTTCCAGCTAGAAAAAGTGTTCTAATTACATGTCCCACAAAGATCAGAATAGATTCTAACACACCAAATAGCATTTTTTTTGGAGGGGGAGTATTTAAAATTAGATAACCGGTAGTTAACTGTTACCTGCAAGGAAAGGAACCAGAAGCTCTATGGAGATGAATTCACATAAGAGCCCCGCTTTGCAATGCTTGTGAACTACAGGTCTTACAAAGTTTAGAAGTAACATTGCCCAGTGTTTTGATAAAGACCTCACAAGCTTTTCCTGTACTTCATCTCCACACAGAGCTGACAAAGATGAACATTTAAATTATTCCAGGACTAAAAGTAGCTGAATTACAGGATGGGGAAGTCATCATACACAGTGATTTCTGTGGAAACACATCACAACGGACATCTCTGCCTCGGTTTCTGTCTGGTTTTGGTGCATGGCTGCATCTCTAGATAACTCTTAAAACTGCAAGAACAAGTAGAGTCTTTCTGGAGTGGAAATAGAGAGAAGGGCCATGAGGATGATCAGGGGCTGGAGCACCTCCCATATGAAGACAGGTTAAGAAAGTTGGGGCTGTTCAGCCTGGAGAAGACAAGCTCCATGGAGACCTCAGAGCAGCCTTCCAGTATCTGAAGTATCTGAAGGGGGACTACAAAGATGCTGTAGAGGGACTCTTCATCAGGGACTGTGTAGTGAGTGATAGGACAAGAGGTAATGGGTTCAAACTTAAACAGCTGAAGTTCAGGTTAGATATAAGAAAGAAGTTCTTTACTGTGAGGGTGGTGAGGCACTGACACAGGTTGCCCAAAGAAGTGGTAAATGCTCCATCCCTGGCAGTGTTCAACGCCAGGCTGGACAGAGCCTTGGGCGACATGGTTTAGTGCGAGGTGTCCCTGCCCATGGCAGGGGCTTGGAACTGGATGATCTTAAGGTCCTTTCCAACCCTAACTATTCTATGATTCTATAAAAGGCAATCGGAACAACTCGATTGTCTGGCTCAATTGATTTTTTATTATTATTTTTTACCATTTTTGGGGAGTTACTCAGTGTGTAATGGTATGTAAGGACTGTACATACTTTAAAAGAGAGCTCATGTTTTTCTTTCTGTTGTACTTCCCTCGTCAGCACCTCAGAGACAGATTAATTCCCATGATACTGCTAAATGCCATAAACACCTATTTCCACATTCAAGAAGAGCTATGACAGCATGATCCAGCCAAGCAGAAAATATACGGGGGGTTCTGCTACATGTCAAATATCTTTTTTTTCCCATTCACCTTCACTGGAGCTTTGTTCCTCCTCTAGAACATGGACACGTGAGCTGCTTCATTGACACCTTCAGCAGCCCCCTCTTCAATCACCTCCTCAGTGGCAGAAAAACACACAGAAGCACCAGTATTTGCAGACGTGTCATTTAGTTATGTTTTAATCAGCTAAACAACAGAACAGTTTATCTTTCCTTCTCAAAATAAAAGATGTGATACAACCACGGTATCAATGTGCAGGACTTCAGAACTGGCAAGTCTTACGAGTGTTTCAGGTCCTCTACATCTTTCTAAGCACTAGTTTCGTGTTATCTGATCACAAACACTTGCAAACCTGGAAACACACAATGAAGAGGAAGGACATTCAGTTTCATTAACCTGCCCATTTCTTGCTCTAACATCTGTTTGCATCAGCCATCAGTTTTGAATTTGACTTCAACTTCCTCCTGTACCACCATAAACTCTTCTTCCGATCTTTCACAAAATAAAAACATTAAAAACTTGACAGAGAATCATCAACTGATTTTGACTAATGTTTGAGACCTCTTTTGTTAAAAGACGCTGAAAGGCATGCTGAAACAAGCTAAAAAAGGAATTTCTAGAAAATTAAACTCCTTGGTTTTCCTTAACCCGAAACAGTCTCAACTTAGATTCCCAACATGGAGTTTAGTTGTGTTGCTTCTTCTGTACACTTTCTCCAGTAACGGGTCTGGTTACTGAGTAACTTGGGCTGTACAAGATATTTTCCCAGGTTGTTTCATTCAGCCTAATTGCTATGACCTGCTTGTGTAAGAACACTGAACAACTGGGACTCACTGCCTGTCTCCTCTGAGGAGTTCAGTAAGCAGTTCAAGAGAGAACTGCTGTAAGCTCCCTGCTGCATCTCCCATCTTTGGGGACTATGGTGGTCCTTTGAAACATCTAATTTTTGGAGATTGTTGTTGATTGATTGTTGTGTTGAAAGCTGCTATGCCACAACTGGATGCCCACACATCAGCTGTTAGGGTTCACTGCCCAGTGTGAACCAAGCATTCACTCAGCCCACGGACTGAGATGGGTTTAGACTATGATCACAGAATGGTTTGGGTTGGAAGGGACCTTAAAGCTCATCTAGTTTCAAGCCCCCTGCCACGGGCACAGACACCTTCCACTAGCCCAGGCTGCTCAAACCCCTGTCCAACCTGGCCTTAAAGGTCAAACTAGGGATGCAGCTGGGGTAACTAAGACACTGACGCACAGTTACTCCTGCCTACTGCCATGGATAGGGGAAACATGGCAAACCAGAGGTAAAAAACCAGCTGGAGATGGCAACATCTCAAACTGCCTCAGCTGGTAATCCTGAAATTGTGAGTCAGAGGCTTCTCTGCGAGGATTTATGAATCACTGTCACTGCTAAACTGGAAGTCAGGCTATCTCAGCAAAACCACAGCTGGAACTAATCCCACACCACATTTAACACACAAAAGCAAAATGGGTCGATTGGGCTTTTTGCAGACTACAGAGCACCACAGCATCAGCTGGATCACTCACTGTAAAATGGAATGATGGCCCATGGAGAGGACAGGTATCCAAAGAGCAAAGCTGTTCCCAGTGCCACAGTAAAGAGGAAAGCAGCTGCAAGGGTGATCTCTAACACAGTTCCATTACAAGGAATTATAGCCAGATTACTACATGAATAATAAATGCCGTTATTAGAAATAATGAAACAAAATGCTCAGGCAGTCCTTCCACTAACACATTCATTCCCCCATCAGGAAAACCTTTCTAACACAACACACAAACCATGAATTGCTAAATCTTCTCCGATGTGCTCCATTTGGTCCGGATATTCCTGAATTGCAGCTCTCCCATTGTTTCAAATCGGTCTCTGGGTAATGCACTAAATGGCAGCCAGCTTCCCCTCCGTAAATCAACCACCAAATCTAGAGCGCGAGGTGAAAGCAAGCACTAATATCTCACTTATGTTGTGTTCTGGGAGCTAAGTGCATATACCTGCAGCAGGAAAGGGATTTTTCTCTCATACCTCTTACTTACCACAACTCCCAGACTAGTCACTGGCTGCTGGCCAGGCTCAGCTTCTCATTTAAGCTGTAGGAGAACAGAGAGTGTTTTCTTTCAGCAATACACTTTGTTCCATCATAGTCAATGAGAGCAGTTTCAGGACACAGAAGGTGGGTTGGGATTTAGAGATTTATCCTTGTGCAAAGTGGAACCAACCAATGGGCTCAGAGCTCCTGGATGGGAATATTTTAAAGCAAATACAAATAAGCAAGATAGTAAAAAACCCTAAAATATAAAAAATGCCCAAATGCAGCTATCGTATCTGAAGGCAATAAAACAGGCATGTCCAGCCCAGGTTGAATAAAGAAAAAAGAAACACAGCCATCTACATTTATTTTTTCTTTTTTATAAAACCACTATTTTGAAAATCACTGTAATGTTTCTTTAGCAGTGTTCTTTGGCTCTACAAACACCTTTTCCCACTTGATTTACAAGGCATACCTGACCACAAACTCAATTCACTATCATTTAAACCACTATTTTGAGCTTTCTTTCCATATAGGATAAGCTGCACTGTTTACGATATGCCCTGACTTCTGTGATGTGCTTCTGACTTGGTGTTCAGGCTGAAATGTTCAGACATGGTGGTGTCAAAGCTCTCCTGTCATGGAAATTATAACCTATTATAGCCTATTTACCTTTTGCACACATCTGCTGCTTTTAAGATGAATTTTGAAGATTGACCCCCAGCCCAAAAAGGATGAATCTGTGTTTTCATCACTATTGTCCAAAAGAGAAGTGGAGCATTCAATTTCCAAATTCACATCCTTTCCTCCAGACTTTGTTCTTGCCATGGGGCTGTGGAAAGACCCAACCGTGTCCCCAAGCCTTGGATTTGCCAAATCCTTGCAGGAGATGAAAAGCAGAGCGCTATGTTACATTACAGACCAACTTCTGCTCTGTAAATAACCGGGATTTACTCGCTTCCTCGTGAAGGTGCAGCACAAAGCCTTTCTCCATTCCAAAGGCAACCACCAACCATTCCCCAGGCAACCAAAGCTCTGAAGTACTGCCCCAGCCAGCACAACACACAGGCTGGAGGGAAACTGCCCATTGCGAGTGGGGGAACGGACACAACCCAAACCACGCACCCCAAACCCCGTCACAACTTGGGTCCCTCCTTTTAGAGATCCTCTCCAGTATTTGGGGGATTCTCTTGTTATGTTTTTAGTCAAAGTTTCTCTCATCATCGAGCCCACAACTGCTCTGAGTGGGAGCTGGGAGGGCGGCGATGCCCCCTGCTCCCTACAGGAGGCCCCCGCTGCCGCCCCTCTGCTGCCTCCGCCGCTGTGAGGCGCGGCCGCCCCGAGGCGATCCGCACACCCCGGCCCCTCTCGGGCCCTCGCGCCCCGCTGCTCCGTGGCCGGCTTCCCCATGCCTGCCCTCCGCGCATGCGCGAGGCCGGCCCAGCCCCTCCCTTCCCCCGCAGTTTACCTCAGCCGGGCGGGGGCGCGGACACGGGACTCGAACCGGCGGCTCTGAGGGGAAGTGAAAGCTGCGAGACCGCGCCAAAGCCTCCCGGCCGAACCCCTCCAGGCCTCGCCCATCCACAGCGGGCGTAGCCAATCAGAGATTGCCATTTCCCCCCCTCCTCTCCGCCCCGAGCCCTTCGAACCAATGCTGAACCCCCTCACGCTGCCAGCCCATAGAGAAAGAGCTCGCAGTTTCGCTCCGCCTCCGAGCTCCCAACAGCCAATGGAAAGCGAGACTTTCCGAAGGGCGTTTTCACCGCATTGGAGACTTTTCGCAGTCGGGGGCGGAGCCACGGCGAGAGGCGTGGCCTGCAGGGGCTATATAAGGACCCGCTGGGGGTGCGGTGCCATTTTGTGTACGAGTGCCTGGGGAGGGGCCGGAGGGAGGCAGCGGAGGGTTTCGGGGTTCGGACCAGAGCGGCCGGATGGTGAAATCCTCCCTGCAGCGGATACTCAACAGTCACTGCTTCGCTAGAGAGAAAGAGGGGAATAAAAGCACCATCATGCCCGCTGTGTTGAGCCTCAGTACCGGACAGAGCAGGTGAGGGGCCGGGGCCTCCCTCAGCCTTCGCACCGCTGGGCGCTCGCCGCCTTCTCCTTCCCCCTCAGGGCCCACCCTCCTCCTCGTCCCGCAAGCGCCGGTCGCCTCCCCCGTGGCCGGGGGGGGAGGGGTGCTGTGTGGCGGCAGGGGGAGGGGCGGCCCTTGCCGCCTCAGTGCTGGGCGCTGCGGCCTGGCCCCCTTCCCTCCTTCCCCCTCCCCCAGAAAAAGGAGGGAGGGGAGGGGGGGAAAAAAGGTAAAAAAAGGATTTTTTTTTAACGGCCAAGGCGGCCGCAGCGCCGCGTGCACCCAGCTTCGGTGCGGTGTCACCCGCCGCTGTGCTGGGCGACACGTCCTCCCCTCCCGGGGGGTGCCTGCGGCTGCCTCCCGCCCTGTGCCACGTTAGCTGCCTGCGGGAGAGCTCCCTGGAGCTGTCACAGCCACGGGAGGAAGCCTTGGAACCACCTCGTCGCCTCTGTAAGCGGCTCCCGAGCAAGCCAACGGGCCGAAGGGAGCCTGGAGACAAAGCCGGGCCGGAGGCAGGGCCTGGAGGTGCCTTCTAACCCCTGGGGGGGGGAAAGAACAACAATTAGGCAAAGATATCAAAGGATTTAAGGCTGTTATCCCCTTATGTAATCGTAGATATTCTTGAAATCTAATCGAGGGTACTGAGCCTAGAGTAGAATGTAAGAGCGTTAGGAGAGCTGCTAGTTTAAAACTGAACCGAAAGATTAAACAATCCCGACAGATGCTGGGGTGGAACTACCTGGATCGGGGTGACCGATCTGGTGTGATGGACACTTGGGACATCAGTCTGCCTCGTATGAGGGGAGCTGGGATTAGACCTTGTATGTGGACTATGAAATGAGTTCTAGCATTATTTTTAGAGGGCCATTTTTATAATTCACTGCTGTTTACAGCTTATTTTTCCTCCAAGAGGTGTAGGTGCACACAAAGATCACTCTAAAATACATTATTGATTGCAGAGTGTAGGCAGCCTTCATTATGCACCACCCTTCATTGGGGGAAAGGGGAAATTCTCAAGGGTTGCCACTGCACAGTTCTGAACTGGGTGCTGAAAGGTTTATTTGTAAGGTAATTGGGAATGCATGGCTCTGCAGTCATTGTGAGAGAAAACAAGTACGTAATGCTAGCACTAAGAGGAAGTGTCTTTTGACCCTTTCAAAGAGCCTAAAATAATGGATTGAATGCTCCTTTTATAGTGTAATTTTATTTTTTTTAAATAAAACTTTGCAGTCGCTGTGTTGACTAATGTCTTCCAGCATATAATATTTGACCTATATCGACAGTGCCTTTCTAATACAGATTATTCATCCCAAATTTGCAGCTCATGGAAAAAAAAGAGGGAACTTGTGTGAACTGTGCAAAATGGTGGATTATTTGGTACATGTTTATTCTGATTTGCAAATGGCTGCTGGCACTCACAGACAGGATGATTGTGAAAATTTCCCTAAGGGCCTCGATTGCTGCATCTGCTGAGATGACGCAACTCAAGAGTGAGCCTGCAGGGTGAAGGATGGTGCAGAGGGAGGGGCTAGGCACCATGGCTCTTGCTACAGTAGAAGGTTTATTCGGTTAAGCAGGCTTATGTGGATGGTGTGAAACTTAGCGTGCATACAAGAAATAACGCTTCGTATCTTAAGAGGATAACATTCTTAACCTGAAGGACTGAAGCAGTGTAAAATTGCTCTGAGGAATTCAGTAGGAAGGTTTGTAGGTTTGCCAGATACTCAGGTATGGTCTCAAAGTGAAAATTGGTGATTTTGCTTCTGAGCATGGTGAAAGCATTTGAGGTAGTGATATCTGTGAGCCTATTTCATGTAGTTTGCTGAACCTCGGGCTGAGAGTGCTGGTGCCACGGTCAGAGGTGATTAGGGATATGCATCACAGGGAAAAATGACCCCTGGCTTGCTGGGGGCACTATACTTGTAACTCCGAGAACAAGGTGGGGGAGAAAATGGCATCTTGTGTATGTGACAGTAGAATGGTTCCTCTCAAGTTTAGGTCAAGCATTCTGCTGCCTTGGTATCGAGATACACCCTGCTCACTTCAAGCTGAGAGTATTTTCATCTCCAAGTGAGTCTTTCCTTCAAAATACTGCAGTAGCAGCTTTCTGACCCTGTGGGTCTGGGTGCAAGGCAGCAGCGTTCTGTCCCTGGTCTGGAGGTTCCTTTGTCTTGCCACTTGCTTAGGTCGCAGTGGGAGGAGTTCCCTTGCCCTAGGTTGGGTTTTATTTTCTAAATCTTGCCATCTGATCACTGTTTAAAGCATCTAATTCCTGTAATCCCTTTGTCTAACACTCTCTTTTTGCACCTCTAACTGTGCTCCCTTTCTAGTTCCAGGGTTCCCTTCAATTGCTGTAGTAACCTGGGTCCGGGGC
The DNA here is from genome assembly GCF_004027225.2 of Strigops habroptila. Classification (NCBI taxonomy): domain Eukaryota; kingdom Metazoa; phylum Chordata; class Aves; order Psittaciformes; family Psittacidae; genus Strigops; species Strigops habroptila. Next base: position 2,836,892 of record NC_044296.2, read on the forward strand.
CTCGGTGGTGCTCCTGATGTCCCTCACCCACCCCTGAAGATCCCAGGTGGGCGAGGGAATAGTCAGAGGGATCACAATCTTTCAGCTAATTTATTTTATTCGGTGAGTATCGATAATAAACAGCTTGCTGTGGTGAGCTTGAATGCATTTCTTGCCTCAAGCCTATCAATGGGATTACCCCTTCTCCGAACTGAACTGGAAATAACCTTGCACATCTCACTGCTGCAGGATAATCGGCTGAATGTAACAGAAGAACTAACATCTAATAACAGGACAAGAATTCTGAATGTCCAGTCAAGGCTTACAGATGCCAAACACATTAGTTGGAGAGCAGTGCTGAACAACAACAACCTCTACATAGAAATTCCCAGTGGTGCTCTGCCTGAAGGGAGCAAAGACAGGTGGGTTGGCTAAAATGCAGCTCTGGTTTAACTTGCCTCTGTCTCAAAGGCCTGTCAGTAGGGTGGAATAGCACTTCACTGTTGTTGGTTTGCCCCCATTGTTGTGAAGTTTGAAGCCTTAATTATGGTGCTAAACAGCAAATGGTTTGGGCTGGAAGGGACCTTAAAGCCCATCCAGTTCCAACCCCCTGCCATGGGCAGGGACACCTTCCACTAGAGCGGGTTGCTCCAAGCCCCTGTGTCCAACCTGGCCTTGAACACTGCCAGGGATGGGGCAGCCACAGCTTCTCTGGGCACCCTGTGCCAGCGCCTCAGCACCCTCACAGGGAAGAACTTCTGCCTAAGAGCTCATCTCAGTCTCCCCTCTGGCAGGTTAAAGCCATTCCCCTTGTCCTGTCCCTACAGGCCCTTGTCCAAAGCCCCTCTCCAGGTTTCCTGTAGCCCCTTTAGGCACTGGAGCTGCTCTAAGATCTCCCCTTCAGGAGCCTTCTCTTCTCCAGGCTGACCCAGCCCAGCTCTCAGCCTGTCTCCAGAGCAGAGCTGCTCCAGCCCTTGCAGCACCTCTGTGGCCTCCTGGCCTCACTCCACCAGCTCCACATCCCTCTTGTGGTGTTGCCCCAGAGCTGGACACAGAACTGCAGGGGGAGTCTCCCGAGAGCGCAGTAGAAGGGGGAGAATGTCCTCTACTGGTGTTGATGCTCTTGTGTAAGAGGCTGCAGCTTAAGTGATCCTGCTTTGAGGGACTCTCTTCTGTCAGGCAGAACCACCCAAAAGGTCTATGATTTCAAGCTGTGCTCCCAGATATTGGGTGGACAGCTATCTATCCCCTGAGAACACCAGCCTGGTTCTGAGCCTGTCACTGCAGTTCTCCCTTCAGCTGCCACAGCAAAGTGTGTTTTCTGTGTTACTGAAGATTTCTGCCCTGGAGTTAGACCTGGGGCTTGGGGATCTCCTGTGGGTATGAGTCTCCACCCCAGCCTCTTCCTCAGGCCTGTGAGTTCATGTGCATATGTCAACAGGGTCTGACTGTCCCTAAAGTAGGTGCTTGGTCGTGTGTGCTGACCATGTTGTATTTGTCTTGCAGTTTTGCAGTTCTTCTGGAGTTTGCTGAGGAACAGCTTCGAGTTGATCATGTGTTCATTTGTTTCCACAAGAACAGAGATGATAGAGGTAGGTGTTAACTCACCGCACTATCTCCAGCGATGGGAACACTGAAGCTGGGTTTGGTGCACGATTTTAACTGTTGTACAGCCTGAGTGGATGAAATGTTTTCTGCTTTTTTTTCCTAGCTGCATTGCTCCGGACTTTCAGCTTTTTGGGCTTTGAGATTGTGAGACCAGGGCATCCCCTTGTCCCCAAGAGACCAGATGCTTGCTTCATGGCCTACACGTTTGAGAGAGGCTCATCAGAAGAAGACTAGATTGCAATGTTTGCCTCTTAGAGCTTTCTTGTTGTCTATAAAGATGATTCTGTAGAAATTTTGTCAACATCTATTACAGTACATATATAACTCTGTATGAAATGTTGTGACCAACTGCTCTGGTGGTGAGATGTTGAAAATTTCAGACTCCACATCTTTCTCTGGATTTGTGCGCATGTTGTGGTTGTGCAAATAAATGCTCCCTCCAAATTAGCAGTATATTTCTTGAAGTTTAATATTGTGTTTGTGATACTGAAGTATTTGCTTTAATTCTAAATAAAAATTTATATTTTACTTTTTATTGCTGGTTTAAGCTGTTTAAGACTCACACTCGAGGAGGTGACTCTGGAACTGCCCCCACCATTAAAGTTGCAGGTATGGAAAGGTGTTGGTCATTCTTTGCTTGGCTGGAGCTCATGGCTGTGATCTGCCAGGGCTTGAAGGAGTTCAGCAATCCTCTAAAAGCCCTGCTTTGGGTGAAATAATTGTCCACTTCCACTGGTATTTTGGGACACTGCATCTGTGCTCTGTCACTGTTTCACAGGATACTTCAGGGCATGTGTTAGGAGGGAAGGCACAAGAGATGCTGGGAAGCATGCTCGTGGTGGCCTTTACCTTCCAGAGTGTTTAAGTATCAAATGCAGTTTTGATACCTGATGTCTTGGTGTTACAGAAGCAGTGGAGTCTTAAAGCAGTGTGTATTGGGTGGCCTGATGAGGTCTTTGGCTGCAATTGAGGAAGACTGGTGGCACTTCTTAGAGCCAAACACTGTCATCGAGGCTGGGCAGCCTCCAGTGCTGCCTGCGGGGTAGGTCATGATTAGGAGGATGGGCTGTTGTCCAGTGGTGCCTGTTCTTTGGCTCCACAGGCACTTGGTGGTGGTCCAATGTTCTGGATACTGAGTGGAAGGGAAAAGGGCTGCTTGTGTAGTGCTGGAACTAACAACTTGTGCTGGAGTTACTAGAGAGACATCTCCTAAAGGGTTGGGCTTTAAAGCATTGTATTCCCATTTTTTAATTTTTCTTTTTCCCTAGCATTTGCAGCTTTGGAGGCTTGTTTGGCACCGTTTGAACTGATTAAACTTTCCTCTACAAAACCTTGGAGCGAAATCCCTGTGATGGGTTATTTTGCCAGGCTGTGAGTCAGTGTAAATAAAAGAGCCTGATGGTGAGTGTGTGCTTTGCCAGGGGCCTGGCATCCACTGAGCCTGGCTTTAGGAGCTCTGTACGCTCTGAGAGGGTGTCAGGATCACCCTCAGCTCAGCCCTGGCACCATAATGCGATCCCTGAAACTCCCTTCTTGGAGATGTGTGGAAGATTATTTAGTGCAAAATGGACACATGAATGATCCAGGACTCATGTCAATAGCAAGAGTTTGAGTTAGGCATTGCGGCCTAACGACAAGGTTACAAAAGGACATTTCGAAGTAACCAAAGGAAGAAGTTGGCTCAAGAAAAACAACTCCCGGATGTGGAATACGGAACTTGGCAAACTTAAGGACTTATAAGGCCTTCGTGTGAGCTGAAAGCTTTAACCAATCATGAGCTGTAGCTATGCGCGTGTGTTGGTAAACTCAACCAATCAGGATTGTATAAAGCTCTCGTGAACACTCAGAATATATAAACAGTTATTCGGGCTCAATAAACGTCAGCATTTAATCATATTGGTTGTTATGCTGTCCGTTTATCTCCCGCAAATGGTGCCCGAACAGGGACCCTCTTGCTGTCGCTTTGACTGAGCGATGAAGACAGCTGAATAGGAGGGTGAGCGGGAAAGCCGACTGGAGTAGTTGCTGTCCTGGCAACTGTTTGAAAGAGTGTACTCTGTGAGCCACGCCGTGAAGGATGTGAAGCCGCTAGAAGAGCGAAGCCGCCAGGAAGACGAAGCCGTGACTGCAGTCGCGAAGACTACAGAGGGTACTTGCCTGAAGCAGGTGAGCGGTCGGGGAGGAGATGGGAGTCTCACTGTCCAAAGAAGAAGCAGCAGTAATAAAGCTCCTCCAACATATCCTTTCTAAGAGAGGGTTAACGTATGATGATGGTGCCCTAAAAGCCCTGTTGAAATGGGCTCGGGACAGAAATTTAATACCCGGAGTGGGTGCAGCTTTCGAACTGTCCACCTGGGAACATGTTGGAACCACCCTTTGAGAAGAGATAAGCAAAGGGTGGAAAGAAGCTAACAAGCTGGCAACCTTGTGGCGACTTATTAAAGAAACTTTAGCAGAAATGAAAAGTGAACGAACGGCTGCAGCCTCAGCCTTTGCTGCTTTAGCCCCAGCGACTAGTTCCGCCTCTAGTGAATTATTTTTGTCCTTTTCGGTACCGGGACCAGCACCAGTTGATCCTCAACTTAATCAGCTTCGGCCACCTCCACCTCCGAACGTAAAGTCATCCCAAGAAAAAGAATCAGAGGAGCGGAGAAAAAGGAAAAATGAAAAGGAGGGATTGAAGTCAGTATCCGATTCGGATGATGAAGACGAGAAGGATCTAGATAAAGGAGAGGAAACAGATGACATACAAGATTCCAGACACACCAACCTATATCCCCCGTTACTGCCGTCAACACCAGGAAGCATGCCAGGAACGCCACTAGAAACTGAAATACTCCCCCCCACTGAGACCCTTGCTGGACAAGGCGACAGAAAACTCCAGGAACTACTGAAGAAATTAGAGGAACTCGAAGTCAATCGAGCAGATAAACCACCGTCGGTTTATAATTCTAACCCCTTCCTACCTTCAGGGCCCCGTCAACCATTGATTTATCCTACTGCGCCGCCTAGTGGACTGCTGGCACCATGGCCGACGATGCCACCCGTCCCATCGGGATCAGGGGGAGGAATGGGTGGTGCAGGCAGCGGGCGCAATGATCCAGCTGTTCGCTGGAGGGAAATTATCCGAGATGCGGTAGTAGATGGGCACCTCCTCCCCTCAGCGTTCCCTGTTATAACGGGGTCAGGGGGAGGAAGAGGTCAATGGGTCGCTTTAGATTGGAAAATCTTAAAAGAAGCAAAATCCGCTGTCGCTCAATATGGGTTGCGATCGCAATTTACGGCCTCCCTTTTACAACATATTTTTACTGCTAATTTGCTAACGCCCTATGATAGTCGTATGGTAGTACAGACTCTCCTACCACCGTCAGCACAATTACATTTTTATCATAAATGGCAACTTCTTTGTGAAGAAGCTGCAGCAGCCCCTAGACAACCACAAGATCCTATATATGGGGTTCAAGCACAAATGTTAATGGGGAATGGGCCATTTGTACGAGCAGAATTTCAGACACAGTTTCAAACAGAAGTCTTACAATTATCTCAGCAATTAGCATCTCAAGCTTTGCAAAGTGTACACTTGCCAGGACAAGGTATGCCACCTTTTAGTAATATCAAACAGGGAAACACAAAACCATATGGCAAATTTATTGATCGATTACATGAAGCAATTATGAATCACCCTGATTTGGGACCAGAATTAAAGGGACAATTATTTGATACATTAGCATATGAGAATGCTAATGAAAAAACCAAAAGAGCACTGGGAATGCTACCACGAGGGGCAAGTGCTGCAGAAATGCTGGAAGCAGCCAAAATAATGTTAGAGGCTGATAAAGCGGCGTATGTAGCTGCTGCTGTTGGAGCAGCAGTTCGACCAATGTTACAAAGACAAAAAGCAGGATTTAAAAAGCAAGATAAGAAGTGTTATAATTGTGGAAAATTAGGTCATTTTAAAAAGCAATGCAAAGATCCAATGGTAAATAGGCCAGATCAGAAACCATTAGCAAAGTGGTGTGAAAATTGTAAAAAATCAAGTCATAACACAAATGAATGTAGGCGTAAGGGAAACTGGAAACCCAGCGCACAACCCCCGCGTGTGACAACACAAGTACAGGGTGCTTGGACCGCCGCCGCACCGCACTTCAGGAAGTGCCGGAGTGGACGTGGCAATAGCAGTAGATGTCACACTTATCACACAAGAAGTGAAATTGGTTGATTCAAACTTGAGGGGTCCTTTAGGTCACGGATTAAGCGCTTTGTTGTTAGGAAGATCTTCAACAACTAGACAAGGAATTTTTCTTTTACCAAGAGTCATAGATGCAGACTATAAGGGAATTATTAAGATCATGATATATACATTGACACCTCCAATATCTATTCCTGCTGGAAGCAAAATCACTCAGTTAGTACCATTTTACTCACAAATACCACATGCCGACCTCCGCAACCGCGGAGAAGGAGGGTTTGGATCTACTGGACAACCTCAGGTTTTGTTTGCACTTGATATCCGAAGGGGTAAACCTGGGGAATCACTAGAACTCAAACATCCTTATGGAAAAACAATAACCCTCAGGATGATAATAGACACTGGAGCAGACGTCACCATTGTACCAATTAGCAGATGGCCAAAAGAATGGCCTCTAATAAATTCGAACGCGGGGTATTTGGTATTGGAGGTGTCCAAGCCACATTTATAAGTCAAGAAGTGATATTATTTTGCTTTCAGGATGGTGCTGTAGTATCTACAAGACCCTATGTATTGAACATACCAATTGCCTTGATAGGAAGGGACGTATTGTCTCAATTAAAGGCCAAACTGATCACTTCCCCTTTTTAGGTGCGGCCATTGATCAAAAGCAGCCGATGGTAAAAATTTCTTAGAAAACTGATAAACCAATTTGGGTAGATCAGTGGCCGCTAAAGTCAGAACGGCTGCAAAAAATCCAAGAACTTGTTCAGAACAGTTAGATGCCGGACACATTGTAAATTCGACTAGCCCTTGGAACACACCTATCTTTACCATACCGAAGAAAAGCAGAAAATGGCGTTTATTGCATGACTTGAGAGCAGTAAATGCAGTCATGCATGACATAGGAGCCCTTCAACTGGGGTTACCCTCACCGGTAATGCTACCCCAAAACTGGGAACTCTTAATGATTGACTTAAAGGACTGTTTTTTCACGATCCCTCTGCACCCAAAGGATGCAGAGCGGTTTGCCTTTACCGTTCCTTCTATTGACAAAGCTGAACCTGCAAAAAGATATCACTGGATTGTGTTACCACAAGGCATGAAAAATTCTCCAACAATGTATCAAATGTTTGTTGCCTGGGCATTGGAACCTGTGAGAAAGATGTTTAATACCTTGATGATATATCATTATATGGATGATATATTGATTGCTGGAAAGAATTTGAACAAAGAAAAAGTGTTGCAAGGCATCACAAATATCTTAGAGTCAGGAGGACTAAAGTTAGCCCCGGAAAAGATCCAGTATCGACCACCTTGGCAATATCTTGGATGGATAATTAAAGACAGCACAATTAAACCACAGAAATTAAGCCTAAAGACGGTTCTAAGAACATTGACTGATGCACAAAAATTAGTAGGAGCTATTCAATGCGTTAGAAGTATATGTGGAATTACAAATGATGACTTAAAACCACTCATAAAATTGGTAGGAACTCCAACCCAAGCGAATGAGTTCTGCCAGCTAAACAATGAACAAAAGTCAAGTTTAGAAAAAATCTCACAAAAAATTGTACATAGTCATGCCCATAGACTGGTGTATGGACAACCAATAATATTAATGATAATCAATTCAACAAAGAAGCGCTCGTATCCATTTGCATTGATAATGCAGTGGATTGAACAACGTTGTAACCCATTAATCATTTTAGAATGGATCTTTTTGTCCATACAGCCAAAAAAGACAGTTCTAACAAAACCAGAGACCTTTAGTCAACTCATTATAAAAGGTCGAACCAGGATTATTGAGATGTCTGGTCAAGAACCGAACGTTATATTTGTACCAGTAGTACAAGAATATCTGGAATGGATGATACATGTTTCACAGGAAGTGCAGATAGCTATCGCAGGATTTTATGGATCAATCACTAACAAATATCCATCACATAAAATGATTACAATTTGGCAAGATCAAAAATTTGAAGAAATAAGTTCTAATTCCGAAACCCCTGTAGAAGGAATAACAATATTTACAGATGAAGGAAAACGCTCAAAGCAAGCTGCTGTAATGTGGCAAGAATCAGGGGTCTGGACAGACCATGTTTTACAAGGGGAAAACAATGACTCTTTACAAACACTTGAATTATCCGCTGTGATATGGGCTTTTCAGAATTGGCCCAGTGTGTCAATCAATATAGTATCTGATTCATTATATGCAGTTGGAATTGTGAAACGATTAAAAAAGTCTATGTTAAGAGAAGTAACAAATAAGAGACTGTATACATTATTATTAACCCTTTTACAACTGCTGAATAGTCGAAAACAACCTTATTTCATAACTCACATTCGTAGTCATCAAAATATAGGTGGACTAGCTGAAGGAAATAGTCGGGCAGATCAGCTTGTTGCTTCTGCATGGACAGGACCTCCAGTTAGCAGTTTTGAACAAGCACGATTATCACACGAGTTTTTTCACCAAGGTGCGAAAATGTTAAGATGACAATTCCACCTAACTCAAGCCGATGCACAAGGAATTGTGAACTCATGCCCTGCTTGCCAGAAAGTAGGCTTCGGACTTGGCTTGGGAGTTAACCCTTGAGGATTAAAACCACTACAGCGATGGCAAATGGATGTCACATGCATCCCGGAATTTGGTAGACTGAAATATGTCCATGTAACGGTAGACACCTTTTCAATGGTAATTTGGGCAACGGCTCAAACAGGGGAAACTGCTCAACACGTAATGAAACGTCTTTATGTTTGTTTTGCTGTTATGGGTGTACCATCATCAATCAAAACAGATAATGGTCCTGCATGTGTTTCCCGAACATTCCAACGCTTTTGCCAACTATGGGGTATATCACATATTACAGGTATCCCCCATTCTCCCACAGGACAAGTTATTGTAGAAAGAGCACACCAAACTTTAAAGAATCAGCTCTTCAAACAAAAAATGGGGGAAAATGGTATGGGACCAGCTGAACGTATAGCTAAAGCATTGTATGTATTAAATTACTTGCATTTAGCAGGTGATCATGACGAACCTCCGATGATCATTCACAGTAGTGTGTTAAAATATGGCTTAGAAAAGAAAGAAAAAATTTTGGTTCAATATAAAGACTTAAAGACAGGACAATGGAAGGGACCTGTTGAAGTACAAATGACCAGTAGAGGATATATGTGCCTGCTTACAGGTGAAGGACTCCGTTGGATCCCAGCACGATGGGTGAAACCTTGGAGGGAATTCAACAAATCCTGCCAGGATTGAGTGTTATCATTGTTTTAGGAATAGGATGTAGTCACGGCATTCACAGAATAAGCCCCCGAGAAAATATGTGGGTGACATGGGCAAACAGCACAAATCAATCATCATTTTGTTTGTCTATGTCCAGACCCGAAGACCCTTTACGAACATGTTTGATAGGGGTCCCTTATCTACTTTTGGCAGATTGCAAGGGATGGGTGAGTAATGACACCATACTAAACGAATCACAAATTAATGCCACATGCTACGAGCAGTTTAAATGTACGTTACCTCCTCTACCCCAGTGTTGTAAGGGAGGAAAAAACCTCACAGGAATAGCTGCGAGCATAATCATAAATCACTTGAATAAAACCATGCCCTGGGACCCCCAAGAATTAGGTATGTTAGGCTCTACTCCAGGGAACGCGTCTTTTTATTTTGGAGGACCTGCCCTTACTGGAACAAATTATTATAGATCATTCAGTTGGAGCCAATGGACCAACGTAACTAGCAAGGAAAGCATTTATGACTATAAAGACCAAGATGGCTATTGCCAAGGTGCTGTGGGTGCGGAAACATTACAAAGTAAAGTGCCAATTTGGAACAACAAACAGCTAAGCAATTACCGGAAGGTTATTTTTTAATTTGTGGAGATAGAGCATGGCAAGGTATTCCAAAAAATGTAATTGGAGGACTGTGTTATATCGGAAAATTGACCATGTTTGTACCTAGCATGAGACAACTGTTGGGTAACCGAACACTGTCCACCCGTGCCTGGCAATCAATCACTCAATTAGGTCCAACATGTGATGATAATATACAATTAATAGACAACCCAACAAAAGTTCTTTTAGCAATTCTGGTACCAGGAGCAACTGCAGGAAAGGCTCTCAAAACTATTGATCGATTAGCTTGTTGGACGGCCAAACAATTAAATATTACATCAGACGTATTATCAGAATTAACAGAAGATATAGATAGTATTAGGCATGCAGTTTTACAAAATCGTGCAGCTATTGATTTTTTGCTATTAGCTCAAGGCCGTGGATGTGAAGACTTTGAAGGAATGTGTCGTATGAGCTTATCTGACCATTCACATTCCATTCACAAGCAGTTGTAACAACTGAGAGACAACATGAAAAAATTGACCGTTATACACGGTATTGATGAATAGTTAGGAAAATTGGGTATTGAAGGATGGCTGAGAGACTTATTTAAAGCTGGCTTAATTATGATAATTCCAATAGTGATTTTTATTGTATTAGCTTGTATATTGTGGTGATGTTTAATGGCCTTTATATCAAAATCAATTAAAAATGTGTGAATCACTCAAAGAAAAGAAGGGAGAATTGTGGAAGATTATTTAGTGCAAAATGGACACATGAGCGATCCAGGACTCATGTCAACAACAAGAGTTTGAATTAGGCATTGCGGCCTAACAACAAGGTTACAAAAGGACATTTCGAAGTAACCGAAGTAAGAAGTTGGCTCAAGAAAAACAACTCCCGGATGTGGAATACGGAACTTGGCAAATTTAAGGACTTATAAGGCCTTCGTGTGAACTGAAAGCTTTAACCAATCATGAGCTGTAGCTATGCGCGTGTGTTGGTAAACTCAACCAATCAGGATTGTATAAAGCTCTCGTGAACACTCAGAAAGAATATATAAACAGTTATTCTGGCTCAATAAACGTCAGCATTTGATCATATTGGTTGTTATGCTGTCCGTTTATCTCCCGCAGAGGTGCAGCAGAGAGCAGATTCCATATTGTGGCTGTACAATTGTGCTCTTCCTGTGGGTGTTTTCGGCAAGCTGTGAAGTTGTTGTTGTGCCAATGGCCAGTGTGAAGAGGAGGTGGGCATGTTCCTCCTTTACTTGACAGGCTGCAAAGGTCTGAAGTGCATAATCATACTGGTTTGGGTTGGAAGGGACCTTAAAGCTCATCCAGTTCCAACCCCCTGCCACAGGCAGGGACACCTTCCACTAGAGCAGGTTGCTCCAAGCCCCTGTGTCCAACCTGACCTTGAACACTGCCAGGAATGGGGCAGCCACAGCTTCTCTGGGCACCCTGTGCCAGCGCCTCAGCACCCTCACAGGGAAGAGCTTCTGCCTCAGAGCTCATCTCAATCTCCCCTCTGGCAGGTTAAAGCCATTCCCCCTTGTCCTGTCCCTACAGGCCCTTGTCCAAAGCCCCTCTCCAGGTTTCCTGGAGCCCCTTTAGGCACTGGAGCTGCTCTAAGATCTCCCCTTCAGGAGCCTTCTCTTCTCCAGGCTGACCCAGCCCAGGTCTCTCAGCCTGGCTCCAGAGCAGAGCTGCTCCAGCCCTCGCAGCATCTCTGTGGCCTCCTCTGGCCTCGCTCCATGTACCTCCTGTGTTGTTGCCCCAGAGCTGGACACAGGACTGCTCCAAGCTGCTCCTGGCACAAGGGGAGGGGGTCACCCAAGGTGGGAACCAGAAGCGGGGGTGCAGGGGGTACTCGGAGGTGCTGACGTGGGCTGGGCAAGTTTTGTCTTTGTTTTCCAGGATCAGCTACCCAAGGTGGCTTTGGGCAGGTCCCAGCCGTGCCATGGGCTTTACTGCCATCTTGTAGCCATACAAGATACTACAGGAGAAGCGGTGGGGATAGGGCTGGGGCTCACCCGGGACAACCCCTCCTGCATGTTTTTGGCCCCAAAGCCCATATTGAAATTAGAACATTTATGTGGCCCGGCTGTGCTCGGGTTGTGAACCACGTCAGGGTCTGTGTGCCCAAGGAGCTTGTTTGGTCCCCCCTTGGAGGCTGCGCTGCTGGGTTTGGGTGCTGCTCTGGGAGGGAACAGTCCCCCCAAGTCTTGAAGAGATGTGCTGTGGTCTTGGCTGGATCTTCAGCCCCAGATGATGGGGCTGCTGCCTGCCCATGCTCCATGGGCAGGGCCAGAGGCAGAAACCCATCAAATGATGGAGCAGGGAGCATCCTGCTCTGTGGTTTCACCTTGGGGGCGCCTGTGTCACAGCTCTGTTTTACTTGGGTTTTGGGGGTTGTTTTGAGCTCAGGGACTCCTAGGAGGAATCCTCCCCAATTCAGCCATGCCACAGGCTCTGGTGACTGCCTTATGTGCTGCTGCCCATGTCCATGGGCATGCTGGGGCTGGCCCAGCAGTAGCTGTGGGGAAGGCCGGGATGGTCCATCCTGCTGTGTGCACAGCCCATGGAGGCTGCTCTTGGGTAGATTAATAATTAATTAATAATAATTGACATGACCTGAACAGGGCCTTGCATGGCGCTTCACTGTGACAGTCACCCGGCATCCGCATGGGTTCAGGGACCAGGGTGCGGATCCCACGTGGTGCTGCATGTTTCATAGCAAGCATCAGATGCCACGGACCTGCCTTGGTGCAGCCAGAGACCAATCCTACAGCCTGGTCCCTGGTGAACCACTCATAAACTGACCTGAGCTATTTATTAGACACCATCGAGGCCATTCTGGCTGATCACTGCTGGGTAAGGAAGTTTGGCTTTGTGTTTCTCTGTGGGTACTTCGCTGGGCTGTGTAATGCCGTCAAAGAAGCAATAAAGGACCAGTATTTAAGAGGCTCAGCTCTGGATTTTATTGAAGATCTGTGGCTGCTGGATTTCCCCCTTTAAAATGTCATTTATATTTGTGGCTGTGCCACAAATTGTTTCTAAAGAGAGCTGGTTGTACGAGGTATTTATTGTATTTCTCCTTTGCTAATGGTGCATTCAGGTGAGCTGTAACGTGTGGCTTTGAAACAATGAAAGCCTCGTGGCCACAGGAGGGGTCTGAGAGGACTTTGTGCAAAGTCTAAGCCCCATAAATTCTGCTTGGGATAATCAGCCACTAAACTGGCGCTTGATGCTGTGGCTTCTATTCAGTCATCTTTCCTGAGATGCTCCGGTAAACTGGACTCACAGTATCAAACAAAAACTGGTTGAGGGTGTAAAAACAGACCCTGCGTTGTAGGAGCCACAGGTGGGAGTTTGGTCCCAGTTTCACCATTCTTGCGCTGTGGGGAAAGTGGGTTTGGAAACAGACTTTACCCAGCCAGGACCAGCTCGGGTTCCTTGTGAGCTGGTAGATTTGGCCAGGTCCTCATGGGCTTTTGGCTTTGAGACCTTGTGGATGAGCTGAACTTCAGCTTGCCTTTAAGGAGTGTAGAGAGCCTGGGTCACTTGGTAGAGTGTATGTTCGGTGACCTCCTTGAAGTACTGGCAACAGAGCCACTCCTCGAGGCCAGGGCTCCCCACTGCCCCAGCTGAGTTCTCCACAAACCTGAGGAGCAGCAGTGCCCTCTTCACCTCCACCCAGCTCCGGAGCAGGATGAGGGTCTTCTTTGTCCTGGCAAAGAGCTCCTGGCGAGGCCCCCAGAGCAGGACCTGCAGGATGCTCCTTGCCTGCTCAACAGAGACCCTCTTGCAAGGATCTCTGTGGAGGAGCAGCATGGCCAGACGCTTGAGTCCCGTGGAGTAGATGGACAGGGAGGGGATTTCAGGAAGTCTATTGCTTCTGAACCCCAAGGCGCTCTCCAGAGAGATGTCCACATGCAAAAGCTGATAGATCAGCATGCCTACACTCAGCTCATCTGCCACCAGGGAGGGTGGTGCAGCAAGACCCTCTGTCCAGTCCTGCTCTTGGCTAGTAGAATAAGGTCTTTGCTTATCTTTAACCTTGAAGAAGCTGCTGATGAGCAGCCTTGGAAGGGAAAGCCCTAGGGATGCCTCCTTGCCTTGCTGGCTCTGGGGAGGACACGGGCACCGCACCAGCAGCAGGTTCTCGGGGCAGAGATCCCCTTGCTCCACGTTCTGCACTCGGAGATGCTCCAGCCCCATGCACACCTGCAGGAGGAGGAGGCAAGCCAGGCGTTCATAGTGCCCAGGGCAGGTCCTGTGCAAACCATGGGATCCCTTCACGAAGTCTGCCAGAGTCTGGTAGGGAACCTCAGGGGAGATAAGGACCTGCAGGACAGGATGGGTGGCAGGACAGGCTTGCTCCTCTCCTGACGGGGACCGACTCTGCTCCCCAGGGCTTCCAGGGAGCACCAGCTCCCAAGGGAGGCAGTCGGTGAAGCGGCCGATCACGCGCTGGATGCTGCAGTGTACCCCAAGGGAGCTCTGCATCCCCAGGCTGTTGCAGCATGGCTTGGGGACCTTCGAGGAGAGACAAGACATGGTCAGCTGCAAGGATGGAGCCACAGGATGCCTCATCCACCACCTCAGCTCAGGGCCTTCACACATGGTGCTGGGCTCCCCTGTGCCCTCCAAACCCACTGGCACCCACCAGAATGGCTTTGAGCAAGAAATGGGGAACGAGGTGGCTGTAACCCCCAGGTGAGCTGCAAAGCTGCTTCAATGGGTCTCATCCTGCACTGCCTGAGGAGCCAGCTCTGCTCCATCTTTTCCTCTGTGTACGCTGGCCCCTCAAGACCTTGTACCAGGGAATCACCCCCAGTGCTACATTTTCCTTGACGTGTCCTTTGGGAGCTGTCACCCTCCCTGCCTGCGTTGGCAGCACCATCTCATTTAGCAAATGCAGAAGTAGGTGCAAAAAGGGGAAGCATGAGCATGGAACAGCCAATGCTCCTGGTTCACACTTGTCTACGGCACCGCACCCTCTGCTCCACCCGGACCATTTTCCCTCTGTCCCTGCTTACCTTGGCTGCACACACCAGCTGGGTTTGCTCGAAAGTGAAGCCCACAGGGAAGTACCAGGCGTCCCGGCTCTCGCAGCACGGCACCCGCTCCAGGATGCTGAGTGCTGCCCAGCTCTTCCCTGCTAGCCCTGCCTGCAGCCGCTGCTGCCGCTCCTCCGGCCCCACCAGCTCCTCCTGGATGCGCGCCGAGAGCCGGGCCAGGGAAGCCTCCTGGCACCCCAACACCACCCTGCACACCCTGTCTGGGCTGTCCAGGAGCTGCAGGAGCTTCCCCAGCTCCCCGTCTGCCATCCCAAACGTCAGCTCCGCTGGGCTGGGTGATGGGGATTTTTGCAGGCTGCTCCAGGCCACCGGTTCCCCCAGACTTTGGGACTTGGTCAAGCGCTTCTTGTGTGCCCAGGAGGGTCTGTCCGATGAGGGGATGGAGCTGGGAGCCCCCTCCTCCCACTGCAGATGGGGCGGTGGGATGCTGCCACCCCATGTTGTGGGGTCACTCCGACAGTGCTGGGATGGCCCCTGCTCTGGAAGGGATTCTGCTCGCTGGAGCTGCTTTTTGGGCAGTGGGGGAGGCAAGGGGGTCCCGTCGGGATGGGGGGGGGTTCTCCCAGCTCCTTCCCCTCGGCAGGCCTTGCGGGGGGTGAGGTGGGCCCGTAGCTCTCCTGGGGAGGGAGGAATAGACACAGTGGGTCTGAGACCTTCCCAGCAAGGGGGGAAGAGGGGGGAAAATATGACATGGCATGGGGCGGGAGTACAGACATCTTGTTATCTGCCCCACTGCACATTTCCAGCCCCAAAGTGATGCCCAACGCCAGCCAGAGGGGTGATGGCTGGGTACCGCTGGAGGAGGATGGGGATAGCAGTGGGGATCACCCCAGCTGAGACGTTGGGGGGCAGGAGGACAGCGGGTTTGGGGCATCACTCACCCACGTTGCTGTAGATGAGGGCTGAGTTGGGGGGCCGGGGTGGGCGGTCCCCCGGGGTGTCCAGCATGGGGGTACCCAGGTCCAGGCTGCCACTGCGGGTGCGCACACTGCCCTGTGCCTGCATGACGGCCCTGCACAGAGCCTGGAGTCAGCAATCACCCCCTCTGGCTCCTTCCTGTGCCGGCTCAGGGGAAGAATAAGGAGAAAAGGGGAAGCAGTGGCCTGGGGAGCCCTGGCTGCATGGTTTGGGGGCAAAAGCCAGCATGTCTGGTGGCCCAAGGACTCCGGGTCCTGCAGTAGGGGGTCCTGGGGGTGCTCCAGAGGGTTGGGGGCTGCCCTGGGGGCTTCACATGCTAGTTCAGACCCATGTGTGTATGTACACGGAGGTTCATGTCTGCCCTGTGGTCCCTGTTGCGTGGCCACGAGGAGGACATGATGGTGGGAGAGGTGTGGGTCAAAAGCGAGAAAAGCCTTTGCACCCCCATCCCGGGTGTGTGGGGTAGGATGGGAGCCTGTGTGCGGGGCAGGAAAAGCAGGAGCCCGTGAGGAGGAGCGCAGGGGGAAGGAGCCGTCTGCAGCCCCACTGGGGTTTCGCTTCTCTGCTCCCAGGCTCAGTGCAAACCTGCAGCTCTGACCCTGCTGCCACCACCAGCGGTACCGAAACCACAGTGGATTTCTTTAAGAACTCCCTTTCTTGCTGCAGGCACTGTGCACCTCCAGGCTTTGTCCCTCTTTGACCCAGCTCAGCCCCTGTTACCCGTTGTGGAACTGAGCTTGTCACACTGCCTCTGGCATGGTGCAAAGCGTTGGGCTGAAGCAGCCCTGCTGGGTGCTGCGGGAAGCTCCTTTTTGGCCCCATTTGCAGAGCAGTTTGTTACCTCTGAGTTTTCCCCGGCAGCGGCGGGGGCCTGCGTGGCTCCATCTCCCGGCTCCGCAGCAGCTCCTGCTTCCCATTCCAGGCTCCCCCAGCACCAGCCATGGCACCGCCAGGAATCTCCTTGCACCACTCACTGCAACCCTGCTTGCAGGAGGATGTTCTTTCAAAACCTGCTTCTTGTAAGGCTAAAGGAAGCCGGAGGCTTGGCCTTCGGCGCAACCTGCTGCAATGGGTTTGTGTCCCCCCCCAGCTGCTCACGGAGGCTTCGCCCTTCTCCAGGGCTGCTTTCCGCATGGCATCTACATTGAAAGGGGGATTTCCACAGTAAAACCCCCCAAACTATGTAGTTAATTCCCAGCTCTCCGGGTTGTGATGGGTTGGTGAGGTGGGATTTTTCTGTTTTCTTCATTGGTTTTGCTGGGGTTTCCTGCAGCCGTTGCATGAGAGGAGCACAGTTGTTAGAAACCACTTTTGTTTTCATCCCAAGGCTTTACGGGTGCTGAGGGAGCACAAAGTGACATAACTCAACTGCTGATCGCCCCCCCCCCATCTGTGTATGTCCCCTCTAGGATAAAGGCACTCTTTTAACACTTTGAAACACCCCAAAATATTTCAATACCTCCCTCCCTTCTATTCAGCCTTTGAACTAATCAGCAAATAGGTCATGGCACTGGTTAGCAATGAGCCTGGGTGGGTGGCTGAGACCCTCTGCGGGAAGCCATCTTCAGGGATTTCTCCTGGGGATGAGCAGGCTTTGGGGGACGTGGATTTGCATGAAGAAGGTGGAAACATCCACTGTATTCTCACCATTTGAGCTGGACTATGCAATGCCTGTGGGACCAGGCACCTCTCCAGGGCTTTAGGGGGCTGGTTTGGGGCTCAGTGGGTGCCTGTGAGTCTGAAGCCATCCCCTGAGAGGAGACCACCCTTCTCCACAGCTTCCTGGCTGTGTATTTTGCAATCTGTGTTTCCTAGCCAGCCCCAAGCAAGCTGGTAGGTTTGTGTCTGTTGGGCCAAGGTGTTTGCTGGGGGCTGTTTCTGCGGTGCTGAGGCCGTGTGCTAGAGCTGATAAAAATATGTGTTGGGGCTGAGTCATGTTTGAATCTGGCACCAGCTCAGGGAGGATGTGCAAGGCTTTGGGAGATGACACCCTGCACTGGTCCTTCCCATGCTGCTGCCTGGCCCATCACTGCCCAGCTTTGTGTTGATCCCTCAACATGTCACCTAGGGATGGCTTTAACCTGCCAGAGGGGAGACTGAGATGAGCTCTTAGGCAGAAGCTCTTCCCTGTGAGGGTGCTGAGGCAGAGGGTTGGAACTGGATGAGCTTTAAGGTACAGTCCAACACAAACCAGTTTGTGATTCTATGAATATAAATGGAGCATTTAAGATTCAGCAGGATCCTGGGCTTATTGATGGTGCTCAGCAATGGGGTCAGTGTATGTTTATCCCTCATCCCAGTAAGTCATTTATGTTAATGGCTGTACTACAAACTGCTTTAAGCAACAGTAAATCGTTAGAAGAATCAATATTTTTCCCTAATGAGTAATGTTACCTTCAAGATCTACCAGAGACCCTTAGGAATAAAACTGCAGAATTAATGCAATGAATGTGACCCTACCAATCTAGAGAGAGGGGGCATGAGCCCCCAGGAGCTCTGCAGTGGGCAAGCAGGAATTGCCTTTTGCAGGAATATTAGCTGCAAATTTCCTGATGCCTCTTAATAGAATAAAGGAGACAATGCCAAGTTTAAAAGCACCCCAAGCCCTTAAAAAGGACTGTGATTTTACACTGCTAAGCCCTGCAGAACTGGTAAGCAAATGCTGATTTTCTCCTCCAAGCATCAGGGCACCCCTGAATCCATGGGTGGGTTCCTTGTCCTGTCCAGGGGGATAAAGCAGCAGCAGGACAGTGATGGCAACTGCAGTCTGTGGTCCAGGGGTTGTCAAGCCCATTGCCCTGCCCTGAGCTGCACAGGGTGGGATTTGGAGAACTGATGCAGGGGAGTTTTATTTAGCTGAAATCTTTTTAATTTGTAAGGAAATTAGTTTCTCTTCCCAGTGGGAGATATGCTCTTTAAATGCACCCACTGGAAAATTGCTTTTTTTTCTAATTGTCTCTATTTTTTGGTGTTTTCTTCCCCCTCCAACATTATTCTCAGTGTGTGGCTGCTGCAGGGATGCTCGTGCCTGGCTCCAGGTAGGTCAGGGTGATATCTGTGGCATTGCTGGGCCTGTGTGGGCACAAAGGACACCGAAACCACCTGAGCTGGTTCCTCAGCATCTTCGGTCCTGGCAACTCTCATCCCTCAGATGCTGCTGAGGGAGCGGGTGGGCTCAGCCCTGGCTCCTATGGGTGTCCCCGAGGCCACAGTGCACCCAGACTCTTCAGCACTGGTGTAATCTGTAACCCCAACCCTTCACCTCCTGGGTGCTCTTGTGCCATGTGGTATTTTTTCATGCAGGAAATGAGAAAAAACCCCAATTTCCTCTTTTACTCCTATGACAGCTCTTGCCATGGTGGCTGCAGGAGGTGCAGGGCACTGGCAGCACCCAGTCATTTTGCAACCACCCTCTGTTGTACTGGTGAGGCAGGTGCTGGAGTCTCCCTGGTCCATGGGGAGCAGTGGGGTGTGGAGTTTTGGGATGAAGAAACTGGGAACTGGCCCAGGGTCCCTTTCTCCTACAGATTGAAGTGTTTCTTTGCTTCCAACCACCCCTCAGTCTCCCAGTCCTCAGCCCAGTCCCATGCTGGGAAAGCTGGGATTGGGGTTGGTATGGGGCAGGCCAGGCACGGAGGGAAATTTGGGAGTTGGGGAGGCGTAGCCCTGTTTTCCAGTCTCATCAGAGGGGTTTGGCTCTGTGAGTGTGTGTGTGTGTACATGTGTGTGTGTGTACATGTGTGTGTGTACATGCCTGTGTGTGCACAATCCTTTGTGTACGTGAATCCTTGTAACCCTCCAACCCCAATTTCTCTGCAAGCAGGAGGGGAGGTGCTCGCTTTGCACCCTCCAGCTTAAGTGCATCCTTATAAACACCCTATTAATAATTAATAATAGATTAATAGCAGCAGCATTTTGTTAACATATGCACATTAATCATTTACTAGTTATTAATAGGGACTTCAGGACCCTCTGAAAGCTGGTTTATTAAGGGGTTTGTGGAGCTGATGGTGGTGATGACCAGCTGATGGGCTGCACATCCCAGCAGAACTCCAGGGCTTTAACGTCTGCCTGAATCCTGGGACTCCCTTGGCTTGCACAGGGCAGGAGAGCACAAAAGCACGAATCCTGCATGTGGTGCAAGTGACTCCAACTGCCCTTTCCAGGTTCTGCCCAGCTCCACGCTTGCTCTCAGCCCTGCTCGGGCTTTGTCTGCTCGTTTTGGCTTTTCTTACTTGAGGCACATGGAGAACAAATGTGGGGAAAAAACCAAACAAGCCACAAAAGTCCCCTTTTCTTTTTTCTCTTTTCCCCGCAAATACAATTCACATGCTCGGTACATATAAAACGGTGCCAGGTCTGCACTGCCCAAACCTGCCTCTGCTCCTGGACACAAGGGTCCATCCCTGACCCCCTTCCCACCCCCAAACCTCCCCAGCTAAAAAACCCCAGACACCAAACAAGGGCACGCGGGTGGGACCGTGGTGGGACATGGCATGCACGGCTCAGGGAGCGGGGAGCACCGGGCATGCGAAGGGAGAGATGGGAAGCATCCCTCCCAGTTTGAGGCTGGATCCTGGGAGCGACCAGCGGGAGCACCTTGGAGAGGAGGGTGGGTGCTGAGCCCATTGGCTCCATCACCCCTCTCCCCACTGGGGCTCCCATGGGTGCAACAGGGGATCATCTGAGCAGCTACTTCTGCAGCAAAGCCCTGACCCCTTGGGAGCTCCTGCCTCCAGTGCAGCCCGCAAGGCCCAGGGATGCCCAGCAGAAGATGGGCAACTGCCTTCTCCAGCTCCCAGAGCCCTGCATCAGGTAGGTAGACATGCCCACAGGAATGGGGCCAGAGGTGAGATCTGCAGCAGCTCCCATGGGTGCACATGGGAGGAGAAGAAAGAGGAAGAGGAGGAAGTGATAGGCTCCTTGACCTGTCTAGGTCCCATCCAGGCTCTTCTTTTCTATCTATCTGTGCCAGCTCTGCTCCTTCTCCCACCCAAAATGCTATCCCTGAGCCAAAGCCAGTGTTGCCCTGGGCAGGGGTGGAATGGGAAGTCAGGAACAATCCCCTTGGCAGCAGGGAGTGGAGCCCAGGGACACCGACCTGTGGTCCTCAGCAATGGAGGGTGCAGGATCTGGGCGGACACGATGGAAGTGCCAGCCGGGACCTTCTCCTGGTATTTGCTTTTGTTGTTGGTTCCTGAGCTGCTCATTCCAAGCCTTTCTCTCTTCTTTCCTGGGCTGTACGGTCCCTCCTGCACAGGACGAGCCAGCTCCTGCTCTGCTGCAGACTTTGCAAGACATGGAAAATGGACCTAAAAGTGCCTTTTGCACTGCAGGAATCCTGACTCCCCACCCTGCTGCTCCCATGGCAGCTTGGGCGGATGCAAAGACAGGGCCTTGCACCACCCTGAGGCTGCTCCTCCTGATTTAATGACCTTGGCCTCATTTTGCCTTTTTTTCCCCTTTTTTTCTTGCTGTTGCCTCTTCAGAGCCCAGCCTTGGGTGGGTTATTATTGCTTGTGCAGGAGCATCCCTGGGTACCCACGTTTGCAGATGCCATGTCTTTAATCTGCCAATGGGAAGGTCTCCAGGCATGAATGTGCCTTTGGGGATCCAGCTTTGCCAAGGGGCTGGGGGACACCCCAACTCAGCACAACCTGCCCCAGTGCCTCTCCCAGTCCCGCATCGCCACGGAAGACTTTTCTCTTGGAAATTCATTAAAAAAAAAAAAATAAATCATTGGACCAAAAAAACCCCCAAACCCAACAACAAGAAAAGAGAAGAACCATAAACAACCACCAGGAAAGTTTTTCAGAGTCTCTTAAAAAAAAAAAGGGAAAGGGGGAGAAAAAGGGAATCAGTTTCTTTTCCCAGGTCCAAATGCTGCTGATCTGTTGGCTGGAGAAATGCATAGTTGGTAGCAAAGATGTTGGCTACATTGGGAGCCCCTGGGGCCGGGATGGCCCCTGAGCCATTGTGCCCTGAGGGCTCACCATAGGGCTGGGGTCATTGCTCTCCAACCCTGAGGTCCATGTGGTTCTGACTCTCTGGCCTGCAGTGTCTCCGGCATGTCTCTGGCCATGTCCCAGCACAGCGACGTCCCATCGCCAGCCCTGGGACATCACCAGTGCTCCCACATACCCCGGCCCCATCCTGCTGCCCATGGGCACGCAGCAGACAACAGTTCTCCACCAGGACAGGCTCAGATCATCTTCATGTTGAACTTCCTGGCTCCTCCTTGGCCGGTGGTGGTGGTGGGACCATCCACCTTGCGGAAGGAGTACTCCACTGAGAAGTTGTTCTTGTGCTGCCCCCGGCCCCGGCTCCAGACAAAGAGGAGGAGGAAGCAGAAGAGCACCACGCCAAGGAAAGTGATGCAGCCCATGGCCGTGGAGACCAGGATGGTCTTGAGGTCCAACGTAAACTTCAAGAAGACTTGCGTGTCATTGTGAGAGGTGTCGTTGAACTCGCTGAGGTACAAAGTCCGGTTGGCATAGTGCGAGCCGTCATTCAGGCGCCCCTTCACCGTCAGGGTGGCAAAGTAGGTGTCATTGCCACCGGCGTTGCTGGCGATGCAAATGTAGGTGCCACTGTCCTGCATCTGGGCAAAGCGGATCTCCAAGGTGCCCCCAGGCAGCACGGTCACCCGCCCTGTGCTGCGGGTGGTGATCATGCGGTGCTGGGGGGACACCCAGGCAATGGAGGGGTCTGGCTCCCCATCCGCCCGGCAAAGGAAGGACACGGACTGTCCTTCCCGGGCCGTCACATGCTGCAGCTTCCGATCCTTTATCTTGGGCTTCTGGCAGGTGAAGTACTCAAAGAGCACGGAGTCCGGGAAGTCACGCAGGGCATTGCCCTGGATTTCGGGTGGTGAGGAGCACATGGGCTGCTGCCCGTCGAAGTTGAGCGTCTTTCGCCGTTGCAGAATCCAAAGGAGGCGGCAGTCGCAGGCCAGCGGGTTCCTGTCCACCCGCAGCGTCTCCAGCGTGTTGACAGAGTGGAAGGTGCTCTCCTCCAGTGTGGAGAGAAAGTTGCTGGAGAGGTTGAGCAGCCGGATTTGTCTCAGGCCAGAGAAAGCCTGTGGTTCCACAGACACCAGGAGAGCACCCACGATGTGGAGCTCCTGGAGCCGGATGAGGTCTTTAAAGGAGCCCTTCAGCACAGTGCTAATGGGGTTGTAGGACAGGTTCAGGTACCGGAGGTACACCAGGCTCCTCAAGGCAGTGGCGGGCACGGCTGTGATATTAGTGTAGGTGATGGAAAGAGAGGTGAGGTTCAGGCCCTGAAAGCTGGTAGGGGATATGTCTTCCAGCAGTGGCCAGTTGTCGATCTCCAGCTGCAGGAGGTTGTAGAGCTTCTTGAAGTTTTGGTCCTCCAGTGCAGAGATGCTGAGGTGCCGGAGCCGCAGCACCTCCAGGTTCTGGAGGTAGGAGAGTGACTCGGCTGAGATGGAGGTTAGATTGCACTTCTCGATGGTCAACTGCTCCAGGCCAAGCAGCCCCGAGAAGGCCCGTTGGGAGATGTACACCAAGTCATTATCACCCACCTCCAGGCTCTTCAGGTTTCGCAGGTCCTGGAACATGTAGTCCAGCAGGATGACGAGTTTGTTCTCACTGATGTCCAGGAGGGTGAGGTTGGTCAGTTTGGTGAAGACCCCCGGAGGGATGAGCTTGAGCTGGTTCCCCCGCAGCCGCAGGGTCTGCAGGTTGAACAGGTTGCTGAAGGCGCCTGGCTCCACATTGGAAATGATGTTCTCGCTAAAATCCAGCTCCTCCAGCAGTGGGTATGGGGAGAGGTCCCCCGGGTTCAGGCAGCGGATGCGGTTCTTGTTGAGCTCCAGGATCTTGGTTTCGGTGGGGATGCCCTCGGGGATGGAGGTGAGCCGCTTGCGGTGACACACCACCGACTTGATCTGCGGGGCGCACTCGCAGCGGGCAGGGCAGGCGGCTGCCCGCCGGGGGCTCAGCGGGACAAGGTGGAGGACCAGAACCAGGAGCCAACATCTCATTGTGTAGAGCATGGTCTTATGGGCTCACGACCATTCTCCCATGTGCCTGGAAGAGAGAGAGATGCAGAGTCAGCAGTGAGCCTGCAGGAGGGCAACAAAGTCCTGCCCAGCCCTAGAACACCCATGTGGGCTGAGATTGGAAAACTTCTCCCAGACCACTGCCCATGGTAACGATAAAGTCCCAGTCCCCACCAAGAAACCCTCCACGACCCTCAGCACCTAATGTGTGACCAATGGATTGTGCCCTGTGCAAAGCTGGGCTAAACGAGCCTCATTGCCTGCACGTGCTGTTAGGAGAGCAGGGAAACTGAGGCAGGGGGAGAGACCTGCAAGAGGAGACACAGAAGCAGACTCACATCTCAGCCTCTGCCCCCTGCCTGGCTCACGCCTGCTGTGCACTACTGACAGTGCACACACAGGCATGGGGACCGTGAGTGCCCCGGGATAACAGGGGACACAGACCCTCCAGGGCAGTGTAGGAGCAAAGAGATGCAGCCAGAGGCCTTGCAAACTCATGACATGGGTGGGACACCACATTCCCTCCGCTCCCTTCCAGGTCTCATCCAGTGGCACAGATCCTTCCCAGGCTCCGAGAGATCCCGCAGGACAAGGGGATGCTCAGCACTGCACGTTAAGGACCTGTCCTGTCCCTGTCCCCAGTGTTGCCCTCTTGGAGTGGAGATTAAGTCGTCCGCAGGCACAATCTTCCCAGATGAGGGATTAGCAGTGACCCTGTGTGGAGCCTGGCTGCCCTCCTTTCCAGGGATTAGCACTTCACTGCTGCTTTCCCTTTTCTCTGCTTCCCTGTTTCCTGTGCCCCAAATCTGCTGGGCTGCCTGGCAACACACCTCCCAGGGCCTGCAAAGTCCTTAGCTGCCTTTCCATAATGAAGCACTGTCATTAACCTAATTAAGTGGCAGAGCTGCTTGACTGGGGCAGTGCAGGGTGTTTCTGAGCCCAACAAAGGCAATTTGGGGGGTACATAGGGCAGAGGCAGCCCCTCCAGCCACCCATGCGAAGGTGATTGTCCTCACTGCCCAAAAGCTTCTAGAAAGGCCAAATGTAAGGTGGTTGGTGCTTGTTTTAGGGGGTGATGGAGGGATAAAGGAGGAGCTGCTGCTCATCACCAGGAGACATGGTAGGAACTGCTGGTGCAGGATCTCAGCGGGAACAGGATAAGCCACCACTTCCACCTGAATGCCCCATCCTTGTCCCAGTGCTAAGGTACTATGGAGGAGGGAGCACACAGGGCCACGGGGGTGGTGGGGCAAGACACATTCCTCTTTCTCTTCCAACAAACCAAACCAAGAGGGAGGTGCTACCATTTTTCACACAACCACAGGGAGGGGGTTTGCAGCTGGGTGGATGCAGCATCGTCCTTCCTTGCTGTGGGACAGCAGTGTGGGACCAGAGACCCCACTGCTGCTCCTGTCACGCATCCCAGCCCCTTCTTCCCTCCTCACCAGCCATGCAACCCTCTCTCCAGCGCTGCTCAGGCTTCACCCCTTGCACCCAAACCCCCATGTCCAGCAATTGGGGGTCCCCAAATGCCACCTGAGGACCAGAGACCCATGCTCTGCAGCTGCTTGGCAGCCTCTGCCTTCGACAAGGCTGCTCACAGACATGCCAATTTTGCAAGTGGCTCTGCCTGTCTGGTGGCCTTGGGAACCTGAGCTGGCTCTGGGGTGAGGCTTCGCTTGGTCCCCTCAGTTCAGAAGCCTCCACTCCTGCCCTGCCACAGGGCTGGATGGGAAGGATGTGCCCACGCACGACCTGCAAATTCACAGGGAAAAAACTCTCCCAGCTTCTCATAACACTTCTTATTTAGTGTCTCTACACTAAACAAATATGCCCAGGCACCACTGCCAGGCTAATGGTCTCCGATGCTTGGCTGCATCCTGTGCCCACATGGCGTCCCCGCCAGGGCTGGGGGGCTCTGTCCCTTTCACCTCCGTGCTCCTGGCAGCCCGGAGCACGGCAGCTCTGTGCTGTGTTCATTATGAATGAGCCCGGGGTAACCCTACTCTACTTTTGGTTACTACTTTGGCCACCTGATCCTCTAAGCAAAGGTCCGAACCCACTGGCGTTGTTTTACCCAGCAGATGGGGAGCGGGAGCCGCAGCCCCAGGCTCTCCTTCCCGCTCTGCAGCTGGAGCAGAGCATCGGCCACCCCGGCTGCCCCACAGCCCGCACCCATGGGTGCTCCGGTGGAGCCAGGCACAGCCCTGACACCCTCGGCAAACCTCATGGTGGGAATAACAGCCACTGCATGAGCCCCCTCCCAACAAACCCAGGCGGATACGAGCTCTCATGAGCCAAGATGCCTGATTCCCGCTCTGACCTTGTGGGTCTCTGCCAGCTCCAGGACACCCCACAGAAACTACCCCAACAGCAGAGACCCCATGCCCCCTGCAGTGACAACCAGGGGGATGTGATCCCCATCCAGCCCAGGCAGAGTGGAGCTCAGAGCTGTTTATTAATAGCTCATTACCCCAGTAGTGCAGCTTGGTCCCTTGGGAGTGAGGCCAATTAAGCCTCTAGTTGAAGGCTCAGATTGAGGCTCTTCTCGCATTTAATTCAGTTTTAAAAATAACACGCTTGCTGCATGCAGGGCTGGGGAACGGAGCCGGGAAAACCCGAGGGGCTGTGGCATGGCAGGGGGGAAGCAGAGCAGACCACCTCTGACCACTTCTGAGCTCCTGGGAGCAGCCCCTTCCTCCCCTCCCTCCCCAGCAGGGCATGTGGCCACGGAGCCCAGTTTGTCCCAGCCACCGGCAGCATGGTGCTTCCCAGCAGGCAGAGGTCAGAGCATGCAGGAACCGGTGCTCTTCAATCACCCGGCTCTCGGATCTTCAGCCACCAGCTGACCCAGCGTGCAGGTGGGGTTTTGCTCCCTTGCACCACCATGTTGTAGAGAAAAGGAGAGAGCAAGTTCTCTTCCACCCCACTCCTGCTTTGGTGCACACACTTGGCACAATCAGCTCCTTTAAGAACAATTGCTCCTCAGCTGCCATTTTCTCCCATTTTCTGAATAAAGACCAGAAAATAAGCCAAGGTTGACATTTCCAGGTTCCCCTGTTTTGACATTGTGCAAGTACAAATACTTCAGTCAAAGCAATGTCTTGTTTTATTCTGTTGACTTGCAGGATGCAAAATGGTCCTGATGAGACCTTCTTCAACAACCCACTGCTGCTGCTCCAGGCCAAGCCCCTGTCACCCCTCCTTCATGGGCTCTGCCTGGGGAGGCCAGGAGCACCCAGGGGATGCACTTGGGATACAGGATGGTGCTCCATCTTTCCAGGGGTGCATGGGACCCCAGGGGAGGGTGGAAGCCCCCAGGTAGGGAGGGAGCAAATGATGCAAAGAGTGATCCTGGGACCCCCATGCCTTTTGGAAAGGCTCATCCTCAAAATACTGATGGAGGGATAATATCGGTGCCCTGATGCACAGGTCACAGGGAGGTGGCAGTGCCAGCATGTCCCAAACTTGGCATGTCCTACAAACACCAACGGCAGCCAAATGCTGCTGGAAACACCCTGAGTGAGGCCCGTTTGCTGCTCAGCCCTGCCCTGGCAGTCAAGTGTCCCACTCACTGCCTGCGCCAGGCTCAGTGCCAGCAGCTCAGCAGAGGCAGCAGCAATCACAGCTCTGCCACGCAGACGGTGGCACCTCTGTGTTCACTGGGGCTGTGCCGGCATCACCACAGGCACCAGCGCTCCATCAGCCCCTGTGCTGTCGCTGGGCTGTGTTTTGGAGGCGGATGGAGTGGCCGAGCATCCTCTGTGCTTCCCCTGGCTCACAGAATCATAGAATCATTCTGGTTGGAAAAGACCTTTATGATCATCAAGTCCAACCTGTACCCCAGCACTGCCAAGGCCACCACTAAACCATGTCACTAAGAGTCTTGTCTACACATACGTGTACAGCTCAGCAGGATTGCTCTGGGGAAAGTTTCGGACTCACCATCAGCACAAGCTCTGTGTGGTCCCCGATCCTGGGGTATCAACTAGACGAGATCTTGATCACCAGGAATGGGGATACTGTATCAAGTATGCTCCATGGCTCTTCTGGGACTCAAGTCACCCAGAGCTGTTGGAATGGGCTTAGGGTGGAGGACAGGCACCCTGAACGCACCCTGAACATCCCAAAAGTGACCTGTGCTGCATCTCTGGGGTTTTTTGTATCATCGCCCAAAAATAAACCTGTGGCTCCTGCACCTTTATTTTATCTGTTGTCTTGAGTCTGCAAAACCAGCAGGTTTGTGGCCACACTGAGCTTGGAAAAGCCCTGGAAAAGACCGGGGTGCACGGAGAGGTTGGACATGACATGGAGGAGGGGAAGGGGCATCTCTAGGACCTTCCCTGGGTCCAGGGGTTACATCAGCATGTTTCTCCCTCTTGGAAGACACAACCCATCTTATGCTGGGTAGTGGAGGGGATTAAATCAGAGCTGAGGCATAAAAAAAAAGGCAGAAAACTTGGAGGGTCAGAGGAGGCCAGTGATGTGCCTGTGCCTAGTTCCGATGAGGCTCTAGAGATTGGGCAATTAGCAAGCCAAGCATAAGAATAATCCAGCTGAAACAGGGAGAGGAGGAGAGAGCTGGGGCTAAGAAGAAAGAAAATCAATCACCAGACCTAATGTAGAATTATCTAGCAGAGAGTTATTCCTAATCCCATCAGAGTCTAGCTGGGAAACAAATTCCCTGGCTCTGCTGCTCTAGGTGCACCCAGAGCACATTCTTCTGGGTCAGTTCATTGCCCTGCAAAACTGGACTGGGGCAGGAGGAGCACGGGAGAGAACCGAGCAGCTGGGTTGGTGGTGGAACACCCATGGTGGCAGGAGGACAGTCGGCAGGCTCCGGATGGTGGGTCCCAAGTTCATGCCTGGAGAATTCCCTGACTCAGCAGCTCCCCGGGGCACCATCAGTCAAGTGACTGCACCCAACAGCCATGGAAGCAGGGCTGGGACCTGTGGCGACTGTGCTCCTGACAGACACCTTTGTGTCCCTCTTGAGGCTGCTCAAACAGAAACAGATTTTCCTGACAACTTGCAGAAATAGAGAGAGAAAGCCTGAAAGGAGAGATGACTGTGTGAGAAGACAAGCTCCTGCTGGGTCACTGCAGAAAGTGTCCCGAAGCATGACTGAAAGGGATTGCTTGAAAAACATGAAAACCTTCTCTAGAAGGGAGTTATTTTGGTGACTGGCAGCTGCTACATCTCACGCATCAACCCCTGCTCAACAGCCCCAGGTCTCAGGGCCAGCCGAGACGATGCTGGAGCAGGAAGACTGTGTGAGCTTTCAGCAGAGGGAGGATTTACCCTTTCTACCCAGCAAAAACCATGACTGACGTCTTCATGGAGCTGTCTTCCCACCCCATCCTGAGTCCTCAACAGCCACGACCACTTTCCTTCCATGTGGAAATTCCCAGCCCTCACAAATACTGTGAAAACCCAGAAACGAGGATTCCCTAATGAGCTCAGATGCCAAGGAGACAACTCAAAAGAAGCCACTGCTTATTTTTAGAGACAACCTTATGATTCTTCAGCACATGGCCCAGGCAATACTGTGCAGGCAGCCACAGATTGGCCGCAATCTGCTTTTCTTCTTGATAGACATCATGTCTGAATCTCTATCTCCACAAGATGCTCCCAGGAGAGAAGACATTTAGATACGACCACAACGTTCAACATTTCTAAAAGGTCACGGCATGTACTAGGGAACGAGGTGCAGAAGCCACTCATCAGCAACAGGGGCTTTGGGGAGGTAATTAATATTCCATGAGCATCTTTATTTCTCTACCAAGGAGAATAACTCCTATAAAACCAGGGAAGGGGGAGCAGGCCAAGTGGGTGCTCTACTCTTATTTTGACCCAACCAGTTGGACTGAACCACCAGCCAGATTTCAATCCTGAGTGCTACTAGGAAATGTTGGCTGAAAGCAAACCTGACCTTGATCTCAGCAACTTCGGTATCTGCTGGACCACATGGGAGCTAAGGCTGAGCTTAACTCCCTGTCTTCAGCTGCACCCAAACCACTTTGTTGCCAGTGAGCTACTAGCACCTATCAAAACACTTGAGTTGAACTTGGCTCTAGGCAGTGGCACTGGTCCCCATATGGGCACTGAGAGGTTTTTTTTTGAGGATTCCCAGCAAATTCTGATGCACAGTGAGAACTTTTAATCTGCAGAAGCCCATTAACATCATGGGCAGGACGATGAGGGTCTGGAAGGGAAATGCAGGCTGACAGCCCACATCCTCAGGACTTCCCCCTGATGTTTTGCCATCACTGGCTGTCACCAGGACCAGCTGCTGGCCACAACCCTCTTGCTATCCTTGTCCATTAGCACCCACCCAGCTAAGAGAGCACCCAACAACGAGCCCAGAGGCAGCCTGGAGAGACTACTCCTGTAAAACCACCTTCCTCCTTTCCCACCAAAGGGCAGGAGACAGCCCAGGGGCTCTGGTCTTTGCAAAGCTCCCCATTTGAACCAAAGCTCCCCATTTGAACCAAAGCTCCCCATCTGAACCAACCTGGGGCCCAAGGTTTGCCTGTACTCAGGTTTCTGCACTAGGAGCAGGGACAGCGAATCTGAGCCCCTGGGAAGTGTCCTCCTGGCATCTGTCTGTTTTAAAGCCTACACCACGACGTTGCTGAGAGATTTACAGAACATGAGCCCATAACAGCCCCGGCCAGTGCAGACGTGACCGTCAGGCACGCACGTATCCTGGCTACAAGCAGAGCATCTTGGAAAACAGGGCTATGCTCCTGGCAAGGGCTCCTTCCCCCACGGAGACACAAATAAAGATCATTAAATGAGAGAGGGGAATTTGCTCCTTCTCCTGCAGCTGCTTCCCCCTCCTGCCTCCCGCGGCGTGTGGCCGATTTACGAGCTCATCACTTAACACAGCCTGGGAGCAAAACCTCGGCAGAGGAGAGCAGCAGAGCCAACCATGTCTGGGCTGGAGCCATGGGGAAGGGGACGGAGGGAGCTCGCTGGAGTCTGGCCAAGGAGGACAGCCCCAGGCAGAGCGCTGGGGCTGCTGGGGGGGACACCCTACGCTGTCCCCCCATGCGGAGAGCACCCATGTCCTGCAGAAGCCAAAGGCGCAAAGCCCCAAAAGGGCTCCTAAGCAGCAGGAAGAACATGCCACCTCAGCACATGAAGGAACCCTGTGCCCACGCTCCTCTGACACAGGCAGCTCTGTAATAAATGAAGTACAGGAGCAGGATGATTAATAATCATAACAGAAAAGCATACGCTGTAATTAGCCACCTTTCAGAAAGCTGACTGATGACGCTGCTCGGGGCCATGCCAAGCACTTGGGCTGGCACATGGGCAGCAGCCCCCTGGTCCTGGCCTGGTTGAGCCCCCCCATACTGCTGGCGGAGCTCTCATGCTGCAGACTGAGAGCCAGATGCTTCCCGCAGGCTCTGCCCCAGCAAACGACCTCATTTGTCCCCCCGGTCCAGTGTGCCAGCCCTCGTTACATTAGGTTGTTCATTAAGCTCAGCGTCTCGGTGATGCTCGCCTAAGCTCCTCGGGGGCTGGCACATAAATCACACCATGATCGATGCCTGTGGCTGCCAGTGCTGGACCTTGGATGGCAAAGTCTACTCTTCATCCTTTACCTGAACCATGGTGGCACCCGCTGTGCTGCCAGGAGCTGGGTAAAATGAAGTCAAGGCAGTCCCAGACACCTCTCTGAGGCTCACAGGTAAAACAACAGCCATTTCCAGGATTGGAATCTATGGGATGCCTTCACCCACCACAGAGGTGCAGGGGTGCTCGGCATGCCCAGCTTCCCTCCAGAGAGGGAGCCCAGAGCAACACACCTCGGGAGGGCAATGCATCCTTTGGAGGCTTTAATTCAACCAGATGGCTGGACTTGTGGGCAGGATGGACAAACTGACAGACAGATGTCTGCTCCGAGGACAGTGCGGGAGAGGCAGCCATGGGCGGAAAACCACCTGGTTCTGACAGGATTGCTTGGCTCTCTGGAGGGAAAACAAGCTCGTAGCTCTGTGAGCAAACCTCTGCACGTGCAGAAGGGTGAGAGGTGCAGATGTGGAGGCTCCGAGCTGCTGGAAACCCTGCTCGGAGCAGGAATCCCACAAGGGGAGTGCGGAGCCACAGCCTTCGCTCTTCCTTTCAGCTCTGCTCAGCATCAGTCCTGGGCTGGATGCATTTTTTAAGACCTGCCTACAGCTGCTGCATTGGGAATTTTATTGCCAGCCCAATTATGATCATGGGAGCAGCGAACAAGGAAAGCAAAATGCCATTACAGAGTGGAATAACGTTTCACACTGCAAATCTATACCTTGTCCTGCAGGTGGGAGTGAGACCAACCCCAGAAGGCAGGGGAACAGGGGCTCATTTGAGCCCTGCCCAAACCCTGTGCAAAGCAGATTCCTCCCAGCCTCACCGCTCAGATTTTGGAGAGGGCCAGCCAAGCCTCGGGGGGGGGTTCAGCTGCAACCCCCCCCCATCTCCTCCAGGCTGGAGATTGCAGCAAACAGTGACATTTGGAGCGAGAC
This sequence comes from Strigops habroptila, assembly GCF_004027225.2. Classification (NCBI taxonomy): domain Eukaryota; kingdom Metazoa; phylum Chordata; class Aves; order Psittaciformes; family Psittacidae; genus Strigops; species Strigops habroptila. The sequence continues at coordinate 2,869,066 of NC_044296.2, forward strand.
GCGCTGGCATTGGTGCCCACATCTACAGCTTCGGGGCATCAGCTGTGGCTGTGGAACCAGGAGAGCATCTCCATTCCCATACGCAGTCCCGAAGAGGTTCCCAAAAGTTGTAAGTCTCTGTGGTGGGAGGGTAAAGGGATGGCAGGGCTGGATCTCTTAACTCCCTGACTGGCATCCTGACAGCAGAGCAAGGGCAAGGTTTCCAGAGCCCCTCTCCCAGGATGGAGCTGGATTCCCATGTCCAAACCCTGAATCGTAGCTCTTCAAATGGATGCTGTGCATGCATCCCGGTTCGGCCAAGGCTGGGTCCCCACTGCTGTCTGCCAGCAACCTCAGAGCAAGCACCAGAGCTTAATGCCCCTGAGCCTCACATCACGTCCCCACTTGAGTTACTCCTTGTTCATTTTGAGGTCATGACAACAGGCAGGATATTTCTCAGCTGTTACGTGGGATAAACCTCTGGCTTGATGGTACCACGCTACAAAAGGAAGGTGGGCACAAGGAGGGAGCTAATGCCACCAAGCAGGGATGGCCATGAGCTAAAAATGAGCTGAATTTAAGCATCCCAGTGTACAAACCTCACGTGGTGCAACGGCAGTGATGAAGCTGACCCTGCCTCACCCCACTCAAGCCCAGGGAGGACTCACCGTTCTGCAGGTCCAGGGCTGCACCGACATCTGGGTCTGTTGTGGCATCCAAGACCAGGAATGTTTAAGTAGCAAAGCATCCAGCACAGCCAACCTCAGCTCCTCTGGGCAAAACAGCACAAGGAGACAACTGTAAATCACCTCTCCACAGTGTCCAGCACAGAAATTCCAAATAAATGCTCCCAAAGCCCAAGGACATGGCACACAAGCACCTCCCAGAGAGGGGAAGCATCCTCAGTGTTGCTCCAGCCTGATGTGTGACTGGACCACTGCAGCTTGCTTGGTTATATGTATATAAAATTATACAAGCACTTTGTATCCTGAAGGATCCTCTTACAAACAGGAGAGTGTCCAAGCCCACACTGCCATGGACAGCTTTGGGTGGAGCAAGGGCAGAGCTGGCATCACTTCCTGGCAATCATGTGCAGGGATTTCAGGAGGAGACAGCACCCATGCAGCGGGTGCCCATGGCTAGCTCTCCAGGAGTCCTCTCATTCAGGCAGATTTGACCCAAACTTGGGAGCAGAAGTGCCACTGGCCAGAATCCCTGTCTTGTGTCCCTCCCCTGGGCACTCTGTAGGGTCGAGAGGGTCTGCAGGACATCAATCTGCAAGGGAATGATTTGCGACAGTTTTGTTGAAGTGTTTTGAGCTCTCTGGATCAAGTTTAATTTGCCTACAACAAAGGAAGAGGGAATTTAAATAGCTCCTTTTTCAGGGGAAAACCAGCGTGTCCTGGTTAACAGACCACAGATGGTCCAAGACTCAGGTCCTGTTCAGCTACACCCGCACAGAGATGCTGCTGCTGCATCTCAGCAGCTGCTCTAACCTCTCTGGGTTGGCCTAAGGCTGTGTCAGGGCTTGGACAACAGGCGCAGGGAATGCTCCGGGGCTGGCAGCAGGATGGAAAAAGCCCAGTGCGGATCCCAGGCAGGATCACGTCTCCTCAGTCAGGGAATGGGACCCTGCAGCATGGGTGGCTGATGTACGTACATGTGCAGAAGTGACTCGGACCCAATACTTAAAGGCGAGAGCAACCCAAGCCAAGCCATGCTATGGGGAAATGACCCAGAAACACCTCATCCTGCCCTCAGTACCCACGGGGAAAGTTTGAGGCAGCTACAATGTGGTGCAATTCATCAGGGATTTTGTCTAGACTCAGTCCAGTGTATGTGCTTTGAGGAATCACACACTTCATGGTGTCAACAAAAATAGAACCTTGGAACGGTTTGTGTTGGAAGGGACCTTAAAGCTCACCCAGTTCCAATCCCCTGCCATGGGCAGGGACACCTTCCACTAGAGCAGGTTGCTCCAAGCCCCTGTGTCCAACCTGGCCTTGAACACTGCCAGGGATGGGGCAGCCACAGCTTCTCTGGGCACCCTGTGCCAGCGCCTCAGCACTCTCACAGGGAAGAGCTTCTGCCTAAGAGCTCATCTCAATCTCCCCTCTGGCAGGTTAAAGCCATTCCCCTTGTCCTGTCCCTACAGACCCCTGTGCAAAGCCCCTCTCCAGGTTTCCTGTAGCCCCTTTAGGCACTGGAGCTGCTCTACGGTCTCCCCTTAAGAAGCCTTCTCTTCTCCAGGCTGAACAAGCCCAGCTCTCTCAGCCTGGCTCCATAGGAGACAGTTTCTGTTTCAGTTCCAGGGTGCTGGCAGCTGCAGGGCCGGAGGGGCTCCTCTAATGCCCAAGTGATGTGATCACTGGGAGGGAAGCAGATTTGCTCTGCGCTGCAGTGATGGGTGCGGGATCTCACATGCTCCAGCCCCTCCGTGCGTTTCGGTGCTGCAGGCACCAACAGTTAAGTACAACTGTGACAGAGCAGCTCAGGTTCTGCTCCTGAAGGCCAGGTTTTGGTTACTGGGGGTGGATAGAGCAAAATTTAACACAAGTTCCAGCAAGTTGGACATGCCAACGTATTTACCGCAAACCTGCTGAAACCAACTTGCAGTAAACCAAATCCTGCTCAGCACCCTACTCTCACCAGCCCCTCTCCTGCTCTCTCTGAAGCAAAGCACAGAGCAGCTTTACCTCCAGACGTGCCTGTGTGGTGTGAATGCGGTGTTTAAACTTGCTTTAGAGATTGCCTGGGCTTGGCTTATCAAAGCCCCAAATGTTAGGTGAGCCCATCATTTCTATCCTTCTGAACAATGCGGGTCTCAGCTGATGGTCTTGGCAATTGTTTTTGGCAGCTCCTGCATCACTCAGCAACCTCTGTGTCACGTTAATTCTTTTTTTTTGTCTGCAAATACATTTTAATCCCCGTGAAATGGGACCCACCAGCAAGTGGGTGAAGTGGCCTAAAATCCTCCTCCGGTCTCATGTGCTGCTGCCAGCACAACTCCCTGGCTCTCCATGTGTTTGTACCTCCAGAGCACTTGCCACTTTCTAGCTCCTGTGCCTTGTATTTTAAGGCAAATACACTTAAAACTTGTATTTTAACCTTTTTCTAGAGGAACTTGGTGGAGGAGCTGGGGGATGAGTCTGCTCTCCCCAGGTACACATGGGACCTGCCTCTCTGTCAAGGAGGCTCCAGTGCTAGTTCTGTGCATGGGAGCCTCCTGAAAAAGAAACTCAGCAGCAAAGCCAAATGGGATCTGGGGGGTCCTGTAGAATCAGAAGAGACACTCATCCCTCCAGAGCACCAGACCAGGACGCCCAAGTCAAGCTCCTCTGGGGCAGGGGTATCCCTTGGGATGCGCACACCGACTCACTCAGCCAGAGCCTGTGGATGTGCATGACAGCTCATCCCAGACAAGACGAGATCTGGACCCCAGGAGCCCCTCAACAACAACCCAACAGTGTTCAGGGTCTGGGCAGCCAGTGTTGCACTGCCTGGCATCTAGGAGAGTGTAGCATGGAGCAGTAAGCCAGAGACTTTTGCTCATTAGTGTAATTACCATCAGACTTCCAGCTGGCCGGGCTTGCGCTTGACCTTTAACTATTGAAATATGAACAATAAAAATGACACATTCTTGTGGAGGGGGTGTCATGTGCTGTTCATTTGAAATCCTCGGTGAAATCCTCTCTATTAGTGACATGCCCTCAAACAGCATCTTTCTGCAAAAGTAAAAGGAGAAAAGACCTGTTTCTCCAGAGTCTTGGGAAAGTGGAAAGTCACTGAACTGGACCCCAGCAGCACAGCATCCAGCCAGCATCAATAGGTCCCAGTCCAGCATCAAGTGATCCCCACACTGGTGACTCCGCCTATGCCCTGGTGTGAACCATAACTCACAGGCCAGCAACAGCCAGGACCCAGGGAGAACCCTAGGGCAAATCCATGGGAAAATAACCTGGCAGCTGTGACAGGAGCATGTCTCGTGATGGACGAGACTGATCCATCAGATCACAACCCCATTTGCCACTGCAAGAGCAAGAAACCTGAATTTCCAGAGGTTGCCAGATGTTGGTGCAGGGCTGAGCAAGGCAGGGGAAAGGCTGTGGTGCCGAACCCCAGCAGGGCATTCCTTAAGCTGGAAATTCCACTGCCACAAGGCTGGTGCTTGATGCAAAAAAGTGATCCTGAAGGAAAGAATAGAAACTGCCCCTTGGAGTGATAATGGACCACCTTGCAGCAGTCCAGCCTCCAAACTAACTCCTGGAGCAACATGCTGCTGGGGCATCGGACATGGAGGGATGTCACATCTGCACTTCCCTGGGAGCAGAACAAAGGCTCCAGCTCCACGTCAGCCCTGAGCACAAGGACTAATGAAGGCAGGAACATTCCGCCCCCCAATTTGTCACACCTAGTTAATACTCCTGCTTACGGAAAAAGGTCACAATTTAGATCTCATTTATGTCACTTCCATCTTTCGTTTGCAATTGCAGGGTCCTGCTCCTTTTCCATCCCCAACTAGCATCCAGTTATGGGGGCCCTGCTCCACCCCACCTTGTTGCTGTTGTAGAAAGGAGAAGAGATGGAGGTCCTGGCCATACAGCCCCCATCTGTGTCTCCAGAGAGGAGACGCCCCAAAAAAGCTGACCCGAGAGCAGCCTTTTTCCTCTGGCAGCACGAAGTAAACCAGATGGACTTTCCTTCGAATGAGATTTAAATGGAAAAATACAAAATAGCTCATTCTGCCAATATTGAGGAGTTGGTGCCCAGCTGTCCCACACAGGGGGAAGGTCAGACCAGGTGACCCTCTAGAAAAGAGGCCAGAAGCATTAACCACCCTCATGGTTTGCTCCTCTGGCTGCACCACTGAGACAGGGTCCAGAATGGCAGCCAGGGCATGGCTCTGGGCACAGAACTCAGTGCTCCCCATCCCCATAAAGGGAAATATAACTACCCACCTAATTTGAGGTATTAGAGTATCCATGAACCAGAGTCACCATGGAGACTTGGCTGATGGAGTTTGGATGGGATGGTCAACCAGAGCTGCTTTAGTTACCCTGCTTGGTGCTGCGGGATGGTGCTCTGCAAACCTCTGATGGTCACTGACCTGCAAGAAGCATCGTAGGGACCATGCTCATGAGGCCTTCTGAAGATGGAAAAAACATTCCCAAGCCCACCTGGGTCCTACTCAGTCCAGCCATGCTCCATCCCCACTGGCAGCATGCTGATGTTCCTCTGACTTTCATCATTTTACAGCTGATCTGGCTGCCCAACAGCTCCACGTTGCAGCCAAAGCTCCTAGTGTCACAGGGCCAGGTGAGCTGGTCCCACAGCGTGCAGCCCGTCTAAGTCTGAAAACAAACCTTCTCATCTGCCCAGACAGAAACAGCATCCAAATTGAGCAGGGAAAGCGAGCGAGGCCTCAGGGAGACTTTCTGGAGATGCCAAAGATGGGAGATGATTTGGAGGTCAGGCACATCCCCCTGCCCTGCTGCAGGTCCACGATACCTCTGCTTCTTCCCTCCCACATCCGCTTGCATTTGCTGCAGAAAACAACCACGATGTCCCCATGCTGCTGGATCTGAAGCCAGCGGGGGCTTTTCCACCTCCATGGTGATGGGTTCCACAGCCCCAGGCAGAGGCAGGACCCCAGGCTCACCCCAGATCCCACAAGACCTCCTCAAGTCTGTTGGCAGCACTTGGGCTTAAACATGCCCATGGCAATGAGAGGGGCAATATTTGTTTCAAACGTTTCTTCTCTTCCTTTCCTATCAAATATTTTCCATCCTCCTTTCTAAGATCATCCTTCATTTCTTTCTGCCTCCTTCTAGCAACAGTATCTGGGAGAAATAATGAATTTTTAATAAGAGGGGGCGGTGGAAAGAGGGAGACCCTAAGGCAAAGAGATAAAACATTGATCTATTAAATAACCCTCATCATCACTAAACCACATTTCAGGGAGAGGTAACCGCATGAGGGACCCCACAGCACTGGGCAGGGACTGAGGGGTGTGAGCATCAGCTCACGCTTGGGGTTGCGGCCCCCCCTTTTTCTCCTAACCCAGTGGCAGGATGGATGCTGCACACAAGCAGGTTGCAGACAGAGTGAATCCTACTTGGAGGGACGTTCCCAGCCAGGCAACATGCACTTGGTGGGGCAGTGTGTGCAATACCCCAAGCCAGCTCTCCTCCCCTGCAGCACCATAGCTCGAACCTCTGCAGCATCTCAGAGCCCAGCCATTCCCAGCTCCTGGTCCCTGCATCCCCCCCATATCCTCCCCAGGCTCTGCAGGGACAGGGCTCACCTCCCGTGGTGCGTGGCCCTGCTGCTCCAGCACACGGCTGAACCTAAATATAGTCCCTGGTTCTCTTTCCTTGTAGACACAACCGGTGCTCTGGGTGAAAGTCCTTTCCCATGAACTCACTGTTGCTTAATAAAGCACAAACCCTCAGAGACCTTGATGCTGGGACCTGTCATTTTAATTTTCGGTGACACTTGTTCCTCTCCTCTACAGTATATGGCCACTGCTATTTTGGCTGTCACACTGGGAGCTGAACGAGGAGCCCTGGTGCTCCAGGTCCAAGCTGTTAAGAGCTGAGACGCAGCTTTAAAAAACAAGCCCCTATGATGGATGGGGCTGCAAACTGCAGTGAAGCTCATGGTGGCATGAAAAATTCAGGGGGAGGAAAGCAGGAAAGCAAGGAAAGAGCTGGGCTGAACCAGATGATGCAGGAAGGAGGAGGGCATGTGTTGGGGCTGTGGCTGGCTTCACCGCTTGGGACAAGCACAATTTCCCCGCTTTGCCATCAACACCAGCCATGGCCTCATGTCCTGCCAAGCTTCAGCCCGCACCTCCAACACCCTGCAGACTCCGGGCATCCCCAGGCCAGCACAGGAACCCGGCTACAGCCTCAAAGCATCATGACTTAAAGCAAAAGGATCAAAAGGAGGACAAACAAGCACATGCCATTGCCAATGGCAGACCAGTGCACGCTGCCAACGCTGAGTGATGCTGTGGTCCAGCCCCGCTTTGTCCCGCATCCCTGGTCCTGCATGCCCCAGGCCAACCCTCATGGAAGCATTTGCTTTGTTTTTCAAGGTAAACCCTACATAAACCTCAAAAATAGCCTCCCAGAAAAGTCAACTGATAATGCCCAAAGCACAGTCAATTTCCCTACCACAGCAGCGAGCCAGAGTGGCTCTCAGCATCCTTTCCAAACACTCTCGCAGGTTTTATTGCTTTCCTTCATCTCCTCTCAAATCTCTGCTCTGAACATTTCTGCCCTCGCCTGTTCATTTTGGTGTTTTTCCAGGTCACACAAAATGGCCCTTTGGGCTCCAGCAGCACCTCCATTGGCAGCACCTTCTGCTCTCATGCTGCAGCCCCTGCCTGGGGACTGGAGAGATGCTGCAGGATGATCCCTGGACCCTTCTCAGGCAATTCAATCATTGCTTTACAGCTCAGACACAGACTAACAGCAGGAGTTTGGCTGACTGAGCGAGTGCATCAACCTACAAAGCCAAGCCTGCGGACTACATCCATTTACAGACAGGGAAACTGAGGTATGGGATGCATGCTGGGGTTTTTTACAGCCACCTGGTGAGTCGGGATGCCCAGGAACAAGCTCAGAGACAGCCTTGCTTGGCCCTGGGGTCCCTTAGCTCTGAGATGTGGGATTTGGCACTTGGGGAGATGCTGCTGGCAATGCGTCCCACCCAGGCTGCCCACACAAAATGCTCCCATCCATATTCTTCACATTCCTGATGTTATTTCTAGGGCTACAGCAACAGCTTGTGCCTGTCCCAGGGATGTGAACGCAGTAGCGACATGGCTTATATCTGCCGGAATAGCCCAGCTCCTCTGCCACTGACTGCTCCTCCTGCCTTATGGCAACTTCGGGTCCCACCAAGGGGCCACCTGCTCCCTGGTGGGGTGCTCGGGGGTGAGACAGCAGCGAAATAACAACCAGGAGCTGAAAAAAATTGATTCCAACAACATCAATTTAAAGCCTCTAAACGCCGAGTGCTCTTGTCCATCTGTACCATCAGGCTTCAAATTCAATGTTTAATTCAGGCCCGTGCTGCTGCTCGGAGGGTAAGCGCAGTGATTAGGTTTGGGCCTTGGAGCGAGGGATGCGTTATCTTGTGATGCAGGATTAACGCAGCTAATAAAAACAGACATTCCTGAGCTCAAAACACTAGAAAAAAACATAGGAATAAAGCCCCTGGCCCTGCTATCTTCAGCGAGGGATGGGCACAAGCGCATCCCCTGGGAAGGACCGAGGCTGGCAGCAGCGGGAGGAGGCGCAGGATACGGCCATGCCTGGGAGATGCCCCAGCTCTGCCACTGTGATGAGTCCCTTGCTCAGCCGCTTCGATGCCAAGGCGCAGCTCGGAAGGGCAGCCCAAGAGGGGTGAAACATAACCCAGTCCCGGTTTCTCTGCTCCTCCAGCTCCCTCCTCCCAACAGGGCAGGACAAAAGCAAAATCTACTGATTTTTAAGCCCAAACCCCACAACTCTTTCACGAAGCTGCTTCCCCAAGCCGTTGGCAATGTGCTCCCTGCTCTCGGGGTGCTGTTTTCCAGACCGAGCATTGCCATGTTTGAGAGCATCTTCCCTCCAGTTGTAGCTCAGCTGAGGACCAAGGGCTTTGGGAAAGTTTGCAGATCTACAAGTGGGTTTTTATAACCTCTGAAAAATGGGTTTTTTTGCAAACCATGAGAAATGTTGAGGGGATCAGAAGCCATGTCTCCCAGCTGCTCTGGCCAAAACTCACCTGGCACTGCCAGTCCTCCAGCAGCAAGAGGCAGCAACTCTGCTCCCTCCCCTCCGCTGTAACGAGTGCCACAGAAACGCTGATGATACAGACATTAGCTCAAATTAAACCGGATCAATCACAGGCTGTCAAACTGGCAGCTCCCCAACACATCTTGAATTATTCTCTTGTTCAGAGGACATGCACCACATTTCTTGCTGTGCCCCAGGGTGCGGGGACCTTATCCCATCTCCATCCTGCAGCATAAGGGATGACAAAGCAGTGGCGAAGGGCAGAGCTTTGGGGTGCAAAGCCTCAAGGTTCCCCCCCAGCCTTTACCAAACGATATTGTGAGGTCCACAAACTGCAATTCTGCGTTTTTAGGCCAACAACAGAATCTGGCCCCAGCTTTAAAGACACACATGGATATATCGCACTGAGCAGCTGCTGGGCTTGCTGGGAGCTGCTGGGCAACTCTGCTTTTTCAGGGTGTTTTAATTCCTGTGATTTGATTGAGAGGGATTGTTTGTAGGAACTTTCTGTCTCTGGATGTGGCTTTTCTCCTGGTGTCTTCCCAGCAACGGGGCTGGACCTGGGTAAACCAGCTTGGCCAGGGCAGCCTGCTCCAGGCAGGACAGCCTCCTGCCCTTAGGCAATGCATCCCCAGGGTGAGAGCAGGCAGCACCACGCTGGTAGCCAAGACCAAGCCATGGTCTTGGGAGCTCTTTGTAAGTGGGAGCTCTTTGAAAGGCCCAGGCTGGTCCTCTTCATGCCCCTGAGTGTCCCCAACCCCGCTCTGTCCTCGGAGTCGAGCCTCTCTGGACACTCTTCACTCTGAAGGGCTGGCGCCCTGGGTGCTGCCAGGCTGTGGACCCACACACCAGTCTGCTCTCCACCTATTTTGCAGGCGCTTTGCCTGCTTCTGTTACCCTCTCTCTTCCTGTTTCCTCATTTCTCCTTCCCCAAAATCTCATCTCAGGGTAAGGCTGGGCACGGATTTAAAGAGCAGCTGCTCTTCTGCAATCGCTCCCTTGTGCGAACGCTGCGGGAATTAGAGCACCTTTTGGTAGGTTTTAGCTCAATCCGCTTTGCAAGTGGATTAAGAAACTGGCACAAAACTACTCTGGATCTGGAGTAGGAAGAGGCAAGCTGCTCTTCCAGAACAGCGGCGATAGGAGCTGCGATTGCTGCGATTGCTGCCTGCTCCATTTCCCGGAGAAACACAATCCCGATAACATTTGCATTTAAACCAGCCCTGGGATTTTTGACAGGTGAATCCACATAGCCCTAAAATCAAGGATGCTGAGAGCAGGGGGCAGGCAGGGCCCTGGGGTGGCAAGGAGCGATAACCTGCAGGACTCGGGGAGAAACAGCAGCAACACGACATGGGGGGAAGACCCTTCCTGACGTCTGGTGATGCTCAGACCTCAGATGCTCACTCGGGTCCGCAGGGAAAGGCTCCGAGCAGCGGCCCCAGCCCTGACTGCGGGTACCAGACCCCCGGGGTGCCGGGGCCAAGCGGCACAGGATGGAGCCGGGCACGTCCGCGCTGGACCCGCGGGCAGCTCTCCGCTTGCTTGAGGCCATTTAAAGCCTCGGTGCCAACCCAGCACAGGGGACAACAGCCCTGCCCTCCACCGCCGCCTTCGCCAAGCCCCTCGGCCGGAGCTGAGCCTCTCTCCCCGGGCACCACCGGTGGCTGCGTGGAGCGGAGGGGCCTTGCAGCCCCGGGCGGCGGGCAGCGGCCCCGGGGAGACGGTTTCAGAGGGTGGCCCCAGGGGTGCGGGGCCACCCGTACCCACGTGTGCGCCCCGCCGGGCTCTGGCTTCCCCGGCCCGGCGGGTCCGGTCCAGCCCGGTACAAAACGGCACGACCCGACTCGGTGCCATCCTGCCCTCCCTTCCGGGACCCCGCACTCACCGCTTGGCTCCGGCTCCGGCTCCAGCTCCCGCTGCCGGGCTGCCCATGGCGCGGCGGCGGCGCGGGCAGAGCCGCAGCCCCGGGGGCGGCGCGGCGACAGCTCCGGACGGACCCCGGCCCGGCGCCGGCCCGTCCCCGGGGGCGGTGCCTCTCCCCGCCGTGCCCGGCCGTGCGGAGCGGAGCGGGCGTGGAGCCGCCCCCCGCCCAGGAGCGCGGCGGGGAACCGGGACTGGGGTGATGCGCGGCCCCTGCTGCGGGCGGCGTAAATGGCAGAGCCCGCGGCCACACGCGGGAATGGGCGCGGGGGTCCCGGCTCCGCTGTGCTAGCAGGGGGAAGGGTCCCCCCGGACGGCTTGCGGCCCCCCAGCCCCGGCTGCCCGCCTGCGGCCCCGACCCCACGCCAGCATAACCGCATCCACCCTCCCCGACCCTGCCTGGGCTCCCCCAGCCCCACACCAGCCCCTGTCACCCTCCCCACCTGCCCTGGGACAGGGCCCCGGTGCCCGGCACCTCACCTCACCTCACCCCCTGGGGGGGTCACCCCATAAAGGTGATTATGGGCCATCACGGCCAGTTCCCCCCATCCAGCAGAGAAACTGGGACAAACAGCCCCGCACAGGCCCCAACACTGCGTTCATGCCCCCCACAGCGGGCTCAGTTGTCCCTCACAGCAGTGCCAAGCTCACATGCAGCCACAGTAGGGCCGGAAAGTTGCCAAGCTCACAGGGCAATAACACAGTGAGCCCCACCAGCACCCACATCCCATGTGGAGACTGTGCTCACCGTCAGCCATTCCTTCTCTCTTCTTGCCCCTCTCTGCTCCTGCTGAAGCCTCCCACAAATACAGATGATTTGGTTCATTAGGTTTTGAGGCTGAGAGAGGCCAGTTCCCCCGTTAGGGCTGAAATCCTTCCAGGGCGGGAATGTTGCTCTTCTCTATTCATCACGTCTTGGTCCATGCTGGCATTAGCCTTGTGGGTCACAGGACTCAGGGGACACGGGCTGCCCTTGATCTGTTGTGTCGGACACAACAGCCGACGAGCATCACCTGAACAATTCAGTTACATCTTCTGCATCCGACAGTGGTTTTCAAGCAGGGGTTGGCAGCATGTCCTCCATTTTACAGATGGGGAAACTGAGGGAAGGAATCAGGGGTAAGGAGCAGGGCACAGCACTGAATCCCGGGCTGATTTAGTGCCATGGGCTCCCCTATTCGATGTTCTTGCCCGAACTGGCTCCGTTTGTGCAGGATGTTGTCAGGAAAAATGCCAACAGTCCTCCCGGCTCGGGTGCCTTTTCGGTTCCACTTGCAACTTCCATCCCTTGCTGCAGCCCAGCGCTTCTGCTGATGGAGATTTCTGGCTGCCTCCTACTGCTCATTTGCTCTGGGATGTGGATTTATAATTTCATTGCAGGCACAAGCATTCAGGCTTTCCCATTCGAGATTCCTCCCAGCCTCATCCCTGGGTCTGCAGTTAAAACCAGGAGATTTACATGGCTGTGAAGGAATTTCATGGCTGTTTTAACAGCAACAACTTATCTGCTTAATAAAAAGATGAAAAAAAAAAATAATAATCCGAGCATGAGAAATGCAACTGGTTTATTGGAGATGCATTTTTAAAGAGGCTGCTGTGGGGGGAGGGCATGCCGGAGCAATTCACATTTCCTTTAAATTCCCCGGGATGGAAAGGTGATTCTGGCTAATTTGAACCTAGTTATTAAGCTGCTGTTTCAAAACCAGAGTCAATTAAGCAGCGTGGCCCTCGTTCAGCAGATCTGCCTTGTTATTAATCAAAGGACAGGGGGAATTGCTTCCTCCATGTGGCTCGTACTTCTGTCGCTGGGAGCCAAGTGCTGATCTGATTTGATCTGATGGAAGATGCTCTCCTGCCTGCTGGCCAGGGTTAGAGTTGATTGGGGGGGGGCAGAGTGCTGGAAGTGCAGCAGGAGAGCCCAGGTTGGATGGGGCCACCTCATCCTTGTCCTCTCCTGAGCCCCTCACCTGAAAAACATGTTATTTATGTCTCACTGCACCCCCTTCACACCAGTATTTTACTTTGGGAGAAACCAAGGCACAGACCAGTGATTTGCCCAGGTTAAGGCAAGTTGTGACTGAAGCCCATAACGTGGATTTTAGCTCAGCCCCACTCCCCCTTTCGGTGCACTCGGTTGTCACCTCCTCCCATTAGTTTTGATGCCTCTTTAGCATCACTTTGGGCTTTAATGAAAGAACAGGACAAAGATGGCGAGAAAAGGCACAAGGCTGAGGTTAACAGCTCTGCTTCCCTGAGCTGGACATCAGAGAAGCCCATGGGGCCATCTGGGGCCATCTAGAACCAGAACTAGATCTGGTTCTCCAGTTAATTCAGATTGGATTTAATCAAAAAGGACCTCATGCCAGGAGACAGGGGACAGGTTGGGCCAGGGACCCCCTGCCTTCTGCACACCCAGAACCTGCTCCCTGCTGGGGGCAGTGACATTTGGGGTGCTGATATGGGACCTGATCCCCTCCTTAGGTCCTCTGGACTTCACCCCAACCTGTCACCCCCATCCCAAGCCTGGATCTGTGAAAATAGTGCGTGTATATCCCCAAATGAGGACGGGGACCCATAAACTCTGCCTCTTGCCCAGCATCCCCATGGAGTGGGGCCACCTGGGTCACAGCTGTACCCTGTGAACAGAGGGGAACACAAATGTCATCTCCTGTCGAGGTGTTCCTGTCCCCACAGCTTGGAGGGGAAAAGCACAGAAGTGGCAGGGCCCTGGGGCTGAGGTTGTTCCATGTGATGCTCCGGGAAGGGTCTCTGCCTTTGGAGGTGCTGTTCCGTGCGATCCAGTGCTGGAAGCATCTTGACAAGTTTTAGTGCTTTCTGGGGCATTTTCACACAGACTCAGCAAAATGATTAAAAAAAAAAAAAAAAGCGAGAGAGAAATAAAAAAATCACAGCTGCTCTGGCACACGCTCAAAATCCCGGTTTTGGGCTGAAATGTGCTAAGGGAGAAAAATATATATCCAATAAACAGGGAGGTAAATTCCCTTTTACCCCCAGTTTCCCTCTCATTGAGGACTGCGGGAGCTCCCCTGCTGAGCCCAGGGGCCGGGGTCTCTCCCCGCCTGCTCAGGGCCCTGCCAGCCCCAGCACTGCCGGACACGCTGGTTCCCTGCCAGCTCCAATGCAGCACTCCAGCGCTGCCAGCTCTGGTGACAGCCAGTGGTTTCCACCCCCCCCTCCTAAGGATGCAGCAATGGAAGCCATGTGATGACTACAGGCTCTTGGTGGCCATTTATTTTGACTAATGGAAACCTCGATTAACTCCTAGAAGGAGCCAGTGGGTGGCTTACGAGCTACATGGTGGATGCAGAAGGAGCCAGCGTTTGACCCTGTGGAAATTGGGTGGCTGGGAGCTCCCTAAGCACCCTTTCAGCACTGGACTGATGCCGTGAATGCTTGGGGATGCCAGGGTCTTTGCTTGGTGAGTACCGTCTCCAGGGCAGGGCTGGAGGGCAGTTCAGACCCCCCTCATCCCCAATGCCCATGCACCAGAGCCAGGCAAACCAGAGGGATTGGAGACAGCATGGTCCCCAGGACTCATCCCCCCAGGGTGGAACTGAGCCCTTGCCTGGGATGTACCATGGTGATTCTTCTCTGGGTACTTGATGGATCCTGAGGCACATGGAGGGGATTATTTCACTCACCCCCCACTCCCCACCCCCCCCAAAATGTGCTGGTTGGAGGCTTTGCAGAGACCCAAACCTGAGTAGAGAATGACTCTGCATGGCCTGTGGTAGCAATGCCTCAGGGACACCAATCCACACTGGCGTCTCCTCAGGCAGGAGGAGCCTTGAATCCATCCACAGCTTCCCAGCCTGGAGCAACCCTCTCTCAGGGACTTGCCAGACTGGGACCCTGCACTGCCTGGCTGCGAGACCCCATGGACCTGCTCTGGCCAGGTCCCCTATCAGCAACCCAAAACGCAGCCTGCCTAACCCATGTCCCTTGGGCATGACTCCAGCACACAGATGGAGGGACATGACCCACTGCCCCTGCTGCTGGGGTTTGGGGAGCACAGGGCAGGGTCGCTGCCACAGTGCAAGCAGCGTGTGACCTGCTCTGCACGGAGCCAGTGTTGTTCCCCCTACAAAGCCCGTTTCCTCCAGCTCACTCTGCCCTGACCCCGATGTTCCTGTGTCTGCACCTTTGATCTGCTTCAGAGCATGAACCCCTGAGGGAAGACATCTCACCTTGTATTTACCTACAAAGCACTGGGCACACGTACCTGTCCTGCAAACACAGCCTGAGCTGATGACTAATCCTAGTTACTTTTAATAACTATTTGGTAACTACAATGAAAGTTTCTTTGGCCAAGTACCTGCTGTTCTGAGCTGTCCCCAGCAGAAACACCATCAGGCAAAAGCTTTTAATCGGAGCAGGAAGGAGAGAGACCTTTTCCCCTGTCTGACTGCCAGGGCTTCAAGTGGCGGCAGAGAGGAGGTGGGAGCCGGAGCTTGGCTCCTCACCCTCCCTTGTTAGCAGCTGCCTTTAGCAAGCCCTAAGAGAACCCTTCTGCCATGTCTGGGTCAAGGTGTCCCTTCTGGCACTGAAGTCGGCCCAAGGTGACAAACTCCCATAGAAGGAGGATTTGCCTTCCTTTTGTAAGGTCTGGGGCTCAGTTTTGCAGAGCCACTGAACACCAGCACCAGTTGGCTTTGGCAGGAGCTTTGCATGCTCAACAGCCCTCAAAACCAGCACATGTATTACCCTACAAAAAGAAGGTGAGGCAAATAATCTCCTTTTTTCCCACTGCCACATGATGCTCATGGTGGGGCTTAGCCCACCCTGAGTCCCCTTTGCAAGGCCACCACCTCTGCTCTGCTGTGCTGGGGGCAGAGGTGCTGGCACAGCACCCAGGTCCCAGCTCCTGCCTGTGTTCTTGCAGTTGATCGCTGCCCGGCATAGTGTGCTCTGGGTGCTCCATGCTCACCTTTGGGTGCTGCTCTCCCCCAGTACTTGGCTCTTGGCTCCGCTGCAGCCGGCAGCAGAGTGTGGAGCTGCCGCACTCTGATGATCTGCTGATGATTTATTCCCCTCCCACTGCCCAGCTCCTTGTCTCATCCTGGCAGCTGCCAGGTTTCTGTTTGCCCTGCTAATCCAGGGAGGTGCTCCAGGTATCAGGATACATTCACAGAGGAATTGCTGCCAGCAGATGCGCCCTGCTTCCTCCTTCACATTGTGATCCTCAGCTCCAGAGTGGGGTTTGCTGCTGCTGCTCAGCCTGGCACGATTGCAGAGCAATGTGTCCCCAAGGGCCCCCAGCCACTGGCGAGGCAGGGAGCAGCCTGGTGTGCTGGGATTGGTGCAGTGACACTGTGGGGTTGAGGGGGAACTGGCATGTGAGTCCCATTCATCCCTAACAAACAGCCTCATGCTGGGAGCCCTGCTTGACCCCAAAGCAGTGGAGACCAGGAAATTTCAGGCTCTGAGTGCAGGTGCCCACAGTAGCAGCGCATCCACGGGCTGCCTGTAGCTCAGGGTGTTTGAGGAGGTGGTGGCTGGACTGTGGGGAGAGGGCTGGCAATGAGCTGGGCATGGCCACTGCAAATGCTTCGCCCAACCACCCCGCTCTGCCAACAAACCCAAACCACGCTTCTATAGCATCTGGGCCCTCAGGGGTGCCCCAAGGGTTGGGCACACATGGAAGTCAGCACTGCAGTCACTGCACCAGAGTGAATGTCCCTTCCCAAAGACTCTCTAATGGCAGGGAACTATGCGTGCTGTCCACTTGGAGGTGGCAGATGCCATCCTTGCTCAAGGAGCAAATTTGGCAGCTGCCCATGTGGTGATTTTCTTCCCATTCCTTGTCCTGGTTCATGGCCTTGTGTGCCACTGCATGTCCACCCAGCATGACCATGTAGGGCCCAGGTCTGATGATGGTCCCCATACCATGGGGCCACTGCTCCATCCAGTGCTGAGCTGAGTGGGTGCAGGGAATCTGGCAGCACCGATGTGACCACTGCCAGCAGAACTGGCCAAAACATGGGCTGGGGTATGCTTGGGCACTGTCACAGAGCAGCGTGGCCATCGTGATGCAGACAGGCAGAAGGGGTGATGAGCAGTGCCAGCACAGCTGTGTTTTGCCAGATGCTGCCTGTTTCACCTCCTCTCTTGTTTGTGTGGCAGAGGTACCATTGGCTGCTGGAAGGGTCCGAGGTCACCTCTCCATCCCTGGACAAGTGCAGGGGTTCATGTCAGAGCTGTGCCCAGCAGGATACCAGTAGTCCCTGCTGCCAGA
Source organism: Strigops habroptila (assembly GCF_004027225.2). Taxonomy (NCBI): domain Eukaryota; kingdom Metazoa; phylum Chordata; class Aves; order Psittaciformes; family Psittacidae; genus Strigops; species Strigops habroptila. Next base: position 2,886,013 of record NC_044296.2, read on the forward strand.
GAACTGGGGGCGGCCGCTCACTGCCTGCTTTCCACCCCCCTGCTAGGAAATTGCTCCTGGTGAAATTCAGCCCACGTTTCCCTTCACTTGGCTGCATCGTGTGAAACGTGCTCCCCACCCCCGTCTCCTCACCCTCCCTCTGTGCGTGCCTCCTGCCTGCCTTTATCTCAGTGTGGCATCGAATCCCTCCTGGCATCTCCGAGCTCATTTTCAAATATCATTAGAGCTGCTTTGCAGGTGATCAGGATTCCAGGCACTGCGGATGGCAAACACAGCATTTGCACCTGCTAGATGGAAACATCCCTGGTGCCTTCTCTGCCCCGTGTCCCTGACAAGCGTCTTGATGCTTAATGCCAATAGACCAGTTTCTCCTCTCCCTAATTCATCAGCTCAAGTTGCTGGTTGCTTCTGCTTACAGCTCTGGGAGCTGATTGTTCCCATTCGGAGATGGGGCCATGGCAGAGGAATCGCAGCAGTCTTGTCCCCAGCCAATCTGAACAGAACTGCATGAGTGGAGCACACAGCATGATGGCAATAAACCCCCCAAAGTGATAGAAACACAGAACCAACTGGGTTAGAAAAGACCTTTCAGATCATCAAGTCTCTTGTAGTGATAAGACAGGATGTAATGGGTTCAAACTTAAACAGTGGAAGTTCAGTTTAGTTATAAGGAAGAAGCTCTTTACTGGGAGGGTGCTGAGGCGCTGGCACAGGTTGCCCAGAGAAGTGGTAAATGCTCCATCCCTGGCAGCGTTCAAGGCCAGGTTGGACAGAACCTTGGGCCACATGATCTAGTGTGAGATGCCCCTGCCCATGGCAGGGATCATCACTAGATGATCTTAAAATCCTTTCCAACCCTAACTATTCTATGATTCTATAACCATTCCCTCAACACTGCCAAGGCCACCACTAGCCCATGTCACTGAGGGCCTCGTCTACACGGTTTTTGAACACTTGCAGGGACAGTGACTGCAGCACTGCCCTGGGCAGCCTATTCCAATGCCTGAACACCCTCTGGGGAAGGAATTGTTCCTAATCTCCAGCCTAAACCTCCCCTGGTGCAGCTTGAGGCCGTTTCCTCGTGTCCTATCGCTCACTTGTTCCTTGGGAGAAGAGACCAGCCACCTCCCGGCTCCACTCTCCTTTCAGGTAGTTGTAGAGAATGTGCCCATCTCTGCTGTGGGATGGCCCTCACCATGGTTCTTGCACAGGGATGTTGCAGGTACACAACAGGCTCATGGAACACGGATGCAGCACAGGCAGGAGGGAGCTCATGGCCCAGGCTGGGGACCCAGGGTGCTGCTGGGGCCATTGGCCAGGAGACATCCTCCCTCACCCACTTCCAATGGCTCACTCTTGATTAGGCAGCATTTCTGATCCACTGGTGACTCCACAAGACACTGTATTGGGAGAAAAGCTGCAAGGTGGTATAAATGGTACAGCGACATGTCCCCTGCCCCCAACAGGCTTTTCCCCTTGTTTGGAAGAAATTAACTCAAACCACTGGTCACACAGAGGAGACCACCCGCACCCTGGCTTGGGCTTGGTAACCTCCTCCCTCCCCACTGGCAGTTGCCCAGCCCCTCTGCTGCTCTGCTGTGTCCAGTGGTGACAAATTGCTCCTCTGGCTCTTTTCTGCTTGGAGGCTTTCAATGTTTTCTTCACGCTGCTGTGCTCTGCTCAGCTGGATGTGCCCTTTTCAGTCCCTTTCATGGTTCAGGGTCATGCCTGTCCTCAGCGACTTTCTCCATCTTCCCTGTCCTCACATATACCATGTCCAGAATAAGAACTCAGTGAAGAAACTCCCCCAGGCCCTGTCTTTTACTGCTCTGCTGAGCCCAGCACATGGGATCTTGCTTTTTTTGGCTGCTTACTTTTGCTCTACGTCCTCTGAGTGGGATGGGAACTGTTCTGTTGAAAGGGAAGATAAATTATGCTGATATGCAGTGATGGTAGAGCTGATTCATAAGACGGGTGGGTCTACAAGGTCTAATTTGGGATGGAAGATAGCTGATGAATTCTTTAGTAACCAGGAAGACTTGGGAAACTAACATTTCTTTGACAAGCACATTATTACCTACCAGCTGAATGCTGTTGAACTGTCCATCCAAGCACTTGGCTTCTGCAGGACAGAGAAGTGTCATGGTTAGGAAACAGGTTTTAAAGAGGAAATACTTTAATAGGAAATGGCTTAAAATTTCATAGAATCCCAGACTGGTTTGGGCTGGAAGGGACCTTAAAGCTCATCCAGTTCCAATCCCCTGCCACAGGTAGGGACACCTTCCACTAGAGCAGGTTGCTCCAAGCCCCTGTGTCCAACCTGGCCTTGAACACTGCCAGGGATGTGGCAGCCACAGCTTCTCTGGGCACCCTGTGCCAGCGCCTCAGCACCCTCACAGGGAAGAACTTCTGCCTCAGAGCTCATCTCAGTCTCCCCTCTGTCAAGTTAAAGCCATTCCCCTCGTCCTGTCCCTACAGGCCCTTGTCCAAAGCCCCTCTCCAGGTTTCTTGTAGCCCCTTTAGGCACTGGGAGCTGCTCTAAGGCCTCCCCTTAAGGAGCTTTCTTTTTTCCAGGCTGAACTGCTAGGAGTATCACACCCATCTATGTGTTGGTCTCCAGGGGCATTGGCCAACACCAGTTGGAAGATGGAAGTTTCTCCCCAGGAGAATGCAGCTGTTTCCATTTCCAGCTGTTGAGAGTCTCTTATGGCCCATGCATGAAGCTCTGCAGCAGCAGCCGTGTTCCACCAGCCAGAACAACCCTCATCCCTTCCACCTGCTGCAGGGACCAGGAGCTCGTGCCAGGGTGCTCTGGCTGCCCCGATGCTGAGTGATGCTTTAGGGCTGAAAGCTCTGGGGCTTGAAGCTTCACACTGTGGTAAATGGCTTCATTGCTAAAGGCTGTCTGCAGCCAGGCAGGTAATTACAGCCCTGCTGGCAGCCTAGTCCAGATGTGGGTGCTCGGAATCTGGAGGAGAAAGACTCTCCTTTGGCTGATGATAACTCAAGACTGGGGTCTGTGCAGTCAGGGCTGCTCTCATGCACTCACTGGAGCTGTGAGCTAAGGGAACAGCATGGACTGGAGCTACGGAGCTGGAGGTGACAACTGGCATCCGGACAGTATTATTAGTGTCTCACTTTTGCAGGCAACAAATCCACCCACATCCTTGATGGAAGGAAAAACTGTTTGGAAACAAGACCTCTACCTGTCACACGGATCCAGAGACATTTGTCACCCTGTGCCTCCCTGCCCCAAGGCGTCTCGCTCCGCAGCACCCAGCTCCCTGCACTCTGTGCCACAGCATCAGCAGGAGAGGGGCAGCTGTGCCTAAGGGACCACAGTTCCACCAGGATCATCCCCACCATCCTGTCCCCCTTCCCTGCTCGTTACACCAGGAACAGCTCTCTACATCTTGCAGCACTTAGTATCTGAGAGGAGGCGAAGACTGCTGCACCCTGCCTCACACGATGAATTATTAATCCAGCATTAGACAGGTTGGATGGTTAAATCTCCCTCACCAGCAATCCCCAGCTGTCACCCAGCATGCAGGGACACCAGGGCCAGGTCGTTCAGATTCTGCTGGGGAAGCTGGTTAGACACTGAGTGACCCAGGCCAAGTGCAGTCCAGCCAGTCCACAGACTGTGTCCCTTCCCTTGCTCCACCACTGCGTCACAAGGAATTCCAGGCTGCTCTCACCTCTTGCCCTGCACCCAGCTCCTGGCATGGGGGGCCATGCCAATCCAGCCTCCTTGGTGGGGAGATAATCAGGGCTAAGGCAAAGAGAAGCCATTGTCTCTGTCTCTTCTAAGAAGATTAAACTTGGATCCAGGAAGCAGAAAGGAGACCACAGGGTTTCTCTGAGTCTGGGAAGCAGGAAGACATTTTTTATGAGGGTGCTGAGGCACTGGCACAGGGTGCCCAGGGAAGCTGTGGCTGCCCCATCCCTGGCAGTGTTCAAGGCCAGGTTGGATGGGGCTTGGAGTAACCTGGTCTAGTGGAAGGTGTCCCTGCCCATTGCAGGGGGTTGGAACTGGATGAGGTTTAAGGCCCCTTACCAGCACAAACCATTCCATGATTAGTGACAACCTGATCCTTTGCTCAGAAAGACCCAGATGTAAAGATGCTGCTGCTGGAGCTGTGTATCAGGGGCTGCTGCACCCACCCAGCGGGCTGTGAAGGGACGTACTTGGTAGGGAACAGCATCTCTGCTCAGATCACGTGAGCCTTGGGGACACATCCACATTGGCCAGTGGCTAGTGACACTGAGCCAAGCTGTCCCTGCTCCACCTCAGTAGCTCTCCATTGGGAACACCACTTCACTCAGCCCTGTCCCTTCCCATAATGAATCTCACAGAAGCTTCATGCAATCAAGCCCTTGCATTTGCTGGAAGACCGCAAGTGCATCTCATCAGTGCAAATGAGAGAAAGAGGGTGGGATGAAGCAGCATCAGAGGTAGATTACAGCTTAAGCAAACACCCAAGGAAGTGTTGTCTTATTGCTCTCCACATCTGACAAAAACTACTGAAGCTTTATTAAACTTTAGGAGTAACAATAACCCATCACACCACTGCTATCGTTAATCCTTGGTAATTGTTTCTATAATTAAAAGCCACATTGTCTCTTGTCTCTCTAATATGATTTATCAGATTGGGAGCACTCTTGCATGAATGATGCACGGCTAGTGGGAGGGCATCTGCCTCGGGGATGTTTCATCTAAGAGAAATGCCTGGTGCCTGCCTCCAACGTCTGCTGTTCCCTCCCTATCCCTTGTGCGCCTCAGGCTGTTCAACCCTGGGATGAAATCCCCATCCTCAAGACACCCCTTTGCTGCCTGGGCATCAGGAACCAGGTTGTTTTGATCCTTTGTGCAAAGCTCCTGGCCTCTGATCTGCAAGCGAGCTACAGCCAAGAACAAAACTAGCCCATGAGCAAGAACAACAAAAGGAAAGCCACCTACTTCCCTGGAAAGGCAGGAGGGCTGGGTTTGGTGTCAGCAGGTCAGGCTCCTGCCTCTGATGTGAGCTGCATTACAAACTTAAAACAAGGCAGGAGGACCTGCTCTTTGATGGCGATAAACTAGGCGGTCTTTGGAGTCCTCCGTTCTGTTAGAGACCCTGGAGCTGATGAGGGGACTGGCTGGAACATGTAGTAGAAGATGCAATCCAGGATGTTTCCTTAGCTGTACAGAGCTGTTCCGGACATCAAGGTCCCTTGACTGTAGGCTCCTCCTGAGAAAACATTTTGGTGATCAGGCCAGGAGCTGCTAAGGAGGCTGGAAGAGTCATTGAGGTCCCAGAAGACTGCTCACCTCCTCCATGCTCTGCAAGAACATCAGCCTGGGGCAGGTACCTGCAGCCCCTGGCAGCAGCAAGGGGGGGCACAACCAGGATGAGACAAAGCGGAGCAGAAAGTCCACTGGGAACACATCAAGAGGACAAGTCATCCACTGTGGACACAGAAGCACCCACAGCTACTGATGACGTCCCTGGGGAGAAGGGGAGGTCAGAGCAAGGAGGGGATGGTGGTGGTCTATGCTCTGACCCTGCTGGCACCCAGAACTGAAGCTTCAAGTGCCTCTTCCCATGCAGACAGACCCAGGGCACTCTGGAAAAGAAACTCAATGCAATCCTTGGGTCCCCCCTGAACTCATACCCAGAGCCACCTCTAGAGCACAGGCACCAGGAGATCAGCTCGCTGGCAGACCTCACCCTTCCTTACCTCCATGGGGATGGGATGGGAGCTGTCCTTGGCTCTCATCCTTCCTTGTCACCTCCTGTTTTCCTAAGCCAGTATCTGGCAGCATCTTAAATGAAATACAAATAAATACAGCGAGTTTTGGGGAGTGCATGGATGAAGCTAATTGGACCTGAAAATTACTCTCCTTTCTTGTGTGAGTCACACACCTAATGTATGTGCATATTAATGCCCGCAGCACACTCTCCTTCCCAGCTTTGTTTTCAGGAGCTTTCACTGGGGATTTAGCTAGAAAGACGCAAAGCAGGGCTGCAGCAGGAGAGGTGCAGCTCATTTCCCAGCTCAGCTGAACACAGCCATTAGGAGGGGGAGGCCTGGCCTACTAGATCTCATGATTTTTCCATCACTTTACTCACTGTGACATGCAACAAGAGTCCAGGCCTCAGTTCTCCATCTCCCAGCTGGTTGTCAGCCCAATTGTGGCATCTGGTAAAGCACCAGTTTCTCCAGCACCACCCAACTGTGACCAGCAGCTTGGCTCCAGCTCAAGAGACTGCAATAAAGGCAGCAGCACAAAAATTGGCTCAAGGCCTTTGGAAAACTTCAACATTCAGACTACAAATGAGCCAAAAATATCTGGCCTGGAAATTGTGCACCTCCTCAGCGCTGGCCAGGAGTGCTCTGTCACTGGGGTGATCAGCTGCTCCCAGTTACACACTTGGATGCAGCCCCCCTCACAACATGAGGTCTGTGTGCCCAGCTCACGGCTTAAACATTGCTTAGCTGGTCTGAGGCATCCTTGGATCCAAATAAGCCACCAGAAGCAGAGGCCAGCCCTCATGAAAAGCGCTTACTGGCAACTACAAAACCCCCAAAGGGCAACTCGAGGCAGCCTGGCTGAGTTTTGCTGAGCACATCCCTAAGCAAAGCAGAGCACACCACCAGCCCTGCCTCCAAACCACTGTGTCCTCAGAAAAATCACAAATTAATTCCCCAATCACCCAGGACCAGGCACTTTATCCTGCAACGATGATAGCCAGAGCTTTGTGAGGTAATGGCTGGACTTGATGATCTAAAAGGTCTTTTTCCAACCTAGCTGATTTAATGATAAGCAGATATAGGGACAGTTGTTCGTCTCATGACCACGCAGATGCACAGCTCCAACAGCAGCTGTAAAACCCACCGGATTTAGGGCAGCTACAGCACTTCAACCCTGGCTGCCTGCATCGGAGAAGAGAGCCAGATACTCAACACAGGCCATTGGCACTGCCTGGAGCTTGTACTGAGTTCCCCAGGGACACATCAGAAAGTCTCCCTCACTCTTGCTGCTGTCACAGCATGAAGATAAAGCCAGGATTATTGCTGTGAGCTGCTAACAGTTGCAGGCAGGAGTCTCACATGGATGACAGCACCAAGCAGGCATCTGCCTGCACGTCTGAGGGTTTGCATCTCCTGTGGACACAGTAGGAGGCTGAGCAAGATGGGCAGGAGCACCCCAAATTCCCCCTCTGTCTGTGAGGAAGGAGGCTGCTAGGTCATGAGAGCTCCTGATGCTTTTTGGGAACTGCCTGCTTCTCCCAGTGGAAAGGATACTGGTTTTGCTGGGACAGAGGTGGGACCACACCAGGCAGAGCACTGCAGCCCAGCACCTCCAGGGGTTCACAAGCTCATGTTTTGCTGTTCACACAGTGGGGTCCCTTAGACAAGTTGTTGCTGGACTGGAAAAGGCTGGGGATTAGGTTGAGGTGGTGCTCAGTGCCTGCCCCTTGCTGCCGGACTTGTGTGAATAACCAGTTCTAGAGGGTCAGGAGACTGAACAGGAAAGAGAAGCCCAATGAGAAGAGGTGCAGTTTCATGTGTTCCTGAGAGAGGGGAGAAAATTTTGTAACAAAAATTATGACCCATAAAGATAATTTTGCTGGAAATAAACGTTTTAAGTCTGTGGCAGTTGGGTGTGTGCGTATATGAATGCCTCCTGTCATTTTCAAAGTTACACTTCACATTTAACTTCATCATTCCCGGATGCCAGGGCAGAGGCACCACAGCCCAGCACGTTCCCCCTTCACAGCCCCCAGGCTTGCGAGGAACAAGGCAGTCACCCCTAAAGGACAAACAGGACAATTTTCCTTCTGCTCTTTGGAGGAAAGAGCAAAATGCTCCTTCCAGCCCTGGAGCAAGGTTGGAATAGGGTTTCTGACCCTCTCGATTACTAGCTTTGAACAGCTGACAGCAACAGCATTTGTTGGGAAGCTGCTCTGCAGGAAGCAATTGCTGCTCTGCCCATCAGCCCCCTCACCCCTGGCAATTCCATTTCTCCATCCTAATTAGGCTCCATCCAGGGCACAGAGCCAGCAGCCCGAGGAGGAGCAGATGCTAATGAGTGCCAGTCCCAGGGGAGCACCCACCACCCCCTTTCCCTGCCTGTCCTGCACCACCCAGTGCCCATGCTCCCAATGACAGACCCAAGGTAACCTGCCCGGGGCTCCTAATTGGATTTGCTCATGCTAATTATGATCATTTTTGCCTCAATTAAGCCATTTGTTTCCCACGCAATGCCCTCGTCATAGATCTAGTGTAGAGCCTTTTGCAGGCTGCTTGGTCCACATGTGCTCTGGGGACCCCAACCTTGGGGGTCACCTTCATTTACCCCTTCAGGCTCCCTTCAGGGCCACACTTGTGTATTCACCCCCCACCGCTGCTTTAACCCCTCAATTTCTCTTCTTCTCCCCATTTCTCTCCTTCTCATCCTCTACTGTCACAGCACCTGGCTTGCTCTTTGGTGCCCCTTGCTCAGGAGATGGGGCTGGCCCTGCTGTCACCTACTAAGCCACAGAGACTAAATTGACCCCAGGGCTATGGGAGGCGCAGACCTCTGCTCAGGGGCACACAGCTCACATGGTTCCCATCACCCCAACCCCTCTGGTCTGCAGGAGGAGGCAGGTTCATGGCTTGGAAAAGCAGTGACTGGATATTTCCAGGGTGTGCAAGAGTGGAGGGGGGAAACCTGCTCCTCACTACAACCCTCCACTACAGCTCAGCGCCTGCTCCTCACCATGGCCACCCCTCTGTCTGGCTCCTGGCACTGAGGAGAAGGGTAAGGGGGGAGCACACAAAAAGCTGGGCTTGGACAGTGCACAGTGTTGTGCCCAATCTCAGCAGAGGCTCAGCTGGGCACATCCCCTCTTGGGCCCTTTCCCAAGGAGGATGACAGGGAGAATTCAGTGCATCTCCCTCTGACCAGAGTTCCATCACCTGCATCACCAAGCTGCTCCTTGCATTGTCCAGCCCCAAACCAAGCTGGGCTGCAATCACCTTGCGTGGCCAATACATGTCCCTGCAGTTCATCTCCCCACATGGGTGGGAAAAAAATGGGGAGGGGAAAAAAAAAAAAAACCAACAAAAACCAACCAAACAAGAAAACCCACCACAATAGACCAGAACAGGGAAGAAGAGGGACAATGGAGAGGAAAGGAAGAGATGCTCAGGAGTCCCTAGCAGATTCTTGCCTTTTGGCAGAAGGACAGATGCTCTCATCCCTCCCCCCAGATGTAAAGAAGGACCAAGTCCTCAAAAAGCGTCAGGTTCTGTAATACCACATCCTGGTGAACACTCTGGCTGCTGTACCACTGAACCACCCAAGTAGCCTTTTAGCCACAAACCTGCATCTCTGGGATGTACAAGCCTTATCATACTGCAACTAGACAAAACCTACGTGCAAGCAGGTATTTCATGCAGCTCACTCACAGCCCTGCAGCATCCACTACCCAGCAGTGGGGACACCCACCAGGCCACCAGCAGCCATTGTCACATTCAGGCACCTTTCACAGCCACCTCTCTCTGGTCTGAGCCTTCACACATGGCCAGCAGCTCCTTCCTCTTCACCCCACCTCCCCAACAATACAAACACGCACCACTTACTTGGGCTGGATGCAGGATGATGACCTTGGGACAAAGCAGCTCTGCAGCTAGTTCTTACTCTACCAAGCCATTTACTTCTCCCATGACTCATCTTGAGGAGGTCTCTTCTTCCTAAATTAGGGCTTAAGGTCTGGGAAGCTTTGGGCATGCCCCTCATTGCAGCCAGGTGTGCACAGAATTCATTTGCAGGTGAGCTCAGAGCACTAGATTTAGTGCTAGTTGCTTCCTCACTGTATTTTAAGGCACAATCACTCTGCAGCCTGCCACCCAGACAATGAACAAAAGCCTCCTCTTTATCTCCATATCCAGTGCTACTAAAGCTCAGGAGCAAGCAGGAAAAGCCTGCATGGATTTCAGAAAAAGCCCTTACCTAGCTATGTGCCACTAAAGGATGTTTTATTAATCTCTGCTTTACAAAGTGCTGGCTGCAGAGAACAAGAGAGCTATCAAACACAAATAAGGAGCAACTGAACTGATGCAGAGCCCAATATAATACCCAGGAGCTGCAATATCAGCTCCTTTATCAATCTTCAGAAAAAAACCTTGCTATTATTCAGCAGTAATGACACCAGTGCTATTGTGGCTGCAGATAATACCAGGTAAGAGGCATACCTGCATTTAAAGAGACACTGCCATGGGGAAGGATGTTGAGCACCTTTACGACTATGTGAGCTTCACGATTAAGGACTGTTCTGTACATCAATGGTGCACAAGTAACTGGTGTAACCTGGGAGAAAAATGCCTCTGCCTAGCCAAAGGCACCTTCCACTGAGGTAGAGGTGCAAGGAGCCAGCACCACTTCTCTGGCCAGACCTATATGGGGAAAGTCAACTTTAGAGTGCCAGGGAAGGGTTTAAGGGCTGCAGTTGGAGGAGATGGGTGTTGACCCAGCCACTTGTTTAGGGTACAAGTATCTCTTCCTTTAAATGGTTCACTGCTGGCCAGAGGAGCCCTTCACACAATCACTGCAGCCCAGCAGGAAGAGCTGCACAGAGCGCAATGTGCCCCAGAGCTGCTGTTAACAGAAGAAACAATCTTTAATTAGAAAGACATTAGCATCTCTGATCACAGCAGGGCCTGGGAGAGAGGACACCTCCATCCTCATTACTGCCCTGCCTTTGAACTCCTGGGGATTTATGTTTTTTAACTCCCACTCTTTCTTGCAGCCCATATGTATTGGGAAATACAAGAACAAAACCTCAGGGCAACTCAACACCTCCTTCCTTTCAGAACTTGGAAGGGTTTAAACTTCCTTAGAGGCTTTGCCCATGGCAGGGGACATGCACAGACATTACTAAGCTGGCAGACAGTGGTGGCTATCCACTGCCATGCTCAGAGCAGAGCTGGCCTGGCCCAGCCAGATTAAACCTGCCCAAAAGCTCAGCTTGTTCAGTACATCCCTGCTGCAGGATGCCACAGTTATTTTTAACACTTAGAGAATCATTAGTGCAAGTTGATACACACACACTCATACAGCTCAAGGCAGTTGTGTGTCAGCCACAGCCTCCAGGCATGCCCCAAGCAACAGCACCAAACATTCCCATTTTTGCACTCACATTTGGAGGAGTTCCTGCTCTTTGCAGCTTCAGATACTGTGACTTGTTCCAGGCAACATATCAAGTGCTGGTGAAGCTCAAGTCACCCCAGGTTGTATTCACGCACTTTCCGATCTGAACCTGACTTTCCAGACAACAAATCACTCTTTGCTCAAGCCTGTAGGCCTCTGTAGGACCCACAGAGGGAGAATACTCTATGGAGAAACACCCAGCCAGAGAGCCTCTAAGTGCTCACTGGGCAGCATGGACTCCTCATGAAATCATTTGCCCCAAGGGTACAGACCTGCTACCCCTGTATTCCTTGGGGATGTCACACATGCAGAGAGAGGTTCTTCTGAGACAACCATTCCATGCCTCTGCAGCCAGCCCAGGGCCATATGGGGACCAGTCAGTGTGGCCATCCATGCTCAGGTACATGGACACCCAGCTCCACTCAGCCTGAGCCTCACCTCCACACCCTGCGCCTCTCTCCTTCCCATCACCCATTTCAGCATTCCTAAATTATCACCCTCCCAGGAGCCACAAAGAGCCTCTCCACAGGAGGAATCAGAAAGAAAGGTCCTGCTGGCAGCTCCATACCCTGGGCTCCTAGCAGCAGTATGTCCATGCCATCTGGCACACAGGCAGAACCTGCCAGCTCCAGACACTGACAGCCAATTGCATCCCAATTAGCATGAAAAATAAGGTAATTTTATTATAAAGTTCAAAAAAAATATCAACATAACATTTAACAATCTTACTTAAGGACACAGCTGCCCCAGAGAACCAGGCACTTCCAGCCAGAGCAGAAGTCCAGGTCCATGGATCAGTTTTCCTGCTTACCCTGGAAAACACAACAGATTTCACCCATCACACTGGCAAGTCACCACTGACAGAGTACAAATCAACCCACTGAATAAATCTCCTCACCCTCCATTTCCCTGCAAGCCAGGCAGCTGAGCACCATCTTCATAGGAGTTAGGAGGGTATCCAGATGGGTCTTGAGCAGTAAAGGACCCCCTGTGAAGTTACTAATGATGAAGATTCTCCCACAGATCCTCCCCATTTTAAACTGCAAGATGTCGTCTGTGCCAGTGAGTCATGAAAGGCTCATGGTGACCTGCTGGTAGTAGCTGCAGTTCAGAACTGGCCACCCTGGGTCCCAGCACAAGATGCTCAACTAGCATTTGGCAATCCTGCCACACAGGGGTGGGTGAAGATGCCCGCAGCATTGCACACACCCAGCACCATCTCGACAATATATGGGGATTCTCTTCTACAACCCTTTCCTACCTCACTTGGCAGCAAAGGGAACAGAGAACTATTTTACAAAGGCTCAGAGCCTAGGGACATCCTTCCAGGCTGAAACATTTCTGAGCTCATGTCCTCCCCTGCTGCACACTAGAAGATGATGGGTGGGATTATGGCTCAGCACAGAGGAATCCTTACCCCATACTGTGACAAACTGCTGCTGTCATCACAGTCTGCATCAGCTTCCTGCCCACTGCCATCCCCACTGCTCACATCTGCTTGTGGCTTCTGGGTATCACCATCACCGCTGTCAACATTTGGAGCATCTTCCTCACTGCTCGACACAGCTGGAGCCTCTGGTCTCTGCTCTGTGTTTGCAGCCAGCAGCTCTGGAGTATCATTAACCTCAGCAGGTTTTATGTCCTCCACCTGCAGAAACAGGGGCATGCTCATGCTGAAGCTCTGCAGAAGGGCAGCACAAAACTCATGAAATTCAGATTAGTCTGAGTAACCCCAGACACCTTCTCCTTCTGCAGCCAAGGGAGCAAGGACTGAAGTACATCCTTAAAGCCCAGTATTAGAATCTACAGACATGGAGTGGGCACACTCACCTGGAGATCCAACGACTCCTTCAGCATAACAATCCCATCCTGCTCTTCAAGCTCCAGGTCTGCCTCAGTGTCATTCTGGGACTCATACTCCTCACTATCTGTTTCTATATCTGAGGGCTGGGGAGGAAAGAAATAGCCTGAGGAAGGACACACTGGCCCCATTCCAAATAGTGCTGGGACCCACAGCCAAATAGCCAAGGGTGACAGAGACGCTGCTTTGCAGGGACATAAACCGAAGGTCTATGGGAGGAGTGGGGCACCCACACCTTTCACACACCGATGATGTTCCAGTGTTCTTTGGACACCTACAGCCCTCAAAGGATGTACAGTAAAGGAAACCTTTTTAGAGCTCCCTGCACAGGATCCCCTGCAGACCTCTGCAGCAACACTCCCAGTCTACGAGGAACTAAACACAATCATCTCCAAATTGTTCAGCCCCTGAGGAACAAACCTGCTCAGCAGCCAGAAACTCTTACCTTGTATGTGAGATCTTCAGAGTCATCTTCTAACAAGTCCCTTTCCAGTTCCACCAACAAGGACTCCTCCTCCTCCTGATCTATGTCATCCCACTTCCTCTTGTTTGGTTTGTTAGACGAGTTGATCAGGCCTTCTTGGATCTCTGCAGGGATTCATAGGTGGCACAGTCATAACATACATAGAGAACAAACATACATCTGCATGCTTCCCAGCTTTCTACCCAGCACAGATGCCCCAGCCCTAGTGGGCTTTCACAGCACACGTGGTGCTCTGTGCTTCTTAACTGCAAAGCCTTCAGGTGCTCCAGGAGGTCACAGCTCTTACCGTTGAGCACATTGCTCTGGCTCCAGTTTGCTGGCTGGTAGCCCAGGATGTTCTGGATCCTGGCGGGGATGACAGAGAGGACAAAGCACGTTAGTCTCCCCCCGTGCTTCTTGGCAAGTCGTCTGGGCCTGGGAGACTGCATAGGGTAGACTTTGCCGATAATGGTCTCCATAGGGACCACAAATCCAAACCAGGCTGATGCTTTCCGAAGGATCTTCAGCTGCAAACAAGAGGTACATTAAGTCATGAGACCTTACAGCTATTTGAAGTCCTGAGTAAAACTCTTAAACCCTGCTTTGCCCAAGTGTGGAACCAAGCCAGGACCAGCTTCAGCCAAGTAAAACAGGATCAGTTAGATTATACCTTGTCTCCTCAAAGACCTCCCACCTCTCCTGGCCCAGAGAAAGAGAGAAATGTGAATTCTGCAACAATCATTAGCAGAAGGGGAGCAAGGCAAGACCAAACCAGGCAGAGGGCAAAAGCTGGGATGGGGGGGAAAGCAGAGGACAAGCACACACTGATCACAGGAAAAGATTGAAAGAAGAGAAAATATCTAGCAGAGAGACCAAAGGAATTGCCAGTCTCAAAGTTTTATCGCCCCTCGGCCCCAAACTCCTCCAGCAGGAGGAGCATCACCCACCAGGTACTTGACAGAACTCAGCTGAAGGATGTGGTGCAGGAACCTGCTGGAGAAGGAGCGAGGCTCACTGCAGGCAACTGGCCTCCCCTAAACAGAGAGAGAGAAAGGTCAGGCATACTCCACACCAGCTCTGGCAGGGGACCCAGCAGAAACAACCCCTTTAGTGCCTGGAGGATCTCTACCTGCTCTAGGCTGGTACATGGCCTTACTTGCTGATCCATGAAGCCCAAGAGTCTAGACTAGACAAGGAACCTGGGTTAGCCCAGGTTGTAGCCCTCAAGCTATTTGTAGCTACTGGCCCAGCTGCTTCTCATTGCACTGATGAGCTGCCAGCCTCCCTAATCAGTGGGGCAGTTCCACACACTCTTGTAGGGGTTCCTCTGCTATGAGCACTGGTCCTGGTGCCTGGGTGATGGCCCTCAATTAGGGGTTTATTGTCACTCAATTTGGGGTGCCTGTCTCCTCTTGGGGATTGTAGCTTGGCAAGACTCTGATTTGGGATCTCTCCTCTCATTCTGTGCTGATGCAAATAGCTGAAGGCAGAGGGTGACGAGATGCCAGAAATCCTGCCCTCTGAGTCCCCCAGTGATGGGAGAAGGTGGATCCAGGTCCCCCAGCATCCCTCCTGGTCTGTGCCCTCCCCTTGCTCCCACACTGGGGGGAAGCTAGGGCTGGGATTTGTTTTAGTCAATAAAGATGAAAGGAAGCCTGGTTCTTTGAAGGCACAGCCTGATCTATTTGCCAGCAGTTCTCCGTGCACATCAACACGCACACCACCCTTTGTAGAACAGGCTTAGCTGAGCCCCTAGAAGCGCCTTCCAGAAGCTACTTCACAGCAGATCCTCTCAGCCCCTGCTCTGGGCACTCTTATGAGGTTTTAACTTTGTGCAGACCATGCACCCAAAAGCTGTGCTGGGCATCATGTGGACAATGGATCTGCTGATCCCTGTGTGGAGCTCAGGGTCGATCCGTCCCCTTGCTCGGCACTGTGACATGCAGACAGGCTGGGATTATGCCTCTGACCAATTCAGACCTCGATTAGGAGAGATTTTCAGCTGTTGTTTCTTCCAAGCAAGTGGTTTTGGTGTGGGAAAGGCATCGAATGTTTGGGTGTCACTTTACCCCGTTGCAAGGTAACAGACACCCCACTGCAGACTCCCTGGCCTGGGGAGCAGGTACAGCACAAGGGCATTGCCCTTGGCATGAAGGGCAGTGTTGGGATAACTGGGCACCCACCTCCCTGCTCGATCCAGCTGAACAGGGCATTGTGGCAGAGGTGACCCTGCAGAGATGGGGACCTGTATCCAGCATCTGCAGATCTTGCTGGTAGCCCTGCCACTGGCCACACATTTCAGGGCCAGACATGAGCCCCTCTGGAGGTGGGATGTTTGCATGTGTCAGTGTCCCTTTCCCAGCCTGTCCATTGCAGGCAGGACCTTTGCTTTCAGGACACAGCAGCTTTCCTGAAATAGTTACTCCACAGGGTACATTTGCCAACCGCTCTTAACCAGCTGTGATAAAGCCAGTTCCACTTTATTGACTGTGCTCTCATAAATTGCTTTATGCTTTTATTGAGAAGCAGAACGTGCAATGCCAGAATTGAAGCGTTCATGGTCAGCAATCTTCTGGGGCTCATGAAGCAGAGCCTTCTGGGTCAGCAGCGTTGGGCTGCTGTCACGTTCACTCTCACAGCTCTTAATTCGCAATGAGGATCAATCCCCAAGAGGTGGAACTGAGAGGGCTGGTCCCAGTCCAGGCAGGCAGCTGGAGTGCAGCCAGTGAAGGAGGGGGTCAGTGAGGTCCCTGCAATGAGACCACATGGAGCATGCAGCAATCAGGTTTCGCATCAGGGCCATTAAACAGGGAGTTTATTAACTCAGTTTGATTCCCATCCCCGCCGGGCTGGATGTGTGGCCTGTGCCATGTCCTGCTCCGGTGTGGGGGCTTGGTTTCCCCCAGCTCTTCAGTCTAGTTCAACCATAAGCTCTTTGCTGGAACTGCCACTCACGAGGGGGCTTTGCTCAGTGTGTCTGAACACCTCTCAGCAACAAGGGTGAGCAAGAAGCAAGACAAGGGGCCCCAGAGTCCCTGCTCTCCTCCAGTGATGCTGCATGAAAGCACCGGTACCCAGAGGACTTCAGCGTTGGCGTGAAAGGGGGGTGGGAGCTTTTTATAGTGCAAATTCCAGACTTCTCCAGGCATAAACGTGCCCTCCTGCAGAGCTCATGGCATGGATATTCACAACTCTTTCTCCAGCACAGGAGGATGTGGCAGCCAGAGCTTCTAGAAAGGGAGCTGGGATCTGTTTCTTATGTGACAGAAAATCAGCCCAACAGTTATTACAGGGAGTGCTGGCACTAAGGAGTGAGTCAGGGACTAAGGCTTCTGACAAGTTAAATTGATCTCCAGCTCCTGAGGGCATCATCTCTGTTCAGCACTTAGGGCTGAGAGGGCAGATTGAATTACCAGAGATTAATAAATGAGCAGTTATCAGTTACTTGACTTGTGATATCTGAACATGCGCATGGTCCAAGCTGACAGGCAAATGTGCATTAAGACATACTTCTGTAAATCTCCCTTCTTTCTCTTTTGATGCTTAAGATACTACATGGCTCTGTCTAACAGCCTCATCGTCTTCCAAGGAACGCATGAGGACAAATCCTCAATGGCAGCTGACTGAAATGGTGAGTCTGCTGTGTTTAGCAATTAAACCTGCAGGTTGGGAGCTAGAACTCTTGGGTTTTATTCTCTGCTTGGTGACCTTCCTGAGCTCCTGGGAACCTTTTTGTGCCCCTTACTTTGTCTACAAAATAGGCAGAAATAAGTTTTGCTTCACAGGGGGATTGCAGAACTTTGTTCATCCTTGTTCACAAGACATTTCCGATGCCCTTGGCAGGATTTCCAAGGGAAGAAACATTATATGTTATTACAGCCTGCCACGGTAGAAGACTCCTTTCCTCTGGATGTGCCAGCTTGGGGATTATCAGCCTGGACAGAATCACAGATTAAAGGTTTATTTAAAATGGTTGTGGTGGGAATCGCTATGTGACTGAGCTAGGAAAGAAACATCAATTCCCTGGCACACAGCAAAGGTGCTGTGTGGTGAAACTTTGTCCCTCTGCCATATTTCTGCCAGCTGCCAGGTTACAGCTCAAGGCATCTCCCCAGCCTGTGAAGTGAGAAGGACAGTATTTCCCACTGGAGCAACGTGCCTCTGAGTTTTACAGAACGTCCTTTCCCTGCAAACCCCATGACAGGCACCAAGTATGGTACAATGGGAGATATCACTGATGTGGCAAGATAAAATAGTCATTACCAACAACTGATTATTCTGCTCAGGCCTGGTACGTTTTCTAAATGCTGTTTTTGTCTGACTCAGAGTTCTGTTCCAGCCTCCTGCAGGTACAGACAGCGGAAAAGCTCAGGGCTAATTACCCACTCCTAATCCCACGTACAGCGGGTTCAGCAGCACTAACCACGCTTGGCTCTGAGGAGGTGGAATCAAAAAAGTAACCAGCTCAAACCTCCTGGGCATGAAAGGCTGCATGGGGACAGCTCTAAACACTCAGATACCAACAGCTTCCCTGGCACCTTCTGCAGGTCTCTGCTGCCACAGCCAGGGAGCCTGGTGCTCCCACCACACCACACCATGGCCTCCCTCGTTGAGATGCTCTCCTGTGATACTGAAACCCTTTTTCCCTCTGTGCTGACTCTTCTGAAAGATCAGATGCTCCAGATGCCGGTTTATTTGAAAGAAACCCAGCCAAACTGGGCAGATACCAAGAGCATTTCCCAATGCCTCATTCCTGTAAAGTCTGTATCAAGAAAAATAAACAGACATTCCCTTTGATCTCAATGGATCTAGTATACCTCTCACGGTCTCTCTGATGGTGTTATCTCCTCTGTTCTCCAGCATTTCCACTGCAACCTATGGAAATCAGCATATATCCCTTTTCATACATCCTAGCTTACAAGGGCAGAGCAGAGACTCCCCAAGGGGTGCCAGTCTCTCACTGTTGACAACCTCAGGTGCCACAAATATCACCTATTGCATGATGAGGGCTCTTCACCATGCTGGGCACGGAGAGGTGTTGGTCTCACAGACACTGGGCCTTATGCAGCAGCAGGAGCCAGATGGGAGCAAATGAACATTTCTCTGTGTGATTTTTATGCATTGGAGCACTCAGCCTTCCAGAGATCAATACCGAGCTGCTGCGTTTGCCAAGAGTTTTATAGGCAGTGTCCATGCCTGCTGGGTGAGATAAACCCCCTCATGTGCTCATTAGCTGCACGGCTCCTCTCCCAGCTAATTGGTGCTGGAAAGGTCAAGCTCTGGCCATGAGACAGTCTGCTGCAGTCAGGAGTCCCAGCTTGGGAAGCAGGGAGGCTCATGGGGCCAGAGACAGGGATGTTCTTCCACTGATTCCGTTGGAGTTGGAGATGCAGTTTCCCAAGTGAGAGGAACCCTGTGTGTTTCCCCAGCCCAGCCCTCCTGCCCTCCACCCTGCTCACTCCTTCCAAAACACCGTCTGCTGCCCTCCAGCAGCACGTGTGCTTTCACCACCCTGCTCCATGCTCATCTCTGGGCTTCGTTGGTGGCTGGATGCTTTGAAGATAACAGCTCATCGGGTTCCATTTCACCTCCTCAGCTGGCAGTGTGTTTGGGACCAGGTAGCGACTGCCTCTGATTTAGCTGTTCTTCTCATTTGTTCCAGGAATGTGTTGGTTTCCATTACTGCAAGCATCTGACAGCCAAGCTGTGCTCATTCCCTGTGTGTGGCACAGGGAAAAGGCTCAGCATTCCTGCTGGGCAGAGCCATGTGAGCCTCTGCAAGGCACATGGCAGCAGCTGCTCCCTGCTCAGCTGTGCTTGAACAGAGAAACCACTTTTCCACCCTGGCTCAGCAGCAGGACCTCTGTCCCCTGTCGCGGTTTGCAGAGGCACAGCTGTGTGAGTGCATCCAGGTCCTTGCTTCTCCCTTCAGGCGCTCCTGGAGAGCCAACTGTGGTGAGATTTATCCACTTGTGAGGAGGAGAAATACTGGCTTCCAGCCTCCATGATGTGAAAGTCCTCCAGGCTGCAAGGGATGTGGGCTACCCCCAGTGCCCATGAGGTACAGAGCACAACGATGCTGCAGCCCTATGGCTGTGCCCGAGGCTCCTCTGTGCACATACTGTGTAGCCCTGCACACCACCTTGGTGCTGGAGACCCACCCTCAGCAAGCCCAGGAGGACCAGGACTGGTGGTGGTGCACCTCGAGCAATCTCCTTCCCCTGCATCTTCCTGTCATTTGCTGTCACTTCTTCCCCTCCAGAGCAGGGACAGTTGTGCTGAGATGGAGCAACAGAGACAGAACATGACCTGCTATGAGAGATTCTGCAGTTGTTATGATGCTGAACCCCAGCTGGGGGGAGGAGTTGGGGGGATCCCTCCAGGGCATCTGCACTGGACCCTAGGCCTGTGGTTTCTGGTTCCCAGCCAAGGAGATGCCAAATTTACGGAGCTGGAGATTTTCACTGGATGCAGTTGTATCCCGGGGTGCTGAAGGGTGACCGAAGACCTGTGGCAGCAAGACAATGGTCAGGAAAGCTACGTGGGCATTCATAAGGAGTTGCCCAATATTTTTTCCACCCACAGTTTGTCTGACCATGGTTTGCTTGGACTTGCTCCTGGATAATGTCACTCACCCATGGTTTAGTGTAGCTTTTAGGCCGCACACCACAAATACTTGGCTCAGCCTCCTCTTCAGTGCCAGCAGCGGGAACATGGTAGGCAAGGTGGTGACAAGCTCAGCACGAGGCAGTCCTGGTGGTGCTAAGTGACTACCCATCTCCTTTAACAGTCCCCCAAAGCTGCACCTCCAGAGACCAGCAGGATGGAGAGTGGTGAAGCTGGAGGTGATTTCCCATCAGAAACAGCAGTCCTGCAGATCTCTGACTCTCGTTTGGAGCTTCCCAGGGTAACTGCAGAAGGTCTCCAGCCATAAGATATGGCCTGAGAGACACAGGTGATGCTGTTGCTGATGGTAGCACATTGTAAAGGTGCCTCTGTGACAGCATGGCTCTGCATGAAGAGACCTCAGTGCCACACAGGCTTCATTACAACAGCATGATGGAGAGCACGGTCAGTGGCGAGGTCCCTCTCTGGGGCTGCTTTCCCACCCACCATGAAGATGCAGCAAAGAGTCCCGCTGGCAGGACTCATCCGAGCTGCAACAAAGCTGCTCCCTCTGCTGCGGGCTGGAGTCGGCCCAAACGAGACTGCCAGCTCAATTAGAGGGAACACATGGAAGCATCTGCAGGGAAAGCTCCAGTTTTCGGCACAGGGCAGAGCCAGGGAGCAATATTTTCATCTTGTTTCTGTTAATTATCCATGTAGATACAACAAGCTGTTAAAGTTGGAAACCAAAATAATTTCCACCCCCTGCCTTCGCACCTCCCAGGATTTGGCCCTACTGAGGAGCTGAGAGCTGTTTTGTTCATTTGTGAGGATTTTACTTCCTCCTGGCACCTCTTCCAATGAGCTTGCCTAGACATGGCAGATTCACAAGCCAAAGCCTATTGCTGTGCCCACCCTTGGGAAAACCAGCATTTGCAAGAAATAGTTTTCTCAGGCTTGGAGTTGTTTCTTACCCAGTGTGGAAATGCTTCCAGGCTCAGGCCAGACGCAGCCATGCTGGAAAAGCCTCTCCCTGTGCTAGTCCAGCAGGTCCTGCAGCACCATGAAGGCCCACGAAGCTGTGTGTTGTGCATCATGGGGTGGGAGGTCTTGCCAGGACTGCCTTCACCACACCACATCTGGCTTCCTATGGATAGAGAGAACAGATGTGCATTACTCAGAGCCAGCTGCTGTTCTTCTTGTGTCTGACAAATCAACAAACTGGCTGAAAATGAAATTGGTGCTTGTCTTGCCTCCTTTCATGTTCCTACTTAGCAAGGAGCTTGAAATGCCAAAGGAAGGGGAAGCTGATTGCTTCAGATTCCAGCCCAGTTCAGCTGCAGAGATCAGCTGGAGCGTGACAGGGCTGCAGACCCGGCAAGGGCACACAGGGCTCCTCTCTGGGAACAGGAACCTGCCCCAAGCAGAGCAGCAGCAGTGAGGAAAGTCAGAGCAAACCTGAAGCAGAGAGAGGAGGCGAACTCTGTGTACCTGGTACTCGATGGAATGAGAATGGAAACACGGCAAATCAGTTTTCTTGGTGAACAGATAAACCTACAGAGCAGCTTTGTTATTTACACCAGGGACTTCAGCGTAAACGCAAGCAGCAGAGCTGTGGTTGCTGCACAGCCCCTCTGTGTGTGGTGCTGGATAAACACAGAGACAGCCTGAACTTCACTGTGATCAGCATCCCGCATGGTCATGAGCTATGAGACTATTACCAGATAACTCCAGTAACCACTGGGTAATTGGGCCTGCAAAGCAGGAACAGCTAGAGAGCTGAAGGAAGGGGAAGGGAGACCAAGGCACCATCTTCTTATCATATCACAGAATCCCAGACTGGCTTGTATTGGAAGGTACCGTAAAGCTCACTCAGTTCCAACCCCTGCCACGGGCAGGGACACCTTCCACTAGAGCAGGTTGTTCCAAGCCCCTGTGTCCAACCTGGCCTTGAACACTGCCAGGGATGGAGCAGCCACAGCTTCTCTGGGCACCCTGTGCCAGCGCCTCAGCACCCTCACAGGGAAGAACTGCTGTCTAAGAGCTCATCTCAATCTTCCCTCTGGCAGGTTAAAGCAATTCCCCCTTGTCCTGTCCCTACAGGCCCTTGTCCAAAGCCCCTTCCCAGGTTTCTTGTAGGCCCCCTACGAGATATTTCCCAGCCTGGAGGCTGAAAAGTTAAAGGCACCTGGTTTGCAGCTCTGGAGCCTTTCTCTGAGTTATCTCCAGCCTCCAGACACCTCCTGGTTCAATGACCCTCAGCTGACACTCTCCACAGCTGCCGTCTCCTCCCTTGCTGCGTGAGCCCATGTGAACCTTTGGCCCCTGCTCTCAACAGCCCTTGACACATTTTTGTGTGATGGCAGCCAGCAAGTAAATTTAGATGGTCAGCAAACATGAGAGTTGTGAATCTCTTCATCAGAAAGGCTGAATAATGCTCGCCCAGATGCCATGTTCTTGTCTTCTACCTTAACCCCTTCTTCACCTGGGCAACTGCATGTGAAAGTGCTACTGGAGACTTACAAACCAATATTGCTTTCCCCATCAAAAGCCATGAGACGTACTTTTTAAAAGCTACGAGGTTCACCTTTGTATGTGACTAAGTGAGGTCTTGTGAGACCTCACTTGGAGTATTGTGTACAGTTCTGGTGTCCTTAACATGAAAAGGACATGGAGCTGTTGGAGCAAGTCCAGAGGAGGGCCACGAGTGTGATAAGAGGGCTAGAGCACCTCTTGTATGAAGACAGGCTGAGAAAGTTGGGGCTGTTCAGCCTGGAGAAGAGAAGGCTGCGTGGTGACCTCATAGCAGCCTTCCAGTATCTGAAGAGGGCCTATAAGGATGCTGGAGAGGGACTCTTCATTAGGAACTGTAGTGGTAGGACAAGGGGTAATGGCTTCAAACTTAAACAGGGGAAGTTTAGATTAGGTATATGGAAGAAGTTCTTTACAGTGAGGGTGATGAGGCACTGCAATGGGTTGCCCAAGGAAGTTGTGAATGCTCCATCCCTGGCGGTGTTCAAGGCCAGGTTGGACAGAGCCTTGGGTGACATGGTTTAGTGCGAGGTGTCCCTGCGCATGGCAGGGGTGTTGGAACTAGATGATCTTAAGGTCCTTTCCAACCCTAACTATTCTATGATTCTATGATTCTATGATTCTCTGTTCTTTGAGCTAATTGCTTTAAAAAATAAGAAGCAGGATTCATTATGTTTATTTAATTGCCCTCAGGGCTGGCTGTGCTGTGAGGGCAAATTTGATTTAGCAAGTAGATGATTTTCATTAGGGGGTAAAGAAGATGAGAGAACAAGTGTGTGTGCTGTTCTGTCCCTTAACAGAACTATACTTTGTGAAAGCTCTTGAGAGTGTGAGGCTGGGCTGCCTTCACTTGCAGTTACTGTACCCACTGCCCCAGATTGCTCTAGGGATGGAAAGGATATCAGTGGAATAGGAGTGGACAGTGCAGAGTGTGAAGCACCTTTGTGCTGAGCTGCAGATGTCACCTGCTCTCCAAACAGGTCTTACAAAGGAGCATCATGTCCTTCTGTCCCAGCAAGACTTCACCTGCAGAGCTCCTCAGCTGGGCAGGGAGAGCTCGACCTGGCCTCCACCTGCCTGACTGCAGAGACATTTAACATCTCAGGGAAACTGAGGCACAGAAGGTTACCATACTCACCCAAAGCTGCCCACAGGGAAGAACTTCTTGCCTAACATCTCATCTCAATCTCTCCTCTAGCAGGTTAAAGCCATTCCCCCTTGTCCTATCCCTACAGGCCGTTGTCCAAAGGCCCTCTCCAGGTTTCTTATTGGCCTTCTTTTTTCCTCCTCTTTTTTCTCATTCTTAGTCAAAACACAGCACTGCACCAGCTACTAAGAAGGAGAAAAATGACTGCTATAGCTGAACCCAGGACACTCCCTTGGGAGCTAATTTTCTAAATTATACTGGGCTATGTGCTGCTGACAGTTTGGCTTTGCTCTGAAGGAAAACCCACCCTTGGAGCTGGACTGGTGGACTCTAGTTCACCTCTGAATCGCCCATGCCCATGGCAGAGCAGCCATCCTTCCCATGGGGCAGCTGCCTGAATGGACCATCATTTGCAGGAGCAAGAAAATAGCTGTTCTTCACTGCTGCTTATCAGAGTGTGTCCATGCTGGGCTTGTTACCTGCAAGAACAGCAGAGGTGTGTAGCTCTGTGTGCCACCGAGGGGGCTTTGAGGTAGAAAAAAAAGCCCAACAGAGAAGTATAAGGATGGGCTGAGGATTGCAGAGCCTGTGGACATGTGGCCCTCTGAGCTAAATGGCAAAAGCTATATGTTTGCTAAGTGGAAGCTCTTGGCAAAAACCTGTGGGAACATGGTTGCACAAGTGCTAGCGTCAGAAATACTGATGTTTTTGAAAGCTTGACAAGGAGGAGCCCAGGAAGGAGAAAGTATACATTGGGATTTGTGTGACCGGCACAACAGAAGAAGATGTCAAAAGTGACACTTGTCACCAATGGGTGAGTGGAGCCAGATACAGATCTTGGGGTGGAAGAAGCATGTGCTGTTGTGGGGGTTTTGGATGGTAACTTTGGAGCTATGGGTACACTGACCCGGTTCGGTTCATCTTCACCAACTTCCCTAGCAGCTGGCTCGGCAAATGTCTGGTGGGATCGGACATGCTGATGTGAAGACTTCAAGTTAATAAAATGCTTCTTTGTTTTGGAAAGATAAATCTGCAGTGTGCTTCCATTCCTTGACTGGATGTGGGTCTTTCAAGGGCAAGCACTGAGCTAGCTGAGCTGGCACATGGGGAGGATGCCTTGACCCATGGCTCAGCTCTGGTACGGGTGTATGAAGATGAGCGGGGTATGCAGACGCATCAGGGAAATGCTGGGGTCCTGGGCAAACCTGTAAGACCACAAAAGCCCCTATGAACAAACCTAATCCACTGCAGGAGAAATGTCCAGGTACAGCCATTTGGAGGCTGCATCCTGTTTCTGTGCTCAGAAAGCACATCCCAGTTCCTGTGACTGAACACTGGGATGAGTCTATGAGCCCAGCAATATGACCCTCTAAAGAACATGTGTGGATGTTTACACAGCTATTCGTAGCCACCCTTCAACAACAGAGCATCACACCCATCCCCTGCTTTTCCATTCCTTAGAAAAACCTGTGACTCTTTGCTCCATCCAAAGCTTAGCATATTTCTAACCCCCTGGAAGTTTGACAGGAAGTTTTTACCCTGCCCAGAGATGTCTCTTGTCATCATACCAAGTATTTTAGTCTCCATATTAATGCTGTTCAGCCTGTCCAGGGTCGCTCTGCCCTGCAAGTCCTCCCTTTCCCCCCACACACTTGGCACACTTCATGGATCCAGATCCATTGATATTTTCCCTCCCCTTGGCAGGTATCTCAGCCACTGGCCTGCGAAAGGGCAGGAGGAAGGAAGAGGTTGCTGCCATGTTGCTGCTCCATAGACTAGCTCAAGGAAGAAAATCTGTGCATGGCGACGGAGGAGGGAGGAACAAGGGGGCTGCTGTGTATCTCTGCCTTCAGAAGTGAACGTTTTTCAGGATAGAGCTGTCAGGGAGATCTCTTTTCTTCTCCTTCTCTTTCTCCCTTCCTTCTTTCTTTTCTTTGCTCTGCCACCTTACAGCTCTATTCCACTGCATGTAACCTTTCAGACACACACTTTCCTGCAGTCCCAGCAGATTCTCTAAACTTGACAGCACAGTGAGAAACCGCTGGAGGCAACTAAACTCCCAATCTTCTTTGAGGATTACACTCTGTAGGAGAGCTCCTCTTGCTCTCCTCTTCTGCGAGAAGTTGCAGTCTGCCTCACAGCCTCCTGCCAATAAGGGTGATATGTAGAAAAAAAGATTACTTTAGCCAACATTGCTTATACTTTTGGAGTTGACATATTATTAAAAAATGGTTCAATCAAGCTTTTTATTATAGAAGGAGAGTGATGAGAATGCAGAAGTAGATGCTAGATCTACCCAATTAATGAGATCAGTCCTATTGATTTGATGAGGGTGATTCACTGGCTTGAGATAAAACAGCAGCTTATTTATCTCCTGGATCATGGCCAGAGGATGCAGTATCTTATAGAATCTGCCCCTTAAATATCACAACTAGCTACATTCAGTGCAGGAATCCAGTCCTTTTAGTAGTCCTAGTCTTGAGACTACATTGGGGGTTTTATTGCTGTTATTTTAGGCAGAGTGCCCAAGAGGGAATCAGGATGATTAATATTCAGGGAACAAATCCAGAGGTAATGTTCCCCCTGAGCCCGGGGACAGGGATGCTGACAGCTCAGTTTTCTGGGTAGCTGGGTAGAACCGCTGATTTCCTAGCTGTGCTTTGGATACGCTGCCAGCAACAGTTAGGGATGGATGGATAGGCCTAGAAATAAAACCTGTGTACCCACACAGCTCACCATCTCTGCTGAAAGGGACCATTAGCCCTGGCTCTATAGGCTCAGTGCTGTCTCTGGGGTACCATCTACCACAGGATGTGCAGGTGGGATCTCCCTGCTTGAATGCCCCCTCTACCTGTGTCCAGGCAGGAGCCTGTTTGCATATGAACACCTCTCCTATGAGGAAAGGCTGAGAGAGCTGGGGTTGTTCAGCCTGGAGAAGACTCCAGGGAGACCTTATTGTGGCCTTGCAGTGCTTAAAAGGGGCCTATAAGAAAGATGGTAGAGACTTTCTAGCTGGGCCTGTTGCGATAGGATGAGGGGTGATGGTTTTAAACCAAAAGAGGGATATTAGGGCTGGATGCGAGGAAGAAATTCTTTACAATGACGGTGGTAAAACACTGGCAGAGGTTGCCCATAGAGGTGGTGGATGCACCATCCCTGGAGACATCCAAGGCCAGGCTGGATGTGGTTCTGGGAAAACTGATCTAGATGAAGATGTCCCTGCTCATTGCAGGGTGTTTGGACTAGAACATGCACCAGCTACTAAGAAGGAGAAAAATGACTGCTATAGCTGAACCCAGAACAGGTTCCTTCCAACCCAAACCATTCGATGATTCTATGTGCTTTTAGCGCAAGCCTGAATTCAGGTGCCCTTACATCAGCAAGCATCAGTCCTCCCAGGTCCACAGACACATCCAGCGTGGCTCACCACGTTGTCCCCAGCTGGGATAGCTGGACATGGAGCCAGACACCTCCAGGACTCCCAGCAGTGGAGCAGCGTGCGGCAGCCCGGTGATGGGTGCAAGCTCAAGGTGCTGAGCTCCAACACCTATATCCTCACTGGCCTCGGCTGCGAGGGATGTGGCAGCACCTCGGCTGCTGTTGTGCAGCATCTGGTGCCCTCCCCTGGCTCTCTGCCGCACTGCTCACGCCTGATGCCAACCTCCAGCTAACTGTCCGGTGCTCACAGGTTTTCAGCACAGGCAAGAAAGTTGCTCTTTGTCCTACATTTCAAACGCCTGTGGGTTTGTCATCTTTGTGAACAGCTCAGGACCTTTAAGAGCCCCTCTCTAGGTTACATTTCAAAGAATCATAGAACGGTTTGGCACAATAAATGCTGATGCAGCTGAATCCAAACACATTCATTGCTTGTTCAGGAGTCAGGGAGAGCACCAACATTTCTGAGAACAGCATTCGGTTTCCTCCAGCACCAGTGCCAGGACTGACACTGAACACTGGGCAGAATGGATCCCCTTCCCTCAGGAACAGCTCACGATCCTCGGTGCTTCTCTGCAAATGTGATGCTATCTGTTAGCGAGTAGCTGACAGGGAGACTGGGGCCTTACTGCTGCTCCCAGGCAGCGCCTGTAGGAGGGGTGTTATGAGGTTGTTTCTTAAAAAAACCCCTAATCTTACCCTTAGCTAAATGAGGATGGGTTTAAACCAAGACACAGAGGGGAAACGAGAAGAAGAAAGGTAAGCTAATGGTAAAAGAAGAAATTAAATATACTAAGACAGAAAGTTGGAGGAGAGAAATCCCCATCCCTGGCAGTGTTCAAGGCCAGGTTGAACGGGGCTTGGAGCAACCCACTCTGGTGGAAGGCGAACCTGCCCATTGCAGGGGGTTGGAACTGGATGAGCTTTAAAGTCCCTTCCAACCAAAACCATTTCATGATTCTATGATTTCCTACAGTCACTCAAGATGGTGCTTCTGTTCCATCTCCTGTAGCCAGTTGCTGCTGCCCATCACAAAAGGCAGAACACTGGTTTTAGAGGGACGACAGTTTCCAAATTTGTTTTTAACTAAACTAACATGTCTCTCAATTTGTTTGTAGTTTTCAGTACTTTGTGGTTGGTTCATTGTGGGAATGCAGGGACCTGGAACAGACAGTCGTTCTCATATAGCCACCAAATACTTCATGTTCCCATGGTGAGGGCAAAAAACAAGCCCTCCTAAGCTAAGTGTCCTGCAGAGAGTTTGTTGGTCCTCAGTACTTTGCTAAAAAACCATTCAGATGTTGCCTGAAAGGAAGTGTGCAGAAATGCCGGGCTCTGAACAGGAGCCACTTTGGGACTGTTGGAGGTGCAGACCCATATGACAAGGTGTACATCACTTTGTCAGCACACGCAGCGCTCTGCCCTATTTCAGCTGAACATGCTCCTCCTGAGACTTGTCAAAGCTTTCACAATGGAAAAAAGACAGCTTCCACTCGCAGGCATGCAGCTCCCAATAGAGTCAGCTCCCATGGGAATACAATCAATCCTTCATGGGCAGGAGTTCAGAAAGTGAGAGCAAAGTTTTGGTGTTTTCTTTGAGCACAATATGACAACGTGATCTTACATTATTCATTGGACACTCCTGACAGTGCACACCACACAGGAGAGTAGTCTCTCCTATGCTTTAAATTCTGAGTCTGCCTATGCAAGGGGAATAATAATTAGACTCTTGTAAATGTTAAAAAAGAAATATCTTAACACTAACTAAACTTCTTTCTCTTTCACAGTTAGAGCGGTTAACATCCCAATAAAAGGTATCACAGGAAAACAGTATGTTTATTCATCAAATGATTTTCCTGAATGTAAGGGCCTCTCCTTTACAAATTACATGATGAAAGAGCAGATGGCATGCGAAGACGCAAAAAAGCCTGACTGTTGCCTTGTGTGTGATCTCAGAAGTGAGGTAGCTCAACTGAACATCATCATTAATATTTAAGGGAAGAGCAAGACTTCATCAGGATCCAGAGCTGCCTGCTACACATGGATAGTGTAAGGACAGTCCATTCCAGCAGGACACTGTGGTCCTTTGGGCTGGAGGATACCTGGCCCACTAAACAGGAGTCTTCTGTCCATCACCAAGCTGAGCATCAAAAACCTTGTGACACCTGGTGATTGGAAAGGACCAAAGCCCTTCACTAATGGGTGGTTGTGGTACCCAGCCTTTCCAGCGATGACAGTGACCTCACAAACTGGAGGTCAGTGATGAACGGAGTTCAAGGTCTGCCTGAGTCTGCTGCTCAACTCCTGCCCATGATCATGCTGACTGGTGCTGCAGAGCCAGCAAAGGCTATGTCCTCTGTGGTGTCTCAGCAGGACAGCCAGCCCCACACTAGCTGGACAGTCAAGCAACAGCCAAAAGGTGAGAAGATGCAAGAATCACCTACATGAACCTACTGTGCTGGGTCGCTGCCACTACAGCTGAGCAGTCATGGCAGTGTGAAAGGAGCTTGCCCCATGTGTAAAGATGTCCAAAGCCATGGGACCTGGCATGGGAACTGCAGGAGCAACTGCTCCAACCCAGCCAGGCTGTGGAGCACAGCACAAAGAGGTCAGATGTTCATGTCCAGGCAACATGGTGCTCAGCGCCTTTTGAGCACAGGAAAGCTCTCTAGCAAACTCTCCTCCTAGCTCTCAAAGTCCAGGTATCGGAGGCTGTTAGCCTTATTGCACGTCTTTCCAAGGACATGGAACCAACAACATCTGACTTCAAGAACCTGGAGCAGAGGTGACCTCCACTGACAAAAGTGCTGACTGAAGCAGGACTGTGGCTGCATGCTGCTTGCATTGTCACCTTTGTCATGCTGCATCCCTAAATGAAAGCTCAAAGAGCCCAGGGGAAGGCCAGGCAAGAGACAAAGTCAGCAAATGAAATGTCTCCACTCAGCCTTTTTATCAAGGACACAAGTCTTTGAGAGATGAAAGGTGCTGCATGCAGTGGCAACTTCCAGATGATAGACATGGCCTGGAGGAGATTGGCTGTTTGCTGCAATGTTCCTGCTGACCTGGGTAGGAGAGTTGGTCAGGGGGGAAAAGGAGGAGATAAAAGGCAGAGCCTAGGAGCAGGAAAGAGCTGCAGTGTCTCTGGAGGAGCAGAGACGTGAAGGAATGAGAGAGGAGGAAGTCATGTAAGTATGGAGAGCTGGATATTAAAGAGCCTGAACGTCTGTGTACAAGAGGATGAACACAGGACAGGCTTGACATGCAAAAAGCTTTGGGAAGTTCAGTCTCAGTGAAACAGTGAATAAAAGCCAGTCTGGAGGCATCCTGAGGGATGAGAAAGGACAGGAACGCAGGCAGTGCCTGATTATTATTTTTAGGTAAGAGGAGTTAGGAGAGCATCTGGTCATCAGTGGACTGAGACCATGCTCATGAAACTCTGGGCACACTGGCACTCTAGCTCAGACTAAGGACTGTCAGAAGAGAAAACTAAAGGGACTAAACGTGCTGCATTTACACCCATCTCCTGTTGTAGATGCGAACAAAGTGGTTTGACGTGTTTCCCTTACCCAGCCTGTGCTGGGAGGTTGCACCGAGGCCATCCCTGTAGGTACACAGAAATGTCCTTTCAATCATCTGAGCCCCTGTACCAGTTAGTCTGCAAAAACCTGAACTGCCTTGTAAAGATTGAGTGTCCTCTGCACACATGAAAACAAATGGCTGTAAAATGAGGAACTTACTATGTTCAGAGAACATAAATTTATCTGCTTTTATTTATTCAGGGTGTTGATCTTTAAGTCTCAAGATTCACACTGGCTTCTTACCATCAAGTTGCGAATCATTATGGAGTGCCTGGGAATGACATGTCTTTACTAGTGTGATACCAGAGTATAATTTTAACAGAAATGTAATGCAAGTTTTGTGATTTCTTCTACACAAGCTGAGAAGATCCACCTTTCCCATCCAGACTTTTTTCCTAAAGGAAAATAACTACATTTACTTCAGAGTGTCACTTTCTGAAGAAGGGTTTTGTCATTTTCTATGCCATTAAACTCCACACTGCTCTAGTATCACATTCTTGTGGTGAGATTATAACCATGACAAACTACAATAGCTATCAAGGCCATTGTCAAAATCTGTCTGGACTTTTTGCACTTAAATTAAGTGTTCTGAATACTAATTTTGTTCCTAGAAAGAAAACTTCTTGGCCTTTTACATTGAAGAAACACGATAGGAAATGGATCCTGTCTTGAGTATGTTGTTACTATAAATAAGAGGTGTGGACATTTAAAAAATTCCAGCTGAATCTCATGCTTCAAAGGCCACGTGGCTCTTTTTTTTAGGTCAGGAGAGGATTCCTCCCCTCCTCGATGCACCACCACATTTTCAAGGGTTGTAGCAGATGTTTTCAAGAATTCTGTGGGCCTGATCCTTGTCTTGGCTGGTTCCAGATGCCAGACTGCAGGATGCTACAACTGAGAAAGCACAAGAAGGAAAGGTCTGGCAGCAGTGACATTTCCTGAACATTTGCTTTCATTAGAGCAGTCTTTACATTCTGGCCAGGCTGCAGTTTGGCTTAGTTTGCAGCAGACAAATGTGTAGTTACAATGAGAGCTGGGCAGATGAAAACAGGCTTGTGCGTGGTACCCAGCAATAGCATCAGCGGAAGAAGCAGCAGCTGCTCTTTTCCCCACTACTGAAGCTACATATGGCTTGCAGCATCTACCAGCAGAGATTTGGGTGGCCAAGAGGGATGGTGTCCATCAGCTTGGCAGGGCAGTGTACGTGGTGGAGAAGAAACCTCTGACCCTGCTCTCACATGCACTAGGTTCCCGTGCCTGTAAATATCCTGCTTTCAAAAGCAATTGATGACACAAAGTTCATCCAAGCACAAACACTAGTTACCGCAGGATTTCCCAAGCCTTCCGCTCCACACTATGATACTCCAGGCTGAACAAACTTCCTATCTGCTGTAATTGTTTTGACACTTTCAGTTCTGCCTGGGGACAAAGTTCAGGTGGAGGCAGCTGAACCTGGCACCTTGTCCTTTCTGCAGACCAAGACGCTCTTGCAAGTGGAATAAGCTCATAAGCACATCTGCCTTCTCGCTGCTGGCCTTGCTCTTGCCTCTACTCCACCCTATGTTCAAGACCAGAAAAAGGTCAAGAAAGTGAGTGAAAAGGGGTCTGACATTGTAGGGCTGATGTTTAGCTCACAATGTACTTGGGCTTAGAAGCTCATCCCTTGGGATAATGGAAACCAGCTCGGGACCCATAAAGGCCAAAGGCAGCTTCCCTCTATTAGCTATTCAGACTGCCCAGGAAACAAGCTGATTAGTAATATTTGAGCAACCTGGTCTAGTGGAAGTTGTCCCTGCCCGTGGCAGGGGGTTGGAACTGGATGAGCTTTAAGGTCCCTTCCAACACAAACCAGTCTATGATTATATGACTCCGCTAGCAGGGGAGAAACTGAGATGAACCTTTGATAATTGATGTAAAAATTCCTTGATGACCTCTTGTTATGATTAGATTCATTACGGAAATCACATAGAGAAGATGAAACGTTGTCTGTATCTGCACCCTCATCTGCTTGGCTCAGTACAAACATAGAATTCGACAGCCGTACTGAGAAAATCTTTTAGAAACTCACATAATTCAATTAGACTATCAGAAAGTTGATCTAATCATGTCAGTTCAATTATTCAGACTAGGGCAAGCTAAAATCTTTCATGTTACTTAAACTGGAAGCCTTCTGCTGTGCCAGTCCTCTGGTAGCAATCCACTCATCTAAGGAAGAGATTAATTCAGACTTTATTCTTGCTTTTCAGTGCAAATAGTGGGTCTTTTTGGATAAGCCTGATATTAATCAGAAGGAACAACGTATCCTGGGCACCACAGACTATATTCTGCAGTGTAGGAACAGATGCAGTGTGGGCTGGGATTCCTGCAGGTGGGGATACACACAACCACATTTAACATTGGGTCTGGTCACAGAAGCTGTGCCTGCCTCCCATGGAGGTGTATTTTGTCACAGGCCCCCTTGTCCACTTCAGCTTGGCATCATGAGATTTCATAATGATGATGCTTACATGTTCCCTTTTCTTGCTGTTCTTGTTCATTTTAATCTTTTCCATCCTCACTGCATTCTGCTCATGTCCTTTCACATGTTCCCCACAAACCCAAATGCAAGATGACAAGGTTTCCCACTATTTGACACACTGAAGGGAAGGGATGCCATCCAGAGGGACCTTGACAGGCTGGAGAGGTGGGACTGTGCAAGCCTCATGGAGTTCAACAAGGCCAAGTCCAAGGTGCTGCCCCTGGGTCAGGGCAATCCCCAGCACAAACACAGGCTGGGGGAGACTGGATGGAGCAGCCCTGAGGAGAAGGACTTGGGAGTGTTGGGTGAGGAGAAGGTCCCCATGACCTGGCTTCAGTGTGCGCTTGAGTCCAGAACCCCCCTGTGTGCTGGGCTGCACCCCCAGAGCCTAAGCAGCAGGTGAAGGGAGGGGATTCTCCCCCTCTGCTGCGCCCTGGGTAGAACCGCCCTACAGTCCTGATTCAGCTCTGGGGCAACAACACAAGAGGGATGTGGAGCTGTTGGAGCGAGTCCAGAGGAGGCCATGGAGATGCTGCGAGGGCTGGAGCAGCTCTGCTCTGGAGCCAGGCTGAGAGAGCTGGGCTGGGGCAGCCTGGAGAAGAGAAGGCTCCTGAAGGGGAGACCTTAGAGCAGCTCCAGTGCCTAAAGGGGCTCCAGGAAACCTGGAGAGGGGCTTTGGACAAGGGCCTGTAGGGACAGGACAAGGGGAATGGCTTTAATCTGCCAGAGGGGAGATTGAGATGAGCTCTTAGGCAGAAGCTCTTCCCTGTAAGGGTGCTGAGGCGCTGGCACAGGGTGCCCAGAGAAGCTGTGGCTGCCCCATTCCTGGCAGTGTTCAAGGCCAGGTTGGACACAGGGGCTTGGAGCAACCTGCTTTAGTGGAAGGTTTCCCTGCACAGGCTTGAAAGCCCCTTCCAACCTAAACCAGTCTCTGAGCTTATGGTTTGCTTGTCTGGCAGAACTTTCACTGGGGTCACTGGGACATCAGCTGTCTGTGCACATTCTAAATCTTCCTGTGTTCTCCGAAAGGGCCCAAGATCTGACCTTCAGCAAACCCTTTTCTCCCAGCCCTACTGTACCTTATTCCTGACTCTTAGCCTACACCCATATACTTGGTATCCCATCAATCACCTATGTTTCTTTGTGGTTAAGGTGCTCTGCTAACACCCTGACTCTTATCAAATCCTTGGTTTATAGAGACAAAATGCTCTTAACACTAAGCAATGTGGCACTACTGTTCCTTTTGAAGCTGCCCTGTGGTTAACACATCCTCCTTGAGAACAAAAACATTGGAACAAGTGGATGAAAGGTAAACAGATGAGCCTTTCAGCCTGAAGCCTCACCCCTGAAGGCACTCCAAAGATATAGGGAATTTAGCCTTGATCAAACAGAGCTATGAGCACACTGCTTGCGCTGCACTCGGCTATTGTTTTTGGGCAAGTCCCAGCTAGCAGCAGTGATGGCCAGATCTGAGGAGGAGAAGGAGGAAGAGGAGGGGGGAGCATCCGAGAGCCAGCTGGCAGGAGCACTGTTTATGCTCCTGTTTGCTCACTTTGTCTCAGAGACTTCGAAAAGCCTCTCACTCCCAGGAAAACAAATAAATCACAAGCTGCTGAAGGAATCCTGAAGAACACAGTAAGCATGGCAACAGCAAGCTGAGTTCTCTGCAGAGGGATGTAAATATGCTCTATCTGCATGGATCTACAACACTACGTGGGCATTTTTGCTACCCCTGTTTTATTCTAGGGACCAGTGGTGAAGAGATGGAGGCTCAAAGCTGCTCAGATAAGAGCAATATGGTGCTGTCCAAGTTGTGTGGTTAAGTAGCTCCACAGTGAAAAGCTCTCTCATTGATTAGAAATTAGTTAAGAGATAAAAAAACCAACAACAAAATATAGAATTAAGAGGCAAACTTTCAGCAAGGGAGGAGATTATCAGCTCTATATCCTAAAAATTTCTGCAAGACACAGGATTGCTGCCTATATTTAGTGAACAATGGATGTAAAAAAATTATAGCTTACAGAAAATTATTTAGAGGTGAGAGAATTTTGAATTGTCCCAGATATGAAAGGAGAGGAAAAAAGATCAGCTGGGCAATGGGATGGCAGATTAAAGTCCCTGAAATGTGATGCATATGGGAAGAAAGAGTTTGAAGTATTCCTGGTCTTCATGCATTGTAAATCAACCAAAAGGCCTTGGTGCTACTTTAAAAAGCTCATTAAGAAGCACATGCTCAGCAAAGTGTTCTAACCAGAAAAGCAGTAAGACATTAGGATATTTAAATATAGGTTTTATGTAATGATGAAAATATTATAGTGCCATATATTACGTTAGTGATGATGCCTCCTCATCCTTAACAGTGTGTTCAATCCAGTTTTGTTCCCCTCATTTGGAAAATATAAATCAAGTTCAAAGAGTGCGAGAAGAAATGCTAAAGACTTGGTAGATTTCCATATGAAAAGAGAC
The DNA here is from genome assembly GCF_004027225.2 of Strigops habroptila. Classification (NCBI taxonomy): domain Eukaryota; kingdom Metazoa; phylum Chordata; class Aves; order Psittaciformes; family Psittacidae; genus Strigops; species Strigops habroptila. The sequence continues at coordinate 2,921,801 of NC_044296.2, forward strand.
TGCTTGGCCTACTCTGACTTCAGATGAGAAATTAGTAATGGAAAAAATCGAATTTCATTCACTAATAAGTGATATGGGAAAAGAAAAAAGAATGATATTCCAAAATACTTTGTGTTGTACTGTTACCGGAATAAGAATGAGGCAATGCTATAAATTCAAACAACCCTTTTATGTCAAGCACCATTAAAACTCAGACAAAGTACTTTTGACCTGGAAACTCCTTAGTACAATACAGTAATTTGTGTCCAAGAATTTAGTGAGATTCCAAAAAGTTACCCCCTCTTCCCACAAACACTTGCATGCAGACAATGCTAATTCTCACAAATTCTTACTCAATTCTCAGTGCTCTGGGAGACTCCAAGAGCCAGAGCTCACACTTCTAATATACCACTGAAACTGGGATTTTAGACGACCCACTTGCCAAGACATTTTCTCCAGGAAACATCCAGAAATGCTTCTGTAATTTCAAACCTAGTAAATCTAGGCTGATGTTATCCACTTGTCAGTTTAGCTACCGATGTAATGATTAAGGTGTGTGAAGTTCAATTCACATGCACATCCTTATTTCAAGCAATTTTAGGTAACTCCCTGACCTCCAACTGCCGGTTTTAAAGCCTCAAACAAAACAAAACCAAAAAACCCAAACCAACCAACCAAACAAACAAAAAAAAAATCCATCACATTCCAACTCCAGATGCAATTCTGTGCCTGGGGGTAGAGCCAGCCACATGCCTGGGTAACTTTAACAGCACTTTGTGGGAAGTCCAGTGGTCACTGCAGGTTCTGCGGGGGACACCTTCATTGCATTGCAAGTGGCCTCAAGGCCAGTCTCACAGTGAAGTTCACCCTCAAGTCTAGTTGTTGGTTCTTAAGAGTGAGCTTAGGGCCAGATTCAGGGCAAATTACTACACTTGAGAGCTACCCCTGCATTTAAAGGGTGCTCCAGGTAATACCAGCTGCACCAGCAGCCGACTCATGCATGACTAAGCTGTAGGCACACATGAGTGTTTAGTCAGACAAAGATGGCCTCAAGTGCTGCCTGGAAATTTTCATTCCTCCCTGCTGTGAAGGCAGAACAAATCCACAGCAGGTTGAAGTTCAGCTCCCATCCACAGCCATGTGGCCTGGAGCTGGACCCCAGGAGAGCTCTGAAACTTGGGTGTTCCCAAAACCAGCCAGCTCAGGTAGAGCATTAAACAGCAACAAAAGTCCTCTTCTCTCCTTGTGGGTGGGACTGCTCCAGAGCTCCAAAGTAATGGTTAAATGCTGGGACAGAGGCAGTGGGGGTGACACAAGAAAGTCTCAATTTACAATTTGGACCAAAACTTTTAAACCCTTACAAGAATCCTCTTTTTTTTTTTTTTTTTCCCCCCTTTCAAATCTGCCCATGTTGTTTCTAGACAATCCTCAAATATTAGTACTGGAGATTTTAATTCTCAAAGAGAAATCCATACCTCGCAGGACCAGAAAGCTACACTGACAACACATATCAAACTCAGTTTTAATCCCTGCCAATCCACTGGCTACAAAAGGCATTCTCAGGTTAGATATAAAGAAGTTCTTCCCTGTGAGGGTGGTGAAGGTTCTGGCACAGGCTTCCCAGAGAAGCTGTGGCTGCCCCATCCCTGGCAGCGTTCAAGACCAGGCTGAACAGAGCTTGGGCGACATGGTCTAGTGTGAGGCGTCCCTGCCTGTTGCAGGGGTTTGGAACTGGATGAGCTTTAGGTTCTTTCCAACCCAAACCAGTCTGTGATTCTATGATTCTCTTTCCCAGAGAGTACTCCCAACCTCTTCTGATGAGTAAGGTTTTCTTTGTCTTGGGTTTTTAGCTTCATTTTTTTGTTTGCAGGATACCCCCTCATTTCAAGACACTGAACACATATCTCAACAATGCAATTTTGGTATTTCAATTTAAAGCAAGAGGATCATCTCAGAAAAGCTCACCATGTGATGTCCTGAGTGCCTGTAGGAGGCTGGCACATGGGGTTCCTACTGACCTTATATCTGCAATGTGGCTGTGGAGAAGAAATCTTGTGTCTCATCCAGCTTTGAGTCCCCGACAAATATTCCTAGAGATAGTAAAACAAACTGTGAAACATTTAGAAACCTTTACAGACCTTTCATGCTGCAATATTGTAAGTGGATACAGTTTCCATGTGTTTATACATTTTTAGAAATGTAGGGAAGAAGCCATCTTCTGTTACTAATATGAAAAGAAATTATCATGAAGGATTAAAATGCAAATTAAAATACGGTCTTTGTAGGTAAGCCCGCAGGGGCAATACTGGTTAGGAATGTATGGCAGGAAGGCCAAGAAGAGCAAAAAGAAGGAAAGGGCAGAAACCAGCCAGGCTGTGGTGCTCTGCCCGCCTCTATCTTCAATTTGATAAATGTTTCCCCCCGACCATTATAGAGCTCAGACATTTTGGGCATCACTATCTCTGACCTCTGCTTCCTCCCAGCACAAGAAGCAGCACAAGGAAAAAAGGGTGTGAAGAAGATGCTGGCCAAATGCCCTGAAGACATCTCTCTGAAGGGAGAACAGAACTGTGCCGTGCACCAAGCTAGCTGAGCTTGACATCGTGCTGCTTCCGGCTGGGCATTACTGGAAACCGATCTTGAATAGGAGGCACTCCCTTTGCCTTTTACTAAAGCAGTGTGGCAATACTAATCCACCTTGCCTTTAACAGATGTAGTCATGAGTTTAGATCTTATCATCTAAGCTTAAATACTTTGAACTAAAGGTTCACTCCAAGTGAAACTGAGTTTCACTGCCAGATCTGCAGGGAGCAAGGGAAAGGAAACCAATAATCTCAGATTAGAACTGTCCTTGGGGACTTCTGCTGGGGACTTCTGCTAGGGAGTTGAAACACTTCTACCGTAATATCGCATTTTCTCTTTTAATGCATAAAGTTTACAAAGCTTTAGAAACAACACTGATAAAATATCTGTAAAACATCTCTATCCTATACTTTATCCATGATACCTTACAGATTTCAGAAATTGGTTTTGAATACTTGGCACTACCCAATCAAAGATTGGGGTTTGAAATGTTTAGCGCATTAAGACTGCACCTACGTGGAAACTGAAATGTCTGTTTCCTTGGAAATTCTGTAATTTCAAACTCAATTTTCATTCCAGTGTGGAGTGAAATGTCATATTTAGAAATTCAGCACAAAAATGAGATGTTTAAAAAGTTCTTAAAAGTCACTTGAAATACTCTGTTGTCATTTTGACAGGCTTCTTTCATATTCTTATTGTAATTTATTACATCAAGTACTAATTTTCATAGCGAAATTTATTTTGAAAGGAAAAATGCAAATGTGAAGTTCTTGTCATTTTAAAATGGAATATTTCAGCCTTATTTGCATGTTTGACTTTGCATTCAGACTATAATGGGCAAAATCCAGCACAATTCTGGTGAAAGCTTAGATTTCAATAAGGCCTCATTTTCTAAGAGGAATATGCATGGGAATGATGCCCAGCTCCAGCATGACTCTGTACTGACTAATTCCTAGTCTGATCCCACCTGGTCACTCCTGGAATCGTTTGCCTTAGCTTTGATGTTACTTCAGTGAAGGTACAGGGTAGACAAGCACTCCTTGGAGTTAGGTGGGTATGTTCGTCTCAAATCTTACATACACTAAGTAATCACCAATGGAGATCACAAGGTTTTGATCACCTCAGAGAAGCTCTGAGCTGGGTAGAGCTGGGGAATGAAACATCTCTCTCGCTTAGCTGAATAGTTTGAGATGCCCTCGGGAGTGGGGTGGAGGATTTGAATCTGCTTATATTAGGGCTGGCTTACACTTGGATGAATCCTTGCTAGAAGAAAACCTAAAAAGACCACTTTAATATTATACATTTCCACTATCAACTATTGTTTTTTCTCATTTAGACATCTTGGGTGTGATAGAAAGCTGTTTCTTCAGGCTTGTTCTAGTTAGTCCAAGTTCTCTCTTTAAGAGCAACAACTCATGTTATCATAATTAAACAGGGAGAAAATAGATGTGCATGCCAAGAAGATCCTTAGAATTATTGACATTTTTACCTTACTTTAGTTAATGAAAGGTACTGTCAGTGTTACAGCTTCACTGGACCATACTGTTTGAAACTCATACTTGTTTGCATTATAGTGGCAAACCAGCCACACAGCTTACTTCCACATAAACTGTGTATCTTGACGTTGCATGCTCCAAACCTGGTGTGAGTTTGCTAAATCCTTTTGAGAAGCTCATTCCCACAAGTATCTGCCTGCAGCAATCCCCCAAAAGATGCCTTCTGCTCCTGCTGCTAAATGAGCAAGGTCACAGGAAAGGAGAATGACTCAAGTCCTCTCCAGATGAGGTCTCCCAGCACCGAAGCATCTATCAGCAGAGAACCACTGCTCTTCTGTGTGCAGCTCCTTGAAGGTGAAGAAATTCATGGCCCAGGTGACCAGTTTGGTGAAGAGGAAGGTAAGCAACTCACCCATGATCTTTTCAGCCAGGGAAGTAAGAGGTGAACAGAAGATGCTAAGTGAGGACTCCCAAGCTCCCTCTCCACAGCATGTTTCTGCACCTGTGTTGTCCTGAAAAAGATTTTTTTTCCCTTTCTATTCCTCTACATCTGGAATAAAAAAAAGAGAAAGAAAAAAAAGTTAACTTTTTAACTTTTACAGGAATTTGGGTTGAAGATGATATATATTAACATTACATCACATGCAGGGTCATTTAGGCAGAAATTTCTGTGCTGGAAAGAGAGAGGTGGGTGGTAGCACACCACAGTGATCAGACTGCTCCAGAGATGTCTGCAAGGAGATGCAAGAGCCTAAAGCCAGGCCATAAACTATACAGACCATAAACTACAAAGGCAGTGACGCTAATACAGTGATGTTAGTACTGTTACCTCCCTGCTGCTTGGAGCATCTCCAGTGAAATTTGGAGCCATTCCTAGTGACAGAAAGCAAAAGGGATGACAGGTTTTGCTCTCTCTGAAGGCAAAAACCCCTGCTGCAGTGGGTAAGAGCTGGGTGCAGGAAGGGGAATCTGCTCTGCCCAGTTTTTTAAGCTGACGCAGGATGGCTGCACCTTCATTCCACGCAGCCACAGCCTCCCTGTGTGCATTGAATAAGCCAGGCACCTGCAAAGCAGCAGGGCCTGCTAGCACACTTTCACTTTAGGTAAAGGTGTGCTAAGGGGTCCCTGTACTGCTTTAAAGGAGGTTCCCAACAAGAAATCCCACAGGTTCCTAACAAGAAATCCCACAGGTTCCTGTAATAAGAAAGCACACCTACCTGGCTGCAGAAAAACTCAAATCAGGACATATTTGTTATCAAAAAAGAAAAGGCTTTCTAAAGAATGCAATGCTAAAAATGCAGATATACAGGATCCACACATATCCTTGAACAATTGACCTTCAGATTAATGCTTCTCACCACACCCCAAATGTATAGGCATCCAGTATAACTTCATGCCACAGGTGCTATTCTTTCCTCTGTGCAGTGAACCAGAATGCCTCTCCATCTACTTTTTCCGTATGCTAGCATTTGTCCACCCAACCATCTCTTTTCATTATTCCCCTCTTTTAACCATTTAATTGCTGAGGAGTGTAAAGCACCATGGCCAAATCCAGATCAGGCCCTGAATTTCAGTATCTGTAAAATACAACTGTGTTTTGGTCTGGGTTTCAGTGTGGTCCAGGAGAGAAAGAGGGGACACTTAGAAAACTGAGACATCTACTGGGGTTATGAGACATGGTTTTTGCTGAGAGCTCAGGGCCTATCTTCAAGACCTCCACTACCACATGGTAGCCGCACATCCACCAGCATGGTACAACGTGCTTGTGCCTGCGGTAAGACTGGCCCTTTCTAGAAAGAGGGTTTTGAAATTCATCTGTAAAAGAGTTAATCTCACCTGTGGGGTTATGATCTGACAGAATTCCAGGCATTTGTACCATTTTCTTTCAGAAAAGTCCTTTGGACATATAATCAGTTACAGGATTTAGTTGTATTATTTACAGTCTGAAAGGAGGAAAAAGAACTACCCAGCAGGTCGTTGGGAAGACAATGCACAGCCCCTCTTCACATTGACTGAACTGCGTCAGTGCTAACCTTCCAGAAACCTCCCATTGCAGGGGTATGACACCCAGACATACCTGGCTTTGATAACCAGGGACTCAGAAGCTCAACTGAGCAAATTAATACCATTATGAAATGGTTCTTTGGGCTTCTGCAGAGTTTACACATAATTTCTTGGAAGGGAAGCATGGGCGTGGGTGATGGCAACACATTCTTGCTCTTCACCTTCAAATCAAGTGACTCTTCCACAAAGCAATGACTATGATGAAAAGAGCTAGAGCTGTGACCAGTAATACAGGGAGCATCTCCACTGCCCTATAGCTCACAGCCTTGCTCTGTCGCAAGGCAGAGAGAAGTAGTTTGCCCAGTGAGGCCCCTATGGAGGCCTGGTCCAGCGCTGAGGTAGCACTCCCCATTCGCAGTGCAGGGCAGTTGCCCCACAGTCTCCCAGCTGATACCATCCTGCGCTGTCAGGCATGCAATTCCATCTCATGGCAAAGCACCACATCAACTGGCCCCCAGTTCAGCTCTTGCTCCACAGCAAACACTGAATGGAAGAGAAAACTCTTGTCCATATCCTGATTTTTCTTTTTCAAAGATCAACTGAGAATAAAACATTTACTATGTATCCTAGATATTCATGTCCCCGGTTCATTGAATGTGTCTTATGGAACCTCTGGACAGATCACACCACATCTTCACCCTTCCAAGCTGCAGTTCTATGAACTTAATGAGATTATCTTTGCTCTACAAATGCAAATTTGATATCCTTTTGTGCTACAGGGGAAGGTACTGTTGAACTAATCCTACCAGAGATTTCTGTGCTCTCCATGTACAGCAGCAATATCATTACTACCCTTTGAATGGCCGAGAGCAAACAAGATCTCAGGAGCCATTTATGGCTGCTGGTGCTGCTAGTTCAAATAAAGTTTCAAATAGCAGGTAAGAAATGGATTTATCTCAATAATTTCTTTCAATCCATTAACTAGTCAATTTGGCAATTTACAATCAAATTATTTTTCTTTTACTAAAACCTGCCTGCATAATAATTTTATTGAAGTATTTGCCCATATGCATTAAAAAAAATCAGCCATTAACTTGCCAGAAAACAGTAACTTTGCATATGATACAGTGGGAAAGGCTTCAGGATTTTATGATGGGCTGATCCTTGTATGAATTAATACTTCTGGTTTACCAAAAAAAAGCAGGAAAGAGTATTTAAATATTTTAATCAAGGAACAATTTTAACAAATTAAACCTTTCAACCTTGAACAATATTCCCATCTCTAATTCCTTCTAAGTACTTAGTAGTAAACTTTTGAAAGTTTGGTATTTAAATGTCATGTTTGCATAGATATTGAGGGGTAAGATTAAATAACTATTTAAATTTTCATCAGACATGTTAGTTAAAAAGCTCCATGGAAATATCTAGAAGCAGATGTTTTCAAATCACTACTTGAAGCAAGTGTTGCTAATGGCAATTTCAGGGTTGCCATCATGATCTTGTAGAGTACCAAATTATTAAAATAAATATTTTTGTGTGATTAAATCTGAAATAAAGACTACAAAGACTCTTAAAGAAAATGTGTTTTACATGTTGGAGCCCTGGTAATGTATCAACACATGACATTACCAGTGTCTTCCTACTTACTGTAAGAGTATTGTCTGACACTTGTCCTACTGTTATTTATCTAAATCTTTACTACCTTTATCTAAAAATAAACTTCTCAAAGACAAAAATAAGAAGCTTTTTGCCTTAAAACTTCAGCCCTTCCAGATGCACCATCTATAGACATGGAAATATGCTTTTGGGAAGCTTTTGCATAATTTTCAGAGGTGTTTGGAATATATGAGAACCTCAACAATGGAGTTATTTCATTAGTCTCTATGTCAAAATGACCCTCCGAGAACAAACAACTCTGATGATAGTTTTTGTCCTGGTCAAAAGAATGCAGAAACCTGAGCCACTCTCAGTGTACAGGTCTCACTGCAGCCTTTGCTATTTGAGATACTTCACTGAAAGTTCTTTTCACCTGTCTCCTAAGGTACAGCATGAATGTAGTGCAGAGAGGTCCCTAGAGCCGTTCTGCTGTCCTTGACAGCATTTATATGACCTGAGGCAGAACTAAAGGAGCCTTGAAGGTCCACTGCCTTTAGTCATGTTTCCAAGAACGTCCCTCTGACATACCCTCTCTCCTCAGACTCTGAAAGGAGAATCTTCCAGATGCCAAGCTCAATGGCTTTGTGGAGTTTTGCTGTCACAGTCATGGTGCACAGGGGAATCAGCAATTGGAGTTAGGGATTTTTTCTCCCCAAAGGTCTAACACTGAGGGAACCAAGATGTTCTAGTTGGAGATACTAGGTTAGAAAAGAAACCAAAGGGATTCTCAAATTCTTTCTTAAAATAGTCTATCCCTATAGGCAAAAGAAATCATCTGCTGACAAGGAGAAAAGACAATTCCCAGCCAGCACAAGCCTACTAACCTTTGGCTTGCTTTTCTCAGAGTTGTTCTGCCCTGAAATGAGTTCACCTAAGCCCAGAACAGCCACAGAACCAGAGCTGAATAAAGAAGCCAGATAACAAGAGATTCCTAATCCTTCTGTTGCCTCTTTTGCTATTAAATCTCTTAGTAATTGATCAGTGAATTGGTCACCTAACTCCCCTGACCTCAAGATGGTCACTGGAGCATTAAGGAAAAAACCTCCTCACTCCTGGGACTGTGCCAAATCCTCCACACCTAAGAGAGGCAACAACAGGCCTTCTCAAGGGCTGTAGTGCAAACACTGCTTCGTTCCCAGCAGAGGCTCTGAAAATGGAATTTACAAAGGATTTAGACACTGAAATCCTGGCCTGTTCTACTGACAACCCCTGCTCTACTGCATTTATTCCCGTTCTCTTCGATGACAGCCCAATGATCAGAGCATTTGCCCCCAAACTAAGACATGTGGGTTCATCTGCTTCTTTGAGAAGAATCAAAGCTGGTTTGCTCCCCTCTGAAGTACCCCAAACTCTGTAAGAGAACTTGGACCTTCTCCCAGGAGAGAAGAGCAGCAGATGCATTACTTGTATCTGCAGGACTGCTGTAACGATCGTTCATGTTAGCTCCGTTTGCAATAATTCTATATTTATGTAAGAATTTCACACAGTAGTGAGTTTTTAAATACTTCTCACTGCAGAGCATATAACAGCACTAAATGTACTGGGAAAGGGAAATTAGTACAGTCAGAAGCACATACATAAGAAAGTACATCTATCTGTGCAAAGCCATAGCCCAAAGGAATTCAAGGAACATTTTTTGCCTCCTGCTTTGGTCCTTACTGGGTCTAAACATGCTCTGGTAAAATATCCTTATTTATTTGCTCACTTAGCTGATGACACCAGCAAAATTCATTGCAATTTTGGATTCTTTCCCTGCTGCTCAAGGCATTAAGCATTTGGAAAGGTCTATGTACCTCTTTTGTACACCTGCATTTCACAGCACAATTGTTGAGTTTCTGCTGAGCTGGCCTTTGGCCAGAGGAAGAAAAGTCTCGAACAATTTGTTAACAGCAGCATGGAGATGGATTATTTCTCACTTATTTCAAAATTTGTAGAAGCAGCTTCTTTCCTGGGGTCTCATGCACCTTAGATCTTAGCCAAGACAAAGATGTAATGGTAAGTTTCAGTGGAAGCTTAATGCAAGACAAATACTTGATATAGCAGTTTTGTGACAGTTACTTTTTTTTTTCCCCTGAAAGGAAAAACTGGGCCAACATAAACTTTTCCTTGTAGAAATTTTTTGTTTTGTTTTCGTAACTGAACAATAGTTTTCAGAAGATTTATATTCATAGCAATCAATACATGAACAAATTTCCTCAAAGCTAGTAAAAAAAGAGTTAATCTCATGCTTTCACTCCAGATATAAGTACAAAACCTTCTACGTGTATTAAGTCAAAGCATCTAACATGAGAATTGTCTTCCTTTCAGTATTAGTTTTGTTCTTTTTCAGTCAGCCTGACCAATATAGTGCATTGTGTTCTGGTCTTGTCATGACTAATTTCAAAGTAAATACATAAAACTAGCCAAAATAAAGGATGATACAGAACCTGAATGTTTTATCTTCACTATTTTTCAAGCCTGTGGTCTGCAACAGAGGAAACATAGTCACCGACTCTGGGGGAAGAGATTTGCTTGGACTAATTTCTGTTTCTATGAGTCCAAGAGTAATGTGATATAAGCCAGATTGCTGTTCAATCAGAAGGGAACAAACATCCTTAGATACTGCTTTTATCCCCTAAGTAAATAATGCTAAGAAACTGCAGAGAAGCCTTTAATACATTTCCTGATTCTTTCTTGGATCATTCCCACATTATGAACACTCTTCTTTGAACTGAATTTATATTTCATTTAAACAGGTTAAAAAACCTCACGCTTTTGAAATCTGAAAATGCAAAATTGGAGATGAAAATGATACAAAACAGGTACATTGACTAATTGGTTTCTTATACTTTTAAAATCTGTAATTGATCATCTATTGTATGATAAGAACTGCAAGAGACAAGAAATGCAAGTCCATACACTAATTTCAAAAAAGGCATAGCTGTAGAATTTCTTTGATACTGTCTGAGCAGAACCCTTACATTTAGAGAATTCATTGTTTTCTGTATTCATTCTCAGATTTGCACCAGCTGAATTATATGGACAACACATGTCCAAGACAAGCCTTAGAATTGCATGAGAAGAACATGAAGAAGCAGCATAAAAAACTGACACAGATTCCAAGACCTGATATAGATAAGGATAAATGGGCCTGCATGGTGGTCTACACCACCAGGTTTTGCTGCTTTCATTATCAACAGTTTTTTACTTGAATCCCCCAAATCTCTGGGTGACATTGCAGCCTTCTATGCACACACTTTGTGAACCTTTGTTACAGATCATCAACGCTGGTATCAACTGATGGCAGGGCTGATACTCCAACGTGCTTTTCACTCCATTGCAACACATTTATCAGATCCACTTAGAGCTGAACCAGACCTTGAAACAGTCATGTTCGCATTGAAGGAGTTCTAGTTTTAGCCCACCGAGAGTTAAAAATAGGCAGAGGAACTAGGAAGGGATGCAGAACCAAAGCCAAACCACAACATGAAGCTTCTGTGCGACCGAGTTCTGTGCATATGTCCCATCCGTCGCCAGGCAGGTGACAGAGCTATGCGTGGTGCGGAGCTGCGAACGTGGGCCCAGCACACCCATACTCAGGTCAGCTCTTTGACTTATGGCTTCTCCTAAGAGATGAGAGAAAAGATGGGAAGAATGACGCAGGGAGGTTCCCACTGTTTGCTTTCTGAGACTAGTAACATTTTGGCCACAAAATCTCCCCTCTCTTTTCAGATGAGAGGTAATGAAAGAGCTAGAGGCCTAAAATAATAGGTCAAGTTCACAACCAGCCTTAGTAAAGAATATCTCCTGTCTAAATAATACCAGTTTTAAGCTTCTCAAAGAAATTATATTCTTTGGATTTACAATTAGGTTAAAGATATCAAATGGAAAAAACCCAAGACAGCAGGGAATCAGGGTAGAGAAAATACATGTGTATCTCAGTGAGTGCTATCAGTATGAGAAAGCAAGTCAAAACTCAGCTAAGAATCATTATCGAATATTCAAGGATGAGGCGAAATAGGTCCATATACCAAAAAGTGCAGGAGTAAAGAACAAAGGAGGACACTGTCACATTCGGTAGTGACACAGCTCCCTCTGCAATTAAGCTCTCATAATTGAAGCAACAATCCCTTGGTTAACTACCACAATGGAGAGCAGACACTTCCTTTACGAACACAGCCACTGCTGAGCTGAACACACTTGTAATGCCTACAGGCAGAACAGACCACCTTTGCCATCACAGCAACACAATGACGTGGTGCTGAGTATTCCCATTCCCATTCAATAGAGAACCCAGCTCTGCAGTAAGAACTGGACTTTTGTAGGAGGACACAAAAATAAATAGAGGTTGCAATAAATTATCCTTATGAGCTGGACATTTGTCTTGAAAAATATGTTTATTAATTCAATTCTGCTAAAGGCAGATGTCAAGGTAGGTAATTCTTGCTTCTGTAGCCCTAAAGCAGTCCTCTTCCAAGTGTATTATCCCTTACGTACAATGATGCTGCTACTTTTTAGGGCTAATGGCCATTATTCCCTTTGCAAAAGCTGTAGAAAACACAAATATTTTAATCTAAGCATGTTTATATGGGAAAATATAAAAGAAATCACCTCCAGAAACTCCCTAAGAATCTAAAAGCCTAACTGAGAGGAGACTGGGCTGTCGTTAGACCTATTCCTAATGACAACATTACTGTACAAAGGAGACAGATTGCTGATTCCCCTAATCTTAGAGTACCCCAGCCTTCTTTTAAGCTGTATTGCAGAATAGAACTGAATTTTCTATTGTGTACTTGTCATGTATAGACTAATTCTGGAATCACCAGTGCATCAGTTCTTACAACCTGATATTTTATATTTCATTGCAACAGACTGGAAGGATCTGCTAATATAATGGTGCCACAGATGAAAGACTGCATTTTGAACTGTGCTGTTACAACTCCTTAGACAAAGTGTTCTTACATTAATTATTGCAGATAATGGCAAAAAAAAAAAATAAATTAATATTCTATACAAAAGATGTCAAGTTTAATGATTCAATCCGGAGAAAAACTGCCAGTGGAACAAAACCTCCAGATGACAGAACTTTTGTTATTAAATGAATAAAAAGAGTTAAAGAGTTTAGAATTGAGGAATTGAAGATGGCACCTACAAAACCCCAACCTCCTCCAGTTGTACAATAATAAGGCTGTATTTTACATTGACAATTTTCAAGTAAACAAACCTTTGCTCTTCCACATTATATTTTCTCCAAATAAATTCACCAAGACCTACATTCATACCGCAAAATGCTTGAAAAAAAACCCTTCAAACATGAAGCTTATTCCAGGGGGTGGTGTGAAAATCAGCCTGTTGAACGCCAGCATGCGTGTCACCCAATCTGTACCTTGGCAATCTGCCTTTAGGCGCTGTGAGAAGAGCCAGGCATAGGTTGATATATAAAGCTATAATTCATCCCACCATCTCCGTACTATAGGACTGGCATGTTGAGTATAAAGAAGACATTCTTTTCTATCAAATCTGAGCATCTGTTTTGCCATGAGCTAAGGAATCACCATATTAAAACACTGAGGGAACACCCCCCACAAATTGTCTCTTCTCTGTAAGTCTTAAGTTTCTCATTTTTACTTAATATTATTATTTGTAAAATCATCAGTACGATCCTAATTTTAAATGGATGCCTTTAGTAGAGCACTTGAAAGATGTTTGGATTTGTAATTAGGGAGGTATTGAAGCCTCACTGAAGTAAAATACTGACATGCTCAAGATGGAGCTTTGGCACAGGGACACTCACAGAGCAGTGCTTTGCCTTGTCCCCAGCCTACCTGTATCTGCCACTACTCCAGCCATGCATTAGGGGAAACAAGAACCATGCACTGGTTTCAAAAGGGAACATGGGATTTGCAAGGTCCCTTGAATTTTTAGTTAAGCCTGTAAAAACTGGATGTAAAATGCTACCAGAAGACCTCATTATAAAGTTGAGCTCAATAGAGCTTAGGTTCCTTGTTGCTTTTTTTTTCACTGTAAATGTTTGCCCCTTTCATTCTGAATTGCTCCAGCAAAGCCCAAATACCTTGTGTTTTATCGCTGCATGGTGACAAAGGCTGAGTTCTCCCTCCACTCCTACCACAAAGGCTTTTGTGTTTTACATGTTGCTAGGAAAGAAGACATGGAAGGACTGTACCTTGTTAGCTTTTCCTTTGCCTCTTTCGTGCCCCGAGGTGCTCTGTATGACTTTAGTCTTTACCCTTTGGCAGCCTTTACAAGAAGGAATAGATTCAATGCAGAATTTAATCTGTAGTTAAACAGAAAGCCAGAATGATGTGGTCAGACAGGAAAGGTTTTAAACACTCTCCTATGAAACTAAAACAATACCAGCTGTAACTAAAAGGCTATTGAATTTACACTGCTAATGGGAGCACAATCTAGTGCAGTGCAGCAACTTGGCTGCATCAGTAGCAAATACTTCAGGAAAAAAACACACCAAAATCATAAGGGTGCAACTTCTCCCAAAACAAACTGCTTGGTTTGCTGGGAAAATATCTAGACTTTAATTGATCTTTTATTATTCCTTTCTGTTGGCCTTTATTCCCATATGCTTTGCTACTTTATTTTATGAGGTATAGGATGGCCTCTAGTGGCTCACATGATGTGCAAGGAGATACCCTGTTTTGTTTGTTTTAGCAGGGCACGTACACAGCGGGGACGCAGAGACAAACACAGCCCTTGCACAAAGACTATTACTGAAAAATCTCCAGACAGCAACTCCTTCCCTGTGTCAGATAGTAAATTTAATACTAACTTAGGTGTTTTTCATTCTGGAAACAAGCACAAAGTATTTTCCAGATTATCATTTCATACAAGAAACCTGTAGAGGTGCTTTGGACAAGGGTCTGTAGGGACAGGACAAGACGGAATGGCTTTAACATGGCAGAAGGGAGACTGAGATGAGATCTTAGGCAGAAGTTCTTCCCTGTGAGGGTGCCGAGGCGCTGGCACAGGGTGCCCCGAGAAGCTGTGGCTGCCCCATCCCTGGCAGTGTTCAAGGCCAGGTTGGACACAGGGGCTTGGAGCAACCTGCTCTAGTGGAAGGTGTCCCTGCCTGTGGCAGGGGGTTGGAACTGGCTGAGCTTTACGGTCTCTTCCAACGCAAACCAGTCTGGGATTCTATGTCTGATTTTATGACTCAGCTCTCTGGGCACCTGAACTTCACCTGAAGAAATGGCAGAAGGATAGTTACAGTACATTAGGTTCAGTGCAACAGCACTGGAAATCAGGAGGCAGAGTGGTTCACACCTGTGAAACAATAATCTCAACTCATCCCTCTATTGCCAGTATAGAAGCAGAAGAAGAGGCGATGTGCATCTCATCTCTTCTAGTATTGTGGGTTTAGCACATTTCTGCCTGAAGTATGAGAACTGTTTGAGGTTGATTGGAGAATCCCAAAACCACACAGAGGGAATTTTTGAATTGTCTGTTTCCTTTATTTGGGCAAAAGGGGGTGTAATGAATTGCTCCTGCAAATCCAAATCCTCTCCATGCGCTCTGTGAGAGAGATGGGGGGTAAGGGACCTCCAGAGAGACTGCTTGTCTCTCCTTCCACAGATTAGGCAGTTATGTGCCATCAACACATTTTCCCATGGTCAGTAATAGCAACGTTGCTTTTGGAGACTTCCCTTGTTCCCAACTTGATAAGTAATCTTCAGCCCAACAAACTCTCCCTCCCTCCCCCCGCCCTTCTTCCTTTCTTCTCCTTTCCTTTCGTTTCCTCTCCTTCATTTCAAATGCTTTTTCCTTAATGTTGCCACAAATCCATTTTTGCCTACAAAGACTTAGCTGGGCAATACGGATCCTCATGAAAGTTTCCAATGGATGCACAAACGTGACTGCACTTTTCTAAGCATAAATCAACACATTGGGTCCACAGCCTTCTTGCTCAGATAACAACAGTTTCTTAAACTCAGCAGGACTTTAAGGTGTGTCAGCAGCTCAGCTAACAGAGCAACATGCTTGCATTACCCAAGTTACTTCCATTACATTTGGAATTTGCTTGCACAGGTAGCAGAGTTGCAAGGAGCCTGAAGCAATCCCTCGTTTGGACAAGTAGTTTCAAGACAACAAAATGACTTGGAAACATTGCTCTATGCAATATTTCATACAAAATATACTCATAGTCTTGGCATTATATTTCAACATTTGCGCAACAGGTAGGGTGCACCTTGTGTTAATTATTTCATAGAATGCTCCAGGGAAATTGTTAAGCTTTTATAATGAAGGGGGAAGTTTTTTAAAAGGAATTGTGAATGTGTATCTATATGTCAAATCTACTCATCTATGTCTAACTATATTTAAGCTAGGACTAGTAGTAGCAGAGATTATTAAAAACTTTCCTGGAAAACATTTGTATCTAACGTGCATACAGTGAAGAGGTATGAATTCAAGGCAGAACATAATTGAGATATTTTCTAGTAATTGTGTATTATTCTGAGAATGAAGAAGAGAGACAAAATAAGTCCAAACCAGTTAAAGCTTGAGCAGCCTGTGGCATAAGCCCTGTGATGAGAGGTAAGGTTTACTGCATGTTGTTAACCTCCTTTAGAGAGGGGACAGTAACTGTGAAGGCATTTGAACAAACGGTGACTGCTACACTCATGTCCGCACTCAATCAAAGCTGCACCTTTTGCAATTTCAAGTTCTTCTTACTATTTTTCCCTTTGGATACCAAAAGGAAGAATACCGGAATCCACTTGGTTTGGGTAGCAGTAACGTCCACGTTCTAGTAATAATTCAGTGAGAGATTTTTTTAATGCTCAATGGGATTGTGCCCAAATTCCATTACTTGGGTAAACAGGGAAAAACTAGGTCCATCATCTTCACTGATTGTTTTACCCCAGACTGCAAATATCCTGTATCTTAAAGTTCAGCACAAGAAAGACAATGTGTCTGCAATTCCAGCTCACCTAACCTGTCCTGGGCCAGTTCAGCACAGTGCAAGCACTAAAAGGGAAAATCGCAATTGAGTCTAAGTGTACAAACCTGATTTGTGGTATAAGAAGAAACTTCTAGCAAAAAGGGTTTCAATATCTATTGCATTATTTACAGAGGCTCTTGTCTGCATCTGTAAAACTGCTGCAGAAGTGCAGAGGGTTCCTTATTAAGATTGGTACATATCCATTGACCATTAAAGGAAATCTTAGAGCCAAAAACCTCCAAATAAATGTTTTACCAATATCTGACATCTTAAATTGCTAGAATTAGGTGGCAAAAGCAACAACCTTGGGCTGGAAATTCAGACTGGGTGGGGGGAAGGAGGGAAGCAAAACCCTTTATATGAATTTTAAAGCATAGAAAGTTAGAATACTGGAATTATTGCTGAGAAACCCTCTGCCTCCTGTTGAGTGCAGGGGAAACGCTCCCTCCACTATGCTGCCCACTTCACATCCTGGAGGATTGCTTGAGGAAAGAAGGATTGTAGGTTCCTGGCTGGAAAAGTCTTGGCTTTACTAGACACAGTGGCTCTGTTCAGAGCAGACAGATTCAGAGCATTGGTTTGGAAACTGGAAAAGATAACAAAAGAATAAGAAGCATACTAAAATCTCACAGAATAAAAGGATGTAAAAAACTAAAACATTATAAAAATCTTATCCTCAGATGCATTTCTTAATTTTTGCTGAGTATTGAGACCTACTTATTTCATCAGCAGGTACCAGCAGTGTGGTGCATGGCACAAATGAACTGGCAGCGATGGGGGGAACTATGCAAGAGGCTGAACCCACAGTGCTGGGACTAGCGACAGCTTCAGAGGAGAACCATGGCCTGGGAACAAGCACAACGACAACCCTGGAAGACAAAGTTTTACCCAGGCCATCTCTCTTTAGGCAAAGTGCTTCAGGTGAAGTGGGCCACCGAACCCCCAACACCACAGTGATGCCCATGGAGCCCTTGACCCACGCCCCAAAGCCCACCGAGACACAAATGGCTGATGTGCCACTGTCTTCCATCTATGAGGGTGAAAGCATGACCTCTCCACAGATTTCTCCCCAGACAGCCTCAGACAGCTCCTCAAGTGCCACAGACTTGGATCTCCACCACACAGCTGACCCTCCTGTGCGTCCGGTTGACAGGAGCAGCATGTGGGGCCCTTCCACAGCCAGCATTTTGGCTCTGGCAGATGTCATGGTGCCCAACGTGGGGAGCACAGTGGGTTCTGGAGGGAGTCCCTCAGTCCTTGGCCCCATAAAGCTGCCCAGGCTCCCTCGCTCCATGAGGGCACAGACCGCCATGGCGAACACGGGGACGGCTGGCGTGGCGTGGCTGGGCACCATCACTGTAGGTAAGAGGTTTTACAGATTTATTGAGTAAGAGTGACCATCTGTTTCTTTTCTCTCATTTAGTAGTTTGAAACAGTTCATTTTGGGTCAGGTCATCTTCTTTCAGAGATGCTTTCTCTCCCCTGGTGTCATCTTAAATGTGTTAATATTCCTTAAGCTAGGGAGATTTTGGGATGATTTTCTGGAAACTTTTCCTGTGTGACACATTAATCCTTAGAAACTCTTTGTGTTGTGGAATTATTTTTGTTCGCTATTGCAGATTCAGTATTCCCTCCGCGCAGATGTCAAGGAATGCTTCAGTCACTCAGGCTTCAGGGCAGAGGTAGCAACTTGACTGCAGATTTCTGCCCCTCAACAACTGAGAGAGTTTGTTTGAGTATTCCTTTACAGGAAAGATTGTCCAAATTCTCTATTTTATTTGCCCTTTTAACTTGATGGTCCATCTATGCTGCACCATGTTCTCTTACAGCTTCTAGGCAGTTAAACTGTGTCAGAGTTAGTTTCTGGATGTAGGATAAGCTTGGCAAAGGAGCTGTTGAGAGGATCTCTGCTCAGACAGTAATAAAACCCCCTTAAACAATGCCCTAATCCAGAAGTAAATGGAAATAAATTAGTACAGAAATAGGAGAAATCCCTTCCTTCCACAGCCGTTACCTGATTTGAGTTCAAAATGCAGTTCTTCGTCAATACCACCAGAAGGAAGTATTCAGTTACAAAACAGACTGGTAAAACCTGATTAATCAATCATAGTTTCATGAGTATTCATTAATACAGGACAGTCAAAGATTGAAATTTATTACAAATTGCTTTTCAAGCTATTTAAAAAAGTACTCAGGATTACCCACTAAGGTTTCCTTTGCTGCACCAGCAGAAGTGCAAGAATTATCCCTCTTTCAGAACTGACGTTCTTTTAGGAAAGTTCATTCCTGGTTAAAATGGCAGGCTTAAAAAGGAAATTACCAACAGCCTTTCTGAAGGTGCTGTATTCTTTCCAAACTAGTCAGGCCTTTCCCTTCACTTTCATTTACATGTGCAAAAATAGGAGTGTACACTACCAGGTGCTGCTACCAGGGAGGTACAAACACCTGAGTTCTACTTAAAAGGAAATTATGCTGGCTTATGCAAACGATACTAGAGATATGATAATAATACGGATTTCATGTCATCCCATGTAGCAACCATTGCCTTTACGTCACAAAGAGTTTGTGATAGGACCTTTTTCCATCAGCACATTTTGCAAGTGAATTCTATTACATTTCAATAGTATCAGGGCTGCCTCTTGGTGTATGTGTCTGTGTAGCTCTCCCATCCAGGATCTTGATACTCAGTGGACTAAAACAATAAGCAGACTCCACTGGCTATTTGTACTTAAAATTCAACATGAAAGCAAGGGGTTTGTGTCTTTTTGCATACACCTCAGAATTATTCCCAAAACTTCTTTGTTGCAATTCTATTTACCTCCACGGTTTTTACTACTACATCTCTCTCTCCAAGTGACTCTACAGCATGCTGACTCTACAGCATCCCCTACCCTCTGATCTTTTTAACTCTTTTTATGCATAAAGATACAGCAAAAGAAAGATAGTGCTAATGACAGTGGCTAACCAAGAAGAAATTAATTGTGAATCACAAATTCTTTCTCCCTTACTAACACTTGATGAAAGGTCAAGGACTATTCAACTTACCTAACAGCTTGCACAACCAGGCAGGAACACACACACGTCAGTCCCTCGGACTATGACATATGTGCTTGCTGTAATTTCAAAAACTTTGGAAGGAACTTTTAATGTCTATGTGTTATCAAACCAGTGCAAACCAAACAATTAAGAGTGTCCTTGTATCATATAAACAAATGAAAATTGCATTTTACAGAGAAATAATATTGACAATGAATCCAGGCCTTATAAGAACTATTCAGTTATTCAAGTAGGAAAACTGAATTTACTTTAGTTTTGTTACAAATATACTAGCCAGTGTTTACTAATTCTTTACCTGTGAAAAGGACATTTTTCACGTAAATTATCTCAGCATTTACAAAAAAATTTGGATAATCAAAGCACACATGTACCCTACACGTTCTACAACACAGCAAATAGGTGATTTTTCAATCCAATCAAACTAAATATTTCACTAATACTCATAAACCAGATGATTGAATTATAATTGTATGCTAGAGACTTTCTTGGTCATACAGACAAACATCTACCCTCTAAACCTAGGACTGAGTTGGCAATGAAGCCTCTCCATCAGGAAGCAGGTATTAAAAAGGTATTGGCCCTTTCCCTAAAGAAAACACATGGGTAAATGAGAACTGTTAACTAGAATCTAACAGAAAACACAGATAAGATTTAATTTTATTTTTTTTTTCCTGGGTTCATCTTGAACAAGAAATTTCAGGTTTGGAAGAAATGTGAGAGGAAAGGGAATCAGGATTCTGGAAAGAGAACAAGAACAGGAGTTCAGGCATGAGGAAACCCAAAGTCAAGCAGAGTCTGTATACTTGTAGATTTTCATACTCTGTGTAGATTGAAAATAATGATTTCAAGATGCATAAAATGTCAATTTCATTCAATATTGGTGATGGTCTAAAATAGTTAAAAAGCTTTTTAATGATCTTCTGAATTCATGGATGTGGCAGTCCTTCTTCCTTAAATGACACTGTTATCTACTACTTCAGTTACCTACTGACAACAGCACATGAATTCACTGCATTTTGCCACTTTATCTACCTGTCTACTTTTGTGCATTCCCTCAAAGATGTTCTCCTGAATCCTTCTGCCCATTCTCTCATTCAGCCACAATGAAAGAAAGTCCAGGGGACTACTTAAATGAAGCAAAATTGTCTGTTTGCAGTTACAGCAGTGGGTATAACCTTGGCCCCTTCAGCTAGGAAGGATGTGACCAATGATGTGACAATCAAATTGGGCCTTCCTTAGTGTACAGCAATTCACAAAATAGCATCAGGAAATATTTTCTCATTATCCGTAAAAAAATTGTAATACTGAAATGTAAAACTCAACAAAACCACTGTCTTCCTTTCTGTTATGTGTCCACCCTAACCTTAAATATCTAAGAGATGAATGTGTGCTTGTGGCCTTCTTAAGGGTGTAGACTAGTCCCCATTCCTGATCATTTCATGCTCGGATTAATGCACACTGACCTTTTCAAGCAGCAGGTTTCTTATTTACCTTACCTAGACGGAAAGTACCATATTCTAATTTTAAAATCCTTGGGCTGTAAGGTACAAGCAGGTGTGTCCCTCACGAAACCCTCAACAAAGTGCTGGCATTATGCAAGGTGCTTTAGTTTAAGAGCATTTCACCTTGACCATCAGACTCATCTTCTTCACCTGGTTGTGAGAGTTATTTCCGTGTTACCAAGAGTGCAGCAGACACTGAAGGGAATTTTTGACTCAGCTGGTAAAACTATAATCTTGTAAGAAAAGAAGATGGATTGGACAACAAATTTACCTCGATATAAGCAGAAGCTTATATATATTATCATAGCATTATGCTGCTTTTCAGGTAAGTTTAATTTATTTCCTACTTTAACAGAAAAAATCGTGTCAATTTATTTTCTAAAGGTTTACATATTTTTCCAATGAAATTATTCCCACTACAAATCATAACCAAAGAGAGCGTATTTTATTTGTATCTGTGTAAGTACTTCAAACAATACCGTTGATTAAATCTATTTAGATTTTACCTTGTGGTACAAGTGAAAACCCCTCTGCCATATACTTTTGAGTGGCAGAATTACATTGCTCATCGCCTTGTCATTTTTTAGCACTCACATTTACTCAAGTTTTCATCAGTTAGAAGGAAAAAATAACAGAGAGGAAGACATGGTGAATATAAATGAGCTTATTTTCACTTAGCAAAAGACAGAATATAGACTGTTATATTTGTTTTCAGCAACCAAAGTTAATTTGTTTTATTAAAAGAATGAGATATTAATATTTGCCTTATAAACTGCTCATGTATGATTCTCAGTTAAGTTTTTAATTCATAAAAACAGCAAAAAGAGTCCAAATAATAACTGTTTTGAGAAAATAATAAAGCTAGAAATATTCTTTTACCCATGAAAAAATAGTAACTGAAAATAAAGAATGACATTTTCAATGGCAACAAAATGACATAGGTCTGATGCTCTGGAATGCTCAAGTCACTGAAATGATATATCTTATAAATTGAAAATTAGCTTTGTGGATTCCTCTAATTGAAAATCTAGAAGGCATTTAATCATTATAAAATTCAAGATTTTTTTTTAAATTCAAATTTGAATTACTTGATTGCTATACAGAAAAGCAGTTTTGTGGTAGTAGGTACTCAAAGAAGTATAAATCTCATTTTCTAACATAAATATTAGTTTCAAAGTAAAGGCAATTAATGTTGTTTTAATTCTGAATTAGAGGGGAAACACAGGAGCTAAATATTGCTTTAAATTATACAGGCTCCAAAACACTTGCATAATATAAAAATTGTATTAATTTAGATTAATTTACTCTTTCCCAGTAGCCTTTTGGCTGTTTTCATCTTAGCTGGTGTACAGAAATCTGCACGAGGATTTCACAAGGATTTTAAATGGACAGCATTTTGCCAGTTGATGTGAAAATGTTTGCCTTTTGCCACTGAATCATGTCCTTGTTTCTCTAATTTGCAACTCAGTCTCAATAGTTTAGTATGTGCAAAATTACTAATTATATATGAATATATCCAATTACTGTTAGATAAACATGTGCTTCCAATTTGCTGGCTAGAGGACTTGATTGCAATATAGAGGTTAGCCTCTGTGAATCACTGGACCTCTCTGCCAGAACCTGGATGCATAGCCTGAAAGCAAATCGTACATCTCATTGT